>NW_028259163.1:6762500-7386665 GCF_977971745.1 Zootermopsis nevadensis | reverse complement strand
GAAAATTGTACTTGTCAAAATATGTTAGTTCTTAGCTTTTGCAATACTTTAGTTTACAGACCCCTTACATTTTATCGATGTCCTGCACAAATTTGCTTTCGTAATGTTTGTGCTTGCATTTTGTTTCCTTGCCTAAGGCTAATTATGCATATGATTAAAATGTGCACCTGCTTTCCTGGCATTGAAATAGACAGTAATGTGTTGGCCGCAAAGGTATCTGCACGTAACTGTTAATACGAGACTGATGTTCACAGGGAACACGTTCGTTGGGTCATCGATACTTACGTGTAGAGTGTTTGCCAATCTCTTTTGTTGGCATCAAATTCAAAGGGCCTGTGGCCTGCCAACATCTCATATGTGACGACTCCCACGCTCCACCAGTCGACTTCCTGCAACAGTTCAAATTGCACTCATTTTCACTTCATCACACGGTCAAACATTTTCATTAGGGTCTCCAGAATCAAGAAAAAAATTGTGGAAGGATCTGCGTTGTTCATTTCTTGCCTCCAGTTTTATATTGAACTTTCCCGTGTATGACTTTTACTCATTCTTCATTTATCTGTTTAATATAGGAAGAGGTTTGATTCCTATTGACATGGAGACTGCTGACGTTTCTTACATTTTCCGATGAATGTGCAATGAGAAACATGGAAATCATTTGGTTAAGCATTGTTTAAATTATCATTATATGTTAAGCAATTCTCAAAATATCGCCCGTGGACAGACTTGGTTAAGCTAACAGGAGCATTTTCATAGAGTTTGGTTGTGGAAGTGCATAAGATTATTTTACATTTCCTTCATACCTATCAAATTGTTGTGAGTTCGCCAAATTTGGTAGAATGCTTCTATGTCTCGTGCTGTAAACTGATTACTTTGATTATGCATGTGTCATTGCAAGCTCCATGAAGATTCCATCTGTGCCTCCAAATCCTCAGAATATTATAGTGCATTGCCTTAATAGTTTACATTAAACTTACTGCTGGTTCAGTGACATAAAACAATGAGCTCATTATTCTTGCACTATCAGGGTATGAGATACTCACAAAGCTGTATCCATTGCCTCGCAGCATTTCTGGGGCCATGTAGTGGGCTGTCCCACACACGGATTCTGCACGTTTCTCCTGTTAACAGAAAAAGCATTTTATATAACCGTAAAAGAGATATCAGACAGGAAGCAACTAGAAATTAACTGTTTGGTAACCGGAACAAAGCTCTGAACATCCACTACTTGGCATTGAAAACAGTCAATTCCTTCATCTGCTGCCCTCATAACCTATTTCTCTAAGATCCCTCTTCATGCTGTATTCCCATCTGCTCCCCTCTTTTCCAAGTTAGCAACGTGCAGGAGTTTCTCCCACCTATATTTTGCGGCATTTCCTCTCTCCCTAGATGTCCAGCCCATTCTAAGTTAACTCCATAAGCGCCCTATCATTACAATACTTGGTAAACTGTAACAAACCACATACTTTGTATATTTGGATGCACTGCACGGTATGCAAGGTCCTAACACATATTTTTTCATTAATGCTAAAAAATCTAAACTAACCCCAGTTTGAACGAAATTTTCTATGACTCTGTTAAGAGAGAAGTGTTATACAATATTCAAATTGAATTTGGTATTCTAAAGATGCCAGTGAGTCAAATAAAAATGTGCTTAAATGAAACCTGTAGTAAAATTGGTATAGTTAAATATTTATCTGAGTCATTTTGCACCAAGAATGGTCTGAAACAAGGAGATGCCTTGTCCCCATTGCGCTTTAACTTTGCACTAGAATATGCCATCAGGAAAGTCCAAGACAGGCAGGAGGGGTTGCAATTGAATGGGACACTTCAGCTAATTGCATATGCTGATGATGTTAATTTATTGGGTGATGACATAAATACAATAAAGAGGAACACAGAAGTTTTACTGGAGGCTAGTAGAAAGGTGGGGCTAGAAGTAAATTCACAAAAAAACTAATATTATGTTTGTATCTCATCAGCAGACAGAATTATCTTAGTGTGGCTAATAGATCCCTTGTAAGTGTGGCAGTTCAAATACTTGGGAACAAATCAAAATGATACTCATTAGGAAGTTAGAAGGAGACCAAATACTGGAAATACGTGCTCCTGTTCAGTTCATAGTGTTTTGTCTTCCGGTCTGATTTATAAAAACCTAAAGTTTAAAATATACTATACAATAATTTTTCCTGTTTTGTATGGGTGCAAAACATGGTATCTCACTCTGAGGGAGGAACATAGATTGCAGATGTTTCACAATAGGGTGTTGAGGAGGATATTCGGGCCTAGGAGAGAAGACGATGGGGCATGGAGAAAACTGCATAATGGTGAGCTTAATAATTTGTTTTCCCCCCAATCTCTTCAGGGTGATTAATTCAAGAAGAATGAGATGGGTGGGGAATGTGGCACGCATTGATGGGGCAAATGGTGTTCATTGGTTATTGATTGGGAAGCCTGAGGGGAAGGTCCACTAAGGAGACCTAGACGTAGATGGGAGGATAATCTCAGGCAAGATCTTTGGGAGATAGGAGTTGAAGGAGACTGGATTTTGTTTCCCCAGAACAGTGTCTGGTGGAGGGCTTTGGTTAATTCGGTGATGAACCTTCGCGTTCCGTAAGCCATCTAGTTATTTAGTTAGTTGGACTAGCCCCTTGCTCTATCCTCCTTAGCATCCAGTATTGCCCTTTCTTCAAACCACTTGTTAACTGATGTAGTTTCCGCAAAGTAAGAACCAGGCTTATTTATCTAATATATTTCATATCTGGTATAGTAAACAGCATGTTAATGGTGTATGAATTGCATAACAGCAATAATTTATGAAACTCTAATAGAGCTATAAGTATTAGTTCTGAGTTCATCCCCTCTAATTGAAAGACCTTGTTACATTTGTTTACACTTTTTCCATTAAGAATCGCTACATAAAGATTTTGTCCTCCTGTAAACTATCCAGTCTTAAACAAGGAGTAGTGCCAGACAGAGTGTGGTCCATGTAGCCTATGCGACCCTGTAAGTAAACCCAACAAAAGATAAGGTGGATTTAACTTTACCTTTGTGTGGCAGTTGAAGATTTTACACAGCCCATAATCAGAGACTGCGATGTGGCCACGTGCATCAATCAGGATATTTTCTGGTTTCAAGTCACGGTGTATGACACCGATCTGAAAGGAAGAAATTAACGAGTTATTTGCATAGTGTGATATGCTGCTTTTTAACCTTTACACGACGGGGATTTAAACGACAAAATGGAGTAGCCCTATTGGGGTTTTTTGCAGGTTTTTAAACTTTTGTGCACACTCCACGGAAAACTTTAATATTATCTAAAGTAAACATGATAAATTCACGAAATAAAAGCCATATTTATTCGAATAGAACAGAGAAAAAATGCAGTTAATATCTTAATTGCCTAAATAGGCCTTAGTAACTTTACTTTGTTCTTTTGAAGCTCATTCGACATGATAGAAGCCATGGTTGTGAACTAATGACCACACAGAAAAAGTTGTTTCCGCTACTTCAGTGGATACACATTCTTTTCACCCATCATGAGGAAGAACGTGAGAAACTTTGAATAGGGGGACTGAAAATGAAGCCCAAACCCACTTGACATAAACAAAGTTAATTGCTGTTTATAGTTTCCGGGTTGACAGCTCAGGTTGAACTTGTGGGAACCCTAGAGAAAGTGATTCAATATCTGCAGCCCCTAAAAGAGGCCAAAAGACGTAGCCAAGTCTACTTACAGTGTTGCAAGTTTTGAGTTCCGCACAGGGAACGTTCATAGGGCTGAGTACACAACTTATGTCCCAGACAAGGAACGCTAGTAAGATAAAGGTTAATGTGGCAGAAAGTTGTAGTACTACTATTTTGCATTTCTGCCTTATAGCGCTTAAACTAAGATGTCATATAATATTGTTATTGTTGATTACCACAGAAAATAAAAATGACATTGAATAGAATAAAAAAGTTATAGCCCCACATTCACTTAAGTAGTTTAATGCAGACAAGTGAGGTGATGTCTGAATACCTGATGCAGGTGTTCAACAGCCAGGACTATCTCCGCTAGGTATAGTCTTGCTGCAGTCTCTGTAAACTTGCCCCAGTAACGCAGCAAATGGAACAAGTCTCCACCAGGATAATAGTCTGGAAAAATAATAATGCATTATTGTTACTGTAAGGACACTTCATGATACTAGGGGTACTAGTGAGTGCTACTGCGTTATCTGTTGAATTTGACAATGGAGTTACTGCAATGTTTTCCTCTCCAGAAGACTGGAAACAGCAGATTTGTTTGTCAGTGGGGGATGGAGCACAATCTGTAGACAGAGACAAAACTCACAGCCCATGCAGGACACTGCACTCGATGTTTGAGAAGCAAATAAATAATACGCTGACCCTTCGTCCTCCGGTCGACATGGTGGTCACTCCTTGTGCTACCCATTCTAAAATGATTCAGTTGTTATTGAAACTTATTTTACTGCTATGTACACTATAGGCTACTATAAACAGTTATAAATTCTGAGTAAACATGATTCCTCACACAAAACATGAGTGATAGGACAGTGTGTTAACACCACAGCACGCAACTGGTGTTGACTGGAATCATTCAAACTGATGTACACTCAGTACACCAGACCACCGTGCTCAGCAGGAGGATTTCCTGTATCATACATACTGTCTGTCTGTCTAAAGTAATAACTATCTCAAACTTGAAGGCATCCTGAATGTGGTCCTAAAAACATTAAACGACACGAAGAACACTCCCTCCGTTGCAGGTGCTGGCAGTGATCATTGAATTAAAAAGAGAAACTAAGAAATGCCGAAACTAGAAAAATGAGGTGAATCGCTGGAAAACTAATGAGTGTCAGCTGTTGATTTCTCTTGTGCGTGTTAGGAGGGATGCGCATCACTGCAGGTGGGCACTTGTGTATGAAGGTCAAGGTAGTTCTTCGCTCAGATAGACAGTACATATATCTGCAAACTTTCCATGGATTCACATCTTAGACTGACTACAGGATGTGGAATATGGGACATACAGATGTGTACAAATTAAAATAGCAATTAGGTTTCACGGAAGATAGAGGTTTAATAACGATTTTAAGATGTTGCACTAAAAGCACTGTTATGCAGAAGATAGGCCTAAGTACAGCAAATTTGTCCGTATAATCTTTAATAGTTTTGACACTAATTAACAGAATTTTGAAGGTTTTGATTCCAGCAGAGTACGCATATTCTGAAAACATGGAATGCTAGGAATTTAAGTTTGAACCTGGTTCTTATTCTTTGTGTTATCAGGATGTTGTACCTCTGCAACTATGTAAATTTTACAGCATTACTTGGCACTACAATGCACTGACACTTCTGTTGTTAAATTGTTCACTTTGCTTCTCAACCATCCTCGAATCAGGAATTGTTTTTCATGTACTCACCAAGTGCGAGACAGATCTTTGACTCTGTGTTGAAGGCGTAACAGAGTGCTACCAAGAATGGAAATTGGGAGCAGAGTTGATGGACGTAGCACTCTGTTTGGTATTTGTCTCGGTCGCCTTCAACGGGAATATCCATGATTTTCATCGCATAGGTCTTGTTGTTATCCATGCCACAGTTCTTCCTTGTCATGAAAACTTTTCCAAAACCTGTAACAGCACACGGTTATGATTCTTGTTGCTTTCTGCTCAATAGTGGTCTGAGGTATTTGTAGACTGTCCCTTTATAAAGATCATAATTGTTTATAAACGTTTTGTGTAATATCAAACATTTGTGTGATTGTGTGCATTTTGTGCTAAAATTATGAATTTGTGGGTCTTTATGTGTACCAAGATAAAGACACAACGGTTAATAATGGCTACCATTTGTCAGTCCACTCTTTCCAGATAACATTCAAGAAAATAGTCGGCAATAAGAAAAAGAATGGTATTGTTGGCAAAATGTGTATTTTCATTTAATTTAAGCATAAAAGAATTTTGAGTTGTTTCCAACTGTTCTCAACCACACCATGACGTCTTGAAGCAAGAAAATATTTCTGAAGCTTCATTTTGCTCAAACATTAATAAAGATTTGGTTCAGAGTTTGTAAATGTTGTGGTTAGATATCTACTGATCATAATCACATGTCTGAATACAGTAACAGCTGTTGGTGCTACGACTTCTACTATTTTGCCCTTTGATCTAGAGGATTACAGAAAATCAGGCCTATATTTATCAGCAGAGATAGGCAAGTGTTAATGGAAATTTATACTTACCTCCTTCCCCTAGAAGTCTCAGCGGGTCAAAGTCTCTCAGCTTTGTTGCGTAAGGCCGAAAATTCTTTTCTGTAACAAAGTTTTCAAAATTACAGGCATGTTCTAAGGCATCCTAACCATACAGCATGATTAAAATAATTTTCGTAGTACGCCACATAATTTGCCCATTGAATGGACCGTCCATCATAATTGAAGAGGAATGTTACCACAGATGGTGGTGACCTTCCTGATGTATTAAATTACAGTCTGTAGGACTTGTGTAGTAGGCAATTCTTTAACTAAGTGGTCTGAAGTTTTGTTGTCTCTAAAAACAGCCTGTAATTTAAATTGAAGTTTATAATACTAGTCTATATTGTGCCGTACATATTGGCATTTCCACTTCCTAAGAACTGCTCGGGTAGTCCTAATGATAGTTATTATTTCTGATGGTTTCTAAAAATTATACATTGACCGGCATTAGTCTCAGGAAACAAGGCATTGACAAGATGTCAAATACACATAAGACATGACTGTTTTGTGTTTACTCACAATTTTTTGTGCAATAACAGATTCATATGAAGAACTTATGAAATACGGTGCAGCAATTAGTATTTGCACGGCTTAATTATAGGTTCAGTTATAACTTAATTGCCAAGCATGGTCTGCTGTCAGAATGTAAAGCGTAATTGTGAGGTAATTGTTCAGAACTCAGGTCTCATACTGACAGGAGCAATAATTCATGTACTTGCTGAGTGTTCGAATCAGTTAGGAGATGATTTTAATATTGTCTTCCTATGTATGTAATGCTGTTTATAGTGCAGTCTGGTCAATAATATTTAGTGTGTATATTAATTTTCTAATTCAGGGACGTTGGGTTTACAACTTCATGGTCGTTGGTGTGGTACCATCAAATAATAACATTTTCAGTAGCATAATGTGGTCATGTTCTCCACTGCAGGAGATTATGATCATTCTTAAATAAAAAGCATTGTGCCCACTTGGAAAATATTTGATATCGTTGCCACTATAAGTAGCAGCCTTCAGTTGGAAGATTAATCAAGAGTAATAACAACACCTGCATATGGGAAGCTGTGGTCAGCCATTTCCAGTCATCTCAGAGGCTCAAAACATATTTACCTAAAATCCATCGTAATGTTTCCATGCCACCTCCCCCACGTCAATGAAGTGGCCAGTTATAATAAATATTCTTTCAAACACAGTACATGCATACCTTGTGCATCAATATTATTGAAATGCCACCTTCCTTCCTTTTATTATCCTAAAAGTAACATGAGATGCACATAACCAGCGAAATTTGGTGCTATACATGTAATAATTGCCAACTGAAATCTTCATTCAACAATATTTTCCTTAGCAGTTTGTTTACAGACATTTGCAATTAACCATTATTCTCGTAACAGATTAATGCATTGGAAATTAAAGATAAGAAATATGAAAACATGACTCCATTCTTCCACACTTTGTTGATGGCATTCTAAAATTTCCATGCAAGAAATAGCATGTTTATGAACTTAAAAGCAGGAATATAAATATTGTCATCTACGCTACATTGTATGAGCATCTGACATATCCTTTATATAAACCACAAATTAAGATATAAATAGATGATAAAATCTATTAGCTCAGATATGTACCATTTTCATATGTTCTCTTGGCATCAGGAGCAAAACTGTCCAGTATCAAACATTTTACTACCTGTCTTTTATGAGCCAAATATTCCCCTTGTTAACAGCAAGCAACACAAAGTGATAAGATGTTTGGTCACATACCTGAGGGTCTGTCCTCCGTGAAGTTCTCGTCCCAGTTCTTGAGACTGTCGTCGTCCCAGTTTTCTGTGGTACAGTCCCAGTCTTCCACATTTTTGTTGTACCAGGCATAAAGTTCGTCCCTGTCCCAGTCAGAGACAGGTTTGTTGTTCCAGTTGTGAAAGTCTCTGTCCCAGTATTTGTCACAGTTTTTCTCGTAGTCATCCCCATGGTTGACGGGGCACCCCATGTCTTGGTCCAATTCAGTGCTTTTACAAAACTGGAAAGAGAGGATATGACAGGCAAATTAGTCACTGTCTGGTTGTCAAATTGACAAAGCTACGAAACTCCTCATACACATTACAAAAGTAACAGTTAATCTGAAATCAGTCCAGTCTATACCCACACATCACATACAAGATGTGTTTTAATGTTTCCCTCTCGTCTGTGCTACGTCTCATGAGTGTTCTTCCATCTACAGAGCATTTATAATCTCTCCTGTGTGTGCTGTATGTCCTGCCCATCTCATCTTGCATGGTGTATCATTCATATACTACCTGATGAGTGTACTTTATGCAGCTCGTTAATTTTCAGATTCTGCAGGCCCCCACCCCCGTAATTTCAAATGTTCTCTTTAACACACTATCGTTAGACACCCTCAACTTAGAATACATGTAGCAGCATCCCAGATGACAACTGCCTTCTCAGTCATCTTTCCTTGATGTGAGAGATCGAGTATAAAGTTCCAGTTCTTGTGTTTTTTTAACTTTACATTTATTACATTTCTTGATAGATTGCAGTCTGTAAGATAAAATATTCTGAACTGCACAGTAGCAAGTATTCCCAGAATTGTTCTTAGCCGCGCCATTTGTAGTGATAATATCATTAAATGTCTGGTGCAGGGACCTGAATGGTTGGTAGCTGCTCATGGTGACAATAAATTCCCTGCATCCACAGAATCTGACATTCATTGCCTTTTTCGTAGAAATCCATCCCTGGGACCTATCTTAAAATAGTTGAACCTGTATCAAAAGTAATAATAGCAGGTCTACATGAAGTTGACTTTATAAAGCCCATTGTAAATATTACAATGAACTGGCCTTCAAAGAATTTGCTTTAATTTCAAATAATAAAACCAATGAAATGAAATATAATCCTTTAAATACATATTTTTATTTACTTTTCCAATTTGCAAATGTCAGGGTATTCAGTCTCTGGGCACAGATGTGAATCTAGGACTCTCTAAATATGAAGCAGGAGTGCCAGCAACAACATGTGAACCCTAAATTGTCAGTAAACATGACTTTAATGAGTTGAGTGTTTTGACTTTGCAGAAGATGGTCTGTTTAGTGTACAGTAATGGGAGATCAACTTCTGCCCCATTGTTCTGCAAGGGTATGGAAACTAGGTGCTTAATATTCTCTCTTGAGGAACATTTCTGATGGACCCTACCGTCTGAGCATTCCATGTGAATGTGAAATGGAAGTTGTGTGATATTCTGTACAAAATATCCAGCCACTGTATCCTAACCTCCTGTGCAAGATCAATCCAATCCTCATCCTCACACACTGTCTATTTTAATATTAATCAAATCCAACTAAGTCTCCCAAGTGTGCTACATTCACCATCCATTTCATCAGTGTAATAGCATTTGTTAAATACTACAACTTATATTGCTCATTGTTAATCATTTCCCCTCCTGTTATTGCCTTTTGAGTGGACTGTCTGCTGATGGAGTAACTTGTAATAGTTGCAGGCGTATTGTCAACCATTACATTGAAACACTTTATTAAACTGAACTTTGAGGCTGACAAATAGGACGGAAAGTAACTAAACTTGAGCCTCTTCTGCCTAACAAAATTTGCACATTACAACCTGCGGTGCCAAGCTATACATCTTGAAAACAATTTTTTAAGATACTTTCCTTTCACAATGGTAATGCCAGCTACAAAATCAACATACATTGTGTGTATTTTTTGTCCTTTAAGCATTTCAAGCACCGATCGATTTAAAAAAAAATTGGTGTAAATATAATGCCACTTGTCTTCTTCCACACACTAGGACCACTTCATATGGAGATCCGAAATATCACACCGTGATATAATTTTGGAGAGAAAAGCCCGCAATTTCTGAAATCCTATATTTGTAGAATTTGGTGTAGCGAATGGTGTCTGAGTAAAATCTGCATTTGGTGTGAATATGATAACTAGCAAAACCACTGCAAACTGGAAACATACATGTAAAGTTTGCCTGGCGATATGCTTTAGAGCAAAAATATACCTATAAATTCTACATGCAGTAATATTTCTTGCTAAACATTTATAATATGGCAATGATGCAGAACTGTGTATGAATGATTTGAAGACATGTCAGTAGCTTAAAATACGCACTTTTGTAGTTTTGCAGTCTTATCTCAAATTCTGATCCGAACAAGGATTATATATTATTCTATCACTTGTATTTTATATTGTGTTGGAACATTAACCACGAAAGAAACTACATATGTTGGAGCCGAAGGCTGTTCACTGTATATTACTTACCCAACTCAGCAAAAATACTGTGCGCCGGTTGGATTTAATGGTCCACATGAAGGAATGTGCATTGTCCTTTCTGTGGTACACTTACTTTTTCTGTCCAGTTCTTTCTTCCGCAGTTTTCTTCGAAAAATTTTCCAAACCGTTTTCCCCACATTTCAAAACTAGCAACCGTTGTTGACGAGTGGCTGTTGCGCAATACCTGGCCGCAATCGATACATGTATCGATTGTGAGTCGAGTTTTAGTAACGAAGTATTCGCTATATCCGACAGATGTCGCCAGCGTGTAAGAACTCCTTTCAGGGTATTGATTAGTATAAAACATTGTTTTTGGACTTTGAACTGTGTGTTTGCCTTGGATATAATTAAACATTTTATGTATGATGTACACAATTAATAACAATAATTGACACCATCTGCAGAACTGAGTAGAGACAGTCAAAAAAAGAAAAATGTGTTGCATAACCTCAAAAAAGTCTGTATAATTCAAAGAAAGACACCCAAGTATTTCAGTAAGCTTTGCAGTATATTCTTGTGTGTGTGTGTGTGTGTGTGTGTATTGTTCATCAGGGCATGAGTTCATGAAACGATAAGTATGTGTACAACACTTAGAATGAGAATTGTATGTATGGTGCATAGACACTGAAAGTATTACTTCTAATTGAACTTGTTGGTGATATGACAATAGAGTACAAACAGTACATAATGACAGACTAACTCGATGACAATGGTTCCGACGCTCATTGAAAATGTTCCTTTTTTTAAGTTGTTATACTTTTCTGCATCAAGTCATGAGAATTGTAAATGCTGGCTGCAAATGCAGATCTACAAGTCAACTTCAAATACCTCATAAACTGTTAAATTACTCTATCAGCAACATACACATCATTAGAATACATGCGTACATTTTTATTTAATTGCATGGATCTCTAAGGTAGTTGGATGGTAGTAGGATGTGTTATAAGTATGAATAATACAATTGCAATTTGTACAGTTATAAAGATATCACATAGTATAAGGGTTTACATAAAATACAAATAAATCCACCCATTATATTCTATTGATACATTATACTACCCATTATAATATATTTTGACCAGAAAACTTTAAGGAATTATTTGTAATGTATTAATAACTGTACATAGTTATGCACTTGCAATACCGGGAGCTCAATCATACCATGTTTTAACTCATTAAACTCCAGAGAGGTCACTACAGCTGTTTCTGTTCTGTCCACATCGTTTATAACACCAAATAACAGGTGTGAGAAGTTAAACAACACAGACATATATTGCCTATGATTATGATGGTTTTTGATGGTTGGTTGTTCAAGAAAACAAGAATGTTCTGTGAAAAATTTATGCAGCCTTATTGACCACTTTCTGTTTGTTTGTTGTTGTTTTTTCCCCCTCAGAGAGAAGATTCCTTCTTGATTGAAGATAATGGTGTTCAGCTCCAAGCATCAAGATAGGTCAAACATATAAAATGCTACCAGAATTATTATCCTGAATTGGGAAGGAACATAGGAGTAGTGTTGTTATTGATCATGTACTAACCACAAATGCAAAGGTACTTGGACTGGAACCTACGTGTGCTTCAGGTTAGGATGCACACGTTCTTATAGATATATTTAGAGACAGGGTTATTTCAGAGTAGAGAATGAATGTAGTGCTGAATTTTGAGTATATTTTTGCCATATGTCAACATATCTTTGGTATAAATGACATGTCTATGAGCAAATGGGTATGAAAGTTGAAATTTTTGCAACATAATGAGATTGCATCTTACTTTACCCCAATTCTCTGAGTAGTGCCCTAAGCTACAACTTTAATATTAATACACACCAGTGCCTGCCTTCGGGTGGTAAATTGTAGAAGTTTAAAACTTGCATTTGTTAACATTTCTGAGATATGTGATAACATAAATATCAATTTGTTTCTAGCGTACAGAAAGCACTAAATTTTGTGGTGAGTTTTGATCCAAAATGTACCATGAAATTTGATTCCAAGAGCAGTAAGGCAGATTTTCTCCAGAATTGATCTTATAGGTCTAAAGTTTGAGGGTAAAATAATGTGAATCTTATCAAAGATTCCAAAATTATTGCCATGTTATGTTTGTTAATATGACATGTGTGCCATTTTCTTTTGTGTATACTCTCTGAAAATTGGTAATATCTGTAAAATGTTGATACCAGATAAGTAACTCAGTAGATGTACGCTACTTCATTAGGATTCACATATTAAAACTGACTAGCTGGCGGTAGCATAGCTACTGGTAGGGCCTTCCTATCCAGATTGATCGAGGGAGAGAGGTCAGACTAAGTCAGGTACCGTGGTCCTCCAGGTTGGGGGTTAGTCGCAAGGCTAACAACCTTGCACCGTAAAAAGGAAGATGTTTCGAAACCTCAATCAAAGCCTCTGACAGATGGACCTAACATCCGAGCAGAGGATAGGACTGAATGGAACAGGAGCCCATGGACAGAGTATGGACCGGAGAGCCATAGAAGAAGAAGAAGAAGAAGCATCATAATTAATTCTGCCATTGTTGTCACTCCATTTGTTGACTTAATATAGAATGACCCAAATGCAAGAATTGACTTCTCTTTCACAGATGTATTCTGATTATTATTATATTATATTTTTCCATTACTGAAAACCTTCGTTGTTAGAGGAGAAACTTTCACAATGTTTTGAAGCTAGTCAGTCTATAAATTTTAGGCTTAACTGTAATATTTTCTTCCTTTGAATCTATAAACCATTTTTAAAAACATTTCTAATATGAAGGTGTACATGATTGATGGTCGCATTGTTGGCAGGCATGTGGTGCACATGAGGATCAAGGACTGTGGGGGTTAAAGGTGAGAAGCTTAGGAACGTGATCTTGTCCAGGAGGTTTGTGGGCTGGTGCAACGTATTGCCGAGGGACGCAGACATTTCTGTTAACTTGAATGTGGAGCTGGGTGCAGTACTGGGCCAGGGAAAAGTTGATTTGGATGTTGCCAGCATTGTGTTTACATCCATTGGCTGACTTATGGTTGAGCTTCAAGAATCATCTGTTCTAAGCCCCATCTTGTTGGAATAGCACTCCACAGTTTCCTTACACTGGGTTGCAAGTGCCAGGGTGTGAATAATGGCAAACTCACCTTCACGTGTTACATCTTTTTTTTAAATGTAGTTGATAACAGGAATGGTGTGATTGTGTCTGCTTCGTAATAAAAAATGCCATTACCTTAATTCTAGAAGGTGAAATTATGGAACTATGACTGTTATATCTGTTATGAAGGAGTTGCCTCTTTTAAAGTCAGGGTTAAGATAAAAGTTCAGTTTTAGTTTTAATTTCATTTGTTTAATGTGCTGACACTAATGAGCAATATGTGGGAACAATTTATGAACTCTACTTTCTTTAAAGTATTTCAGTGTCTGTGGAGGTGTGAGTAGAACCAAAGATTTATTACAATAGAAATTAGTTTTATATAAACAATTCCATGATAATATTACAATAAATGCCCACCCCATGACCACAGTCATCTTGTTTACTGTTTCTGGAGTGCTTTTATTGTCCTCTTGTAGTTCATATTGAATTTCATGAAATTCAGTCAGTCATTTCTATAATCATTAAATAACTACATACACATGGATATAATACTACAAGACCTATTCTTCTTATGAACTGAGGAAGATGGTTTAAAGTAGGAGCTTAGTTTGTAACGAGCCTGTGGGCAAAATAATTTTTACGGACTCCTAATGAAATTAGCAGCTGCTTAACCATTGAATTTCAAACCGAAAAGGAACAGTTTGCAACGCATGAAAATTGAAGCATTTGCTTTGTGTATAACATTTTATGATTTTTCCAGAGTACTAACATCAGAGAGCGCTAATAGCCAGAGTAGCTGATGTGCCTATCAACCCATAACCTATAGCAGAGTTTGTCTTGTGATGCTGATTGACGGGCAAGGTGCATTGCAGCTGGCATTCAGAGTTAAAGAGCTACGTGAGATGCTGGCCCTTCCGGACTGTCGCATTGTGTAACCTGCCACATTTTGAGGCTGTCCTTTCTCTCGTGCCAAGTGAGTGTATAGTAATGGGTTTACACACAGTGTGTCATAGTACAGGAAGCTTTTGTGTATTGGCTCTGTCATTTGAGTCTGTAAGCTGTTGTAGCCTACTTTGAACCATAACAAGTGAAATTAGATATCAGGCTCTCATGGAGATAAATAAAGAAGTTTCCTATCTTCTGGAGTGTTGCATCGTGTAGTCTGGTAGAAATTCACTGAAGTTTCAGAGGCGGTAAGCACCTTTGATATTTTAATCAATTAATACCAGATACATGGTGAAACATCCGTAAGCTTCAATAACTCATGCCGCAATAAGACTGCGAACATATAGTAGAATCATCATCAGAACTGTGGTCCTTTTCTGGTTCTAATTTGAATTACTTAAATTTTTCCATGTCTTCCTGTTTGTTGTTCTCAGAGTTTCTGGCTTCTTTGCCTGAAACCAAATATTCTGATAATATTTCTTGCTTGGCAGCTCATATCTTAAAGTGAAATGTTATATGCAAAAATCAAAACCCAAAGCAGGGAGAAAATCCCCCCCCCCCCCCACATTTAAACATGTGGTGAATAAAACAATCTAGTGATGAAAAGGAACTTAAGAAATATGTCCTGTGCACATGATATGAATCTAATACCCGTGGTATTCTTTGTTGTGTGTCATATAGCATGTCCATCTACCGGCACCTTTACAACTTTGTGTTATTCCGATGTAGTGTCTAGATGGCAGGAGAAGCACATCGCCATCTGTGTTTTTGTAATTAGCATAATTTATTGACACTTTCTTACTCTGTGCTGAGAATACTTTGGACTTGAGGGGATGCTATTTGTGTGTGGAATGAAAAGGTTTAAATAAGATAAGTAATTTGGTTTTAAATGTTCTCCTACATGGGCTGTTGGTGTGTCATGGCTTGTTTCTTTTAATGTTCCTTGTTTGGGTTCAGATTTGAAATAAATTAGTTGCTTTATATAAGATTATTATAGGTTATCAGTTACTTTGAATTCGTACTGCAGTCTCTTGTTCATTTGATAATTAAAAATTACTTTGGTGAAGTTTTGTTTGATACTGATGCTCTTCTTACATACGAGGTGCGATCGGAAAGTATCCAGACTGCGCCTATATATATATATATATATATATATATATATATATATATATATATATATATATATATATATATATATAAAAACCGTACACTTATCTCAGGTATTAAATTCATCCATCACCCTCGAAGTAGTTCCCCTGGGAGTGAACACAACGATCCCAGCGCCCCTGCCAAGCCTGGAAGCATCCCTGGAAATCTTTCTTTGTCAGCCTGTCAAGCACCATCTGCGATTCTGCCTGAATCTATCGTCTCAAATCTCATTCCCTTTAGCTGAATTTTCATCTTTGGAAAGAGGAAGAAGTCACACGGAGCTAAGGAGGGTGCGGGATGACGGCCATGGTGTTTGAGGCCAAAAACTGCCGCACTTTGAGGGTGGTGTGCGCTGGCGCGTTGTCATGATGCGTCGCATGTGGAGTTCTTCCTTTAGAATCAGCTGACAGGTCCCATAGCCTATCCCAACAATGTCGCACAAGTCGTTGATGGTACGACGTCGATCTTCGTGAATGGCCTGCCGAATCTTCGTAACATTTTCGGGCGTTGTGCTCGAAGATGGTCGTCCAGAACGCTCGTCATCATTGACAGAGGTTCTGCCATTTTTAAAACGTGAATGCCACACAAAAGTTTGCGGACTCCCCAAATGCTTGCTTTAGCATTTCATATGTTTCCGTAGCCGTTTTGGCGAGTCTTTGGCAAAATTTGATGCACACGCCATTCCGAAATCGCAGGAGGGTCGGTATAATGCACTACCAAAACGCCCGTAACTAAGAAACAAATGCTAATTCGATGATGCCGGCTGGCACACTGATTCACTATGAATGTAGGCCGCACCCCCAAGCGGCAGAAGCTCGTACTACATCCGGTTCGCCCTCTATTGACACAGTCTTGAAACTTTCCTATCGCACCTCGTACACTTGGTTTCCTTATGGGTCACCGAGAACGTGCACACAATTACGGGTAACCACGTTGAACTATTGGGTCTTTGAAGACAGTGGACGATTTATTCTTGGTTCTTCTTTGTTCCCACAGAAGATTCCCCATGACTTGAAAGGATGCAGCATCAAGTTTTCCACAACAGAAATCGATCCCTTTGTTATTCTACCTTACAGCAACAACCCTGGCGTGACATCGATAGACCGTCTCGAGGGACGTTTATTCCAATCGATAATGAAGATGAATTTGCGGTTTCAGCTGAAGTTGACCGGAAATGAGAAATGGGGAGACAAACTCCCAATAACACGTGGACTGGCATGAAGGGGGATCTCTTCAATGACGTAAGTGAGCTAGGTTTGCAGCTTTACTTCTGGACATGGAATTATGCGAGGTGTTCGAAAGCACGGACCCTCATTTTAAAGACGCATTGGTGTGGCACGTGAGACGTCCCAATCAGGTGCCGCACTGGAAAGGCTTGTACAGGATTTTTGAGAAGGAAACGTGGGTGGTCATCATCGTCCTCAGTATCGCAGTGGCCCTGCTGTTATGGCGCATGAGTTGTCTTTCCGAGGAGACGTCTTACGAAACTCTGTTCAAAAGTTTGACTCACGTGTGGGCCGTCGTGCTCGGGGTCTCACTACCAGAACAGCCGCGTGCTTCTCAGACACGACTTTTATATCTGATCTGGGTCATATATTGCCTGCACATCAACGCAGTGTACCTCTCGTTCTTAACCAGCTTCCTCATAAATCCAGAGTTCGAAAAACAGGTTCGTACCGTTGATGAGCTAGTGCGATCCAAATTGGATTTCGGGTACCACTCGGGATTTGACAGATACTTCGACTCTACGGATAAGATACTATCTCGCCGCAGTCACTGCGCTGGCGTTGGGGATGACTTTTAGACAGATGGCAGAAAGAGGGGACTTCGCAATGTTAGTGTCGAGTACGCTTGCGCAGTACAAGAACAGCTTTGAGTACAATGATCGAAGTGGAAGAAATTCTTTCAATCCTTTTCATGATGCAATTCTGACTTATGACTTCGTGATGTATCTGACGAAAGGGAGTCACCTACTGGAGAGACTTGACAGTGTTGTCCAGCGCACGGTGGAAGCTGGTTGCTGGGGCAGTGGTGGGAGGAGATGATGACCACCCTGAGACTTCGACGGGTTCTGTGCACCGAACAAGAGTCCTCAACGCTGACATTTTCTCATCTACAATCAGTGTTTGTGTTTCTCTCGTTCGGACTTCTGATTAGTTTCACTGTTTTCATGTGCGAGTTCTTGTCGTTCCGTGCGTACTAATGATTAAATAATCCCTGGTCTTGTTGAATAAAAACACCCAAAATTTCTCAGCTGACACTAATCCGAGGTAAGCATTCAGCACAGTCCACAGGCAGGGAATTGGCAAGGCAATTATGATGAAGAGTAGATGTCCTTGGGAATTTTACGTTTCTTTATTTTTAAAGTTTCCCGTGAACTATACGGCGCACCCTAGTCAATCCAACGCTTTCTCTGGTTTGTTTTGTTATGTGTAGTAGAGGCAAATCTCTCGGACTGAACAGTACTCTCCCTTCCAGCAGATTTAGTATTACAACAAATTGTGTGGTACTCGCCTCTTCTGTGGTGTTATTTTGCTATCAAAATAAACTTAAACCTAATATTATACAAAAGCACCATGTACTGAAAATTGTCTAAAATATTTTTACTATCCATTCATACAATTCATGGTTTGATTTCATTTCACTTGTGATGGCATGTTTTGGGTTATAGCTCCATTTTCAGGGCATCACCACCTTCTTCGTATTACTACAGTGATGCTAAACACTGGGGTTCCGATTGTCTAAAATCGATATTAAGTCACTTCAAGTATATGTTACGCCACGTCGCATTGTTTTACTCTTTTTCAAGTAATATGAATATTGTGTGTATTATTACATTCAGCCAAAGTGAAGCGGTGAAACAAATGCTTAACATTACTTCTAGTATCCGTTGTAAACGATCAGAATCTCAGTGTCTAACAACAGGGGATTTGAGGAGGGGGAGAGGAATCACGTGACCCGAATTATCTTTCAAACGATTTGAAATGAGCGCGCTCTGCTCGCACTGACATCTCTGGTGACATCATAGAAACAGTCACGATTTGTTATGGTGGTCGGGATTGTCGTCTTTTCTTTGTGGTAAACAAAAATCTCATCTCTCCCCAGAACCTGTGTTTGTTAAGTTGCCTACCTCAAACTATCCTCTCTGAAACTGATGATCCCCAGTCAAAACTCTGAATGTATCACTTGTATCATTCAATGCATGCAAAGTGTCCAGCAATTCTGATCCATCTACATTAGCCTAACTAAAATATAAACAATTGAACTATAAACAATTTAATTGAAATACAATATTTAACTAAAACAATTTAACGTTTTCATTAAACAATTCAACTATTTAACTTTTCGTCTAAAAATGCTCAAACTATACTAAATTGGGCAGATTCATGATGTACTGTATTAACGATGCAAACACCACGTCGTCCAATCCTGGATTCTGCAAAGGAACCATTTGTATCAGAACAGGAAATGCAATTACTGTAACAAGTATAGAAACACATGCAGCGAAAGATTATGAACGATTTGTTATTTTTATTCTTAAATATACAATATGTGAACTTTAACTGTTTAAATAAAACAAAGTAACTACTTAACTAAAGGAATGTATCTATTTAAGTAAACCTATTTAACCTTTTAATTACAAACTACGTAACTAAAGGGGCAGATTCATTATTTCTTCAATGAAGGACGCAAATTCAATGTCGGCCATTTCTGGATTCTGCAAAGGAAATAAACATTTGGATCAGAATAGGAACTGGAATTATGGGTAACAAGTATGGAAACACGTACAGCGAATATCTCGTGGTAGGCGATCTCTAAGGATGCAGGTTTTGAAGGAATTTGTAACGAAGCTCATGGTGAAAGACACTGAACTTATTCTAGTTACGTGGACTTCTATGTAAATTACAGGCTTCAACCTGATTCAGCATTTTTTGGGGTGACTTCTGTTTTACCCTCTGTTTCATCTACCTGTCATAACCTGACCTGGTGTTGTAACTTTTATGTCGTGTGATTTTCATCTGCACGGAATTTACAAGTCGGAGGGAGGGCTGGAAATAGGTCAAATGCAAGAATATAAAAATTACAAAGAGAACTTCAGGCTCATAGTATGCCTTCGTGGCCTATATATCATGTGTTCAGTTTATAATAAGGTAAATATAGATTTATGTAATCAATCAATTAATCATTATCCGTTAATTTCAACCGCCTGTGTAACCACTTACAGTTATGCCGACAAGCACAGTTGCAATACTTACGGTTTCAACAGTCTCAGATCATATTTTTGTTCTCGTCTGAGTATCGGTTACTGAATTTAGTGACTCAAAACACAAGGATTGTGCCGTCATGCACCATTCGCTGGAATGACAGAGAAGAATGGACTGTTTATTTCTCAGTGCTCTGAGTTTTTACCCAGCAATGATATTTTGTGTGATGTCTGCTTAATTTTTTGGTTTGCCCCATTCAGTGCTATGGCTTATTTTCAATAATATCAGTAGCTCGGACTACTGTTAGTGTCAAGGTTTTAATGAAGAAGAGAATGTAAAAAATACACGGGCAGTTTTTGTGTATGCTGTTCAGGAAAGGCAGCCTTAAAGTTATGTATGTAAACTTTCTCACTTATGTAGTAGCAGTAATTTTGTAGAAAAGTTTTCTGTACTTCTCTTCTGCAGAATTTTCTGTGTCAGGATTTGCCTTCTTCATTTCCCTGGTTTTTGTTAGAAAATTGAGAAGTGTGTCATGTTCATTTTGCACGTGACTTTGAATTTCTCTTATTTTGTGAATAAAATCTATACCCAGACCTGTCTGTAATGTATGAACCAAAATGTAAGAATTTGCGAACACAGAAAGAAAGGGTTTGAGCAGAAAGACCTGTTACTATCACGAATGTACCTCATGACAAAATGAAAATCAGAAGTTTCATCCAATATTAGGTGGTTCTTGAATTTGTCTTCAAATGTCAACTAGCAACACTTCATGGAGGGCTTTTAACAAATTATTTTCAATGGCCAGAGATGTGCCTTAGCAAAAGGTCATTCAGCAGAGGTTCATACTTTTCTAGCAGTTTCGAAATATTCTTTACAATTACTTCTATCAAGGGGCAACTCAGATAATTCATGACCTCTAAATGGTAGTTCTTGATCTGGCAGCAGACAAGTCATGTCACCCATTTCAATATTTATAATTTGTATAAACTCCTTTATTATATTCTGAACTACTAAATGTAAGTTGGATCTCCAGAAGCTCATAATTTCTTTGGAGACATAAATAAAGAATGACCTGCGTGTACTGTACATGTTTTGCGTAAGATTCGTGTTTTTCTTTTCTTTTCGTGAAGCATGTAAGTCATAAGTTTGTTAAAGGCCCCCGAAATCCAAAACATTTCAACATTTTTGGAAGATCAATTATGGCCAGCAAATCAGTTTCTCTCAGATTGTTGCAAGCTGTTAACCATGGGTAAAAATGATATTGCAAAACAAAAGTTCCCAGTGTACATATTTTGTTCCTTATATGCACTCTCAGGGTTTTATATAGGTTGGTAATGTCTCCCATGTCTTAATGTTTTTAGTTTCTCCATGAATTTTCTTGTTGACAATAGTTTTTCTAAAAAACATTGAATAACATTTTATCTAGTTTCCACAAACTTCAAATGGTCTTCCACCGTCACTGCAGTTGTGTTTATGAAAATTGCAGTTTGTGGGTGATTTTGGTACAATTCACTTCTTCTTCAGTTCATGTTGAGGTCAACCATTTTTTTATTTAAAAGAATGGTAAAGACCTTTCTTTTTCTTATACGTTTCTTATATTCACAATTTTTTAATATTTTCATTTGCATTTTTCTCGTGCGATTGTTTTGTAGCCACATCAGCATCAATAAGATACTCAATTTTTATAGCTTAAAGTCGCCTAAATAATATTTGAACATTCAGTGGTAAATCAAAGAAGACAACTCAGCCATTACAAGGGTTAATGTTTTTGAAGTAAATAATCGCTGTTTACACTGTAGAACTCTGAATTCTTTATTTTTAAAGCAGATTGTGTTTGTAGGTGTCACTAGGTCTGTTCCGTTTATGTGTTAGAGAGTTGCGTAATGATACTTCAATTAACAAAGTTAACGTGCTTTGTGTGTGTTACCTACTCAGCTATGAGTATATGTTCTTCGATACTGGGAGTGCCGTGAATAAAACACGTTAAAGAGACCTCTATCTAACATTGGACGAGCCTTTTAAATGAGGTGACTATTATGCAGTGACAGTGCGAGTTAATTTGATTTTGCGTATTCAAATAACTTGTGTCTTTGATGTCAGCATGCAATAATTAGTCTGTAGTACCATGATGATACTGTATGTGTAAGTGAAATATTTATTAGTGTTGTGAGTTTAGATCTTGTGATTCAAAGTGGCAAGCCAGATAATCATTATTTTATTACGGTCATTAATTAGGACTAATTGTTTATATTTATAAACATGCAAGCCGACTCCTGTGAGAAGTTAGCAGAACAGAGCTAGGTTTTCGTACCTGTATAATAAAATAAAAAGTAAAGATTGCTTGCATCATCACAACCTCAAATCCTACATAGAACGAAAGTTGACTGGTAATAAGACAAATGCGGAGGGGTGCGTTGTTAAACTGTGGGCCAAATTAAGCATGTCTTACATAAGCGAAAAGTGATTAAAATTTTGTGCCTTTTGGGTTGTTTTGGATCTCCAGCAAGAGCATGTATTCAGAGTTTCAGTCATGTAGTGCAAGTAGCAGCAATCATCTATTATCTTGAGAATGTTGAAATAAAAAATGTTCCCCCACACCAGAATATTATTGCTAAATATTTCAGTACACACACTCGTGTATTTGCGATACCAAGTTAAAGTATTCTGTCTTTTTTTATTTACATTTATTCAGCATGCCCCATTACAAGATTGCAATATTACATGCATTAATATATAGCACGTTAACAGATTACACAACTCTAATATCATGATCCATTGCCACCGTTTGCACCTATGTTCCTATGCAAAACTGTATTATAATCAATGGATTTAATGAATTTATTAAAATGACCTAAACATTTCTGAACAATTTCTTCATGCAACACTGGCCATGTGCCACCATTCCTGACTATTGCATCTATTAAGTTCCGCCTTGGTTGTTGTAGTTTTTCGCAGTCATAGATGAGGTGATCCTCTGTTTGTGCTGCTTTCAGGCATGAGCATGTTGGATCGTCAATGATTCCAAACCTGTGTAGATATGATTTGTTTTTGCCATGTCCAGTCGTCATTGCTGCCAGTTCAGGAATTATTTCAATATTTAGCTTCATTCTTTGTCACACTGACGCGAATAATTTCTTGCACGCTGCTCCTTTATTGGTGGCGCTCCACTCATTTTGCCATTTTATAATCCCTTCTTCCTTTGTTTCTTTAATAATTGTACTTTTAGGCTTCTTTGCATATACTACATTTCCACCATCTTCTGCTGCTGCCTTCGCTAATCTGTCTGCTTTTTCATTACCGAAAATTCCGATGTGTGCTTTGATCCACCCAAAATGAATAGTCCAATTTTGATCTTTGAGATTCCTTAATCTATTTCTTATCTCAGATATTACAAAGCCATGTTTGAAGTTGTTTTTTAGTAGATCGAGAGAAACTGGACTATCTGTGTACACCGCTACTATTCTTTCCTCAATGCTGATTTCCCTTAAAGTTGTTACTGCATGCAAGGCCTCTAGAATTCCGATCTGCTCAGCTTGATTGTTTGAGCAATGATCGGGTAACTTGGTTTTTAAGCTATGAATTAGTTCTCCATTTTTGAAGATAACAGCGGCAGCACTTACCTTTCCCTGGTGTTTACTTCCATCTATATAGATTTCCACAGTGTATTTATTGAAGTCTTTCACTTCATCAAGAGTTATTCTTTCCGCTGGATGAGACCATTCCTTCTTGTTTAATGGTGCTTCGTACTCGGTAGAGTCATCTTTCAGTCCGTGTATAGTTTTATATATCTGCACTGCTTCTTCGATAGTAATGCAGATAGGATATTCTGTCTTCCTGGTCTTTTCGAAGTGTGCATTTGTCAGTAGTGAGCGACCAGCCCACTGCCTCTGCACAATTTCTACTCAATCCTTATCTTTGTCTGCTATAGCCATCTAATAGGAATCAGGAGAGACTTGTGTGAGAAATGGCCAGGGAGTTTTGCTTAGGAAACATCTCGTTCATTGTTTTTTGTGCCATAAATCTACGGCATGGGACCGCCGGCTTTAGTTCCCTTCCGAAGGAAGTTGTTCTATGGATTTTTATCACCCCTTAAAATTCCATCAACCTCAGCAGTGTTTGAACTCGCGTACCTTGGGTCCAGTGGCGACGACATTAACCACTAGTGCAATGAGGGCGACAAGTTCGTTGAAATATTACTTTGCTAAAATAATAACAGGAAAGTTTATGAACATGTTTTTTATTTAATATTCTTAAATATATTAATTAGAAACAATTCAGAAAACATTAAATAATTTAACTATTTAACAAAAAATAAACAATTGAACTATTTTACAAAGAACTAAACTATTTCACTATTTAAATACTGAAGTATTTAACAAAAAAACTAAATTATTTATTTATTTAACAAATGTGAACAATTCAGATATTTAACAAAAAAAAATGAACAGTCTAACTATTTAAATACTAAACTATTTAACAAAAAATAAACAATTGAACTATTTTACAAAGAACTAAACTATTTCACTATTTAAATACTGAAGTATTTAACAAAAAAACTAAATAATTTATTTATTTAACAAATGTGAACAATTAAGATATTTAACAAAGAACTAAACTATTTCACTATTTAAATACGGAAGTATTTAACAAAAAAACTAAATAATTTATTTATTTAAAAAATCTCATCTAACGTCCATTCCTTGGAGCCCAGTTGCTTTGCTTCAGGTCGATGACGTAGTCGATCTTAAACTTTATTCTGCTAGAGAGCATCGCCTTCTTATTTGTTAGTTCCTTCATTGTATGAAGGAACTCAGACAGATCCTGCAAGAAAACAAAAATTTAAAGTCACATTTCATGGGCATAATTAACTTCTTACGCTTATAAGCCTACACATAAAACTAGAAAATTCTGCCACTACTCATGTAGTTCACATAGAACTTGCTGTGTGGGAAGGCGCGTGTAAATTTAAATTGAGAGCTGAAGGTTGCTGTCTCGAACAAAACGTAAGTATGTGTCTCATCTAAACAAAGGCATAAACCGAGATTTTTGGTGGCTGAGCCTAGACATGACCCTTCGATCAGATTCCTGCTTTGTCCTGTCAGGACTGAGTGAATTCTGACATGATTCAGCAGAGGTGATGAGAGGAAACGTAAAAGTGTAACAAAATACTGAGCAAGATTCCCGTCGCACTAGACGGGGACAAGTTGAAGTCACGGCATGAGGCGTCTTTATATGAAACATGTTAGAGTGTAGAAGAGTATGAAGAATTTCAGAAGAACATGTCACGGTGATCATTTATCACACAGAAACACTATTCAGAATATTGTCAGCGAGCTCAGAAAGGTTTTTCATATCAGAATAGATGCAACATCCTCACGCGTTCTTTACAATGTGCACTTTCAAGCATCGAATCCACCTTCTGTGACAGTTCCCAATTTGGCCACCAGATTGCAGCACCTGACTTTCTACCTAGGAGGATATTCAAAATAGGATTATGCGAGGTCGTGCAGAATACCACAAACTCCATATCAAATTTCATCCTAGTCTGTCCATTGGTTCTCGAATTGAATGGACTGGAAAGACAGATGGACGAGAAGGTGCGACCAGCCCATAATGCCTTCTCGCTATGATTTTGTGCAAAGAATGTATAACAATTAAGAAGACTTGCATGTTACAAAATGGAAGCCAGAAAGTCAGTGAGATCAAAGGGACACACTTACTGCTTTTTGCATTGTACTTTCCGTATAAACCTGTGGTCATCATAGAGCCCAAAGGAAGGCAATAAATTACACGGTAGGAGAACTGCAAATTAAAACTAAAAGTATTAAAAAATGAAAACAAACATACTTGGCTCTTGCTCTCCAAATCCTTGCCGACCGTCATCAGAAGAGTGCAGAGGCACTCCAAGGAATGTTCGTCTTCTTTGGTAAGGAGACGTTTAATGCAATGCTGCATGGTGCTTGTGGCGAGCATATCTGCTTTATGCAGCTCGCCAATAAACCTGTAACATAGTGAAGAATATATCACTTGGGTTGAGTTAAGACAATAGTAAAAGTCCAAAGAACAGAAGAGAAACGAGGTTCTTTGCCTCTACAAGGTACAGAAAGATTTGTGCCTTAAAATAATGAGAACTTTTGTTTAAATAGATGGAATTTAATCAGTGTCTTGTGTGTGATATATATTTTTGAGATGAAATATAATATTTCTGTACGTGGTCCTGTAAAAATCTGTATCTGTTTATAAATATAAAACAGCTGAGACAGAATATTGAAAATTTCACATTAAATAATTATTTTTATGTAATTTGCATTTGATTCTGTAAGGAGGAAAGCCATCAGTGCCATTTCACGATGCAAATACCAAGAAGAAGAAGAAGAAATATCGAGGAAGTGGAGACTTTATGATAGTGTGTGATCATGTAAGCAGCAGCATTATGAAGCACATTTAGAAATTTGTCCTGGATTTTGTGGAACACTTGCATACTGGAGGGCAAGAACCCATTTACATTTCAAATTTCCTCTCAGTGTCTTGTCCTAATTCACAACTCTTAAGTTCACTACTTTCAGAGTCACTGATGAATCAAATGTAGAGCTTCAAAATCACAAAGAAAAATGTAAGTTACCTGATGTTTCCTATTGATTTCATTTGTATCCTTCGCAGTTCCTGCTGTAGTTCGGTTTTCTTTGCCTGCAGAAAAAATAAGTAGAAAAGATTAGAAATCGCCTTTTTTGATGGTATCTTGTAAGAGCCCTTCTTTAATGCACCGCTTTCAACAAATGTAAGTTTGCATTTTAAAGTCTGTGTCCACGAAGCCCCCTGCCTTTGTGCCTCCAAAAGAACGCCATGACCTAATGAGAAATGTCGAGTGCAGCCGGAGTCCATTATTATGAGAGTTTACAACATTTTGAAAAAAAATGAGTACATTAAGTACTCATTATAGGAAGTTAAACTAACCTAAGAAGTTAGGAAAATGTTTTTTCATCTTGAGGTACCATTTATATCATAATAATTTAAATTAAGTTTATGTCAGTCTTTATCAATTATGTCTCTTTCTTGTCTTTCAAGAAGTCTTAAAACCTGAACAACATATTGAATCATAATTTTTCAAATGATAGATATTCATCTTCAAGCAAAAAGGGAGGAGACAACTATTCCATTCGATCAAGCAGACGGAGCTATTCCCAATCAGTGGACAGAAGCGTAGTAACATATGACCGTAGACAAAGACATTAGAGAAGCACTTACTGGGTCTGCTGTTTCCTCAATCTCTTTCTGTGTGGCTTCTAGATTTATTTCTGCTTCAGGATTCTTTTCAAATTCTGCCCGGCATCGACCTAGCAGCAACTTCCTGAAGGTGACCTCTGGTTCGCCATTGTTCCCACGCTCTGCCGGAACTTTTATGCCGGAGAGAACCTTGCACATTCGTGCATAAATCTCTGTGAACTTTGGTTCATCAACAGCCTGCACATAAAAACACACAACATTATCACTTTGCTCTCATGTTATATTTATGAAAAACAACTCTGTTGAGCATACGTTACATAAACTAAATTTATGAAATGATGGCCACCTAAATGAAGCTTCAACAAAATAAATCTTTATCCCTTAAACCTGAGAAACTCAAAATCTCAGTCAGATGCAAGACACATTTCATGACAGCCTTAATTTTCTTGCATAAGATAAACATTTTTAGATGAGAGCAGATAAATTCTAAGCTTGGAGGTGTATTTAAAGAGAGAACAATCAGCTTACTGGTTTTTAAGATTATTATCATAGTGAACAGTAACAATTATAATTAATATATAATATATATAATAATATATAATATAATATATATATAATTACAATGCATACTCATTATATGCAATTAAACACTTGGAAAGGTAAACATTGCTTCTAAAATCAAAGAGTAAGCAAACAGAAAGTTTATTTTTTAGTGTGGCAAAGTTCCAATAAGAAGTGATGAGGAAATTAGGAGGAGACGAATTCCGGAAATGCTTGCAGCTTCTCAGATCGAAATGTCTGATCTTTAAGAGCATCAAGATTAAAATATAGACCTACAATTTTGCCTGTTCCTTAATTTGGTGATGAACCTTGAGTTTCAATAAGCCACCTAGTTAGTTAGAGTGAACGTGTTTCTTAGCGCAGGACTGTTCCTTTCAGCCATCTTGCATTGGGGCAGATACAGCATTATTGACTGTTTCCAGGATCCTGTCCTTAAATGAATGCCAGGAACATACCTGAGTCTGGGCAGCCTGCTCGTTGGTCGCCGGCTTCCTTCGCCCAGGTCGCCAGGCGTTTTCACATCTCGCCAGTTTCACCTCATTGAGTTTAATTTCAATGACCGGCCTGGTGCTCATGGTGTTTGTAGTTTCAGTGGCTGGCCTTGCTGCAGGCTGCTGTGAATGACACCAAAGCAACACAACATTAACCAAAAGTGTTCACTCTTAAATGTTGTTTTGATCACAGTATTACGTACAATTTTTCCATTTTCTGGCTTTAATCATGCATTTAATACATTACTCGATGCTTCCTACAGCTCAGATAATAAGAGACCTGTATGTATAAAGCCCTAAACAGTACATGACTGAAATTAGGCTCCAGGTGTTGTGTTCATCACCTCTCACAAAAAATACAACATTTCTTCTGCTGCAGTTGACGTAGAACTGTTCACTTTATTATTTTCTATCACAGTTTATATGTTCACAACTGCATCATCAGTGAAAGATGATACACCCAAATTATGCTATTTCATCCGTAAAAGCCTTGGGTACCCTCTCTTTTGACAGGGAATACTCGTGTCCGACCCCATCGACATCGCGAGTCACCGAGTAACTGCCTTAAGCTATACTTCGTCCTACAAACTACACTCTGACAGCTACAGATGAAATCCTTCTCCTCCTCTTCAACAAATGATTCAGTCCGAAATGGATTTGACTTCTCACTTTTATTTACACGCCTTAGAAAGCACTTACCTCTTCATTTTTCCAATATCTGACAATTTTCAGTTACTGTTTAGTATTTACGATTTCAAGGAATCGTTCATTAATGCACAGAATAACTCGGAGCCATGCCCCACAATGCAACAGAAAGTTTAAACGTACCTGAGTTTTGTCATCCTTCATTGCCTTCAGCTTCTCAATTAGCTGTGTTGCAGCAAAGTCTGTAACAATCGATAATTATTTTAGATAGTAAAATTCCTCTTTTGACTATATGTTAACAAACAAGAAAGTTTGTCTTTCGAAACTGTTACGAATGTAAAGATGGAAAAAGACGAGAGGGTTTTCCGAAGACCAGAAACCCGTGTCTCATGCAGCCTTAGGTGTAAAGAGTGGCAGCTGATAATGTTGAAAATTATCCCACATTTCGACTAACAATGGAGTTGCCTTCTTCAGGTCAGAGATTGCAACCGAAATGTTTTGTGAAATGGATAATTTCAAACTTTAATGCCTTTCACCTCCTAAGGCTCGAGGTCAAAATATGAGAGCAAACTCTCTTCTTCTTTGGGTACATAAATTAGTCTGCAACTCAGGGCGAAGACAAAATATTGAAGGTAAGTAGAACAAAATGCCTAGGAGAATATCTCGATATCTCATGAGACATGCAGGAACATGGTAATGAACAGAATTTCATACTGAGGCAATTTGCAGCCTGTAATCTTTGACTTAGTACTTAAATAGAATGAGAGCAAACATACTTTCTGCTTGCAGCTCCTTGATCTGCTCAGCCTGCAGATTTCTTTCCTTCCTCAGTTTCTCCTTCTCCTCTCTGACGGCTCGGAGACTGACTTTGTGTTTCTCCCCTTGCCGGCGCTCAAACAAGATTTGGTTTTTGAGTTCCGTGTCTGTAACAATTCACGACTGCATCAAATGGTCTGTTAAATTCCTCATGTGACGTTATTTCAAGAAACAGCTTCAGGAGTTAAGTATTACTACGTAAAGAAAAGAGTTAGTTTAGTTAAAAAAAATGAACTGTAATAAGAGTTTGTAATTTTGAAATTGCATTTTTCTTGCCCGTGATCAAATTCCAAATTCAGTTTAAGAGTCACTTCCAGTTGGAAAAACCAGTGTCTCTTACGCAATGCATTACTGATTGCTATTTGCAGTGTTTAAAACTGGGATTTGCATGCTGGTCACCGGAAAACATTCTTCTTAACGAAGACGTCGTTAAACAGCCTGGCTCTCATCGAGTCTTCCCGAAAGAGGGATGGGTGTCTACCCTGGGGGACCATCAGACAGACCTCATCCTCGTCACTTGTGACTGAGGCGCAAGGTACACGTGGACACAAAATTAATCTTGGTCTCAACTCTCAGAGAGCAAAGTAAACGTACATAATTCACTAGAAAATGATTCTTTGAAGTCCAGCAAATTTAAAATGTCTGAGAATGACTATTAAAAAAGCAAAATTGCAATGCATTTAACATTTTTTGGTTTTCCTTCTGACAAAATCACTTAAAATAATGAAGAGTTGCTGGAAGTCTGGGGGGCATATCTGGACATCTAGAAAGACGTACATAAACATCACACTGACGAGGTTTACGGACTGTACTCCACAACTTACTGCATGCACGGAATTAAACCACACTTACTCTCTGCTGCCAGCATCCTAATCCTGTTCATCAAGAAGCAAGTGATCCTCGTGTCTTCAGTTTCAGCAGGGTTTACCTGAGGACAGACAAAAAATGAGTCATTTTATAGTCCAAGAATTCTCTGCAACTTCATGAGGTTAATATTTATTATGAAATTGTTGTCCCAGTCACACACAAATCGTATGTGCCTTGGCTGTTTGTGCTGCACTGCTATCGATTTTCGTTTCTGCCAGAAAATATTAAGAAGACCTCACTTATAGAAAGAGAAATTAAGGCTGTGTCAGATAACGAGGCCTTCCTTGTAATGAATGATTTACCTTTAAAATTAGCATGTTAGGAAACGTTTCAAAGCTTTAATTGCAATATACAAGTCAGTTTATGATTAATCTGTAATACAAAACAACGATCCTGAGAAATTAAGCTGTTCACTCAACAATAACTTTCCTCTAGACGAAAAAATTAAGACTGAAAACAACCTTTAACAATGTCTGAATGCGACAAGTGTCCCAGTCATAGGTCCCTATCAGCTGTTTAGCTTAGCCGGAATTCAAGTAACTTTGTTGATGATGGCGGACGTGTGTTGCTGCTAGCATTTGAATTCTTAAGAATGACATACAATCCCTCAAGATAACGAAATAATAATATTTGTTTAAATCTTGTCAGTCACAATCACAATAAAATTCCTATTAAATATTAAAATATTACTATAATTAGCATGTAAATATTTAAAATATATTAAATGATGTTCTCATCGAAATGTTCGATTTACATTAGATCATCACTTTTTACACGACATGTTTTGAAACAAAATTAAATTATAAAATATATTATTTTATTTTCTATTTCTAATTTTATTAATATTCATTTAGTCTTTATATTATTTACTTTACAGGATGATAACAAAACGTTCACCCACACAAAATCATGTCAAGCACGACATACATATACAGAACAACTTCGAATACGATATTAAAAAATACAATAAAATCTGGAAGAAAACTTCATTTGAAATCTGATAAACATCTGACTAAAAGTTGCATTTAAGAAATTATATTTAAGTTTATATAATTTTATACACCTGAAGATGGTTCTTTTAGAACTGAAACATGTCGTGTAAAAAGTGATGTTCTAATGTAAATGGAACATTTCGATAGAGAACATCATTTAATATATTTTAAATATTTAAATGCTAATTATAATAATATTTAATAGGAATTTTATTGTGATTGTGACTGACAAGATTTAAACATATATATATTTATCACAATATGACGCAACTTTATCATCTCAGAAATAATAATATTAATAATAAGTAGGCTCACCCATTGTGAAGAGCTGGAGACCTCCATGTCGCAGGCAGCAATATTTGAATAAGAAATTAAACACGTTGCAGGAAATATTTTCACTATATATAGAATTATCTTGTTCTAAACTGCTCACACCACCATTCGTTTCACACTGAGGAAGGCCATAAACTACTGAGTAGAGCGGGCCGTGCGTAACTGCTATTTATACCATAAAAGTGTGACGTCACGTATGGCGCAACAGTCAGTAGAGGGAGTGCAATACGTTTCATTCAGGCGTGCATAAGAAATGAGAAATGAACCTTATGGCATGCCAGCCGAGATTGTTGCGCGTGTTCGTATTTTATAAGAACACCTGCGTTTCATATTTACACATTCTTTGTAGTTCAAGAAATACAAATTGAATTACTCCAAGTTATAATTTTTTGACATTCCATCATAAATGTAAGAAGTCAATTATTAATATTAAATATTTTCTGTGTGAAAGGAAATTAATTTAAAAGTAATGAAAGGAGGCTTGAAGTAAATTTTGCGGTTTAATTTGCACTTGTTTAAAAACAACGTCGTGTTTTTTATACTTTTTTAATTTTAAGACGATTATTGAGGGCCCCGGCCGCTGTTGAACCCATCGCCCCTGCGACAGGGAAAATGTTTCCTTCCTTCGAATCCCGACTATTCATTTTGACCAATAAGAGAACGCAGGAAGGTAAGAACTCTGGAAGAAGTGTCCTGAGTTCGATTTCCTTCAAGGGCGGTTCCTTTGGCTCCGAAACTAAGCGAGACAGAAGAAGAGTTTTTTGCTTCGAAGAGGAGATTTCGGAAACGAAGGCCTCGACACTGAGTTCGAGACCCGACAAAGATGATTTCTGTTGACGGGAAAGCACCCACGAGAAGAAATCGACGCCAAGGCAAATTTCTTTCGTTCCGGAGAGGAAATTACCGGGTCTAAGGTCACGGACACGAATACAGTCCTCGGTTCGAGTCCCTGTTAGGATGTTTGTTTCTGAGGTAATTTTACGGGCGTATTAAACGACGACGTTGACTAACACGGATGCCACCAGATGTCTCAAAAGTAAAGTGCTGTACAATTTGCAATGTTACAAAAATATCGGAAAAGTTTTTGTGGTAATATAATTTACCGCATTCGACCGGCGGATGAATAAAGCACATAGTTTGGTGGATAAGAATAAAAGGTGTATGAAAATGCGCCCCATTGACAAGTTCTTGTGCACACGAATGTTTTTAAAGCACTGGACTGACTACCAACTGCCGACAATTGGATTTTTCGCCTCAGCGTGAACTGTGCGTGCGAAATCGAGAAATTAAGCTGGTCCAGGCGGAGATAAGGCCTACAGAGGGAGGACTTCGAAGTTTTTAACCCCACGGCCTCTGACTGGGACGGAATATTTGCAACGACCTAAGCTGGACTAAGCGCAATCAAAGATAAAAGACAAATGACTTGTTCTTATGCTCATTTGCTCTTTAACGCGATGCATGCAAAATAAGCATATGTCTATGTTGGCTAATATGAACAAGAACTTGTCAGTGGGGCGCATTTTCATACACCTTTTATTCTTATCCACCAAACTACATGCTTTATTCATCCGCCGGTCGAATGCGGTAAATTATATTACCACAAAAACTTTTCCGATATTTTTGTAACATTGCAAATTGTACAGCACTTTACTTTTGAGACATCTGGTGGCATCCGTGTTAGTCAACGTCGTCGTTTAATACGCCCGTAAAATTACCTCAGAAACAAACATCCTAACAGGGACTCGAACCGAGGACTGTATTCGTGTCCGTGACCTTAGACCCGGTAATTTCCTCTCCGGAACTAAAGAAATTTGCCTTGGCGTCGATTTCTTCTCGTGGGTGCTTTCCCGTCAACAGAAATCATCTTTGTCGGGTCTCGAACTCAGTGTCGAGGCCTTCGTTTCCGAAATCTCCTCTTCGAAGCAAAAAACTCTTCTTCTGTCTCGCTTAGTTTCGGAGCCAAAGGAACCGCCCTTGAAGGAAATCGAACTCAGGACACTTCTTCCAGAGTTCTTACCTTCCTGCGTTCTCTTATTGGTCAAAATGAATAGTCGGGATTCGAAGGAAGGAAACATTTTCCCTGTCGCAGGGGCGATGGGTTCAACAGCGGCCGGGCCCCTCAATAATCGTCTTAAAATTAAAAAAGTATAAAAAACACGACGTTATTTTGAAACAAGTGCAAATTAAACTGCAAAATTTCATTACTTTTAAATTAATTTCCTTTTACACAGAAAATATTTAATATTAATAATTGACTTCTTACATTTATGATGGAATGTCAAAAAATTATAACTTTGAGTAATTCAATTTGTATTTCTTTAACTACAAAGAATGTGTAAATATGAAACGCAGGTGCTCATATAAAATACTAACAGCAGTGCGAAAGATTGGAATTTGTAAAGCATATTTGCGACGGTCACGTGCAACAATCTCGATTGGCAGGCCATAAGGTTCATTTTTCATTTCTTATGCACGCTAGAATGAACCGTATTGCACTCCCTCTACTGACTGTTGCGTCACAGGTTATGTAGGTATAAATAGCAGGACACACCCACTCATCTCTACTCAGTGGTTGGTTGGCTCTCCTCAGTGTGAAACGTATTTTGGTGTGAGCAGCTTGTAGAACAAGATAATTCTTTATATAGTGAAAATCTTTTCTGCAACCTGTTTAATTCTTTATTCAAATCTTGCTGCCTGCGACGGATCTTGGTTTCACTTCTTTGCCGCATTACCTTCCGTATAGAGCTAACGAAGTGGTGAGATAAAACAAAAGTTAATCTGTGAAAGCGAACCCAGCAAGATGAAGAATTTAATAAAATACTTCAAAGGAAGTCACAAATCAAAGTCGCTGAACAAAGTAAGTATGGAACTCGCCCTTAATTGGGGTAACGTATTTGGTATTGGCCTACTTCGACACGATACCAAAAAGTAAAGGCTGTGTAACAGAGTACGCAGTTGTTTTATGTTTTGTATCATTGCATTCAAAATTAATTTGGCAGTATAATAATCGTAAACTCTGTAGTCCACAGGCGATGTACACACGTTTCTCTTCAATATGATATAATTATGCACGTTTATCCCACTTACCTTCCTCACAAATGAAGTTAGAGGTTATTGCAATGCAATTTTCGTACATTACATAGTTCTCACTGAAATATGTGGACACGATTTTCAAAAGTTTGCTTTCGCACTTCCATGGCCATTTACTTTGTATTAAGTACTAATCAAGAAATGCAATGTATAGCCTACAACATACTTTGAAATATATATTAAGTATATGTTAAATCTTGTCCGTCTAATCACAATAATAATTCTTATTAAATATTAAAATATTACAATAATTAACATTTAAAATATTAAATGATGTTCTTTATCGAAATATTCGATTTACATTAGACCATCATTTTTCATGTTTCAGTTCCTAAAAGAACCATCCTCAGGTGTATATAATGTAAATCGAATATTTCGATAAAGAACAACATTTAATATTTTAAATATTTTAAATGTTAATTATTGTAATATTTTAATATTTAATAAGAAGTATTGTGATTAGACGGACAAGATTTAATATATACTTATTATATCACAATATGACGTAACTTTACCATCTTATACTTTGAAATGTTTCCTGGCTCCCAATTTAAAGACAAGTAATTCGTAAAATAAAGCGTCTGTTATCCTTCACAACTTTAATTTCGAAATCTAAAAGAATCACGACCACATATGTTTTTATGAGTAATATAAAATGCTTGTTTTCATATGTGACTAAACTTTTCTGCATTTTGCACAGAAATTCCCAATATGGCGTCAGTAGGGAAATAAAGTCTGTCCTATATCTGTAATGTGATGCCTTGTGATGAATGGTGTATGTGAATCCATTATCGTTCAGTTGTGAGCAGAGAAGATGAACTGTCAAATTAAAGGAATTTGTATTTAGATTATTTTGGCTTAATTTTGGGAAGCTGATGTAAGTGAACAAATAGTTTGACTTGAAATCTGACCTCCGGTAATTGGATTATTTTTGTACTATTCAAAATTGTTTTTAAGAAAGGTTTTTTTATTTGTGATTGTCTTGTGCGTTGTTGGAATACATTGTTTAGTAGAAGCTTGCCGATGTTTCAGAGGTGCTAGCTCTCTGTATCATCAGGGAAATGAGACTGAATGGTGCAACAAGCCTGAAGACGGCCATCTTCATACTTACCTCCATGATAACCTCAAATCTCACTTGTTGCTTTGTAAAGAAAACAAGGAAATTACAAGCAGCTTCGTTTAAGAAAAATTCAGATACACTGCTGTGTTAATAGAACAAAACAAAATACAATTTATCTTTTCTTTAATGGATCTAGATAGAGTATATTTTACTCCTCAATTTTACCACATTTAAATTGTATCAATTCAGAAGTTCCTTCTGTTAACCATCCGTGTGGGTTCAGAATTCCAACTGTTTCTTTTACCTGATATCTTAACATTGATCCTGACAATGAATTAATCAGTATGCAAACATGCAAGGAAACATAACCAAAATAACAAAATGGAACACATTTGTTTATAAAGATTTTTGCAAACAAGTAAGTATGAAGACAAAGCAAATATGTGATGTGACATTTAAACACTGACGTAAATAAATCATAAGGCCATTAGACATTAGTGATGTTTCTTTCTGAGCAACCGTATTTTCCTACATGCACTTGTAAGATAAATGTTAGTGAAAATTTGCTTCTTAAGTCTCTGCATGGCAAATGTGTACGTGACATTGTAGCAAGGTTCAGATGCCTTCAAAATGGCAATGTCGTAGAGCCGTAATATACGAGTTCCTTGATGCAACACTCTCTCTTATTTGAACTAGTCAACACAGTTTCTTTCACCTGAATGATTGCTGTCTAACCATCTGCGGAGGAATATGGCTGTCTTCCATGTTGTTGCCCTGCGCAGTCTGGTAGAAATTTGCAGACATTTCTTAGATGATTGCTTGTCTCCATCAATGTGGCAGCAAATGACATGAGGCAGACTGGCCTTCAGTGTTTTAATTCTTGAAAATCCTCTCGGGTTATCAGCCGCGCCAAGTGGTTAAAACATGAAAAGACCAACGGTTTGTTGTCCTCAGGGTACTGGCTCCAGCCCCGTGTGACTGGTGGATGATGTCATGAGCTCGCCTTGTTATGGTCAGCTTACTGGTTAGACGCCTGGGCCTGGTTTCCTGTGTTGAATTTAATTCTTGTTTGCTGTAATGATTCAAAGTTGAAACAGATTTTCCAGATTAAATATTAACTTCATTATGTTACAGAGAATTCTTAGTCTGTAGAATGACCCATTTTTTCTCTGTTTACAGTCAAAACCGGCTCACGTGTGCCCAGTCAATGACAAGAGTGGCTGTATTGTGAGGGAATTGGAAGAAGCTCTCCAAACTCATATTGAGGACAAAAGATGGTCAGAAGAGAAGATCGTTAGGCAGGAAAAAGAGATCTGGACTCTGAATGCAGACAGTATGTATGATTTAATTCTATGTCAATTTCTGTGTTTGCGCGTGTCTCTTTAGAAGCCCTGATATTCTCCCCAGTACTCTCTTCCAGTTACGTTGAGAATTGGTTCTGTCTCGCTTAGAGACAAAGCTCTTTGCCTCCAAAGAAGAACATAGGTTGACTTCAGCTTTCCGGGGTTAACCTTGTCACACGTTGAAAGTTGTGTGTGCCGTAGAGTTATTTATGTTCTCATTTCCCAATGCGTATTACTTGCCTCACCTGCTTCATCGCCCTTGATTTGATTCCTGTTGTAGAAGACTGCATAGTACGGTGTTCTACATTATGCGCTTCTCCCTTCATCTATCATCGACTCTCTTTTAGGTCCAAGTACAGGGTGTAGTCTAAATGATGTTCCCGATTTGAAAGACATGCTACTCACATTTAATGAAATTCAGATGCACAAAGTTGGTACCAATGGAAAGAGAAACTCTCCAAGTTTGCGCAGAATCTTCCACACATTCTTCTGCAGGATACCAAGCTCTGTGCTGCCTCTGACGGTGGATTTATGCGGGCTGCGTGTGAAACTTTCACGGACCCGCTCCACTGTTTCCTCACTTACTGACGAGCGGCTGGTTGGCTTTCTCTTACATCTCTCCCATTTCTTAAATTCGGAATACCACTTACGAATTGTATGCCCACTGGGTCGATCTGCCGCAAACTTGGTTCAGAAACGCCATTGCACACTAATAACAGACCAGTGAACGTGGAAATCCAAGACACAAAAGGCCATTTTCTCTCATATCGCCCCTGTCGGCGAACAGTGTCATTACCAGCCCATGAAAGTGATATTTCCCATACATTATTCCAATATAATTTTCTTAATGAATTTCTCATCTGGCTCATGCGTGCTGCCTTCTCGACACACACATCATCCCAGTTGTTTTTGTCTCTCTCGGAGACATGTTTTTAGTATGATGTCACGCGCTGTAATTGGAGAAGCCACTGCTTGTTTGCCACACAATGGTTCAGAAATTTGTATGATTCACTAGTGGACTCAAATAGCTGTGTATAAATTTTGCTTTTAACTGTAATGCTTGATTTCTTATTTCCTGAAATACCCTCACAGGAGGAATTTCACAATTTGACATGGTCATAAAATGTTACAGATACTGAGCTGCGGAATAAATTGAGATGCAATAAATTTATTGCGAAGAAGAATGGAGACGAACTTCGATTTCAGACACAGGAGAATCAGAAATTACGAGAAATCCTGTCAGAGCAGGCGAGAGAGAACAGCAAACTGCAGACAGAGAGTATGTATATTTTTATTGTGTTTATGTCCAAAGTTGAAGAGTACAGATTATATACTTCCGCGGTATGAAATGTTGTCAATTACCGTATTAACTACTTGTCTCTTCAGAAGTGCAGATATTCTGCTTGGCAGTTTGTTCCAGTTATCTTAAAAAAAAAATTCCTAACTAGTGGGTTCAAGATGAAGCTTTGCTCTACAGTAGAACAGATTTTATTGTCATATTTTGAACAACTATGGCTCTCGGGGATGAATCTTGTCAAATTTTAAAACTTATCCAAGATTTTGGCAGATATTTAAGTTGCCATTGCCACCCTGAAAGAAGTAGTTCCATTGTCAGCTGTAACGCGGGATCATTCTCGATATTCGGCAAGACTTATTCCTGGAAGCCGTAGTTATAATCTTAACTCGAGCTACAAAAGACTAAGAAGATGATCTAATGTAGTCACAAAATGTTACAGTGACAGAGCTGCGGAATGAACTCAGACACCATAAATTTATTGCGAAGAAGAATGGGGACGCACTTCATTTCCAGATGCAGGAGAAAGAGCGGGCGAGAGAGAACAGCAAACCGCAGACAGAGGGTATGCATGCTTTTATTCTATTTATGTTTTAAGTTGAATAGTGCAGACACTTCTTAGTATGAAATTTTGTCAATTACCATGTAACTGCATGTCTCTTCAGAAGCGCAGATATTTTGCTTGGAATTTTGTTCAAAATTTATTCGCCTCCCTTTAGTTAGTTACAGATAAAGTTCTGCTTTCAGAGAAGAAGAAGAAGATGTGTTACTTTCATATTCTGAAGACGCTCTGTGTTTATTATCCCTTTTAATATTACTCGGGTTCTTATCCCCGGGCTGTCAAAATGACATTTTGCTTACAAAGTTAATTCTTTACGAATTTCTCATTTCTGAAGCCTGTTACATGCTCCATCCACCACATCCCTACTGTTTGTGTCGGTGATGAAAGGGCGTATATATTGTATGACATCAGGCCACCGTAATTGGAAAAGGCACTGGTCTTTTGCCATCTAATGATTTCGACAGTTTTTGGGATCCAGTAATGTAGACAAACAGTGTTCAAAGAAGATGCTCACTTTATTTAAATCCTTTGTTTAAATTTTAGCTATGTAGACTGTGTGCTGTAGCGCGTGGTTTCTTGAAATTCTGTCATGCAAGGAATTTAGCAGACTGTTTTACTTTGTCTTAAAATGTTTCAGAAATGGATCTGCAGAACGAATTGAGATTACAGAAATCGGTTGTGAAGAAGCATGAGGGCACGATCTCTATCCAGACAGATGTGATTAAGACGTTACAAGCAATGTGTTCATGGATGGGGAGTGAGATCGACAAACTGCACAAAGACAGTACGTATGCTTTTATTGCGTGTATTTACTAAGTTGAAGAGCGCATACTATAAACTTCCTCAGTATGAAGTCCTCTCATTTACCATTTGACTGCATATCTCTTTAGAAATGTAGATATTCTGCTCAGCGCTCTTTACCAATTGCTCCCAAAATTTGTTCTTATATCCGAGTTAGAGAATGAGTTTTGCTTCCAAAGAAGATGAAATTTTAGTGTGTTGTTTTCAACGGCTTTGGCTATCGGGAATGAGACATGTCAGATTTTGAAAATTATCCATCCTTTTGTCAAGGATTTCAGTTGCTATTGTTACCGTAAGAATCACGAGAGACCACAAGTGGTGTCGGTTGTGAGCCGTATCAATCCAGGTTCCTCTTCCTTTCAGTGTTTCATAATTCATTTTAATATTATCCTCCTCTTCATGTCTTCAGTCTTGTCCAATCAGTGCTTCTGAACTAAATCCTGTATGTGCTTTTTATCTCTGCCATGCTACGTGCCCCACCAATCTCATCCTTCTTGATCTGATTATCGTAGCTAAAGAATAAATGTTATGTACTTTTATCAGGAGATATTCTACAGACAATTTCAAGCGTTCATAAAATTTTACAGATTCGTATCTATCGAGGAAGTTGGATATTGAAGAATCCGAAGAGGTGAATGATTCTGCAGCGGTCCCAAGGTACGCAGATCGGTGAAACAGTGCATTTCATGGACCTAATATGTTTGCTGATGAAAATAACCCAGCAATGGAGAGTGGTAAGTACCCGTTAATTTTGCTTCTTTATTGAAAGTTTCCTGTGGGTTTCCACGGGATAGTAAATTAAATAGGTTGTTAGACCTGACTTAACATTCTATGCAGTTTGTCTTTCAAAATTATCTTGCAATATAATTTGTAGTTTTCAGTAAATAATGTTTAGTTACATCATTGGCAAAATAGAATTGCACAAATTGCTAGTGTTTATTTGGTTCGTCATGTTTTTCCAGTGTACCTGTCGCTTGATATCGCTGTTATATTTTTAACAAATGAATGCATATTTTCAAGTACATGTGCGCTTATGTTAAGTGCTTAAAAAGCAGTTTTCGGTGCCTGAACACGCAGTCTTTATTGATCATGTAGGAACGTTGAAATTAAAAAGAAAAAATAGGAATGAAGATACAGTGAAGAAAGTAGGAGAGTGTCTGTTTGAGGTTCGTGAGGAGATGGAAGAACATTAAAAAAATGATCTTCATAAACAAGGAGTAGGGAAACAAAATTACAAATAAAATTATTTGTTCCATCGTCTGTTCTTTAAAACACGACGTTTCGGTGGCTGGTTCTGTCTCCGTCTTCAGGTGAGAGGTAAATACTCTGTTGGGTCCGTTGGATAGAGATAGTCTCTGTCACAGAACCAGCCTCTGAAACATCGTGATTTTAAATAACAGGCGATGGAAAACGTCCTGACAAAGAATAATTTTTGATGTAAACTACCGTCATCAAAACCCTTTAGAATAAAATTAAAAATATTTATAGGTGTAGAATGATGATTGTACTATAATCAATGTTTATGCTTGGTATCAAAGATTCCAGGGTTCTACCGTTGGTACCAGTCCAGTTAGAGTGAAAAGGAGCAGCAATTCTGAGAACAGCATTTCAGGCCCACCAGACATCTGGGACTTCGGAAAGAGATGTACTCTCCTGCTCTTCTTTTGGACAAACGGCTTCCTCACGCAACCAGGTTGTGAGGGAAGTCACCAGTCCACATAACTCTGAAGAAGAAGAAGAATAACTGATGTCTTTTGGAGAGGAATTAACAGGAAAAATTTTGAAATCATAGGCATAAATTGTTTATTGCAGACACGTTGTAGTGTGACTATTTTTGGATTTTCCTTTATGGAGTATTTATATTTTATGTCATTAATTAAATCTTCATATTTTATATTCTGTGTCTAATAAACCCTTTGACCTCAACTGGTTGTAACAATATTCAGATATCAGCTCCTACCTCAAAGAGAACACAGCACTCCACTATTGTGAGGATCAGTCTGTTGATGCTGTTACGGAAATGCTTGCTGTTTGTTCTGAGAATCATAACAAGTACACAAATATACTTGGTGGGAAAAATGCAGTCATTGAATACCAAAGGATGTGGCATATTGAATTTCCTCTAGGCTGTAAAGGGTTGAATGAAGACGGATCAGATGTGCCAGACATTTTGCATGATATATAACAGGTTAAGTACAAAAATGTTCCTCTTCGAGAGATAATATCAGAAAAATTATCGACTTCTCAGTTTTGGAAATTAGCTATTGAAAATTCATGTACAACAGCCTGATTTAGAAAACTGGTGCACAAAAAATTATTCATCTTGAAGATACAATCGTAGGAAAATTATTAATTTATTATGTTTTTAAAATTAGGAACAGAATTATCCAGAATATTTGGCATGCCGCAGGGGAAGGAAGTAATTAAGTTTTCCACATTATGAAGATTTTCATTTTAAGTAACTGAAGATTGTTTAATGTTGCATTGTAGAAAATAGAGGTCTCGTTAACGCGAATTTGCTCTAATGAGATTGAAGAATCGGCAACAGCTGTTTGTGAAATATAAACTTTTGCATACTCTTATGCAATTTCATTCCTGGCACTTTAAACTTTCAAAGGACTAATTTAATCTCTGTGGAGGTAACGGGGTTAGTTTTACTACGCGATTTTCTATAGGTCGGCGTCTTACATGAATGCAACTATCGCATAACAGCAGAGATGACTGTACACATCAGTCACATGAAATAATCGCAGTCAATCGCGGGGACCAACGAATTGCCGATTGTAAGTGTATAAAATATATTTTTTTAAATTCCCTTTATTTTATTTACGTTATTTCAGAGCTTTAAATGTAATGCCATTATATTACTCGTGAATGTTTGGGTGCTGGGAACGCATGTCGTTGACTTCCCATTTGTTTAAATTATAAAAGAGTTTCAATTTATGCCGGTTCGTCCAGGAACGCATCCCCGGCGTGAATCGAGGGCTACGTGTAATTGCCTTGAATTTCACTGGGCATTGCTAGTAGAGACATAAATGCGAGCTGTTGTGGCCAAAAGCCATAAAATTAGGAAATTCAAGTCTGATAATAGAATCCACAGACATTCTGGCAGTGGATTCATGAGAGCTGTTGTAATCGAAGTGAGACTAGTTATCGCTACTTCAGTTTGCATAGGTTAGGACATTCAAAATGTAAAACAACTTGAAAAGGGGATGTGAACCGATAGCATGTGTAGGACTAGACGTGCCCAAATTCTTGCCAAAAGTACATAAAGTCAGTGTTGGGAGGTAGCCATGAAGGGGAGAGCTGGCTGCCTTGTGATACCAGGTGAAGGAAAGAGGACCATGGGACCCAAGTCAAGCTGCTGGTTGCTAACCATTCTGATGTGCCATGCAAATAGAATTGGATCCACCGATTATGGCCCCTGACCTTGTACGGAGTGCCCAGTATGCAGACCACTCAAGGAAGGAAGGAGTTTCTGTCGGTCAATACAGTCTGTGTCAGTGCTGTGTTAACAACATGCCACCTGTTCGTTCAATCTCCTTTCTGGTCATTGATAACGCCTCGTATCACAACACTCAGACAGACAAAACCCACCGACGTCTTAATCAAAGAAGGACGAAATGAAAGCCTGGCTATTGGAGTAACACTGAAGACTACAATGAAGTCCTACCGGATCCACATTAAAAAGAGAGCCATTGCAGCTACCAAAGGGAAGCTAGAAATAAAAAATCTAAGACAATTTAGCCTTGAAACCGCTGTAAGACTATTCGAAGTTAAAACTGTCCCACTGCTAACCTATGGAATCGAAATCGCATGGTCCAACCTAAGTCTGAAAGACGTAAAATCACTGGAAAACGTCAAGGCAAGATTCCTGAAAATTACTCTTGGAATTTCAAAATACGCGCCATCAAGACTGGCCTACGAGCTAGTGAAGGAAACGTTCCTGATGGAAGATCTGCGTTACAGGCTACTGCTGCCATCTATGGAAAACTCGTCGCGACTACTTGAAGAGAGGAAGTGGAAATGGGAGAATATATGGCTGGATTTCTACACCACAAGCGTGATGAACGACCGGGCATGGACAGGACCGAACCAACTACTGCGTCCCGCAATTACAGAGCCCGGCAGTTCACGGCTACCACCACAAGATCTGTAAAACGAAACTCTACCACGAAACTATGTGATCAACGATGCGACAGATACCACATAACAAAATGTAAAAACAGAACCAAATCGATCAATGAATATGGCAAGGATTAGGACGTACTACATACAGGAAAACTTTCTTATGCACACCTGTGCGCTTTTCATATAGTATTATTACTATTGAAGTTACTATGTGTATTTACTGACTTAGTATTTCTCTTTCAGCTCCTGTTTTACGAAGGCTTAAAGTGTTAGCTGTGAATTTGGGTCGCTACGAATTGTGTTTAAGCAATCAAAAAATGCATTAACTTCCCCATATATTAAGTTGTGGTGTAGAATATACCAGTCTTGCAGTGTGCAACATGATGAAATAAGACGAAACGTTTTGTTATCAAGGGTTATTTCTGCTAATAAATACGAAGTCACAGATTAGAGAACGAAGGTGCACAGAACGTACTTGTACAGAGAACATAGTAGAGACACGCAGAGGAATATTTTTCACTGCTTTCCACATGCTGGAATTTAGTTGCATTCCTGTACACTTCTTATGGACGGCAAGATCAAGGTGAGTTTGAATTAAAATACAATATTTTTGTGTTTTTGAGAAAATCATGAATAATATATTGCTGAATATATATTTATTACCACAGTCTATACACAAACGTATTTAAAATGTTGTTGTTAAAATTTATATAACACTATAACATCTGTAGTATAAAATATTACAATAAGTTATATTATGTTATATTATCGTAGTATGATGTTACATTTATTATGGCGCTTATTATTAATTGTACGACATGTTTCGATGTTTTATGACATCATCTTCTGCTTTATATCGTCGTTTTTATCATTTTAAAACTATTATATATTTCGATGCAATGCATTTATTGATTTATAGGTATATTTGTAAATTTTTCTGTCTTCATAATGCTCTCCATGTCTGTAGTTAGACGTTCATTTTCTGTGAAATTAACGTCCAATTTTCTATTATGAAATGAGCATGGATAAAAGCGCCACAATATAACATAATATAACTTATTGTAATATTTTATACTACAGATATTATAGTGTTATATAAATTTTAACAACAACATTTTAAAAAAGTTTGTGTATAGACTGTGATAATAAAAATATATATTTATAACATTTAGTTTTTTACTTATGAGTTATTTTGCAATAAATCAATATTGTACAGTTATGTTTTCAGTTCTTTGTTTGTTTGCTTTTGTATTGTAATGTCTGCTAACTGTTGTGAGAACCTCATATATGCAATTAATTTCCTCCTTCACACTTTTATAAGCTCCTGTACTTAATCCTCCATTAGCATATGAATGCCCAAGTACTGAATCAATTGCACTCAAGCCGTGAGAACCTTAGATTTCATCAGGCATGATGTATATACTACCAAAGAAAATAGCATTTTACAGTCCGTGAAATGGTGTCTATCATCCCGAGGTTGGTACGTCTCTGTGGTTGGTATTAGTAATTGCATCGTAACGGAAAAACAATTGAAATCGAGTTTTATAAAGCTTCTGCTTTGATTTAACGTCTTCCTACATTGACTCCTTTGAAGTTCTTGTTTTAAGAAGGGTTTTATGAAAGTTATGTGTACAGTAGATTTTTATATTTAAACGCAACGTTTTTATGTGAAGGACGCGGCAATTTCGAAACAAAAATTTTGTGATACTGCTAATTGTGAAGAAATGTATTACGGTGTAAATATACCTAGTGACACTGTCTTGGAATCTGATGGTAAGTAAATGATAGTAAGGAGAGTATTTATTCACTTGCAAATGAAAGTGTAGAAAATTTTCTACAAGAGCCTCTGCTTTTAAAACCTGTCATTATTTTAATTATTTTCTTTTGGATGTAAAATAGGTAATTACTGTCTGTTGAATTTCCATTGACAGATTTCTGCAGCATTTGTATATATAAACATTTTTGCTTCATTTTTCAGACACTCTGCATGTCTATAATGACAAATCAGAAGCACTGAAAATTGTGAAAAAATACAAGGAAGCGAGGTTTAATTCCTTTAAGACAAGACAGGAGGCTGTGGAATTTGCAGTTCAAGCTCCTGAAATTGTAGTTCCCATATGTGTGTTATCAGGAAATTTAGAAACCAGCAGTCCTGTAATAGGTGAAAAACCAAGTCCTTTCAAAGCACCTAAATCACAGGATTTGGTTTGGCTGAGGAAAGTGATAGAATGTGGTGACACTCTTACATTCACAAATACCATCTGGTATAATCCTCGTTACCTAGTGAGTAGTGGAGATACTCCAGCCATTCTTCAGGTATGCAGGTTGCTTTCTTATAAGTAGTTTTGAAATGTATGTGTTAGTATTCTACATAGAATTCCTAACTCGGTCATCACTGATTTTAATGCTCTTTTCATACACAAAAAATAAATCAGACTGCCCTACCAAAACATTCTGTGCAATAAAATGGTTTCACAACATTAAGAGTGAGCATCAGAAGCAGGGATTTTGAAGTTAGGTGTTTCTTTTATTTTTATATGTGTAGTTGGGAGCCATCTATGAATGACTAAATGAAATCCAGGCTGTTGTATGGGCGATTATATACAGAAACCATGCTTGTTAAAAAAATTTTAGGTCCATGGGTTAAGATAGGGTTATGAAAACTGGCATGAGTAATGTTTTTGTTTTTTTTCCCTCTGTTATTTGTGTGTTCAAGATACAGGCTTGTTATTTTGTATTTTTTATAATTATGTAAAAAACCAATTTAGCTTATGTATATATCACAGAGAACTTAAACAAAAATTATCTGGTGTTGATATTTCCCCAAGGTTTCGTTAATACATTCAAAGGAATGTGTTAGAATTGCATAAGAAAATAAAGAGAAGAGAAACTTGATTATACTATTGCAAGATTAGAGCATTTGTCAAGAAATCACTGGTATATCTAGTCTAGCAATAGGATGTTTCAGTCTTCTTAGCAAGAACTGCTATAAAGTTAATGAAACTTCACCTTTTTGTGTAACAACCACGAGACCCAGCTATAATAATACATTTTTGCAACTGGTTTATCCAGACAATGAATGAAGATTCACTGACCCACAAGTATTGTTTTTTACTGACAAAGCCTGGTTTTTCTTAATTGGACATATGAACACACAAAATAACTGATTCTGGTGCTCAAAATACCCTGGAGTCCTTCATTATATTCTGCTTCAAAATCGAGAAGTTGGTGTTTGGTGTGGAATCAGTGTATGGTGAATAATTGTCTCAGTTTTTCTTTTATGGATAGTCTTCACTCAGGAAGTTATGTTAATTAGACTTTCAGCAGGATTCAGTAAAGGTGAACACAACCGATAACTCTGTGGCCGCAGTAACTGACATGTTTGTTGAAAAATGTATTAATGAAAGTTTATGACCAACTTGTTTCCCAGACCTCACACTGTGTGATTTTTATTTATGGGGTAGCTTGAAAGACAAAGTGCATAAAATAAATCAAAGAGAATATTGCGGAAGCAATATTCAAGATTTTCCCAGCAAGCAGCAGTTTGTGAACTGGAGTGTGCTTTGCTGTGCATTTTTATTAGAATAAAAGTCAATGTTGTTCTTTGAGATTTATCTTGAGATCCAAATGTAAAACAGAGAAGAACATCCATGTTCTTCTTTGATTTTAACTCTTATGGGGATTTACCATTTTTTCTGGGTACTTTCAACCTTAATTCCACTGGGAACTACAGTAAGATGTGTCACAGTCTTTAATTTATATATTATTTATTTATTTTACATTAGCTGTAATTTACTCTATAAACTTATAAATCATTATGCTTTGTTCTGCCTGACGGTAAAAGTGAATAATCTATTCATTATCAATAATGACCTGCAACTGTAGAACATCGCTAGCAGAGAATTGTACATAATTGTCAGTTATTATTCATAAGTGATATTTAATCACTATTACTGCACATTTACATGACAGATGATCAAATTTAAATAATTTATTTACTGTTTCTTTGTCTTTTCCGGGTTTAGGAAGGCTCACGGTATAACGCAATGCATGTAGCAGCCAAGGCTTGTGACGCACAAATATGTGATCTAATTCTACAGACAGTGAGCAATGTTGCATTTATTCAGTTGCTGTATGGAGATGATGATGCTGCCAACTGTGAGGACCGAGCTCGTATCTTGTTGGATCTTTACCTGAATACTCCTGATAAGGCCCTCAATGAGACTCCGATACATTTTGCAGTTAAATTGGGAGCTCTTTCAGTTGTAGATGTATTGGTGTCTTATCCACAATGTGATAGACATGCGAGGAATAAATATGGACAAACACCAAGAGATGCAAGTAACATGTATTTTCATTATCATATATACATCACAGTATTCTTCAGGAGTGAGTACTTGGCATAAAATATTTATGTTATTCTCTGTGCTTCAACTAAGAAGAATGTGATTGGTTGGTAATGTAGTATGATGGGAGAATCAAGAAATATGTACAAAGTTTTGTTTGGGAAACCGTAAGACAAGAGGTCAAGGCATAGTTGGAAGTTGGTGAAAAGTATTATTTGAAAAAGTGATGGCGCATCAAATTCCATGAAATGAGGGAATTTTTTTGACTATTTGAATGACAGAAATTTTTAAGGAAAATTCCTCTACCTTGGAGTTAGTTGGTCCAAAATATTTCTCAGTTTGTTAAAAAAGTGATAATATAACCCAGAAATTTATTTCACACCCAGTGTTATTGATTTTCATAAAAAATTAAATTAAGTATATCATAAAGTATTTAGCACATTGACATTTTAAAATATTGTTTGTAAGAATTTGTGAAGGCCTTTCTTTTAGAGTTTTACCGAGGATCTCATTTACGTACTTATAAACCTTTTTTTTCTCTACACTTTGCATAAAGTGTTTAGAGATGTCAGTGATAATGAAATTATTATATATATATATATATACAGTATATGATTCCATTTTAAAGTTTAGAAATTTGATATAATTGAATGTGATGTGACGATAATTATGAATTGTGAATAGATAAGAGTCTGTCATGGCTTATGTCAGTTCCATGAAATTGCCTGGAGAGACTCACAAACAGAAAAATGACAATCCAGATAGTCATTAGACTGGTCAAGATTCAAACTAGCTAACCTCCCTAATACAAATGTGGAGTGCTGCCAGAGGACCAGTCTGCTTGCTGAGATGTAGGATTTTACATAGCTGAAACAATTAAAATAGTGTGGCTACTTCCTGTAACCCGTTATATGTACATAACGTTATTTCTATCTTACTTACCATACTCATGATTTCTCCTTCTTCTTTTTTTCCAGGTTATCTGCAGTCGTGTTTCCTCTCCAGATGAAAGTCTAAGGCAAAAACTGTCAAATTTACTGGATGACATGTTTTATGTTCCTGTACTTAGATCAGAGGATAATTCTGTACAGCCTACTGTTGGTGATCCATTCTCTCCTGCTTGCCCTCTGGTTGGTAATAAATTGTTTTTACACATGTATTCACTATGCAGGGTCCTGTCGAGAAATTTAAATTAGTCAGAGAATTCTCTCATATCAGAGCTGGTAGTTTTCAAAGTGAAGCTGGGACAATTCAGGGTGTTCACAGGATGTCTGGAGATTCATTTCTAGCAGGAATGTTGACAGTTACTTCTGTTACCATGTTTAGACCCCACACACTGCTTATTTGATGGATGCAAGGAGGTTTATATGTTCTGTCTCATGTATTGTGTGTGTACTTCATATGTAACCAAAACTATCAAATATAACAGTTTGTAAAATCTTTTACTTAACGTGAAATGTTTTGTCACAATTTTTTTTTCGTCATCATATTGCCTCGCATTGAAGAGTACAGATTAAATGTGTTCCTCTCATAACACCTTGATTAAAGCTTTTTTGAATTTTTTTGTAGATGTTCTGTTTTTATGTGGTTAATAGCTGTTTTCCATTATTTAATTGTATCTTGACTTTATTATATTTTGAATGCCTTCTGAATTTATTTGTCTTTGTGTTCCAGTTTTCAGTTCTATAGGAAATAATCTAGGGACTGTGTCCTTTTAGGTAGGGTGATCGCCATACACCACCTACTGTTGTCCCCTTGGTCCATTCTTGATCAAGGAGACTGGGCTCCATGAGCTGACAGTGCATATATATCTATACTACACCCACCCAATCACCAATGAAATCAACCTGTCAGTCTCTGGTGTTGGAGGCAGACACAGTCTGTGAAATGCAGAAAATTAACTTCATACAAACATGGTTCATCATCAGAGGAGACGTCATTCTATTAATTTACTGTTTGTTCTAAAATGTTTCTAAAATGTTTATTCATCAGGTATTAAAAGCTGATCCACTTAATGGAAGGATGGAAATCCGGGCTTATGCAGGACCAATGAATCATGAAAAAGCAATCGTGTTCCGGAAGAAGTGGAAGACTCCTCCTCGGATGCCTCGGACTCCAAAGCAGAATGCCTGCAGACAGGCATATACAGGAAGTCTGAGTTGTCATGCATTTAGACTGCTGGATGTGGAGAAAGGATTAGAAAGAGTTGGCAGGTGGGAGATACGGACGACTTCAAGCTTATGTTTCTTTCACTTTGCTTTAGTGAGACACTGTTTGCCCAAATCTAAGTGGTTCTTGAAGTCAGAGCTTCAAATATAGAAATTATTTTACTCAACAAACAGTTATATTCTTATGTATTATAAGATAAATGCACCATGACCTGAGAAAGGGCAAGAGTATTTGGTGCCCCATGTGAACCTTTAGCCTTGCACGTCCCAGTTAACCTCTAAAAGCGAATATTGTGCATATGTAATTTCAAATGAAGTTTAGATTATTAAGCAAAATGATATGTTACTGTTACTGAATGTATAGATTTTAAAATTTAGAACCTCACGAGGCAGTCTGTTTGACAGGAAAATGCTGACTCCACTACTCACACATCAGCCAATCATAAGTAATATCAAGCATTGTTGATGGTAAATTACAAGGCCATTTATTCTTTCCTTCCATTTTATCTTTCTGTATTTAGATGCGTGTTTTATTCTACTTGATGCTGTTTCTCTGCCTCTTATTATTCATTCAGTTTTGTTGACAGTGTTCCTCAGTTTTTCCATATAAAAATAATGGGATGCAAGAAAATGTTTTTACTATTTTGACATGAAATAATATTAGTATATTTGTTTTAGTAGTAGAATGGTGTCCTGCTCAAACAGTTTCAGTTAGTAGCTTGATGTTATTGGCCAAAGAAAATGTTGACCATGAAGCATAATGCAAAGGAAGAAAATATCTGCTTTACTTTGCCCGAAAGTATAATATATTTTGTGCCTGTGATTTCTTACAGGGACCTGGCTGAGGAATTCAGGGTTGGTTGGAATGAATATTGGCCATTTCTTGATACATTTACAAATTTGGCCTCTGAGGATGGGCTTCAGAAACTTGAGGCTTATCTGAAGAACAGATTTCAGGAAGCTGCACAGAAACCATATTCAACCAAGGAGTGTTATGATAGTTCCGAATGTGTAGTGAATGGTTGTGTATCATCTTTAACAGAGTATAGTGAAAATCAGTCAGTTGATGATGAGATTAGTCCAGTGTCAAATCTGTGCCTTGCTTTTAAAGCGTGCAGTCTGTCTGACACCAGTCCAGTTAAACCACTAGTAGAGAATGCCGAGTATATTCTTTGCGCCTTAGAAATACAAGGAAATGGTAAAGACACAGACAAAACCAGTGGTGCTAAGAAAGATATCCATGTCCGAACAGAAGAAGAATGTATGAGGATTTGGTCTGATGCTTCACAGTGCTTATGCTTCAGACAAAATCATAATTTTATGAGAAATGCTAGGAAAGGTTGGTCCTTCAAGAGAAATCATGTGCGGTCTACATCTGACAAAGCTAACACACAATCTTCATCAGATGGAATTACAAGACGACTTACATTTGTAGAAGATAATGGTGAGTGCATATTTGTTACGTTGTTTGCATAAAATAAATGTCATGGTGTGGTGTGTTGGTCTGTAGAATTTAATTTTATTTATTATTTGTAGAAATTATATTAGTTTATGTAAGGTACCTTTATTCCACCTTAAAAATGTAGTGATACTCGGGGATTAACAAAGCACTGAAAATAAATATATATCCATCACCATTTCAGTTCCATCTAGTGATAATTCTTCATTATTTGAACCCCTGAACTAAAGTAAGTAAATGCTGAATGTGACTAAAAATTGTTTATGTATGTATGTATTTATTTATTTGTGGTTTATTTAATGATACTGTCAGTAGTTGAGATTACTTAGCATCAAATGATGAGATGAGTAATGAATAATGAATTTGAAAGGATATGGAAGAAGGTGGACATGGTCTGATCCCAGAATTTGCAGGGAAGACCTGAGTAAAACCTTAGGATAACTAGTCTCCAGGCTAAGATTTAAATCATATGCCCCAAATATGAAGCAGGAGAATTACAGATTTTTTGTTGGAATCAGTTCGTGTGATGTAGGTTGAAGTCTTTGACACTCCCAAATGTAACTGAGCGACCTTTGTAACAAATCAAATTTTTATCCATTCACGCCTATACTCGTTGCATATACTGGTCTCTTTCTTGAAAACATAAGTCCTCCAAGTGTTAGGGTTTCCAGTGAGTGGAGTTTGTAGAATCAATTTGTTCTTGAAAAATCATACAAGTTTAGAATGTCTAAAAAGAGATTTTTAGCAGTACCAATATTTTACTTCTGTAGATGGTGCTGTGAATGCTGTAAATACCATTGCATTCTATTCTTCTTCTGTGACACTCAGGGGATTTTAGGCAATATAGTTACTGTTACAATTGATCTCCTTCCTCATATTCATTATTGTTGATCCTATTAGCATATTGTACATTATAATAAATAATGAAGCTAATTAATTATGTACTTTCCACTAGATTCTGACCAGCAGTGTGATAGTACAAGAATTAGTGAGATGGAAGGTTCCATTCATGAAACACACTGTAATCTGAAAGTGAGCAGCTTTAAAAAGAGACAGACATATAATTCAGAAACTAATAAGTTACATAAAATGACATACATATCATCAGGTGGTGAGTTTTCAGAAGGTAAGATTTCTGATGCGTGTTTTTATGTACATGTATTTTTAAAATGGAAATTTATGCTAATATAAGTGCTGGAGACTGAATATTGTATATTGCAGCGTTTCTCAACCTGTGGTACACGTACCACTGGTGGTATGCGAACTAAGTAAGAAAAGCAGAAGATAATATTAACATAAATAAGATTTCCCTGAACGAATTTGGTTAGTGGTACTTTTAGTGTGTTAAATTAGAATTAGTGGTATGGCGGTGAAAAAGGGTAAGAACCCCTGGTTTAGTGGAATACAGGGCTAGTCTAAGTGATGTTCACGATATGAAAGAAATAATACGTTCAATAAAAAAATTCAGATGCACAAAATTGGTACCAATGGAAAGAGAAACTCTCCAAGTTTTGTTTCAGTACATCACAGGTGTTCAATGCGAGCCCCCTTGGTAACTCGGCACACATCCAGCCTGTAGTCGAGTTCCTCCCAGACACGTTGCAGCATATCATGATCGATTGCTGCAATGGCTTCTGGCAAGGTCTGTGGTGAGGGTGGCACGAAGAATATCTTTGGTGAACTCCTACAGAAAAAAATCACAGGGCGTCAGGTCCGGTGAATGTGGAAATCCAGGACACAAAAGGCTCCTCTGCCTTCGTTGGCAGTAATTTTCTGTCATATCGCCCCTGGCGGCGAACAGTGTTACTATGCGGCCGCGAAGTATACCAACATAATCTTGGAGAGTTTTTCTTTCCATCGGTACCAATTTTGTGCATCTGAATTTCATTAAACGTGAGTAACATGTGTTTCAAATCGGGAACATCATTTAGACTAGCCCTGTATAAAGACCTGAAGGTACTAGTTGTTATTTACAGAATGTAGGGGTTCTGACCATATAATTTTATGAAATGTATAGATGGTAGCCTCTAACAGATCATGTCTTATGCATGTGAGTTTTATTTGTATTCCAGATGATGATGATGATGAATATTTCACACCACCATCAACACCTGAAAAACTCAGCAGAAATGAAGTACATTCATACTGCGATGATGATGATGATGATGATGATGGCGATGACGCTGAAATGTTAACACCAGTCGAATGGCCAGATGTTTTTATACAAGGGTAAATACTGAATGTCACATAAAGCAAAGAGTAGAATAATTTTTCTACCCACTACTGCTGCTACATTTATTTAACCAAAATGTTGGGGAAAGTTTTTTTGCCAGCTGCATAGAATTCATATTTGCCTTGTCAGCAGTTCGTCAATCATGAAATCTTTATCTGACAGTGAAGTACCCAAACACACTAATTGTTACCTAATTTTTGTAGACAGTAAAATTTTAATCACTTAAAGTGCTAGAAGCTGTGTTTTGTTGTTTCCTCATCTTGTAATTTTCAAACGCCTGTGCTGCCATGTAGTCTTATATGTGGTTAGCAACATTTAGATCTAATGATGAAAAATCTGTAACCACCTTAAAGAGTGCCCAGAATACTAAGTATATGAGCACAAAATAGTCTTATTGAAATATAATTTTTTTTTCTAGTGACTCACCTACCAAGTTGGATGCCACTGTAATGCAGGCATTGGATGGCTTAAATATAGACCCTATAGAATATCCTAACATTTATAGATGGCGACATTTGGTTTTGCTGTACTCTGAAAGTGTGAGAGCCATGTAAGTAATGTGTCTAATGTAAATAAAATTAGTCAGTAATAAATCAAAATGACATTTACGATAATTCCAACTTTTATGGTTCCCAGAAAATTTAACATTCAATTTTTGTATGTACTGCATTTTCCATGGACAATCCATAGTACTCTATGTTGTATGAAGTGTACAAGTTCAATTTGTTGTCCATTGTTTGTATTTGTATTATCTTTGTACACAATATTAATTAAATTAAAAAAGAATTATGAACATGTTCCTAGCCATCCATAGTATTTCATCTGTTTTCACTTTCAAACTAAATAGTAAATATCTTGTTTGGAATGTTCATGTGGAAATGGATTGTTAAATTGTGTAATTATGCTTACAAGATAATGGTTTTAGCTTTAATAATATTTCTGTTATGTTCCACTTTGAAGTTTCTGATTGTTAAATTGATTTAATATTTTTCTTGTATTTCGATAAACACAGAAAGTTTTGTAAAACTCCTTTTTGCCAGAGTAGAGTTTCTCATATGTGCATATGGATAATAACAAGAAGACATGTATAAAGTGAAGCTTTCATGATAGACTCTCAGGTTACAAGCCATGTCAGGTGGCTGAATGGTGAATGAACCATATTTTCTGCGAACATTGTGAGAGAAATCTGTGTTCTCATCCTCAGGGCTCAGATTTGTTACGCAGCAGCCTTGAGGATGAGAGCAGGGGTTGTTTTCGAAACGTTGGCAGAAGATATGGTCTATTCACCATTCAGCCACCTGACGCTGCTTGTAACCCGAGTCTTTCATCAACAAGAAGACATGTTTTTCAAATTTTAAACTAAATGTCTACGGAAAATAAAGTTGAATTACAAAGAAGTGGAAATGGTGGACAGAATTTGTCAATGGACATTAAGAAGGTAAAACATTTTAATTATATGTCTTGTAACTTTCAGATGGTCCAGTCCTCTTCCTTCGAGGCCTAAAGAAAGAACTAGAATGCTTCAGACACCTGTCGCAGATTCTTCACAATACCAAAAAGGTATGCAGTGTTCCACTCCTCCACAGGCATGGCACAAAATTACAGGATCATATTCACCATTAAGTCATCAGCGGTTGGAAAGAAAAATGCTTATGAAATTCTAATAGCCTATATTTTATAATTAGAAATATGTTTATCTATATCTAGATGTAGTAAATTCTGATGTTTGTACTTATAAAGAATGGGATTGTTAAATTTGTATTATCAGATATTAGAACATTTTAATGCAATGGATAGTTTATTATGTAGGAAGCACATGTGGGATATTTTCACATGATCTTAAAATTTTATGCAGGTAAGGAATAAAAGATTCTTAAAAGAATAATAAGAAGAAGAAGAATTGATCAGTAAAGGAAGTCAGCAATAAGAGTATTTCTTAAAAAAAATTTCTCAAATAGAGATAATTCCATATGTTGACAAATTAAACTTTAGGCTTCTTGGACGTAGGACCCAGTGATTCATTCACCTTTTTTGTCTCAGTTTACTGTATAATTTTTCTTGCCATTATATTATTATCAATAATGACCTGCAATTATAGAATATCGCTAGCAGAGAATTGTACATGATTGTCAGTTATTATTCATAAGTGATATTTAATCACTATTACTGCACATTTACATGACAAATGATCAAATTTAAATAATTTATTTACTCATTTACGTGCATATAAACCTTTTTTTCTCTACACTTTGCATAAAGTGTTTAGAGAGGTCAGTGATAATGAAATTATAAATACTGTACAGTATATGGTCCCATTTTAAAGTTTAGAAATTTTATATAATTAGGCATACGTGGAAGTTGGTCAAAAGTATTATATGAAAAAGTGATGGCCCATGAAATGAGGGAATTTTTTGACTACCAGAATCAGTTATTTTGTGTGTTCATATGTCCAATTAAGTAAAACCAGGCTTTGTCAGTAAAGAACAATACTTGTGGGTCAGTGAATCTTCATTCATTGTCTGGATAAACCAGTTGTATAAATGTTTTATTATAGCTGGGTCTCGTGGTGAAGTTTCATTAATTTTATAGCAGTTCTTGCCAAGAAGACTGAAACATCTTATTGCTAGACTAGATAGAATGCTAAATTTAATTAGGTACTACTTCTACTTTAGATAGCTTATTGGTTTTTATACAATAGTCTTGTTTGGTCTAAATTGGAGTATGGATCTGTTACTTGGAATTCTATTACTTCCACTGATTCTACCAAAGTTGAAAGAATTCAAAGGAAATTTGCTGCTTTATGTCACGCCAGATTTTTTAATGGCCTAAGTGACTATAATTATGAAGACGTTTCAGTGAGGATAAATTTTCTTTGACTGCACCTGCGGAGGAGCCATCTTGATGCTCTCTTTCTCATTAATATATTTAAAGGTAAAATTTGCTGCCCATCCGTTTTGGATTCAGTTTCTTTGTGCGTACCCTCCGATCCATTAGGGACTACTTCTCGTTTCTTTGTTTATCGTAGTCTTAAAGCTAGTTCCTTGTTTAGGTGTGCTTCTGCTGCGAATGCAGTCTGTCAGCGCATCAACATTTTTAACAAGGAGAATATTTTTCTTGGGCATTTTATTTAGCCAATTTCCTTTTCTTTTCTTTTTTTTTACTAAAGTTTCATTTTGTATGTATTATTTATATTTAACTGTTTTTAATTTAATTATTATATACCTAGGCATATTATTCAGCTCATTTGCTTGTTGATTATTTTGTAACAAATTAATGAATTGATATATTATCATTATTATATTGTACATCTATATATTTAGTTTATTGTTTGTTTGTTTTTGTATTGTTATGTTTATGTTTATTGTTAGTGCTTGGCTGTTATTGGCCTCTTTTGGATGTTGCCAAGCACTCTAATAAATGAAATGAATTATTATTATTATTATTATTATTATTATTACATTACTCCTACTTTGCACACTTTCGTAAATTAGTTAAGGCTACCATTAAGTCTGATAGGCGGCGGTGGTTAAAGTCTGTTGATGACAGTCTTAAAACTCACCCTCAGCATTTTTGGAAACACGTTTCAAATTTCAGAAGAAAAGATAACTCCTTCATTCAGCTAAAAATTTGTGATCAGTTTGTCAGTGACCCGAAACACATTGCTGATGAATTTGCTACGCATTTTGAATCAATTTTTAACACTTCTTGCCAGTCCGTCACTCCTACCGATACTTTTACTTCTGATTTTTTGCCCGCCGCTCCTATCTCTCGTGCTGAAGTTAGCAAGGCGATCAAGCGCCTCAGACCCTCAAAGTGTGTGGGGTTAGATGGAATTCCTTCGTTAGTAATTAAGGGTTTTTCTGATATTTTCACTCCCTTATTAACCTATATTTTTAATTTAAGTGTAACTAGTGCCACCTTTCCGTCCCTGTGGAAAGAAACAGCTGTTGTTCCTGTGTTTAAAAAAGGCAACAGTTCCATTGTTAGTAATTATAGACCCATCTCTATTCTTAATAACTTTTCAAAAATATTTGAATTTATTGTCTATGATCATTTGCAAAAAAATTTTAAGTACAGATTAAATCCCTCAAAGCATGGTTTTCGTAAATTTAATTCCACAGCAACAAATTTGGTTACTTACCTTAATTCCGTTTTACCTTCAGTTAGTACTCAAGGACAAACAGATTCGGTATACTTTGATCTTACTAAAGCATTTGACTTAGTCCCTCATAGTATTCTTCTTGGGAAACTTAGAAACTTTGGACTATCACCCAGTTATGTTGATTGGTTCCATAGTTATCTTTCTGACAGGCAATCTTTTGTTCGTGTATCTGGAACTCTTTCGTATCCTTATCGTGTTAAGTGTGGAGTGCCTCAGGGTTCCACCCTAGGCCCCTTACTTTTTAATATATTCAGTAATGACATCTGCGACTCCATACATAATTCACAGTGCCTTTTATTTGCTGATGACTTAAAGATGTATCGGAGTATCAGCGATGTTGATGACTGCAAACTGTTGCAGGACGACATCCATTCAGTGCAAAATTGGTGTCTTGTGAATGGGATGCAACTTAATTTAAGTAAAACGACTGTTATATCATTCACCCGGAAGACAAACAGTATTTATTTTAATTACAAATTGTGTAACAACCTGGTGGCACGCTCCCATTGTGTTAAAGATCTCGGTGTTCTAGTGGACTGTAAGCTCTATTTTCACCAGCATATCAACTATATATTATCACAGAGCTTGAAAATGCTAGGTTTGATTCGGTACATTACTTCTTCCTTCTCCACTGTTGATAGCCTTTTGGTCTTGTACAGTACCTTAGTCCGTTCCAAAATTGAGTATGCTTCTGTTGTTTGGAACTCTATTACTAATACTGATTCCTTTAAATTGGAAAGGATTCAAAGGAAATTTGTAGCTCTATGTTACGCTAGATTCTTTAATGGCGTTTGTGCCTATAATTATGACGATATATTAGTTAGATTAAATTTCTTATCGTTACATTTAAGGAGGAGGCTTTTGGATGCTCTATTCCTCGTGAATATTTTTAAACGCAAAATTAGTTGTTCATCTGTTGTTGATACAGTTAGTCTCTGCATACCTACTAGGTCTATCAGAGACTACTCTACCTTTATGTACAACGTAATTTCAAGGCCAGTCTCTCTGCCAGATGCGTTTCTGCTGCCAATGCAGTCTGTAGGACCATCGACATCTTTAACAAAGACTGCATTTTGCTTGCTGAGGTCAGTCAGCTTTTTGAACAATAATCATGGTTTTTTATTGTTTACTTAGTATGACATTTTATTGTGTATGTTTTTTGTCCAATATTAAACTGTTTTTAGTATAATTATTATTTTACTTATCTATAACATTTAGTTTTTTACATATGACTTATTTTGCAATAAATCAATATTGTACATTTATGTTTTCAGTTCTTTGTTTGTTTGCTTTTGTATTGTAATGTCTGTATTGTTGTTAGTGCTTGGCTGTTATTGGCCTTTTTGGCTGTTGTCAAGCACTTTAATAAATTAATTGAATTGAATTGAATTAAACCAAATATGTATAATAAATAGCAGGTAATTGTAAAAGTTGTTGGAGTGTTCAACTTTCGTGTTATAATACTACATGGTGTGAGGGATTTTAAGATCACGAAGGTAAGTTGGTATTCGTCAGACTGAATGGCTGTTGTTTGTAAATAGCATTATGTTAATAGGATCAGAAAAATAAAAGTCTGGTTTGATTGGTCCCGCGAGTGGACAGTGGGCAGTAATTGAAGCTCGCCTCCGTGCTATGAATACGTATCGAAACACAGAAATCTACGCTTGGACCTAACTTCTGTTCTATTTGTATAAGAGCCAGGTGTCGATATGATCATGTTTGGGATATCACTGCACTAAATCTTATATTTTTAATTAAAAATAGTAAGTAATATTTTGTTTGTTAAACATTACTTGAATTTAATTTATATGTTGCTTAGTTGAAACATGGCCGTGAAATGAGACTGCCCACTCATCCATGTATTTCCTGTGTAAGAGGACAAGGCATCAAAATTGATTTTGCGTCTTAACGCTTCAGCGGATTCCATAATTAAAAAAACGGTTAGCAAAGATTTTATTTTTTATATGCTGCTTTGTTTCAGTTTTAGACATAAGTGTTCTAAAATATTGCGTTAAATTTTGTCTTAATTCTTGTGATCTTCATCACAGCTGTCACTTGGTTCCGCTTTATACCAGGAGCGCGAGACAGAATATTTAAAACTGTCTTGAGCCAGCAGTAATTTCCAGAAGCCGTAGTATGAATTTGAAAGTAAACAATATAGTTTAATGGAAATATCGTAAATATGTAGTTTTCGCAGTTTATAATGTTAATATTTATAATATTATTATATTAAAATTGATCTTGGGAATCGGATGTTGGAATGTGAACCGAATTCAGATTCCACAAGCTCTTGTCGAATCCAGCGTTTTGATTTAAGCGGCGTTGAACCTTCGGCGTGTATTACCATATGGCTACTCGTTCGGTCTGTTGGTTTGTAAATAATCTGTGTCCTTTTTAAAAAAAAGCACTACGAAGAAAGAATTAACACTAAAACTATTTAATAATAACACTCATTTTGACTTTTATATTAAACCTTCGTCGTTTATATTTACTGACAAACGGAAAGGAAGACGAATATAACATATGCTCGTTTATTCCAATAAAGAAACTATTATTTCCTATAAAATAGCAAATCATTTATTGTATCTCCTGTGCTACGGAGTTCATTCGAGGAAAAGACAGTACGAAAAAGACTTATTTTCTTTCAAATATATAAAAGTTACAATTACCGGTTTGAGTTAAACAGTTTCTGTGATTGCTATCAGATAGTGACTGAAGCAGTTTACAAATAGTCCCTAAAAACTCCTCGCACTGATAGACTACATTTCTGGCAAGATAATCAGTTTATACAAATCACTGCTTCATTCAGTTGTATCTGGCTTATTTTCGAGAATGTAATAAAGATTCATCCTATGCGTCCTTTCGTTTGGTACTTATACATGAGGGATATGTACTCTTTATATTTACTGTATTTTATTGTATTAAGCCTTATTCTCAAAAACTTGGCCGAAAATTAATGACTGTGTCTCTGCATGCTTGTCCCTTGTAATTCAATTCAATTCTTTATTATTTGTGTGCTGTATCAACAGCCTGATGGCCAAGTACAGATACAGCACAGAGATGAGCACACGAACAGAATTAAGACATAAAAGGTAAAACAAGCAATATATAAAATACATTAATACGAAAAAAATACACAAAAAATTACTACTAACTACATTAGGATATTTGTAAAAATGACTTGAATATGAAGAAGTGTGACAATTTTCGTCTCGAATATGTCCAAATCCCTGCAGACAACATTAGCAGCTGATGCGCATCTAGCAGAAGGACTGTTTTTGAACAAGGGGCTAAAACTGAACATAGAAAAATCTCTCAGATTCCGAGCAGGAATGCGGAGACCGACAGCTTCCAGAAGGGAAGGACAGCATTTAAAACCGCGGTAAACCTGCGCAAGGAACAGTGCATCACTGCAATGCCTTCTCTTACGCAGGGTCTGGAGTTTTAAATACTCTAAAGCATCAGCATAGCTGTAATGCACTTGGGGGAGGAAACGATAGTAGCAAAGGGCTGCAAACTTCTGCTGGATACGTTCCAGTTTGTTGGCATCAGTGGTCGTAATAGAATTCCAAACGACCGAGGCGTACTCGAGCTTGGATCTAACTAACATTACATATAACATATACAGGCAATCGAGAAAAGAGAACGAAAAGGTTAACGTGCGAACAAGACCCAGCAACTTAATACAATGTGAAAATATGTGGTCAACATGATTGTGAAATCGGAGCTTGGAGTCGATAAATATTCCCAGGTCTTTAATAGTATCGGTACGTGTTATGGAGGACTGAAAAAGTTTGTAATCAAAGATCAAAGTAGTGGTTTTCCTGGAGAAGGAAATTACTGTAGTTTTACTAATATTGAGTTTCATGAAGTTAGCAGTGCACCAACCTTGTACCGAGTCAATGTCAGTTTGAAGTTGATTGCAGTCGTTGGGAGATTTAATGGCACGAAAAATTTTGATATCATCAGCGAAAAGAAGGCATTTAGAATGATTAATTACTTGGCATATATCATCAATAAACAAATTGAAAAGTAGAGGACCCAAAACAGATCCCTGTGGAACTCCAGAGAGGACTACAAAAGGAGACGAAAGAGCTCCAGAAACGCGAACCTGGGATTGTCTGTTGGTTAAGTAACTACGAAACCAGTGTACATAACCATCAGAGAGTCCAAAAGCACTGAGCTTGTTGAGTAATAGATTGTGAGGGACAAGATCAAATGCACTGCTAAGATCAAAATAAACAGCATCAGCTTGACCCTGGGAGCCAACTATTGGGTTAATAAAATCAAGATAAGTTACGAGATTAGTAACTGTAGATTTAGATTTAGTAAAACCATGCTGACAAGGATTTAATTTAGACTTTATGTAATGTGAGATATGATCATAAATAACAAGTTCAAATAATTTGGAAAAAGTATTAAGTATAGAAATGGGTCGGTAGTTACTAACAGTGGCAGAGTTACCTTTTTTAAAAACAGGAACTACTGCTGCCTGTTTTTCATACTTATAACACATCCTACTACCATCCAACTACCTTAGAGATCCATGCAATTAAATAAAAATCTACGCATGTATTCTAATGATGTGTATGTTGCTGATAGAGTAATTTAACAGTTTATGAGGTATTTGAAGTTGACTTGTAGATCTGCATTTGCAGCCAGCATTTACAATTCTCATGACTTGATGCAGAAAAGTATAACAACTTAAAAAAAGGAAAATTTTCAATGAGCCTCGGAACCATTGTCATCGAGTTAGTCTGTCATTATGTACTGTTTGTACTCTATTGTCATATCACCAACAAGTTCAATTAGAAGTAATACTTTCAGTGTCTATGCACCATACATACAATTCTCATTCTAAGTGTTGTACACATACTTATCGTTTCATGAACTCATGCCCTGATCAACAATACACACACACACACACACACACACAAGAATATACTGCAAAGCTTACTGAAATACTTGGGTGTCTTTCTTTGAATTATACAGACTTTTTTGAGGTTATGCAACACATTTTTCTTTTTTTGACTGTCTCTACTCAGTTCTGCAGATGGTGTCAATTATTGTTATTAATTGTGTACATCATACATAAAATGTTTAATTATATCCAAGGCAAACACACAGTTCAAAGTCCAAAAACAATGTTTTATACTAATCAATACCCTGAAAGGAGTTCTTACACGCTGGCGACATCTGTCGGATATAGCGAATACTTCGTTACTAAAACTCGACTCACAATCGATACATGTATCGATTATCGATTGCGGCCAGGTATTGCGCGACAGCCAGTCGTCAACAACGGTTGCAAGTTTTGAAATGCGAGCAAAACGGTTTGGAAAATTTTTCGAAGAAAACTGCGGAAGAAAGAACTGGACAGAAAAAGTAAGTGTACCACAGAAAGGACAATGCACATTCCTTCATGTGGACCATTAAATCCAACCGGCGCACAGTATTTTTGCTGAGTTGGGTAAGTAATATACAGTGAACAGCCTTCGGCTCCAACATATTTAGTTTCTTTCGTGGTTAATGTTCCAACACAACATAAAATACAAGTGATAGAATAATATATAATCCTTGTTCGGATCAGAATTTGAGATAAGACTGCAAAACTACAAAAGTGCGTATTTTAAGCTACTGAAATGTCTTCAAATCATTCATACACAGTTCTGCATCATTGCCATATTATAAATGTTTAGCAAGAAATATTACTGCATGTAGAATTTATAGGTATATTTTTGCTCTAAAGCCTATCGCCAGGCAAACTTTACATGTATGTTTCCAGTTTGCAGTGGTTTTGCTAGTTATCATATTCACACCAAATGCAGATTTTACGCAGACACCATTCGCTACAACAAATTCTACAAATATAGGATTTCAGAAATTGCGGGCTTTTCTCTCCAAAACTATATCACGGTGTGATATTTCGGATCTCCATATGAAGTGGTCCTAGTGTGTGGAAGAAGACAAGTGGCATTATATTTACACCAATTTTTTTTAAAATCGATCGGTGCTTGAAATGCTTAAAGGACAAAAAATACACACAATGTATGTTGATTTTGTAGCTGGCATTACCATTGTGAAAGGAAAGTATCTTAAAAAATTGTTTTCAAGATGTATAGCTTGGCACCGCAGGTTGTAATGTGCAAATTTTGTTAGGCAGAAGAGGCTCAAGTTTAGTTACTTTCCGTCCCATTTGTCAGCCTCAAAGTTCAGTTTAATAAAGTGTTTCAATGTAATGGTTGACAATACGCCTGCAACTATTACAAGTTACTCCATCAGCAGACAGTCCACTCAAAAGGCAATAACAGGAGGGTAAATGATTAACAATGAGCAATATAAGTTGTAGTATTTAACAAATGCTATTACACTGATGAAATGGATGGTGAATGTAGCACACTTGGGAGACTTAGTTGGATTTGATTAATATTAAAATAGACAGTGTGTGAGGATGAGGATTGGATTGATCTTGCACAGGAGGTTAGGATACAGTGGCTGGATATTTTGTACAGAATATGACACAACTTCCATTTCACATTCACATGGAATGCTCAGACGGTAGGGTCCATCAGAAATGTTCCTCAAGAGAGAATATTAAGCACCTAGTTTCCATACCCTTGCAGAACAATGGGGCAGAAGTTGATCTCCCATTAATGTACACTAAACAGACCATCTTCTGCAAAGTCAAAACACTCAACTCATTAAAGTCATGTTTACTGACAATTTAGGGTTCACATGTTGTTGCTGGCACTCCTGCTTCATATTTAGAGAGTCCTGGATTCACATCTGTGCCCAGAGACCGAATATCCTGACATTTGCAAATTGGAAAATTAAATAAAAAATATGTACTTAAAGGATTATATTTCATTTCATTGGTTTTATTATTTGAAATTAAAGGAAATTCTTTGAAGGCCAGTTCAGTGTAACATTTACAATGGGCTTTATAAAGTCAACTTCATGTAGACCTGCTATTATTACTTTTGATACAGGTTCAACTATTTTAAGATAGGTCCCAGGGATGGATTTCTATGAAAAAGGCAATGAATGTCAGATTCTGTGAATGCAGGAAATTTATTGTCACCATGAGCAGCTACCAACCATTGAGGTCCCTGCACCAGACATTTAATGATATTATCACTACAAATGGCGCGGCTAAGAGCAATTCTGGGAATACTTGCTACTGTGCAGTTCAGAATATTTTATCTTACAGACTGCAATCTATCAAGAAATGTAATAAATGTAAAGTTAAAAAAACACAAGAACTGAAACTTTATACTCGATCTCTCACATCAAGGAAAGATGACTGTGAAGGCAGTTGTAATCTGGGTTGCTGCTACATGTATTCTAAGTTGAGGGTGTCTAACGATAGTGTGTTAAAGAGAACATTTTAAATTACGGGGTTGGGGGCCTGCAGAATCTGAAAATTAATGAGCTGCATAATTTGTGCTCTTCAATCAGATAGTATAAGAATGATACACCAAGCAGGATGAGATGGGCAGGAAATACAGCACACACAGGAGAGATTATAAATGCTCTGTAGATGGAAGGACACTCATGAGATGTAGCACAGACGATAGGGAAACATTAAAACACATCTTGTATGTGATGTGTGGGAATAGACTGGACTGATTTCAGATTAACTGTTACTTTTGTAATGTGTATGAGGAGTTTCGTAGCTTTGTCAATTTGACAACCAGACAGTGACTAATTTGCCTGTCATATCCTCTCTTTCCAGTTTTGTAAAAGCACTGAATTGGACCAAGACATGGAGTGCCCCGTCAACCATGGGGATGACTACGAGAAAAACTGTGACAAATACTGGGACGGAGACTTTCACAACTGGAACAACAAACCTGTCTCTGACTGGGATAGGGACGCACTTTATGCCTGGTACGACAAAAATGTGGAAGACTGGGACTGTACCACAGAAAACTGGGACGACGACAGTCTCAAGAACTGGGACAAGGACTTCACGGAGGACAGACCCTCAGGTACGTGACCAAACATCTTATCATTTCGTGTTGCTTGCTGTTAACAAGGGGAATATTTGGCTCATAAAAGACAGGCAGTAAAATGTTTGATACTGGACAGTTTTGCTCCTGATGCCAAGAGAACATATGGAAATGGTACATATCTGAGCTAATAGATTTTATCATCTATTTATATCTTAATTTGTGGTTTATATAAAGGATATGTCAGATGCTCATACAATGTATCATAGATGACAATATTTATATTCCTGCTTTTAAGTTCATAAACATGCTATTTCTTGCATGGAAATTTTAGAATGCCGTCAACAAAGTGTGGAAGAATGGAGTCATGTTTTCATATTTATTATTTTTAATTTCCAATGCATTAATCTGTTACGAGAATAATGGTTAATTGCAAATGTCTGTAAACAAACTGCTAAGGAAAATATTGTTGAATGAAGATTTCAGTTGACAATTATTACATGTATAGCACCAAATTTCGCTGGTTATGTGCATCTCATGTTACGTTTAGGATAATAAAAGGAAGGAAGGTGGCATTTCAATAATATTGATGCACAAGGCATGCATGTACTGTGTTTGAAAGAATATTTATTATAACTGGCCACTTCAATGAGGTGGGGGAATTGGCATGGCAACATTACGATGGATTTTAGGTAAATATGTTTTGAACATCTGAGATGACTGGAAATGGCTGACCACAGCTTCCCATATGCAGGTGTTGTTATTACTCTTGATTAATCTTCCAACTGTAGGCTGCTACTTAGAGTGGCAACGATATCAAATATTTTCCAAGTGGGCACAATTCTTTTTATTTAAGAATGATCATAATCTCCTGCAGTGGAGAACATGACCACATTATGCTACTGAAAATGTTATTATTGGATGGTACCACACCAACGACCATGAAGTTGTAAACCCAACGTCCCTGAATTAGAAAATTAATATACACACTAAATATTATTGACCAGACTGCACTATAAACAGCATTACATACATAGGAAGATAATATTAAAATCATCTCCTAACTGGTTCGAACACTCAGCAAGTACATGAATTATTGCTCCTGTCAGTATGAGACCTGAGTTCTGAACAATTACCTCACAATTACGCTTTACATTCTGACAGCAGACCATGCTTGGCAATTAAGTTATAACTGAACCTATAATTAAGCCGTGCAAATACTAATTGCTGCACCGTATTTCATAAGTTCTTCATATGAATCTGTTATTGCACAAAAAATTGTGAGTAAACACAAAACAGTCATGTCTTATGTGTATTTGACATCTTGTCAATGCCTTGTTTCCTGAGACTAATGCCGGTCAATGTATAATCTTTAGAAACCATCAGAAATAATAACTATCATTAGGACTACCCGAGCAGTTCTTAGGAAGTGGAAATGCCAATATGTACGGCACAATATAGACTTTTATTATAAACTTCAATTTAAATTACAGGCTGATTTTAGAGACAACAAAACTTCAGACCACTTATTTAAAGAATTGCCTACTACACAAGTCCTACAGACTGTAATTTAATACATCAGGAAGGTCACCACCATCTGTGGTAACATTCCTCTTCAATTATGATGGACGGTCCATTCAATGGGCAAATTATGTGGCGTACTACGAAAATTATTTTAATCATGCTGTATGGTTAGGATGCCTTAGAACATGCCTGTAATTTTGAAAACTTTGTTACAGAAAAGAATTTTCGGCCTTACGCAACAAAGCTGAGAGACTTTGACCCGCTGAGACTTCTAGGGGAAGGAGGTAAGTATAAATTTCCATTAACACTTGCCTATCTCTGCTGATAAATGTAGGCCTGATTTTCTGTAATCCTCTAGATCAAAGGGCAAAATAGTAGAAGTCGTAGCACCAACAGCTGTTACTGTATTCAGACATGTGATTATGATATCAAACCACAACATTTACAAACCCTGAACCAAATCTTTATTAATGTTTGAGCAAAATGAAGCTTCAGAAATATTTTCTTGCTTCAAGACGTCATGGTGTGGTTGAGAACAGTTGGAAACAACTCAAAATTCTTTTATGCTTAAATTAAATGAAAATACACATTTTGCCAACAATACCATTCTTTTTCTTATTGCCGACTATTTTCTTGAATGTTATCTGGAAAGAGTGGACTGACAAATGGTAACCATTATTAACCGTTGTGTCTTTATCTTGGTACACATAAAGACCCACAAATTCATAATTTTAGCACAAAATGCACACAATCACACAAATGTTTGATATTACACAAAACGTTTATAAACAATTATGATCTTTATAAAGGGACAGTCTACAAATACCTCAGACCACTATTGAGCAGAAAGCAACAAGAATCATAACCGTGTGCTGTTACAGGTTTTGGAAAAGTTTTCATGACAAGGAAGAACTGTGGCATGGATAACAACAAGACCTATGCGATGAAAATCATGGATATTCCCGTTGAAGGCGACCGAGACAAATACCAAACAGAGTGCTACGTCCATCAACTCTGCTCCCAATTTCCATTCTTGGTAGCACTCTGTTACGCCTTCAACACAGAGTCAAAGATCTGTCTCGCACTTGGTGAGTACATGAAAAACAATTCCTGATTCGAGGATGGTTGAGAAGCAAAGTGAACAATTTAACAACAGAAGTGTCAGTGCATTGTAGTGCCAAGTAATGCTGTAAAATTTACATAGTTGCAGAGGTACAACACCCTGTTAACACAAAGAATAAGAACTAACTTCAAACTTAAATCCCTAACATTCCATGTTTTGAGAATATGCGTACTCTGCTGGAATCAAAACCTTCAAAATTCTGTTCATTAGTGTCAAAACTATTAAAGATGAGGACAAATTTGCTGTACTTAGGCCTATCTTCTGCATAACAGTGCTTTTAGTGCAACATCTTAAAATCGTTATTAAACCTCTATCTTCCGTGAAACGTAATTGCTATTTTAATTTGTACACATCTGCATGTCCCATATTCCACATCCTGTAGTCAGTCTAAAATGTGAATCCATGAAAGTTTGCAGATATATGTACTGTCTATCTGAGCAAAGAACTAGCTTGACCTTCATACACAAGTGCCCACCTGCAGTGATGCGCATCCCTCCTAACACGCACAAGAGAAATCAACAGCTGACACTCATTAGTTTTCCAGCGATTCACCTCATTTTTCTAGTTTCGGCATTTCTTAGTTTCTCTTTTTAATTCAATGATCACTGCCAGCACCTGCAACGGAGGGAGTGTTCTTCATTTCATTTAATATATTTAGGACCACATTCAGGATGCCTTCAAGTTTGAGTTAGTTATTACTTTAGAAAGACAGACAGACAGTATGTATGATATAGGAAATCCTCCTGCTGAGCACGGTGGTCTGGTGTACTGAGTGTACATCAGTTTGAATGATTCCAGTCAACACCAGTTGCGTGCTGTGGTGTTAACACACTGTCCTATCACTCATGTTTTGTGTGAGGAATCATGTTTACTCAGAATTTATAACTGTTTATAGTAGCCTATAGTGTACATAGCAGTAAAATAAGTTTCAATAACAACTGAATCATTTTAGAATGGGTAGCACAAGGAGTGACCACCATGTCGACCGGAGGAAGAAGGGTCAGCGTATTATTTATTTGCTTCTCAAACATCGAGTGCAGTGTCCTGCATGGGCTGTGAGTTTTGTCTCTGTCTACAGATTGTGCTCCATCCCCCACTGACAAACAAATCTGCTGTTTCCAGTCTTCTGGAGAGGAAAACATTGCAGTAACTCCATTGTCAAATTCAACAGATAACGCAGTAGCACTCACTAGTACCCCTAGTATCATGAAGTGTCCTTACAGTAACAATAATGCATTATTATTTTTCCAGACTATTATCCTGGTGGAGACTTGTTCCATTTGCTGCGTTACTGGGGCAAGTTTACAGAGACTGCAGCAAGACTATACCTAGCGGAGATAGTCCTGGCTGTTGAACACCTGCATCAGGTATTCAGACATCACCTCACTTGTCTGCATTAAACTACTTAAGTGAATGTGGGGCTATAACTTTTTTATTCTGTTCAATGTCATTTTTATTTTCTGTGGTAATCAACAATAACAATATATATGACATCTTAGTTTAAGCGCTATAAGGCAGAAATGCAAAATAGTAGTACTACAACTTTCTGCCACATTAACCTTTATCTTACTAGCGTTCCTTGTCTGGGACATAAGTTGTGTACTCAGCCCTATGAACGTTCCCTGTGCGGAACTCAAAACTTGCAACACTGTAAGTAGACTTGGCTACGTCTTTTGGCCTCTTTTAGGGGCTGCAGATATTGAATCACTTTCTCTAGGGTTCCCACAAGTTCAACCTGAGCTGTCAACCCGGAAACTATAAACAGCAATTAACTTTGTTTATGTCAAGTGGGTTTGGGCTTCATTTTCAGTCCCCCTATTCAAAGTTTCTCACGTTCTTCCTCATGATGGGTGAAAAGAATGTGTATCCACTGAAGTAGCGGAAACAACTTTTTCTGTGTGGTCATTAGTTCACAACCATGGCTTCTATCATGTCGAATGAGCTTCAAAAGAACAAAGTAAAGTTACTAAGGCCTATTTAGGCAATTAAGATATTAACTGCATTTTTTCTCTGTTCTATTCGAATAAATATGGCTTTTATTTCGTGAATTTATCATGTTTACTTTAGATAATATTAAAGTTTTCCGTGGAGCGTGCACAAAAGTTTAAAAACCTGCAAAAAACCCCAATAGGGCTACTACCATTTTGCCGTTTAAATCCCCGTCGTGTAAAGGTTAAAAAGCAGCAAATCACACTGTGCAAATAACTCGTTAATTTCTTCCTTTCAGATCGGTGTCATACACCGTGACTTGAAACCAGAAAATATACTTATTGATGCACGCGGCCACATCGCAGTCTCTGATTATGGGCTGTGTAAAATCTTCAACTGCCACACAAAGGTAAAGTTAAATCCACCTTATCTTTTGTTGGGTTTACTTACAGGGTCGCATAGGCTACATGGACCACACTCTGTCTGGCACTACTCCTTGTTTAAGACTGGATAGTTTACAGGAGGACAAAATCTTTATGTAGCGATTCTTAATGGAAAAAGTGTAAACAAATGTAACAAGGTCTTTCAATTAGAGGGGATGAACTCAGAACTAATACTTATAGCTCTATTAGAGTTTCATAAATTATTGCTGTTATGCAATTCATACACCATTAACATGCTGTTTACTATACCAGATATGAAATATATTAGATAAATAAGCCTGGTTCTTACTTTGCGGAAACTACATCAGTTAACAAGTGGTTTGAAGAAAGGGCAATACTGGATGCTAAGGAGGATAGAGCAAGGGGCTAGTCCAACTAACTAAATAACTAGATGGCTTACGGAACGCGAAGGTTCATCACCGAATTAACCAAAGCCCTCCACCAGACACTGTTCTGGGGAAACAAAATCCAGTCTCCTTCAACTCCTATCTCCCAAAGATCTTGCCTGAGATTATCCTCCCATCTACGTCTAGGTCTCCTTAGTGGACCTTCCCCTCAGGCTTCCCAATCAATAACCAATGAACACCATTTGCCCCATCAATGCGTGCCACATTCCCCACCCATCTCATTCTTCTTGAATTAATCACCCTGAAGAGATTGGGGGGAAAACAAATTATTAAGCTCACCATTATGCAGTTTTCTCCATGCCCCATCATCTTCTCTCCTAGGCCCGAATATCCTCCTCAACACCCTATTGTCAAACATCTGCAATCTATGTTCCTCCCTCAGAGTGAGATACCATGTTTCGCACCCATACAAAACAGGAAAAATTATTGTATAGTATATTTTAAACTTCAGGTTTTTATAAATCAGACCGGAAGACAAAACACTTTGAACTGAAAAGGAGCACGTATTTCCAGTATTTGGTCTCCTTCTAACTTCCTAATGAGTATCATTTTGATTTGTTCCCAAGTATTTGAACTGCCACACTTACAAGGGATCTATTAGCCACACTAAGATAATTCTGTCTGCTGATGAGATACAAACATAATATTAGTTTTTTGTGAATTTACTTCTAGCCCCACCTTTCTACTAGCCTCCAGTAAAACTTCTGTGTTCCTCTTTATTGTATTTATATCATCACCCAATAAATTAACATCGTCAGCAAATGCAATTAGCTGAAGTGTCCCATCCAATTGCAACCCCTCCTGCCTGTCTTGGACTTTCCTGATGGCATATTCTAGTGCAAAGTTAAAGCGCAATGGGGACAAGGCATCTCCTTGTTTCAGACCATTCTTGGTGGAAAATGACTCAGATAAATGTTTAACTATACCAATTTTACTACAGGTTTCATTTAAGCACATTTTCATTAGACTCACTGGCGTCTTTAGAATACCAAATTCAATTTGAATATTGTATAACACTTCTCTCTTAACAGAGTCATAGAAAATTTCGTTCAAACTGGGGTTAGTTTAGATTTTTTAGCATTAATGAAAAAATATGTGTTAGGACCTTGCATACCGTGCAGTGCATCCAAATATACAAAGTATGTGGTTTGTTACAGTTTACCAAGTATTGTTATGATAGGGCGCTTATGGAGTTAACTTAGAATGGGCTGGACATCTAGGGAGAGAGGAAATGCCGCAAAATATAGGTGGGAGAAACTCCTGCACGTTGCTAACTTGGAAAAGAGGGGAGCAGATGGGAATACAGCATGAAGAGGGATCTTAGAGAAATAGGTTATGAGGGCAGCAGATGAAGGAATTGACTGTTTTCAATGCCAAGTAGTGGATGTTCAGAGCTTTGTTCCGGTTACCAAACAGTTAATTTCTAGTTGCTTCCTGTCTGATATCTCTTTTACGGTTATAGAAAATGCTTTTTCTATTAACAGGAGAAACGTGCAGAATCCGTGTGTGGGACAGCCCACTACATGGCCCCAGAAATGCTGCGAGGCAATGGATACAGCTTTGTGAGTATCTCATACCCTGATAGTGCGAGAATAATGAGCTCATTGTTTTATGTCACTGAACCAGCAGTAAGTTTAATGTAAACTATTAAGGCAATGCACTACAATATTCTGAGGATTTGGAGCCACGGATGGAATCTTCATGGAGCTTGCAATGACACATGCATAATCAAAGTAATCAGTATTCAGCACGAGACATAGAAGCATTCTACCAAATTTGGCGAACTCACAACAATAAAGTGTAAAATAATCTTATGCACTTCCACAACCAAACTCTATGAAAATGCTCCTGTTAGCTTAACCAAGTCTGTCCACGGGCGATATTTTGAGAATTGCTTAACATATAATGATAATTTAAACAATGCTTAACCAAATGATTTCCATGTTTCTCATATCACATTCATCGGAAAATGTAAGAAACGTCAGCAGTCTCCATGTCAATAGGAATCAAACCTCTTCCTATATTAAACAGATAAATGAAGAATGAGTACAAGTCATACACGGGAAAGTTCAATATAAAACTGGAGGCAAGAAATGAACAACGCAGATCCTTCCACAATTTTTTTCTTGATTCTGGAGACCCTAATTAAAATGTTTGACCGTGTGATGAAGTGAAAATGAGTGCAATTTGAACTGTTGCAGGAAGTCGACTGGTGGAGCGTGGGAGTCGTCACATATGAGATGTTGGCAGGCCACAGGCCCTTTGAATTTGATGCCAACAAAAGAGATTTGCAAACACTCTACACGTAAGTATCGATGACCCAACGAACGTGTTCCCTGTGAACATCAGTCTCGTATCAACAGTTACATGCAGATACCTTTGCGGCCAACACATTACTGTCTATTTCAATGCCAGTAAAGCAGGTGCACATTTTAATCATATGCATAATTAGCCTTAGGCAAGGAAACAAAATGCAAGCACAAACATTACGAAAGCAAATTTGTGCAGGACATCGATAAAATGTAGGGGGTCTGTAAACTAAAGTATTGCAAAAGCTAAGAACTAACATATTTTGACAAGTACAATTTTCCTTGACTCTTGTATGACCTGCATCAGAGTTCTCCATGCAAATTACACATAACTAAGCAGTTTACTGGAACTGTCACAGACATTAGAAATGCTAATTCTCATAGCATGTTTAATAAGAATGTTTAAATGGTAAATACAATGGACCTGTCTTTTACAGTAAAATCGTATGTGACACCATAGACATTCCCACATGGTTGTCGCCAGATGTGGCAGACCTTGTCTGGAACCTCCTGGACAAGAAACCACATTGCAGACTTGGCGCACTGGACATCAAGTGGCATCCATTCTTTGACGTGAGTTCTTATCCCATGTCTGACATGGTATAATAAATAATACAGAATATACACATATTTCAGTTCTGAACTGTGCTTTGTCCATGCAAATCAAGCACAGAGGCACAGCAGAGCAGTTCATGCCTTCTGACACTATTCTGGACAATCTCGTTGTTTGGAAAGTTCAGCATAATTTACATTCCCAGACAAATAAAAATAACTTATGTGATGGGCCTAACACCGTCAGTACATAAGCAGTAAGACCACAGTAAAAGGTTTAGAAAGGTGACGCATAATATATTGCCAGAGCAGAATTTCAAAGGTGTCTCTCAGTACACAACAATTTTCTTTGATCCTTGAAGGCAAGATCGGATGTCCCCAAAGTTCCTTGTAACTGCAGTCCAAAGTTTATATCCAAGCAGAAGATTGCAATTCAATTCCTTGTACTTCCTCCGTGATTGAAGGGTCTTTTACGTCGAAGCATTCTCCCTTCTACCTCCCCATACTTTAACTCTGCAATCAACAGTCTGGTCCATGTCACTGACGTTTGTGCTTCATCCTACAGGGACTCAAGTGGAGTGACGTGATGGCAAAGAAATACCAGATGCCACGCCCTCCACCACGACGACCAGTCGGCTCTATTACGTCCAGTCAGACAAGAGACAGTATCTTCAACCAGAGTGAAGACAATTACGAGGTAAGTAAGAGTACTGTGTGATGTGCCACATAGCAACGGTGTTTACACTTGGTGATTCTGTTACATTTGGAAAATGTCCTGGAAGCTGAAGGCCATGTTTCCATTAAGGTGTTTTAGTAATTAAAAGTTCTATGGCTGTCCCGAGTCCTATGCTAATACGCGAGTGGTGGATGACATGAGATGGCTTATGGGCATAAAAATTCATTAGTGGTAAAAGAATGAAATGCAATAAAGAGAGTCTACAATTAAGATACAGCTTTATAAACAGGTTTCAACATAACCTAACGTTTGTACCTTATGAACACTATAATAAACAAGTTCCACTTCAACTGAATTTACTTATATATATCTCTGTAATTCATTTTGCAGGTATGCACATATGTTGCGCCCGTACTTATACCACATTAGACACATGACGGAGACATCGAATAGCTGCACCCAAGACCAAGAAATGGACGATGTTCAACTTTAAATTGTTTAGTCAAAAACTGTTTAATTAAATTGTTTTTGATTTAACTGTTTATATTTTAGATAAATAGTTCAATTGTTTGTGAAAAAGTTAAATTGTATTAGTTAAATTGTTTTTAGTTCACATATTATATATTTAAGAATAAAAATTATGAAATATGTTCATTAACTTGCGCTGCATGTGTTTCCATACTTGTTACTCATAATTCCAGTTCCTGTTCTGATCCAATGTTTATTTCTTTTCCAGATCCCAGGGATGGACAACATTGAATTTCCGTCCTTCACTGAAGAATCACGAATTTGCCCATTTAGTTACGTAGTTTGAAATTAAAAGGTTAGATAGGTTTAGTTAAATTAGTTAAATACTTAAATTCCTTTAGTTAAGTACTTACGTTGTTTTATTTAAATAGTTACAGTGTCTTTAGTTAAATTGTTTTTAGTTCACATATTATATATTTAAGAATAAAAATTATAAAATATGTTCATAAACTTTAGCTGCATGCAATTGCATACTTGTTAGCCGTAATTCCAGTTCTGATCTGATTCAAATGTTTATTTCCTTTGCAGACTCCAGAAATGGATGACGTGATGTTTGCATCGGCCATTTAAGACATCGTGAATCAGCTAAATTAGTATAATTAGGGCATTTTTAGTTGAAAAGTTAAATAGTTAAATTGTTGTAATGAAAACAGTAAATTGTTTAGTCAAAAACCGTTTAATTAAATTGTTTTTTATTTAACTGTTTATATTTTAGATAAATAGTTCAATTGTTTGTGAAAAAGTTAAATTATATAAGTTAAATAGTGTTTTAATTAAATTGTTTTAGTTTAATTGTTTATATTTTAGTTAAATATTTTAATTGTTTCAGTGAACAGTTAAATTGTATTAGTTAAATAGTGTTTTAATTAAATTGTTTTAGTTTAATTGTTTATATATTAGTTAAATATTTTAACTGTTTTAGTAAAAAAGTTAAATTGTATTAGTTAAATAGTGTTTTTAATTAAATTGTTTGTTTATATTGTAGTTCAATAATTTAATTGATATAGTAGAAAGTTAAATTGTGTTAGTTATATAGTGTTTTTAATTAAATTGCTTTAGTTTAATTGTTTATATATTAGTTAAATGGGGCTGGAAGTAAATTCAGTAAAAACTAAGTACATGTTAGTATCTCGTCATCAGAAGACAGGCGGGCAAAATTATCTTAGGGTGGCTAATAAATCCTTTGAAAGGGTTACAAAGTTCAAATATTTGGGAACAACAATAACAAATCAAAATGATACTTGTGAGGAAGTTAGGAGGAGACTAAATTCCAGAAATGCTTGCTACTTCTCAGTCCAAAATATTTTGTCTTCCCGTCTGATTTCTAAGAACCTGGAAATGAAAGTATACAAAACAAAAATCTTGCCTGTTGTTTTGTATGGGTGCGAAACATGGTCTCTCACTCAGAGGGAGGAACACAGATTGCAGGTGTTTGAGAATCGGGTGTTGAGGAGGATATTTGGGCCTAAGAGGGAAGACGATGGGGCGTGGAGAAAACTGCACAATGACGAGCTTAAAAATCTGTACTGCTCCCCCAATATTGTGAGGGTGTTTAAGTCGAGAAGAGCGAGATGGGCGGGACATGTAGCGCATGGATGGGACAAGAGGTGTGCACCGGGTACTGGTTGGGAAACCTGAAGTGAAGAGACTGCTGGGGAGACCTAGACGTAGATGGGAGGATAATCTCAGGCGGGATCTATGGGAGATAGGAGTTGAAGGAAACTGGATTTTGTTGGCCCAGGACAGGGTCCGGTGGAGGGCTTTGGTTAATTCGGTGATGAACCTTCGGGTTCGGTAAGCCATCTGGTTGCTTGGGTCCACTATTTGGGAAGCCTGAGGGGAAGAGATCACTGGGGAGACCTAGACGTAGATGGGAGGATAATGTCAGGCGGGATCTATGGGAGATAGGAGTTGAAGGAGACTGGATTTTGTTGGCCCAGGACAGGGTCCGGTGGAGGGCTTTGGTTAATTCGGTGATGAACCTTCGGGTTCGGTAAGCCATCTGGTTAGTTAGTTATATTAGTTAAATATTTTAATTGTTTTAGTAAAAAAGTTAAATTGTATTAGTTAAATAGTGTTTTAATTAATTGTTTTAGTTTGATTGTTTATATATTAGTTAAATAGTTTAATTGTTTTAGTAATAAAATAAATTGTATTAGTTACACAGTGTTTTAATTAAATTGTTTTTAGTTTAATTGTTTATATTTTAGATAAATATTTTAATTGTTTCAGTGAACAGTTAAATTGTATTAGTTAAATAGTGTTTTAATTAAATTGTTTTAGTTTAATTGTTTATATTTTAGTTAAATATTTTAATTGTTTCAGTGAACAGTTAAATTGTATTAGTTAAATAGTGTTTTAATTAAATTGTTTTAGTTTAATTGTTTATATATTAGTTAAATATTTTAACTGTTTTAGTAAAAAAGTTAAATTGTATTAGTTAAATAGTGTTTTTAATTAAATTGTTTTAGTTTAATTGTTTATATATTAGTTAAATATTTTAACTGTTTTAGTAAAAAAGTTAAATTGTATTAGTTAAATAGTGTTTTTAATTAAATTGTTTGTTTATATTGTAGTTCAATATTTTAATTGTTTTAGTAGAAAGTTAAATTGTGTTAGTTATATAGTGTTTTTAATTAAATTGCTTTAGTTTAATTGTTTATATATTAGTTAAATGGGGCTGGAAGTAAATTCAGAAAAAACTAAGTACATGTTAGTATCTCGTCACCAGAAGACAGGCGGGCAAAATTGTCTTAGGGTGGCTAATAAGTCCTTTAAAAGGGTTACAAAGTTCAAATATCTGGGAACAATAACAAATCAAAATGATACTTGTGAGGAATATAGAAGGAGATTAAATTCTGGAAATGCTTGCTAATTCTCAGTCCAAAATATTTTGTCTTCCCGTCTGATTTCTAAGAACCTGGAAATGAAAGTATACAAAACAATAATCTTGCCTGTTGTTTTGTATGGGTGCGAAACATGGTCTCTCACTCAGAGGGAGGAACACAGATTGCAGGTGTTTGAGAATCGGGTGTTGAGGAGGATATTTGGGCCTAAGAGGGAAGACGATGGGGCGTGGAGAAAACTGCACAATGACGAGCTTAAAAATCTGTACTGCTCCCCGAGTATTGTGAGGGTGTTTAAGTCGAGAAGAGCGAGATGGGCGGGACATGTAGCGCATGGATGGGACAAGAGGTGTGCACCGGGTACTGGTTGGGAAACCTGAAGTGAAGAGACTGCTGGGGAGACCTAGACGTAGATGGGAGGATAATCTCAGGCGGGATCTATGGGAGATAGGAGTTGAAGGAAACTGGATTTTGTTGGCCCAGGACAGGGTCCGGTGGAGGGCTTTGGTTAATTCGGTGATGAACCTTCGGGTTCGGTAAGCCATCTGGTTGCTTGGGCCCACTATTTGGGAAGCCTGAGGGGAAGAGATCACTGGGGAGACCTAGACGTAGATGGGAGGATAATGTCAGGCGGGATCTATGGGAGATAGGAGTTGAAGGAGACTGGATTTTGTTGGCCCAGGACAGGGTCCGGTGGAGGGCTTTGGTTAATTCGGTGATGAACCTTCGGGTTCGGTAAGCCATCTGGTTGCTTGGGTCCACTATTTGGGAAGCCTGAGGGGAAGAGATCACTGGGGAGACCTAGACGTAGATGGGAGGATAATGTCAGGCGGGATCTAAGGGAGATAGGAGTTGAAGGAGACTGGATTTTGTTGGCCCAGGACAGGGTCCGGTGGAGGGCTTTGGTTAATTCGGTGATGAACCTTCGGGGTCGGTAAGCCATCTAGTTAGTTAGTTATATTAGTTAAATATTTTAATTGTTTTAGTAAAAAAGTTAAATTGTATTAGTTAAATAGTGTTTTAATTAATTGTTTTAGTTTGATTGTTTATATATTAGTTAAATAGTTTAATTGTTTTAGTAATAAAATAAATTGTATTAGTTACACAGTGTTTTAATTAAATTGTTTTTAGTTTAATTGTTTATATTTTAGATAAATATTTTAATTGTTTCAGTGAACAGTTAAATTGTATTAGTTAAATAGTGTTTTAATTAAATTGTTTTAGTTTAATTGTTTATATTTTAGTTAAATATTTTAATTGTTTCAGTGAACAGTTAAATTGTATTAGTTAAATAGTGTTTTAATTAAATTGTTTTAGTTTAATTGTTTATATATTAGTTAAATATTTTAACTGTTTTAGTAAAAAAGTTAAATTGTATTAGTTAAATAGTGTTTTTAATTAAATTGTTTTAGTTTAATTGTTTATATATTAGTTAAATATTTTAACTGTTTTAGTAAAAAAGTTAAATTGTATTAGTTAAATAGTGTTTTTAATTAAATTGTTTGTTTATATTGTAGTTCAATATTTTAATTGTTTTAGTAGAAAGTTAAATTGTGTTAGTTATATAGTGTTTTTAATTAAATTGCTTTAGTTTAATTGTTTATATATTAGTTAAATGGGGCTGGAAGTAAATTCAGAAAAAACTAAGTACATGTTAGTATCTCGTCACCAGAAGACAGGCGGGCAAAATTGTCTTAGGGTGGCTAATAAGTCCTTTAAAAGGGTTACAAAGTTCAAATATCTGGGAACAATAACAAATCAAAATGATACTTGTGAGGAATATAGAAGGAGATTAAATTCTGGAAATGCTTGCTAATTCTCAGTCCAAAATATTTTGTCTTCCCGTCTGATTTCTAAGAACCTGGAAATGAAAGTATACAAAACAATAATCTTGCCTGTTGTTTTGTATGGGTGCGAAACATGGTCTCTCACTCAGAGGGAGGAACACAGATTGCAGGTGTTTGAGAATCGGGTGTTGAGGACGATATTTGGGCCTAAGAGGGAAGACGATGGGGCGTGGAGAAAACTGCATAATGACGAGCTTAAAAATCTGTACTGCTCCCCCAATATTGTCAGGGTGATTAAGTCGAGAAGAGCGAGATGGGCGGGACATGTAGCGCATGGATGGGACAAGAGGTGTGCACCGGGTACTGGTTGGGAAACCTGAAGGGAAGAGACCGCTGGGGAGACCTAGACGTAGATGGGAGGATAATCTCAGGCGGGATCTATGGGAGATAGGAGTTGAAGGAAACTGGATTTTGTTGGCCCAGGACAGGGTCCGGTGGAGGGCTTTGGTTAATTCGGTGATGAACCTTCGGGTTCGGTTAGCCATCTGGTTGCTTGGGTCCACTATTTGGGAAGCCTGAGGGGAAGAGATCACTGGGGAGACCTAGACGTAGATGGGAGGATAATGTCAGGCGGGATCTAAGGGAGATAGGAGTTGAAGGAGACTGGATTTTGTTGGCCCAGGACAGGGTCCGGTGGAGGGCTTTGGTTAATTCGGTGATGAACCTTCGGGTTCGGTAAGTCATCTAGTTAGTTAGTTAGTTATATTAGTTAAATATTTTAATTGTTTTAGTAAAAAAGTTAAATTGTATTAGTTAAATAGTGTTTTAATTAAATTGTTTTAGTTTGATTGTTTATATATTAGTTAAATAGTTTAATTGTTTTAGTAATAAAATTAAATTGTATTAGTTACACAGTGTTTTAATTAAATTGTTTTTAGTTTAATTGTTTATATTTTAGTTAAATATTTTAATTGTTTCAGTAAAAAAGTTTAATTGTTTTAGTTTAATTGTTTATATATTCGTTAAATAGTTTAATTGTTTTAGTAATAAAGATAAATTGTATTAGTTAAACAGTGTTTTTAATTAAATTGCTTTTAATTAAATTGTTTTTAGTTTAATTGTTTATATTCTAGATAAATAGTTCAATTGTTTGTAAAAAAAGTTAAATTGTATTAGTTAAACTATTTTTAATTAAATTGCTTTTAATTGAATTGTTTTTAGTTTAATTGTTCATATTTTAGTTAAATATTTTATAATGTTTTAGTAAAAAAGTTAAATTGTTTTAGTGTAATTGTTTTAGTAATAAAGTTAAATTGTATTAGTTAAACAGTGTTTTTAATTAAATTGCTTTTAATTAAATTGTTTTTAGTTTAATTGTTTATATTCTAGACAAATAGTTCAATTGTTTGTAAAAAGGTTAAATTGTATTAGTTAAACAGTGTTTTTAATTAAATTGCTTTTAATTGAATTGTTTTTAGTTTAATTGTTCATATTTTAGTTAAATATTTTATAATGTTTTAGTAAAAAAGTTAAATTGTTTTAGTTTAATTGTTTTAGTAATAAAGTTAAATTGTATTAGTTAAACAGTGTTTTTAATTAAATTGCTTTTAATTAAATTGTTTTTAGTTTAATTGTTTATATTCTAGATAAATAGTTCAATTGTTTGTAAAAAGGTTAAATTCTTAATACAGATTTGCAAAGTGTGCTTTTTAATATATTTGAAAAATTCTGAAAATGAGGCATTTAATTACACAATTAACAGTGCATGGCCCAATTTGACATTATGAAGATGTTGCCTTGGGAGTGATGAGTAACTGCCTGTATAATGGTAAGAAGGACTGAACATAACAAGCACATTTTATGCTTTGCGGAAGATTTATTATGTCAAGACACAGGATAGCAAAATGAGAAAGATATTGTACTTAAAATATGCAGTTGCATCACAGTACACTAAAAATAAAAATGTTACCTAATGTGTAAATCATAACAAAGTTGGAATTGCTGCAGAGTGATAAGTCTTTGCTGTCAATCAAGGCAAAAGTCCTTGTGATGCTGTACGTGAAAAGCAGTCCTTGTACACCCATCTAGGTCATTTGGGGGGAGACAGGGTAGAGCGCGTAATCATTATTGACCTCAGCACTAGATGATGGTGAATAGTCAGCATCATGCCCTGGTCACTCTTTAACTCAAGGAAAGGACTCAGGTACCCATTGGATAGGAGGCTTGGTGGGCCCCAGAGACGGTCTGGACGCAGAGGCTAGAGGAAAAATCTTCTGCCCCCTTCGTGGATCAAACCCTAGTTGTCCAGCTCATAGCTAGTCACTATACTAACTCAGCTATCCCAGTAGGTGGCACAACATAATTACAGGCAGCTGGAGAAAGCCCTCAATGTCCTAATGACAAGCAAATACTGACAGCCAAAGACTTCTATGAATTTGCACAAGAAAACATGAATGCAATAAAACACTTATGAGTCTTATTAGGGCTAAAGGAACGTTTCAGTAATTGCACATTAGTATAGCCTCCATGGAAAGATACAGAAGAGCATAACTGAAGAAACTGCTTTCACTGTATGATTAAATGCTAGCACATTCATATAACTCCAAAGAAAAACACTATACAAGTCATGATACACTTACTTAACCAACCTTCTTTTCTGCTTCTCTGATAAAGACTTAGGGGCTTCTATTTCAGACTTTCCTGATTCCTCATCTTCATCTTCATCTTCACTTGGAATAAGGTCTTGCAAAGAAACAGTACATGCACTTGTAGCAACTTTATTTTAGTCATAGACCATAATGAAAAGTCTTGTCAACACAATCATAATCTGGATGCATCACGATTATTTAGTACACATGTACTGATGCTTTCATCCCGGAATGAGTATCTGCCACAATTTTCTCAGCTTACATTCCTCCAGTGCATTTTATTGTAAACATTAGAAATTCATCAACAGAGTAAAAGGAGTGTAATTAAGTAAAAATTTTTAATGCTACCTTAAATTGTGCCTTTTTATTTACAAGACTTGTGAGATTTGATGGTAGACTGTTGAAAATTTTGATCCCTGCATAATATGCACTCTGCTGAAAACATGAGAGGTTAGCAATTGGTCTACGAAGATTATTTTTGTTCCTTGTGTTGACACGGTGTATAGCAGAATTAGTTTGAAAATGTTCTTGGTTATTTACAATAAAGTTCATTAACTTATTCACAAAAGTCGGTAGTTGAACCCTTCCCACATACTGTAGTTCCTCAAAAACATTTTAATATTATCCTTCCTTTTACACCTATGTTACACAAGTGGTATCTTACCTTCAAGATTACACAATTAGAACTTTCTAGATGTGTGTATTTCTCGTAACTTCAATGCTTCACACTCCATCTGTGTTACCCAATGGGCTTGATGCTCTTAAAATTTGTAATTCCGTAAACGTAAGGAATGGATGAAATACAGAAAAGAAAATTCATTCCCTTTTGCAGTGTTAGTATTAGTACCAGGAACGAAGTTAAGGATCAAATAGCTGCAATATTATTTTCGTACTTGTAGCTCGATTAGTGAACAAGGGAATCTATGAAGCATTTACTTTAATGCTGGAGTTTATTGACGGTACAGTAGAAACAGGATTGTAGTTTACCAAAGTTTTAGAGGAACATACAATTCAGTTTACTGTCCATTTCTCATTTTGTAATTTGGATTTCTGTCTTCCTTCCTCTGCACTAACAAATGAACTGGTTTCTTCTTTACAATCATGGACTCTGCTTGACACATCTGATGACTTCTTTGTAATGTCCTGACTATTACTCGATGTTTTATTACCTTACCCTTTAACACGAGGCTGGCGGGCCTCCAGCCTCGTGCTAATCACATCCAATTTCTCAGCAGCTGGGTTTAGAATGGTTCCTGGCACTGTATTAAATTGTAAAATAGGGAAAACATTAGCTCTCTGCGATATATAAAAATATTTACATTCAGTAGGTAAAACCAAGTCTTAATACACCCCCCCCCCCCAAACCGATAATTAATACTGCCGCCAAGAAAACAAAACTTTACATTAATATGTAGAAGCAAAATATAAAGTTTTTCCCTTGCCTTGAATATGTGTAAACATGGAAGTAAGGCACATGAACACTAAATGGATACAAGTGAACAGCTTCACACTCTGGCCACTTCAATCCTTGGGGAAAGAGTTCCCAGTTCCCACTACATAAAAGACTACGGTGGCCAGTCCGGATGTAGTGGCAAGGAGAAAATCTGAAGCTGTCTTGCCAAATGCCATTCATTAGCATGTGCTCTTCCATAGTTTGTACCAGTAAAGTCTCACTCTACATCATATTTACAGAAGAAATAAATAGATGTCTAGGACAGGGACATTACAGAAGGTTATCAAATGTAATATAACAAAGAACAAAGTATGAATATAAAGTAATGGTACAGCTAATGCACCAACACTAGTGAAGCCAAATTCAGGAAAGAGCCATTTTTTTTGTGTTCTTTATGATGGATAAAAAATGGTACTCTAGTTGCCTTAGAGTTTTTTCATGTTCTGTCCTACAAGAAAGAAAAATAACGTAAGACTTGAGGTTCTCACAGCGGTGAATATGAAGATTTCTGTCTTCTGGGTTATTGCGCTGTGTAGTCTGGTCGATGTTAACCAACGTTTCAGAGGTCATACTGCCTCCGTCATCAGGGCGATGAATATGTAATAGGGTGTGAGCCGGTCCTGGAAGCCTCTGATCCACACACTCCGAGGACTCCGAGAACGAGCAAGAGTGCGCCGCCAGAACCAACCAGACCACTAACTCGGCCCCTTTCAGGGCCTTTATCCATACAACTACACTCACCTTTCTCTCTCTACTTTCTCTCCCTCTCCCACCCTCGCCCACGTGCTACCATTGGTCCACTCCCATACCTGCTCCCATTGGCTCGGGGCAGGCTACACCTTTCACTTCCCTGCCTATAAAATCCAACTCCTCACACCCTATTGGCATATTCATCGCCCTGATGACGGAGGCAGTATGACGTCTGAAACGTTGGTTAACATCGACCAGACTACACAGCGCAATAACCCAGAAGACAGAAATCTTCAAGAAAAATAACATTTGGTATTAATGATACCACAATACAGTCTGACTTATTTTACTCAGAGATTGAACACAAATTTCAATATTTTATGGCAAGTCCTGTCTAACAAACTACATTTTTTTATTCAGCTGTTCACATAAGTCTGTGATGTTATGAAACCTCAGGCAATGTTCATTACCACATTCACAAAAGCCCAGAATTGACACATATCTTAAGTCAGGTACTTCATCACTCATGCATTCTCAAAGAAGAGAAATTCTCAACCTTTCCACATTATAACAATTTTTGAACACAAGGAAAGCTTAGCTACAGCCTAAATTGATGCCCATAAATTTTTCTACATTATTCTGCTAGAATTGAAGAACGGCTTTTGGAGGAAAATGTACCAGTCAGTGTACATAAAAATGAATAAGGAAAGTTTAATGAATTGTTCTCGGGCTACCAGCCTTGTAAGTTGCTTTAATGGAGAAAAAAACCTTACACTGTTGGTAGCCCAACAAGAATTCATTATACTTAGTCCCCGCGAAAGCTTCAGATCCTACACGGAAGGTATTGTCTCAAAATGTAACTAACCAGTAAGGCACACGCTGATCTACAAGTTAATAACAATGGTTCATTCATTATACCAATATTACGTCAGACATTGTCCATTGTCTGATATGTATGTGGTATACACATTTCAGGAGTTGGCTTTACTCTTGTTTTCAGATAATGGCTGTATTTATACAGACAGATTATGTTTTGTTGTTAGTTAAATTCTCATATTATATTCATTCGCAACATGTGCAGTGACAGCACAACAAATGCATATACAATTAATTTGAATTACCAAAATGAATAACAAACTTCTCTGATCGCTGTCCTCCAGGAAAGTGGTATCCGCCTTTCCTAACAGAGACGTAATGATTTTACGGTTTCTGAACGTCGCCATATAAAGTATGAATATTACTAATACAATTTTCCATGAATAAGATTGTATTAATACATTCATAAAAGTGACCACTGTGAACAGGTGGGTGAAAATTGAACGCCATAAATAAGAAAATACTGTTGTAATAATTTAAACCATTTAATAAACTAATAAAATTGTATAAATAAAACAAATAAATGTACAAATCACCAAAATCACAAGCAGTCCTGCATAACACTCCACATAAGTACACATCTTGAACATTTATGTAAGTTACTAGACAGTTCACAATAACAACAAATTATTTGTTCACTCAACATCAGGATTTCAATAGTACATTATAATTTGTGTGACCAAATTTCATCATCGAATTCCCTTAAACATGCTCGGAGCAGCCTTAGAGTCTCTTATCTCTTTCTTCTTCTTGGCAGGATGAGGAGCAAAACATTTCCACAATCTTAAAGTTTCATCTGCACCAGCAGACGACACTGTACTTCCATCTGGAGACATAGCTAGTTGCAATACCCGTGCTGTGTGTCCAGTTAATTCAGCAACCTGAAATTAATTCAAGACTTGATTTAATTAACTTAATCAATGCTCTAATTTTACTGATACAATTACGCAAGGACCAGTTCTCCAGCTTTGGGATTTGGCAATAAACTCTTGCAGTAAAAATACAAACTGACTCTGCCGGCAGAAGGTGGTACTGGTATTCGTATTGTGTTAGTGTTTTGTTTGGGTGACAAGTTACAGTCTGTATCAGAATTATTGTCAATCATAACAAATGGCTGAAGAAAATTATAAAAGGTACAGAGTTTACTGTATGTAAACTAAGGCAATCAAAAATGTTTTTTCCAACAGTATCGATCTTTCTGTGATGGTTCACTGCTTTCTTAAACGCCTTCTCAGAACAGTGGTCTAGCAAAAGCTTAATCATTATCCTGATATTTTATCATTCATCCTTTCCATATCGTTATGAATGATTCATGAATCAGTGCAGTAGATCCAGATCCTCGATGTCACTGTTCAGCTTCATGTATGCTTTCAAGGACATAAATAATAAGAACAGGAAGGAGACGGGAATACACATTAAGCTGGATGTTAGAGAAAAAGGTTGTGAGGGTAGGTGATGGACTGAACTGGCTGTGTGTTGCTTCCATTGACAATCTTGAGTGTTTGCAATCCTCTGTGTTATGCTTCTAGTACCACAGCTAGTGAGAAGAATCTCTTTCTTGAAGCCCTGTCACATATAGCTTATGCAAGATGTTGTTTTGTCAGCAGGATAAACCAACATACTTCACAGAACTTGGCCCCTGAAGCAATGAGGGGACGGGGCACAGCATGGTAATTATTCCATTCAATGAGGATGTAAAATTAATGATAAAAGTTTAATTTAACTGAACCACCAGTGGTTTCTGAATCTGGTGCAGTCGCCTGCCTGGTACCTGGTGGATTGGCTAATGCATATTCGTAAGAAAGTGGAATTTAAATCACAAGCACTGGAGATACTCTGAAGTACTCAATAACACTTCTTAATTCTACGTTTGTTTGTCTGGTGTTGCAAGAAAAATTAGCTGTAATTGTGTATGTTTGGCTCCATTATTCTTCAAAACATAGAGGAAGATGTTAACATCTAAGACACAAACTGAAATTTGAATGTTAAATATAGTATGACATTCACCTCTTGTACTAAAGTACACAACAAAATTTGCAACAACTTCTTTTGATAAGAAATGTAATTAAGCTTGCAGCAGTGAGATAAGTACGTACCAGAGTCATCAATCATAGGCGCTTAACCCTTTGAAGCCGAAGCTCGTCTTCATAATATTTATGAATCCAGACCGTACCGCGAAGAAAACACTTCACTTAACCATTAGAAGTCGAATCAGGCGGTACCACATAAGATTTAACAAAAGAACATCCCGGTGAAAGCCTTAAACAACTGAAATTTTAAAAAAAATACTCCTGCTTGCTTGTTTGTTTGTGTTAGATGGCTGTCTGTCCAACCACATTGAGTAACCCGGGATCGGATTTTCATTATATTTGTTAATGCGGACTCATTTGCTGAGGTCATCAATGTCAAATGTAAATACAGAATGATTTTGTAATATTAATTGAGAAGTAAAGTTAAGAAAGTTACTTTTAGCTTATGAATAAGAAATTTACATGAAAAGCCATAGAAAACTCAGCATAGTTTATGTGTGGCTACAATTACTTTGTCACTTTGATTTGTTCTTAGAATTGTTGAAGTTAACATCAGATGCAAGAAATAAACAACTCTGTTTGATTATATTCTTAATTTTTCTGTTTCTGGAGGCCATTGTGTCTGTGGTGGAAGGTGTGAACAAATTAAAGTGGCTGATTGCAGCTGTTGTCCTAATTGGATTCTTGCAGGCACCTGGTTGGTGGAGCCGTGTGGTTTTGTCGCAAGAGATGCTGTCAAGAGCTAAGCCTTTTGAAAAACAACCAGCAGATGATATTTGAGTGAGTCTCAGCATTTGGAAACAGATTGGATGTTCATGTTCCCTGGGAACAGCAAATTTTTAAACAAGTTTTAAACTTATTAGTTTGCCCCTATCACAGACCCAGTTAATGTATGTCGTCTGTTTTAATGCCAGTGAGGGAGGTGCATTTACATGTGGAGAGTTAACTTTAAGAAAGAAAACAAAATCCAGGCGGAAAACTACCTGATGGCCAACAGGAAATCAGTAATTACGGTTATACAGGGAATAAACAATGTGAGGGACAGGGAAGGAAATGGTTCCCAGATTTTATTGTAGAAGAACAATATTTGCTTCTTTGGAGACTTAAATTAAAATAGCCATTTATCATGAAAGTGACAAAAAAGAGAAAAACTCTTTGGAATGTGATTTGAGATGTATCCTTCTGATGGGAGAGAAATTAATTAAATCTTCTTTGCAGTCTAATTCTGAAAACAGATGTGATTGTGCTCGAACACTTCCTACCATGAGCGGCAAATCTCGTAGTGAGTGACACCAAATTACGTTCAGGTGAGGGAAGAACAAGTGCCGAGGAAAATGAAGAGGCATCCATTCTACGCTGTATTTTTTCATCCTACAACTGTTACCATAAAATATCAATGTTTGAGATCTAAACTGCCTTCTTCATGGATCTAATACATTAGAATCCTGATTATCAAATCTAAATAGGACGTAAGGATGATCAGGTGATTAAAATTGTCAAATAATCACGAAGCCTGAAGAAAAAGATGAGGGTGGCGCTGCTAATGCCACGTTCTCTCCAAAACCAATTATGAAGGCACTCTGAAGAAACTGATTTCACAAAATGTAGAAGGGGCTTGGTCAGGAAGTGTGATTTATTCTGTTACGTGCTGAGTTGACGGCTGTTAAAATGAAGCAGATAATTGGGACCGTACTGTATTAATAAGTAAACCCAGTGTGCAGTTTTAAGGCTTTCAGCAATGTTTCTAGGTATAATTTTTTTCAACTTCAGTAAATAAATGAAGAGTGTGGTTTACGTTCCCAGCAGCGGGCTATCCGTAGGGTGGGGTGAGTGATCAAAACCCCACATTTTGACATTATGAAGCATGACATATTTCATGCTGAATAAATTAAGCACTCTGTAGATACAAAATAAACACAAAGGATATTGGTTTAATTGTAACCATAGGATAGAGACAAGAGTACATGCACAGTTTAAGTAAAGTAAAGTAAAACTTACAGATACTGATCTTATGGAATGGACCCACATAGACTGCTTTACCCAGGCCCTGTGCCCCTCTGGGAATGGCTCCTAATGTAACATCTCATGTGCAATAATTCTGGAAACACTGGCAGTTACACAGTAGAATTACATTAAGAGACTTAGGAAGAAACTGCAAAACTTGCAGGGAGGTCAGAATTTCAGAAGAAGCCTCTCAGTGCATGACCTGACAACTTGAAACTTCCCTCCCAGTAAATGTGACATTGCAGAACTCTTAGAGAGCACCACAATTTATATTCACACAAAAGACTTCATTTGATGACTCTTGTACATACTCTCTTGACGATTGGAAGGTCTTTTAAACTGAGGTGCTCTCGTGTCTGCTTTGCCAGGCTTCAGTCTGCACTAAGCACGCTGTACCATACCATTAAAGCTTGTGATTTGTACTACAGAACACCACGTGGGCTGATATCAGGGCTTCCTGCTTCTCGATGACAACATTGTTGATGATGATGAAGACCAGTTTGGCGTGGATGCTCACCCTCGGTTACCGGGCACACAGTCTCATGAGACTGATGACACTTTCAAGGTCAGCACAAAAATTTGCAACATTGTAGTTTGTGTTGCTTGAGAATAAGGTTTAATTTTTGATGTTCTGTTGCTTTTAGAAAAGGTGTTGCTGTTCTGATTTGGCCTTGGCTGATATTTGTGTACTGTAACTGTGGTATTGTGCACAAAGTAAGATTCAACATTCACACTGCCTTATTTATTAACTTGCTTAGTGCATGAAGATGGCAGGAATTAGCAAAATAATGGTCATGACTGTGAACTGTGGAGTGATATCAGTAATATAATGGGTTGTTCATGCCTTGAAGTACAGTCTTTTCTAGAAGCTGAGCATTTACTCAGCTAGTCCAGACATTAGCCACGTGTAACATTTTTAACAACGAGAACTTTTCCAGTGAGGCGCTTCTAGCACCCCACCTGACCTCCAATATATTTGCAGCTGTTTGATGTCTGGACATTCTTTCATTCTGCAGGGGACGGGCCACTTAGCATGTTGAAAATGTTTCAACGTACCTTTTAAGAAGGTAGCTGTCCTGTGGGGTGTAATGCCGTCATATGGTAGAAGATTACAGACGTTTCAGAGGTGTATGCTACCTCCATCATCAGGGAGATTATGATGGAGGCAGCAAGCACCTCTGAAATGTGGTTAAACTTTTGCCACATTTTTATTATTATGGAATGGATTTTGTGTTGTCTGTCACAATAATATACATCAGTGAACAAAATTATGTGATGTTAAATATATTACATTACAATAAAATCCTCTCGGGCTATCAGCCGCGTCAAATGGTTAACCAGTTGATGCGGCTGATAGCCCGAAAGGATTTTATTGTACACAGTCGCCGTGAAAGCTGAAGATCATGCATAATATTACATTACATTTTAGATTAAGATTAAAGACACACTTAGGTCGTATTTGCAACCTTGAATTTATTCCCAAAAGTATAATTCCATCATGGCAGGCTGTATTCATCAACTGACCTTAGAAAAAGTCCACAGCTCATGTGGTTAGTTGCCGAGTTCTGAATGTGGGAGCCCGGGTTGATTCCCAAGGCAGTCTATGTAGGATTTATGGTGGGCAAAATGACACTGGGACACTCTCATCTCAGAGATCTTTGGTACACTCAGACACTAGATTAATTGTGTCCGTTGCTTCGCATTATTTGTGGGCTGTAAGATGGTTTCTATGGGACGCATTTCCAGACAGGCAGTTGCTTCCCTTCACGATAATAACAGTAATGCAGAGCGTTGCAGTATTAGAATAAAAACGATACAGAATTAAAATCAATAATTTAAAATATGGGATGGGCTGTGGATTGTATAAAATCTATTGTTGCCGTGTGAAATGTGGTTCTGATGTTTCTCCTTTATCAATACTAAAAGTAAACTTGGGACCAGCTTTACATGGAGCATTAAACATTTATTATTATGGGGTGGCCATTTATTATTTCTTATTGTAATATATGTTTAGTGTTTGCTTGTATGCTGTTGTTCCGCTGGCCCAGTGTGTGTTGTGATCATCAGCTGTGTACCGATGTTCTAGTTCTGTGTTGACTACAGTGGTATTCTGTGATAATGGGCCAGTTCCTGGTTTCCTGACTCGTGTTCTACCTTAATCCTATAAAATTGTTGCAGTAATCATTTGACAGTGCCCATAACAGAAATATTAACCAGCCATGTGGAGGGTCACACCAGTGCACTGATAAATGTAATTCTGAAAAACCTCCCTCACTGGGAGAGCTCGCAGTTCGAAAGCACCAGGAAGAAGTTGAGCAGTTTACCCAAAGTCTTATTAAGTGTTGTCAAAAACTACAGTGAACTAAGGGAGTGAATAAAAGACCAGGGAACTTCTGTATTACCACGTATATTTTGTTAGATTCTTGTTTTCCATTTTCTTTCTTGAAAGTCAGTTGTGATTGGTGTTTAGTATCTGGGGAGTGTTCGCACTGAAGCAGGTCACACCGGACTTGAAACTTCCTGGTAGTCTCACAGAACCAACTCTTGGTTGCTGAGTTCATCATTAAATTATATTCCAGACCGACTTTTCCTACTGAAGCAGGTGAAATGGCCTCAAGTGTGAGTAGCAGTGAGTCAGAAAAGACTGTAGTTGCACGACTTAACAGCAGGTTGTGACACAACCTGAAAGAGGTGGATATTTCAGTTGAATGTGAAGTGCCAAGTTCAAGAACAGTTGCTTCAAACTTGAGTTGAGTTATCGTAGTGAGAACACTCCATAAGAAGTGTGAATGTGTTTGTTGAACAAACTGTTGCATGGAACTGACTGCTGGTGTTATTTTGTTTTTCTTCTTTTTGTGAACAGAATGTGAATTGAATGGCGCAAGAATCAAGGGACCCATTTGCTTCTACACCCAAACGTGAACCTCTTGCTGCACCATTCAAAGACCAGGTGAGATACTCACGTCATCCTTTAACCAATATTTCTACAATTTCATGTGTGTCCTGACAGTGGAACTCCGTGTCGATGTTGGTATTCTAGATTGTTAAGCCATGTAACTGCTTACACTTAAGAGAAACTACTGCCTACATCATCAGCCCTGACAGTGGTGGGAGTAAACACTTCATAGGAACTTTTGTCTCCCTACAAGTTCTCACAGCATTTTCTGGCATCAACATCTTCAAAATGCTGTTAGAACCTCAAATTTCACGTACTTAAACTCTGTTCCTCTAATTTCTGTACATCATTTCACCTTTGTAGTGTTGCATAAAAGTGCACTGCAGTCTGTAATCTCACATTAAGAAATATGTAAACATTATTCCAGTCTCTTCCATACTGTGTCTGATGTCCCTCCAACGACATCTTGGTTGTTTCAGAGGCCTCTCATTTGTTTCAGTTCCAGTTATCTTAAAAATGTCTGTGTCTTTTCATTAGTTTTATTCTGTTGAAACCATCAGTTCTTAATATTTTTCATTATCCGTTATTTTCAACCGCCTGTGTAACCACTTACAGTTATGCCGACAAACACAGTTGCAATACTTATGGTTTCAACAGTCTCAGATCATATTTTTGTTCTCGTCTCAGTATCGGTTACTGAATTTAGTGACTCAAAACACAAGGATTGTGCCGTCATGCGCCATGCGCTGGAATGACAGAGAAGAATGGACTGTGCTCTGAGTTTTTACCCAGCAATGATATTTTGTGTGATGTCTGCTTAATTTTTTGGTTTGCCCCGTTCAGTGGTATGGCTTATGTTCAACAATATCAGTAGCTCGGACTACTGTTAGTGTCAAGGTTTTCATGAAGAATAGAATGTAAAAAATACACGGGCAGTTTTTGTGTATGCTGTTCAGGAAAGGCAGCCTTAAACTTATGTATGTAAAATTTCTCACTTATGTAGTAGCAGTAATTTTGTAGAAAAGTTTTCTGTACTTCTCTTCTGCAGAATTTTCTGTGTCAGGTTTTGCCTTCTTCATTTCCCTGGTTTTTGTTAGAAAATTGAGAAGTGTGTCATGTTCATTTTGCACGTGACTTTGAATTTCTCTTATTTTGTGAATAAAATCTATACCCAGACCTGTCTGTAATGTATGAACCAAAATGTAAGAATTTGCGAACACAGAGAGAAAGGGTTTGAGTAGAAAGACCTGTTACTATCATGAATGTACCTCACGACAAAATGAAAATCAGAAGTTTCATCCAATATTAGGTGGTTCTTGAATTTGTCTTGAAATGTCAACTAGCAACACTTCATGGAGGGCTTTTAACAAATTATTTTCAATGGCCAGAGATGTGCCTTAGCAAAAGGTCATTCAGCAGAGGATCATAATGTTCAAAATATTCTTTACAATTACTTCTGTCAAGGGGCAACTCAGATAATTCATGACCTCTAAATGGTAGTTCTTGAACTGGCAGCAGACAAGTCATGTCACCCATTTCAATATTTCTTAATTTGTATAAACTCCTTTATTATATTCTGAACTACTAAATGTAAGTTGGATCTCCAGAAGCTCATAATTTCTTTGGAGACTTAAATAAAGAATGACCTGCGTGTACTGTACATGTTTGGCGTAAGATTCGTGTTTTTCTTTTCTTTTCGTGAAGCATGTAAGTCATAAGTTTGTTAAAGGCCCCCGAAATCCAAAACATTTCAACATTTTTGGAAGATCAATTATGGCCAGCAAATCAGTTTCTCTCAGATTGTTGCATGCTGTTAACCATTGGTAAAAATGATATTGCAAAACAAAAGTTCCCAGTGTACATATTTTGTTCCTTATATTCACTCTCAGGGTCTTATATAGGTTGGTAATGTCTCCCATGTTTTAATGTTTTTAGTTTCTCCATGAATTTTCTTCTTGACAATAGTTTTTCTAAAAAACATTGACTAACATTTTTATCTAGTTTCCACAAACTTCAAATGGTCTTCCACCGTCACTGCAGTTGTGTTTATGAAAATTGCAGTTTGTGGGTGATTTTGGTACAATTCACTTCTTCTTCAGTTCATGTTGAGGTCAACCATTTTTTTATTTAAAAGAATGGTAAAGACCTTTCTTTTTCTTATACGTTTCTTATATTCACAATTTTTTAATATTTTCATTTCCATTTTTCTCGTGCGATTGTTTTGTAGCCACATCAGCATCAATAAGATACTCAATTTTTATAGCTTAAAGTCGCCTAAATAATATTTAAACATTCAGTGGTAAATCAAAGAAGACAACTCAGCCATTACAAGGATTAATGTTTTTGAAGTAAATAATCGCTGTTTACACTGTAGAACTCTGAATTCTTTATTTTTAAAGCAGATTGTGTTTGTAGGTGTCACTAGGTCTGTTCCGTTTATGTGTTAGAGAGTTGCATAATGATACTTCAATTAACAAAGTTAACGTGCTTTGTGTGTGTTACCTACTCACCTATGAGTATATGTACTTCGATACTGGGAGTGCCGTGAATAAAACACGTTAAAGAGACCTCTATCTAACATTGGACGAGCCTTTTAAATGAGGTGAATTATGCAGTGAGAGTATATGTTAATTTGATTTTGCATATTCAAATAACTTGTGTCTTTGATGTCAGCACAGAATAATTAGTCTGTAGTACCATGATGATGCTGTAAGCGTAAGTGAAATATTTATTAGTGTTGTGATTTTAGATCTTGTGATTCAAAGTGGCAAGCCAGATAATCATTATTTTATTACGGTCATTAATTAGGACTAATTGTTTATATTTGTAAACATGCAAGCTGACTCCAGTGAGAAGTTAGCAGAACAGAGCTAGGTTTTCGTACCTGTATAATAAAATAAAAAGTAAAGATTGCTTGCATCATCACAACCTCAAATCCTACATAGAACCAAAGATAACTGGTAATAAGACTAATGCAGAGGAGTGCGTTGTTAAACTGTGGGCCAAATTAAGCATGTCTTACATAAGCGAAAAGTGATTAAAATTTTGTGCCTTTTGGGTTGTTTTGGATCTCCAACAAGAGCATGTATTCAGAGTTTCAGTCATGTAGTGCAAGTAGCAGCGATCATCTGTTATCTTGAGAATGTTGAAATAAAAAATGTTCCCCCACACCAGAATATTTTTGCTAAATGTTTCAGTACACACACTCGTGTATTTGCGATACCAAGTTAAAGTATTCTGTCTTTTTTTATTTACATTTATTCAGCATGCCCCATTACAAGATTGCAATATTACATGCATTAATATAAAACACTTCAATAGAGTATACAACTCTAATATCATGATCCATTGCCACCGTTTGCACCTATGTTCCTGTGCAAAACTGTATTATAATCAATGGATTCAATGAATTTATTAAAATGACCTAAACATTTCTGAACAATTACTTCATGCAACACTGGCCATGTGCCACCATTCCTGACTATTGCATCTATTAAGTTCCGCCTTGGTTGTTGTGGTTCACCGCAGTCATAGATGAGGTGATCCACTGTTTGTGCTGCTTTCAGGCATGAGCATGTTGGATCGTCAATGATTCCAAACCTGTGTAGATATGATTTGTTTTTGCCATGTCCAGTCGTCATTGCTGCCAGTTCAGGAATTATTTCAATATTTAGCTTCATTGTTTGTCGCACTGATGGGAAGAATTTCTTGCACGCTGCTCCTTTATTGGTGGCGCTCCACTCATTTTGCCATTTTATAATCCCTTCTTCCTTTGTTTCTTTAATAATTGTACTTTTAGGCTTCTTTGCATATACTACATTTCCACCATCTTCTGCTGCTGCCTTCGCTAATCTGTCTGCTATTTCATTACCGAAAATTCTGATGTGTGCTTTGATCCACCCAAAATGAATAGTCCAATTTTGATCTTTGAGATTCCTTAATCTATTTCTTATCTCAGATATTACAAAGCCATGTTTGAAGTTGTTTTTTAGTAGATCGAGAGAAACTGGACTATCTGTGTACACCGCTACTATTCTTTCCTCAATGCTGATTTCCCTTAAAGTTGTTACTGCATCCAAGGCCTCTAGAATTCCGATCTGCTCAGCTTGATTGTTTGAGCAGTGATCGGGTAACTTGGTTTTTAAGCTATGAATTAGTTCTCCATTTTTGAAGATAACAGCGGCAGCACTCACCTTTCCCTGGTGTTTACTTCCATCTATATAGATTTCCACAGTGTATTTATTGAAGTCTTTCACTTCATCAAGAGTTATTCTTTCCGCTGGATGAGACCATTCCTTCTTGTTTAATGGTGCTTCGTACTCGGTAGAGTCATCTTTCAGTCCGTGTATAGTTTTATATATCTGCACTGCTTCTTCGATAGTAATGCAGATAGGATATTCTGTCTTCCTGGTCTTTTCGAAGTGTGCATTTGTCAGTAGTGAGCGACCAGCCCACTGCCTCTGCACAATTTCTACTCAATCCTTATCTTTGTCTGCTATAGCCATCTAATAGGAATCAGGAGAGACTTGTGTGAGAAATGGCCAGGGAGTTTTGCTTAGGAAACATCTCGTTCATTGTTTTTTGTGCCATAAATCTACGGCATGGGACCGCCGGTTTTAGTTCCCTCCCGAAGGAAGTTGTTCTATGGATTTTTATCACCCCTTAAAATTCCATCAACCTCAGCAGTGTTTGAACTCGCGTACCTTGGGTCCAGTGGCGACGACATTAACCACTAGTGCAATGAGGGCGACAAGTTCGTTGAAATATTACTTTGCTAAAATAATAACAGGAAAGTTTATGAACATGTTTTTTATTTAATATTCTTAAATATATTAATTAGAAACAATTCAGAAAACATTAAATAATTTAACTATTTAACAAAAAATAAACAATTGAACTATTTTACAAAGAACTAAACTATTTCACTATTTAAATACTGAAGTATTTAACAAAAAAACTAAATAATTTATTTATTTAACAAATGTGAACAATTCAGATATTTAACAAAAAAAAATGAACAGTCTAACTATTTAAATACTAAACTATTTAACAAAAAATAAACAATTGAACTATTTTACAAAGAACTAAACTATTTCACTATTTAAATACTGAAGTATTTAACAAAAAAACTAAATAATTTATTTATTTAACAAATGTGAATAATTCAGATATTTAACAAAAAACTGAACAGTGTAACTATTTAAATACTAAACTATTTAACAAAAAATAAACAATTTCAAGATTTAAACAATTGAACTATTTTACAAAGAACTAAACTATTTCACTATTTAAATACCGAAGTATTTAACAAAAAACTAAATAATTTATTTATTTAACAAATGTGAACAATTAAGATATTTAACAAAGAACTAAACTATTTTACTATTTAAATACTGAAGTATTTAAAAAAAAACTAAATAATTTATTTATTTAACAAATGTGAACAATTCAGATATTTAACAAAGAACTAAACTATTTCACTATTTAAATACTGAAGTATTTAACAAAAAAACTAAATAATTTATTTATTTAAAAAATCTCATCTAACGTCCATTCCTTGGAGCCCAGTTGCTTTGCTTCAGGTCGATGACGTAGTCGATCTTAAACTTTATTCTGCTAGAGAGCATCGCCTTCTTATTTGTTAGTTCCTTCATTGTATGAAGGAACTCAGACAGATCCTGCAAGAAAACAAAAATTTAAAGTCACATTTCATGGGCATAATTAACTTCTTACGCTTATAAGCCTACACATAAAACTAGAAAATTCTGCCACTACTCATGTAGTTCACATAGAACTTGCTGTGTGGGAAGGCGCGTGTAAATTTAAATTGAGAGCTGAAGGTTGCTGTCTCGAACAAAACGTAAGTATGTGTCTCATCTAAACAAAGGCATAAACCGAGATTTTTGGTGGCTGAGCCTAGACATGACCCTTCGATCAGATTCCTGCTTTGTCCTGTCAGGACTGAGTGAATTCTGACATGATTCAGCAGAGGTGATGAGAGGAAACGTAAAAGTGTAACAAAATACTGAGCAAGATTCCCGTCGCACTAGACGGGGACAAGTTGAAGTCACGGCATGAGGCGTCTTTATATGAAACATGTTAGAGTGTAGAAGAGTATGAAGAAATTCAGAAGAACATGTCACGGTGATCATTTATCACACAGAAACACTATTCAGAATATTGTCAGCGAGCTCAGAAAGGTATTTCATATCAGAATAGATGCAACATCCTCACGCGTTCTTTACAATGTGCACTTTCAAGCATCGAATCCACCTTCTGTGACAGTTCCCAATTTGGCCACCAGATTGCAGCACCTGACTTTCTACCTAGGAGGATATTCAAAATAGGATTATGCGAGGTCGTGCAGAATACCACAAACTCCATATCAAATTTCATCCTAGTCTGTCCATTGGTTCTCGAATTGAATGGACTGGAAAGACAGATGGACGAGAAGGTGCGACCAGCCCATAATGCCTTCTCGCTATGATTTTGTGCAAAGAATGTATAACATGTTACAAAATGGAAGCCAGAAAGTCAGTGAGATCAAAGGGACACACTTACTGCTTTTTGCATTGTACCTTCCGTATAAACCTGTGGTCATCATAGAGCCCAAAGGAAGGCAATAAATTACACGGTAGGAGAACTGCAAATTAAAACTAAAAGTATTAAAAAATGAAAACAAACATACTTGGCTCTTGCTCTCCAAATCCTTGCCGACCGTCATCAGAAGAGTGCAGAGGCACTCCAAGGAATGTTCGTCTTCTTTGGTAAGGAGACGTTTAATGCAATGCTGCATGGTGCTTGTGGCGAGCATATCTGCTTTATGCAGCTCGCCAATAAACCTGTAACATAGTGAAGAATATATCACTTGGGTTGAGTTAAGACAATAGTAAAAGTCCAAAGAACAGAAGAGAAACGAGGTTCTTTGCCTCTACAAGGTACAGAAAGATTTGTGCCTTAAAATAATGAGAACTTTTGTTTAAATAGATGGAATTTAATCAGTGTCTTGTGTGTGATATATATTTTTGAGGTGAAATATAATATTTCTGTACGTGGTCCTGTAAAAATCTGTATCTGTTTATAAATATAAAACAGCTGAGACAGAATATTGAAAATTTCAAATTAAATAATTATTTTTATGTAATTTGCATTTGATTCTGTAAGGAGGAAAGCCATCAGTGCCATTTCACGATGCAAATACCAAGAAGAAGAAGAAGAAATATCGAGGAAGTGGAGACTTTATGATAGTGTGTGATCATGTAAGCAGCAGCATTATGAAGCACATTTAGAAATTGGTCCTGGATTTTGTGGAACACTTGCATACTGGAGGGCAAGAACCCATTAACATTTCAAATTTCCTCTCAGTGTCTTGTCCTAATTCACAACTCTTAAGTTCACTACTTTCAGAGTCACTGATGAATCAAATGTAGAGCTTCAAAATCACAAAGAAAAATGTAAGTTACCTGATGTTTCCTATTGATTTCATTTGTATCCTTCGCAGTTCCTGCTGTAGTTCGGTTTTCTTTGCCTGCAGAAAAAATAAGTAGAAAAGATTAGAAATCGCCTTTTTTGATGGTAACTTGTAAGAGCCCTTCTTTAATGCACAGCTTTCAACATATGTAAGTTTGCATTTTAAAGTTTGTGTCCACGATACTCAGCCGGTCAAGAAGCCCCCTGCCTTTATGCCTCCAAAAGAACGTCAGGACCTAAAGAGAAATGTCGAGTGCAGCCGGAGTCCATTATTATGAGAGTTTACAACATTTTGAAAAAAATGAGTACATTAAGTGCTCATTATAGGAAGTTAAACTAACCTAAAAAGTTAGGAAAATGTTTTTTCATCTTGAGGTACCATTTATATCATAATAATTTAAATTAAGTTTATGTGCATTCTACATTCAGTCTTTATCAATTATGTCTCTTTCTTGTCTTTCAAGAAGTCTTAAAACCTGAACAACATATTGAATAATAATTTTTCAAATGATAGATATTCATCTTCAAGCAAAAAGGGAGGAGACAACTATTCCATTCGATCAAGCAGACGGAGCTATTCCCAATCAGTGGACAGAAGCGTAGTAACATATGACCGTAGACAAAGACATTAGAGAAGCACTTACTGGGTCTGCTGTTTCCTCAATCTCTTTCTGTGTGGCTTCTAGATTTATTTCTGCTTCAGGATTCTTTTCAAATTCTGCCCGGCATCGACCTAGCAGCAACTTCCTGAAGGTGACCTCTGGTTCGCCATTGTTCCCACGCTCTGCCGGAACTTTCATGCTGGAGAGAACCTTGCACATTCGTGCATAAATCTCTGTGAACTTTGGTTCATCAACAGCCTGCACATAAAAACACACAACATTATCACTTTGCTCTCATGTTATATTTATGAAAAACAACTCTGTTGAGCATACGTTACATAAACTAAATTTATGAAATGATGGCCACCTAAATGAAGCTTCAACAAAAGTAAATCTTTATCCCTTAAACCTGAGAAACTCAAAATCTCATGACAGCCTTAATTTTCTTGCATAAGATAAACATTTTTAGATGAGAGCAGATAAATTCTAAGCTTGGAGGTGAATTTAAAGAGAGAACAATCAGCTTACTGCTTTTTAAGATTATTATCATAGTGAACAGTAACAATTATAATTTTCACTTGCCCCTAGCGTCTCCAATACTACACTGAGGATAACTTCAATATTTAAGAAATTGAGCTGCAAAGTTACAAAAGAAGGGAATTTCTATCAATATGACGTCTCTGTCTGAATGTATCAGCTGCTAAAGACCGGTGCCTCACCTTTTCAAATATGAGGTCGATGACGCCCTTCAGGCGATCGCTGCTGTCAATTGGCAGATCCTGGACTTGGGAAACTAGTCTGTCGAACTTGTCAGGCGTGAGTTTGTTGAGCAAACTGCGAGCCTTCTTTAACAGCTCCTGCAACATCAAGTTCCCTCTCATCATCTGACAGAACGCAAACACAGAAATAAAGCGAAACATGTTTTACTTCCTTAAAGCCTTCTTAGAGATGATTAAAACCTAGAGCCACTTGCTCTGCATGCGCCGTCCAGCCGCGTTTTGTCTACACCGAAGAAGAAGTCTGTTGTTATGAGAAGCCAATGTCTATTGAGAAATATAATTACAATGCATACTCATTATATGCAATTAAACACTTGGAAAGGTAAACATTGCTTCTAAAATCAAAGAGTAAGCAAAAAGAAAGTTTATTTTTTAGTGTGGCAAAGTTCCAATAAGAAGTGATGAGGAAATTAGGAGGAGACGAATTCCGGAAATGCTTGCAGCTTCTCAGATCGAAATGTCTGATCTTTAAGAGCATCAAGATTAAAATATAGACCTACAATTTTGCCTGTTCCTTAATTTGGTGATGAACCTTCAGTTTCAATAAGCCACCTAGTTAGTTAGAGTGAACGTGTTTCTTAGCGCAGGACTGTTCCTTTCAGCCATCTTGCATTGGGGCAGATACAGCATTATTGACTGTTTCCAGGATCCTGTCCTTAAATGAATGCCAGGAACATACCTGAGTCTGGGCAGCCTGCTCGTTGGTCGCCGGCTTCCTTCGCCCAGGTCGCCAGGCGTTTTCACATCTCGCCAGTTTCACCTCATTGAGTTTTATTTCAATGACCGGCCTGGTGCTCATGGTGTTTGTAGTTTCAGTGGCTGGCCTTGCTGCAGGCTGCTGTGAATGACACCAAAGCAACACAACATTAATCAAAAGTGTTCACTCTTAAATGTTGTTTTGATCACAGTATTACGTACAATTTTTCCATTTTCTGGCTTTAATCATGCATTTAATACATTACTCGATGCTTCCTACAGCTCAGATAGTAAGAGACCTGTATGTATAAAGCCCTAAACAGTACATGACTGAAATTAGGCTCCAGGTGTTGTGTTCATCACCTCTCACAAAAAATACAACATTTCTTCTGCTGCAGTTGACGTAGAACTGTTCACTTTATTATTTTCTATCACAGTTTATATGTTCACAACTGCATCATCAGTGAAAGATGATACACCCAAATTATGCTATTCCATCCGTAAAAGCCTTGGGTACCCTCTCTTTTGACAGGGAATACTCGTGTCCGACCCCATCGACATCGCGAGTCACCGAGTAACTGCCTTAAGCTATACTTCGTCCTACAAACTACACTCTGACAGCTACAGATGAAATCCTTCTCCTCCTCTTCAACAAATGATTCAGTCCGAAATGGATTTGACTTCTCACTTTTATTTACACGCCTTAGAAAGCACTTACCTCTTCATTTTTCCAATATCTGACAATTTTCAGTTACTGTTTAGTATTTACGATTTCAAGGAATCGTTCATTAATGCACAGAATAACTCAGAGCCATGCCCCACAATGCAACAGAAAGTTTAAACGTACCTGATTTTTGTCATCCTTCATTTCCTTCAGCTTCTCAATTAGCTGTGTTGCAGCAAAGTCTGTAACAATCGATAATTATTTTAGATAGTAAAATTCCTCTTTTGACTATATGTTAACAAACAAGAAAGTTTGTCTTTCGAAACTGTTACGAATGTAAAGATGGAAAAAGACGAGAGGGTTTTCCGAAGACCAGAAACCCATGTCTCATGCAGCCTTAGGTGTAAAGAGTGGCAGCTGATAATGTTGAAAATTATCCCACATTTCGACTAACAATGGAGTTGCCTTCTTCAGGTCAGAGATTGCAACCGAAATGGATAATTTCAAACTTTAATGCCTTTCACCTCCTAAGGCTCGAGGTCAAAATATGAGAGCAAACTCTCTTCTTCTTTGGGTACATAAATTAGTCTGCAACTCAGGGCGAAGGTAACTAGAACATAATGCCTAGGAGAATATCTCGATATCTCATGAGACATGCAGGAACATGGTAATGAACAGAATTTCATACTGAGGCAATTTGCAGCCTGTAATCTTTGACTTAGTACTTAAATAGAATGAGAGCAAACATACTTTCTGCTTGCAGCTCCTTGATCTGCTCAGCCTGCAGATTTCTTTCCTTCCTCAGTTTCTCCTTCTCCTCTCTGACGGCTCGGAGACTGACTTTGTGTTTCTCCCCTTGCCGGCGCTCAAACAAGATTTGGTTTTTGAGTTCCGTGTCTGTAACAATTCACGACTGCATCAAATGGTCTGTTAAATTCCTCATGTGACGTTATTTCAAGAAACAGCTTCAGGAGTTAAGTATTACTACGTAAAGAAAAGAGTTAGTTTAGTTAAAAAAAATGAACTGTAATAAGAGTTTGTAATTTTGAAATTGCATTTTTCTTGCCCGTGATCAAATTCCAAATTCAGTTTAAGAGTCACTTCCAGTTGGAAAAACCAGTGTCTCTTACGCAATGCATTACTGATTGCTATTTGCAGTGTTTAAAACTGGGATTTGCATGCTGGTCACCGGAAAACATTCTTCTTAACGAAGACGTCGTTAAACAGCCTGGCTCTCATCGAGTCTTCCCGAAAGAGGGATGGGTGTCTACCCTGGGGGACCATCAGACAGACCTCATCCTCGTCACTTGTGACTGAGGCGCAAGGTACACGTGGACACAAAATTAATCTTGGTCTCAACTCTCAGAGAGCAAAGTAAACGTACATAATTCACTAGAAAATGATTCTTTGAAGTCCAGCAAATTTAAAATGTCTGAGAATGACTATTAAAAAAGCAAAATTGCAATGCATTTAACATTTCTTGGTTTTCCTTCTGACAAAATCACTTAAAATAATGAAGAGTTGCTGGAAGTCTGGGGGGCATATCTGCACATCTAGAAAGACGTACATAAACATCACACTGACGAGGTTTACGGACTTTACTCCACAACTTACTGCATGCACGGAATTAAACCACACTTACTCTCTGCTGCCAGCATCCTAATCCTGTTCATCAAGAAGCAAGTGATCCTCGTGTCTTCAGTTTCAGCAGGGTTTACCTGAGGACAGACAAAAAATGAGTCATTTTATAGTCCAAGAATTCTCTGCAACTTCATGAGGTTAATATTTATTATGAAATTGTTGTCCCAGTCACACACAAATCGCATGTGCCTTGGCTGTTTGTGCTGCACTGCTATCGATTTTCGTTTCTGCCAGAAAATATTAAGAAGACCTCACTTATAGAAAGAGAAATTAAGGCTGTGTCAGATAACGAGGGCTTCCTTTAAATCAATGATTTACCTTTAAAATTAGCATGTTAGGAAACGTTTCAAAGCTTTAATTGCAATATACAAGTCAGTTTATGATTAATCTGTAATACAAAACAACGAGCCTGAGAAATTAAGCTGTTCACTCAACAATAAATTTCCTCTAGACGAAAAAATTAAGACTGAAAACAACCTTTAACAATGTCTGAATGCGACAAGTGACCCAGTCATAGGTCCCTATCAGCTGTTTAGCTTAGCCGGAATTCAAGTAACTTTGTTGATGATGGCGGACGTGTGTTGCTGCTAGCATTTGAATTCTTAAGAATGACATACAATCCCTCAAGATAACGAAATAATAATATTTGTTTAAATCTTGTCAGTCACAATCACAATAAAATTCCTATTAAATATTAAAATATTACTATAATTAGCATTTAAATATTTAAAATATATTAAATGATGTTCTCATCGAAATGTTCGATTTACATTAGATCATCACTTTTTACACGACATGTTTTGAAACAAAATTAAATTATTATTTACTTTACAGGATGATAACAAAACGTTCACCCACACAAAACCATGTCAAGCACGACATACATATAAAGAACAACTTCGAATACGATATTAAAAAATACAATAAAATCTGGAAGAAAACTTCATTTGAAATCTGATAAACTTCTGACTAAAAGTTGCATTTAAGAAATTATATTTAAGTTTATATAATTTTATACACCTGAAGATGGTTCTTTTAGAACTGAAACATGTCGTGTAAAAAGTGATGTTCTAATGTAAATGGAACATTTCGATAGAGAACATCATTTAATATATTTTAAATATTTAAATGCTAATTATAATAATATTTAATAGGAATTTTATTGTGATTGTGACTGACAAGATTTAAACATATATATATTTATCACAATATGACGCAACTTTATCATCTCAGAAATAATAATATTATTAATAAGTAGGCTCACCCATTGTGAAGAGCTGGAGACCTCCATGTCGCAGGCAGCAAGATTTGAATAAGAAATTAAACACGTTGCAGGAAATATTTTCACTATATATAGAATTATCTTGTTCTAAACTGCTCACACCACCATTCGTTTCACACTGAGGAAAGCCAACCAACTACTGAGTAGGGTAGTGGGGGGGGGGGGGTGTGGACTGCTATTTATACCATAAAAGTGTGACGTCACGTATGGCGCAACAGTCAGTAGAGGGAGTGCAATACGTTTCATTCAGGCGTGCATAAGAAATGAGAAATGAACCTTATGGCATGCCAGCCGAGATTGTTGCGCGTGTTCGTATTTTATAAGAACACCTGCGTTTCATATTTACACATTCTTTGTAGTTCAAGAAATACAAATTGAATTACTCAAAGTTATAATTTTTTGACATTCCATCATAAATGTAAGAAGTCAATTATTAATATTAAATATTTTCTGTGTGAAAGGAAATTAATTTAAAAGTAATGAAAGGAGGCTTGAAGTAAATTTTGCGGTTTAATTTGCACTTGTTTAAAAACAACGTCGTGTTTTTTATACTTTTTTAATTTTAAGACGATTATTGAGGGCCCCGGCCGCTGTTGAACCCATCGCCCCTGCGACAGGGAAAATGTTTCCTTCCTTCGAATCCCGACTATTCATTTTGACCAATAAGAGAACGCAGGAAGGTAAGAACTCTGGAAGAAGTGTCCTGAGTTCGATTTCCTTCAAGGGCGGTTCCTTTGGCTCCGAAACTAAGCGAGACAGAAGAAGAGTTTTTTGCTTCGAAGAGGAGATTTCGGAAACGAAGGCCTCGACACTGAGTTCGAGACCCGACAAAGATGATTTCTGTTGACGGGAAAGCACCCACGAGAAGAAATCGACGCCAAGGCAAAATTCTTTCGTTTCGGAGAGGAAATTACTGGGTCTAAGGTCACGGACACGAATACAGTCCTCGGTTCGAGTCCCTGTTAGGATGAAGATTAAGAATAAAAGGTGTATGAAAATGCGCCCCACTGACAAGTTCTTGTGCACACGAATGTTTTTAAAGCACTGGACTGACTACCAACTGCCGACAATTGGATTTTTCGCCTCAGCGTGAACTGTGCGTGCGAAATCGAGAAATTAAGCTGGTCCAGGCGGAGATAAGGCCTACAGAGGGAGGACTTCGAAGTTTTTACCCCCACGGCCTCTGACTGGGACGGAATATTTGCAACGACCTAAGCTGGACTAAGCGCAATCAAAGATAAAAGACAAATGACTTGTTCTTATGCTCATTTGCTCTTTAACGCGATGCATGCAAAATAAGCATATGTCTATGTTGGCTAATATGAACAAGAACTTGTCAGTGGGGCGCATTTTCATACACCTTTTATTCTTATCCACCAAACTACATGCTTTATTCATCCGCCGGTCGAATGCGGTAAATTATATTACCACAAAAACTTTTCCGTTATTTTTGTAACATTGCAAATTGTACAGCACTTTACTTTTGAGACATCTGGTGGCATCCGTGTTAGTCAACGTCGTCGTTTAATACGCCCGTAAAATTACCTCAGAAACAAACATCCTAACAGGGACTCGAACCGAGGACTGTATTCGTGTCCGTGACCTTAGACCCGGTAATTTCCTCTCCGGAACTAAAGAAATTTGCCTTGGCGTCGATTTCTTCTCGTGGGTGCTTTCCCGTCAACAGAAATCATCTTTGTCGGGTCTCGAACTCAGTGTCGAGGCCTTCGTTTCCGAAATCTCCTCTTCGAAGCAAAAAACTCTTCTTCTGTCTCGCTTAGTTTCGGAGCCAAAGGAACCGCCCTTGAAGGAAATCGAACTCAGGACACTTCTTCCAGAGTTCTTACCTTCCTGCGTTCTCTTATTGGTCAAAATGAATAGTCGGGATTCGAAGGAAGGAAACATTTTCCCTGTCGCAGGGGCGATGGGTTCAACAGCGGCCGGGGCCCTCAATAATCGTCTTAAAATTAAAAAAGTATAAAAAACACGACGTTGTTTTTAAACAAGTGCAAATTAAACCGCAAAATTTACTTCAAGCCTCCTTTCATTACTTTTAAATTAATTTCCTTTCACACAGAAAATATTTAATATTAATAATTGACTTCTTACATTTATGATGGAATGTCAAAAAATTATAACTTTGAGTAATTCAATTTGTATTTCTTGAACTACAAAGAATGTGTAAATATGAAACGCAGGTGTTCTTATAAAATACGAACACGCGCAACAATCTCGGCTGGCATGCCATAAGGTTCATTTCTCATTTCTTATGCACGCCTGAATGAAACGTATTGCACTCCCTCTACTGACTGTTGCGCCATACGTGACGTCACACTTTTATGGTATAAATAGCAGTTACGCACGGCCCGCTCTACTCAGTAGTTGGTTGGCTTTCCTCAGTGTGAAACGAATGGTGGTGTGAGCAGCTTCTAGAACAAGATAATTCTATATATAGTGAAAATATTTCCTGCAACGTGTTTAATTTCTTATTCAAATCTTGCTGCCTGCGACATGGAGGTCTCCAGCTCTTCACAATGGGTGAGCCTACTTATTATTAATATTATTATTTCTGAGATGATAAAGTTGCGTCATATTGTGATAAATATATATATGTTTAAATCTTGTCAGTCACAATCACAATAAAATTCCTATTAAATATTATTATAATTAGCATTTAAATATTTCAAATATATTAAATGATGTTCTCTATCGAAATGTTCCATTTACATTAGAACATCACTTTTTACACGACATGTTTCAGTTCTAAAAGAACCATCTTCAGGTGTATAAAATTATATAAACTTAAATATAATTTCTTAAATGCAACTTTTAGTCAGATGTTTATCAGATTTCAAATGAAGTTTTCTTCCAGATTTTATTGTATTTTTTAATATCGTATTCGAAGTTGTTCTGTATATGTATGTCGTGCTTAACATGATTTTGTGTGGGTGAACGTTTTGTTATCATCCTGTAAAGTAAATAATATAAAGACTAAATGAATATTAATAAAATTAGAAATAGAAAATAAAATAATATATTTGATAATTTAATTTTGTTTCAAAGCATGTCGTGTAAAAAGTGATGATCTAATGTAAATCGAACATTTCGATGAGAACATCATTTAATATATTTTAAATATTTACATGCTAATTATAGTAATATTTTAATATTTAATAGGAATTTTGTTGTGATTGTGACTGACAAGATTTAAACAAATATTATTATTTCGTTATCTTGAGGGATTGTATGTCATTCTTAAGAATTCAAATGCTAGCAGCAACACACGTCCGCCATCATCAACAAAGTTACTTGAATTCCGGCTAAGATAAACAGCTGATAGGGACCTATGACTGGGTCACTTGTCGCATTCAGACATTGTTAAAGGTTGTTTTCAGTCTTAATTTTTTCGTCTAGAGGAAAGTTATTGTTGAGTGAACAGCTTAATTTCTCAGGATCGTTGTTTTGTATTACAGATTAATCATAAACTGACTTGTATATTGCAATTAAAGCTTTGAAACGTTTCCTAACATGCTAATTTTAAAGGTAAATCATTCATTACAAGGAAGGCCTCGTTATCTGACACAGCCTTAATTTCTCTTTCTATAAGTGAGGTCTTCTTAATATTTTCTGGCAGAAACGAAAATCAATTGCAGTGCAGCACAAACAGCCAAGGCACATGCGATTTGTGTGTGACTGGGACAACAATTTCATAATAAATATTAACCTCATCAAGTTGCAGAGAATTCTTGGACTATAAAATAACTCATTTTGTGTCTGTCCTCAGGTAAATCCTACTGAAATGCATATGAGGGAGCTGAAGAGCCTTCAAAATAACATTGGATGGCTGGCAGCAGACAGTAAGTGTCGTTTAATTCTGTGCATACAGTAAATTGTGGAGTATAGTCTGTAAACCTCATCAGCATGATGTTCTGTCAATTATGATGCTTATGCATCTTTCTAGATGTCCAGATATTCTCCCCATAATATCATTATTTCATTATTTTAAGTTATGTTAGCAAAGGGAAAACAAAAAGTGTTAAATAGACTGTAATAAGAATTCTCCACATGAAATCAATTTTGGTTTATTATAGTCACTGTCAGACATTTTAAATTTGCTGGACTTGAAAGAATCATTTTCTAGTGAATTATGTACTTTTACTTTGCTCTCTGAGAGTTGAGACCAAGAATACTTAATTTTGTGTCCACGTGTCAGAAGCCATCTTATTTCTTGGGCCTCAGTCTCTAGTGACGAGGAAGAGCTCTGTCTGATGGGTCCCCCAGGGTAGACACAATTCCCTCTTTCGGCAAGACTCAATCAGAGCCAGCCTGTTTAACGACGTCCTCGTTGAGATGAAAACACAAAACTGTGCGTCTCTTATTCACAATTCACATATTCTCTGTTATACTGATGTTACTGAAACCTCGCTCCTTCTTTACACACAACCACATTCAGATACGTCAACAGCGCATTTTATTACTTACGCTTCATATGTCTGTAACTATTCAGTAAAAAAAGCGTCAAGTACACTGGAGATAGCCATGTTTCTTTATATAATGTTGGCCATATTCTGATTATTATAGTTTTTATACATGGATTCCATCATTCTTTCAGGAAAAACTCAGGAACATCAGCAGCTGCAAGTTACAGGGCAGCCAGAGAAGATCGAAGGGAAGAGGAAGGCGAAAAGGTGCCAAAAAACACCAAAGTGCGCAAAGATAAAGAGGCCGCCTAACGCCTTCATGATCTTCTCAAATGAATGGAGAAAAGAACTGGCTGCCCTGTACCCTGCAGACAGCAACAATCAGATCAGCGTGAGGTAAGTTGTAATACAAAATGTACTTCAGGACAATTACGTGTTAATAATTTAATGTGCAGAGCATTCGTGAATGACAGATTGTCTTCAAAGATATTTGAATTCAGCGGACATGTATGATCATTGAACGTACGTGAATGATGATAAACATGGCGACGGTGCGAACCTGTAAAATTATATGTGAGAAATTTCTCGTGTTCAGAACGCGCACTTAGAAATTTGTACTTCTAAAAGAGGGGGGGGGGGATATTTCGTGACGACACTGATAATTGCGGTGTTGATAAACTATGAGACCTAATAATTAAAAAAATATTGGCTCTTGCAAGATTCGATTCACAAAGTCAGCACTTTAAGCTGAAGGCTAATTTGCTTTCCATTGCTGGATTATAAATTTATATTTACCTTATTATAAAATGAACACAGGATATTTAGGGCAGTAGAGAAGTAGAATTCATAAGTCCGCCCGGAACTATTCTTTTACTGTAAAAGTGCAAATATCCAAAATTGACAGAGAAAGCATGAGGTGAATTTGAAATTGGATATCTTATTTCCCTTTGCTGAAAATGTTCTGATCGTCGAGAACAGGTGAAACATTTTGCACGCCGTCATACGCCACTGCCTTTGCCTTTACCCAGCTGCAGCCCTTGGATGATGGTCCTCCGGTGCGTCCTACAAACTGCCTGTGTTCTTACAACTTCTGCTTTTCTATTTGCAGACTTGGATGTATGTGGAAGGCACTAAAAGGTGTGCAGGACGATTATTTTGACCGCGCGCGACATCCTCAGCCTCACCACCACGAAAACTCATCAAAGTCTTAAAGTGACTTCAACCTCGACACTGAGGCAGTACTTTACCCGGAAGACCTCCCTTTGATGCCACTTCAGTGTCATTAATTTTTGCTTCGTTTTAACAATCGCAATAGAAATATTAATTTTGTATTATCAGGAGCTTTCACGGCGACTAATTCGATGCCAACGTTTCGAAGAAAGATGCATTGTTCTGTTCCTGTCTTTCTGTAATATATGATTTATGAATGTCGCTGATTTTCCTTCTCTGATGTCAAATCACGAGATCACAAGCGACCGTTAACGGAATGCTGTGACCTGAATGTCATTCTTTCCGATTTCAGGTTACATCTACATCCCAAATGAGGTCCGCAAACAAAAGCGCCTCCGGGAGGAGACCCGTGATAGGAAGTTGAGACGCCAGTCAGGGAAGCGACGCTCCACCACCGCGCAGAACAGCAGCGCCCTTCCCCTCCCTATCCAGGAACATCAATGGGGAGGATTCCCAGCCACACAAGACGTCCTATCATCAGAGGTGAGTCGTCGTCGTCATTACTATTTGGACGAACTCACTCGCCTGCCATCTGCCGTCAGGTTGAAGCCTGTAATTTATATAAAAGTCCACACAACTAGAATAAGTCCAGTGTCTTTCACCTTGAGCTTCGTCACAAATTCCTTCACAACCTGCATCCTAAGAGATCGCGTGCCACGAGATATTCGCTGTACGTGTTTCCATACTTGTTACCCATAATTCCAATTGCAGTTCTGATCCAAATGTTTACTTCCTTTCCAGATTTCTGACGCAACAATAAATCCAAGTGCAATTAGTGACATGGCATTTCAAGAAATTCTGAAAGAGCTTAATTTGTCTCCTGAATATTGCCCACCCAACAACTATCTTGGATTCCCAGCCACACAAGGCGTCGCTTCGTCAGAGGTAAGTCGTCGTTATTACTATTTGGACGAACTCACTCGCCTGCCATCTGTCGCTTTCACATGGAAAACGAACAAGCGTGGAATGTCAGAGGCGAAAGATGACCAGAGTAAACTCCCGATTGCCGCTGTTTGTAAGAGCGCATTGCAGTGGATTTTATTTAGGAGATTCCACTATTTAAATCCCTGAAACTCTGCTCTACGTTTTAAACATTAATTTATCTGTTTTCTGTTTCTTTAAAAATAAACTGGCTGTGGACAGGAAATATATGTTACAAAAAGTTTATATTTATAAGGACATTAATTATGCACACGTCACCATTTTTCTTGACCTACGAATATTACGTCATTTCCTACTTGAGCACTGAAATCTCCTGTAATTAAACTTTTATTCCTGTTAGCCATTTCTGTTGGGTTTACATCAAAATCCTCTGTCACATTTTTACCAGATCCCATTTGGAAAGCGTGCATCTGCAAAATATCCACATTAATTTCCATCGTACTATTATATTGCATGTCGTATCAATACTTTGTTTCATTGGTTGCAGCCCACTAATCCACCACTTTCTGAATTTCAGGGACAAAATAGAAGCAGCGAATATGAACTGCCATTTCACGAAGGGTTACTGGACGCCGACCTTCAGCAGTTCATTAATGATGAGGTTAGTGTCAACTCTCCTTTGGATTACAACAATTACGTGGGCCGAACACTGATTCGTGGAAGCATTTGACCTATTTCCAGCCCTCCAGAAAGTAAAGTAAAGTTTGTCCCGCTATGCGCCATGTAGGCGCTTGGGGTGAGAGGAGGTATAGCTCCTCTCTTCCTTGACCTCGGCACTAGATGGGGGGCTTTACCCCCGGGAAAGGACCCCGGTACCCATTGTAGAGGAGGCTTGGTGGGCCCCAGAGCCAGTCTGGACGCAGAGGCTAGAGGAAAAATCCTCTGCCCCTGTCGGGGATCGAACCCCGGCAGCTAGTCACTATACTGACTGAGCTATCCCGGCTCATAGCCCTCCAGAAGTTACCCCAAAAACTGCTGAATCAGGTTGAAGCCTGTAATTTATATAAAAGTCCACGCAACTAGAATAAGCCCAGTGTCTTTCACCGTGAGCTTCGTCACAAATTCCTTCACAAGTTGCACCCTTAGAGATGTGTTTCTATACTTGTTACCCATTGTTTCAGTTGCTATTCTGATACAAATGTTCATTTCCTTTCCAGATCCCAGAAATGAACAATGAGCAATATGCCCCCATTTGGGAAGATATCCTGAATATTCTGAATTCAGAAGATTTTAGTATTTAAATACTTTGATTCTTTTTAGAAAATATGTTACAAAGTTTTTTTGTTAAATCGTTTTAGTTAAATAGTTAAATCGTTTTAGTTAAATAGTTTAATCGTTTTTGTTAAATAGTTCAATTATTAATTTTTTGTAAAATAGTTGTTTTTAAATAGTTAAATTGTTCAGTTTTTGTTAAATAGTTCAATTATTAATTTTTTGTAAAATAGTTCTTTTTAAATAGTTAAATTGTTCAGTTTTTGTTAAATAGTTAAATTATTAATTTTTTGTAAAATAGTTGTTTTTAAGTAGTTAAATTGTTCAGTTTTTGTTAAATAGTTAAATTATTAATTTTTTGTAAAACAGTTGTTATTAAATAGTTAAATTCTTTAGATTTTGTTAAACACTTAAATTATTAAATAGTTTCTAATTAAATATGAATTATATATTTAAGGATATTAAATAAAAAACATGTTCATAAAATTCTCTGTTGTTATTTTGGCAAAGTAATATTTCAACGAACTTGTCGCCCTCATTGCACTAGTGGTTAATGTGGTCACCACTGGACCCAAGATACGCGGGTTCAAATCCGGCCAAGGTCGGTGGATTTTTAAAGGGTGATAAAAATCCATAGCACAACTTCCTTCGGAGGGGAATTAAAGCCGGCGGTCCCATGCCTTAGATTTAGGGCACGAAAAAGCATGAACGAGATGTTTCGTAAGCAAAACTCGCTGGCCACATATCTCCTGATTCCTACTAGATGGCTCTAGCAGACAAAAATAAGGACTGATTAGAAATTGTGTGGAGGCAGTGGGCTGGTCACTCACTACTGGCAAATGCACACTTCGAAAAGACCAGGAAGACAGAATACTTTAACTTGGTACCACAAAACACGAGTATGTGTACTGAAACAATTAGTAACAATATTCTGATGTGGGGGAACATTTTTTATTCCAACATTCTCAAGGTAACAAATCATCGCTGCTACTTACACTACATGACTGAAACTTCGGGCTCTGAATGCATGTTCTTGTAGGAGATCCAAAACAACCCAGAAGGCTCAAAATTTTAATCACTTTTCGCTTATGTAAGACATGCTTAATTTGGCCCACAGTTTAACAACGCACTCCTCTGCATTTGTCTTATTACCAGACATATTTCGTTCTATGTAGGATTTGAGGTTGTGATGATGCAAGCAATTTTTACTTTTTATTTTATCATACAAGTATCAAAACCTAGCTCAGTGTTCTGCCAACATCTCTCTGGAGTCAGCTTGATTGTGTATAAATATAAACAATTAGTCCTATTTAATGACCGTAATATAAAATAATGATTTTCTGGCTTGCCACTTTGAAACGCAAGATCTAAATTCACAACACTTACAGCATCATCATGGTACTACAAACTAATTATTCCGTGCTGACATCAAAGACACAAGTTATTTGAATACGCAAAATCAAATTAACACGCTCTGGCATTGCATAATGCAAATAAAAATATTAAAAAATTGTGAATATAAGAAAAAGAAAGGTCTTTACCATTCTCTTAAACACAACAAAGGTTGACCTCAACATGAACTGAAGAAGAGGTGAACTGTACCAAAATCACTCACAAACTGGAATTATCATAAACACAATTGCAGTGATGTAAGTTTACGTGTTTATAAACACTGGAAGACCATTTGAAGTTTGTGGAAAATAGATAAAAATGTTATTCAATGTCTTTTAGAAAAACTATTGTCAAGAAGAAAATTCATGGAGAAACTAAAAACATTAAAACATGGGAGACATTACCAACCTATATAAAACCCTAAGAGCGAATGAATATAAGGAACACAATATGTACACTGGGAACTTTTGTTTTGCAATATCATTTTTACCCGTGGTTAACAGCTTGCAACAATCTGAGAGAAACTGATTTGCTGGTCATAATTGATCTTCCAAAAATGTTTAAATGTTTTGGATTTCGGGGGCCTTTAACAAACTTATGACTTACATGCTTCACGAAAAGAAAAGAAAAACACGAATCTTACGCCAAACATGTACAGTACATGCAGGTCATTCTTTATTTAAGTCTCCAAAGAAATTATGAGCTTCTGGAGATCCAACTTGCATTTAGTAGTTCAGAATATAATAAAGGAATTTATAAAAATTAAGAAATATTGAAATGGGTGACATGACTTGTCTGCTGCCAGTTCAAGAACTACCATTTAGAGGTCATGAATTATCTGAGTTGCCCCTTGACAGAAGTATTTGTAAAGAATATTTTGAACATTATGAACCTCTGCTGAATGACCTTTTGCTAAGGCACATCTCTGGCCATTGAAAATAATTTGTTAAAAGCCCTCCATGAAGTGTTGCTAGTTGACATTTCAAGACAAATTCAGGAACCACCTAATATTGGATGAAACTTCTCATTTTCATTTTGTCATGAGGTACATTCATGATAGTAACAGGTCTTTCTGCTCAAACCATTTCTCTCTGTGTTCGCAAATTCTTACATTTTGGTTCATACATTACAGACAGGTCTGGGTATAGATTTTATTCACAAAATAAGAGAAATTCAAAGTCACGTGCAAAATGAACATGACACACTTCTCAATTTTCTAACAAAAACCAGGGAAATGAAGAAGGCAAATCCTGACACAGAAAATTCTGCAGAAGAGAAGTACAGAAAACTTTTCTACAAAATTACTGCTACTACATAAGTGAGAAATTTTACATACATAACTTTAAGGCTGCCTTTCCTGAACAGCATACACAAAAACTGCCCGTGTATTTTTTACATTCTATTCTTCATGAAAACCTTGAAACCAACAGTAGTCCAAGCTACTGATATTGTTGAAAATAAGCCATAGCACTGAACGGGACAAACCAACAAATTAAGCAGACATCACACAAAATATCATTGCTGGGTAAAAACTCAGAGCACTGAGAAATAAACAGTCCATTCTTCTCTGTCATTCCAGCGAATGGTGCATGACGGCACAATCCTTGTGTTTTAAGTCACTAAATTCAGTAACCGATACTCAGACGAGAACAAAAATATGATCTGAGACTGTTGAAACCATAAGTATTGCAACTGTGTTTGTCGGCATAACTGTAAGTGGTTACACAGGCGGTTGAAATTAACGGATAATGATTAATTGATTGATTACATAAATCTATATTTACCTTATTATAAACTGAAGACATGATATATAGGCCACGAAGGCATACTATGAGCCTGAAGTTCTCTTTGTAATTTTTATATTCTTGCATTTGACCTATTTCCAGCCCTCCCTCCGACTTGTAAATTCCGTGCAGATGAAAATCACACGACATAAAAGTTACAACACCAGGTCAGGTTATGACAGGTAGATGAAACAGAGGGTAAAACAGAAGTCACCCCAAAAAATGCTGAATCAGGTTGAAGCCTGTAATTTACATAGAAGTCCACGTAACTAGAATAAGTTCAGTGTCTTTCACCATGAGCTTCGTTACAAATTCCTTCAAAACCTGCATCCTTAGAGATCGCCTACCACGAGATATTCGCTGTACGTGTTTCCATACTTGTTACCCATAATTCCAGTTCCTATTCTGATCCAAATGTTTATTTCCTTTGCAGAATCCAGAAATGGCCGACATTGAATTTGCGTCCTTCATTGAAGAAATAATGAATCTGCCCCTTCAGTTACGTAGTTTGTAATTAAAAGGTTAAATAGGTTTACTTAAATAGATACATTCCTTTAGTTAAGTAGTTACTTTGTTTTATTTAAACAGTTAAAGTTCACATATTGTATATTTCAATTCATTTATTAAAGTGCTTGACAACAGCCAAAAAGGCCAATAACAGCCAAGCACTAACAACAATACAGACATTACAATACAAAAGCAAACAAACAATGAACTGAAAACATAAATGTACAATATTGATTTATTGCATAATAACTAATAAGTAAAAAACTAAATGTTATAGACAAGTAAAGTAATAATTAAACTAAAAACAGTTTAATTTTGGACAAACAACATACACAATAAAATGTCATACTAAGTAAACAATAAAAAACCATGATTATTGTTTAAAAAGCTGACTGACCTCAGCAAGCAAAATGCAATCTTTGTTAAAGATGTCGATGGTCCTACAGACTGCATTGGCAGCAGAAACACTTCTGGCAGAGGGACTGGCCTTGAAATTACGTTGTACAGTAAAGGTAGAATAGTCTCTGATAGACCTAGTAGGTATGCAGAGACTAACTGTATCAAAAACAGATGAGCAACTAATTTTGCCTTTAAAAACATTGATTAGGAAAAACGCATCCAAAAGCCTCCTCCTTAAATGTAAAGATAAGAAATTTAATCTAACTAATATTTCATCATAATTATAGGCACAAACGCCATTAAAGAATCTAGCATAACATAGAGCTACAAATTTCCTTTGAATCCTTTCCAATTTAAAGGAATCAGTATTAGTAATAGAGTTCCAAACAACAGAAGCATACTCAATTTTGGAACGGACTAAGGTACTGTACAAGACCAAAAGGCTATCAACAGTGGAGAAGGAAGAAGTAATGTACCGAATCAAACCTAGCATTTTCAAGCTCTGTGATAATATATAGTTGATATGCTGGTGAAAATAGAGCTTACAGTCCAGTAGAACACCGAGATCTTTAACACAATGGGAGCGTGCCACCAGGTTCTTACACAATTTGTAATTAAAATAAATACTGTTTGTCTTCCGGGTGAATGATATAACAGTCGTTTTACTTAAATTAAGTTGCATCCCATTCACAAGACACCAATTTTGCACTGAATGGATGTCGTCCTGCAACAGTTTGCAGTCATCAACATCGCTGATACTCCGATACATCTTTAAGTCATCATCAAATAAAAGGCACTGTGAATTATGTATGGAGTCGCAGATGTCATTACTTAATATATTAAAAAGTAAGGGGCCTAGGGTGGAACCCTGAGGCACTCCACACTTAACACGATAAGGATACGTAAGAGTTCCAGATACACGAACAAAAGATTGCCTGTCAGAAAGATAACTATGGAACCAATCAACATAACTGGGTGATAGTCCAAAGTTTCTAAGTTTCCCAAGAAGAATACTATGAGGGACTAAGTCAAATGCTTTAGTAAGATCAAAGTATACCGAATCTGTTTGTCCTTGAGTACTAACTGAAGGTAAAACGGAATTAAGGTAAGTAACCAAATTTGTTGCTGTGGAATTAAATTTACGAAAACCATGCTTTGAGGGATTTAATCTGTACTTAAAATTTTTTTGCAAATGATCATAGACAATAAATTCAAATATTTTTGAAAAGTTATTAAGAATAGAGATGGGTCTATAATTACTAACAATGGAACTGTTGCCTTTTTTAAGCACAGGAACAACAGCTGTTTCTTTCCACAGGGATGGAAAGGTGGCACTAGTTACACTTAAATTAAAAATATAGGTTAATAAGGGAGTGAAAATATCAGAACAACCCTTAATTACTAACGAAGGAATTCCATCTAACCCCACACACTTTGAGGGTCTGAGGCGCTTGATCGCCTTGCTAACTTCAGCACGAGAGATAGGAGCGGCGGGCAAAAAATCAGAAGTAAAAGTATCGGTAGGAGTGACGGACTGGCAAGAAGTGTTAAAAATTGATTCAAAATGCGTAGCAAATTCATCAGCAATGTGTTTCGGGTCACTGACAAACTGATCACAAATTTTTAGCTGAATGAGGGAGTTATCTTTTCTTCTGAAATTTGAAACGTGTTTCCAAAAATGCTGAGGGTGAGTTTTAAGACTGTCATCAACAGACTTTAACCACCGCCGCCTATCAGACTTAATGGTAGCCTTAACTAATTTACGAAAGTGTGCAAAGTAGGAGTAATGTAATAATAATAATAATTCATTTCATTTATTAGAGTGCTTGGCAACATCCAAAAGAGGCCAATAACAGCCAAGCACTAACAATAAACATAAACATAACAATACAAAAACAAACAAACAATAAACTAAATATATAGATGTACAATATAATAATGATAATATATCAATTCATTAATTTGTTACAAAATAATCAACAAGCAAATGAGCTGAATAATATGCCTAGGTATAATAATTAAATTAAAAACAGTTAAATATAAATAATACATACAAAATGAAACTTTAGTAAAAGAAAAAAGAAAAGAAAAGGAAATTGGCTAAATAAAATGCCCAAGAAAAATATTCTCCTTGTTAAAAATGTTGATGCGCTGACAGACTGCATTCGCAGCAGAAGCACACCTAAACAAGGAACTAGCTTTAAGACTACGATAAACAAAGAAACGAGAAGTAGTCCCTAATGGATCGGAGGGTACGCACAAAGAAACTGAATCAAAAACGGATGGGCAGCAAATTTTACCTTTAAATATATTAATGAGAAAGAGAGCATCAAGATGGCTCCTCAGCAGGTGCAGTCAAAGAAAATTTATCCTCACTGAAACGTCTTCATAATTATAGTCACTTAGGCCATTAAAAAATCTGGCGTGACATAAAGCAGCAAATTTCCTTTGAATTCTTTCAACTTTGGTAGAATCACTGGAAGTAATAGAATTCCAAGTAACAGATCCATACTCCAATTTAGACCAAACAAGACTATTGTATAAAAACCAATAAGCTATCTAAAGTAGAAGTAGTACCTAATTAAATTTAGCATTCTATCTAGTCTAGCAATAAGATGTTTCAGTCTTCTTGGCAAGAACTGCTATAAAATTAATGAAACTTCACCACGAGACCCAGCTATAATAAAACATTTATGCAACTGGTTTATCCAGACAATGAATGAAGATTAACTGACCCACAAGTATTGTTCTTTTCTGACAAAGCCTGGTTTTACTTAATTGGACATATGAACACACAAAATAACTGATTCTGGTAGTCAAAAAATTCCCTCATTTCATGGGCTATCACTTTTTCATATAATACTTTTGACCAACTTCCACGTATGCCTAATTATATAAAATTTCTAAACTTTAAAATGGAACCATATACTGTACAGTATTTATAATTTCATTATCACTGACCTCTCTAAACACTTTATGCAAAGTGTAGAGAAAAAAAGGTTTATATGCACGTAAATGAGTAAATAAATTATTTAAATTTGATCATTTGTCATGTAAATGTGCAGTAATAGTGATTAAATATCACTTATGAATAATAACTGACAATCATGTACAATTCTCTGCTAGCGATATTCTATAATTGCAGGTCATTATTGATAATAATATAATGGCAAGAAAAATTATACAGTAAACTGAGACAAAAAAGGTGAATGAATCACTGGGTCCTACGTCCAAGAAGCCTAAAGTTTAATTTGTGAACATATGGAATTATCTCTATTTGAGAATTTTTTTTTAAGAAATACTCTTATTGCTGACTTCCTTTACTGATCAATTCTTCTTCTTCTTCTTATTCTTTTAAGAATCTTTTATTCCTTACCTGCATAAAATTTTAAGATCATGTGAAAATATCCCACATGTGCTTCCTACATAATAAACTATCCATTGCATTAAAATGTTCTAATATCTGATAATACAAATTTAACAAACATCAGAATTTACTACATCTAGATATAGATAAACATATTTCTAATTATAAAATATAGGCTATTAGAATTTCATAAGTATTTTTCTTTTCAACCCCTGATGACTTAATGGTGAATATGATCCTGTAATTTTGTGCCATGCCTGTGGAGGAGTGGAAGACTGCATACCTTTTTGGTATTGTGAAGAATCTGCGACAGGTGTCTGAAGCATTCTAGTTCTTGCTTTAGGCCTCGAAGGAAGAGGACTGGACCATCTGAAAGTTACAAGACATATAATTAAAATGTTTTACCTTCTTAATGTCCATTCACAAATTCTGTCCACCATTTCCACTTCTTTGTAATTCAACTTTATTTTCCATAGACATTTAGTTTAAAATTTGAAAAACATGTCTTCTTGTTGATGAAAGACTCGGGTTACAAGCCGCGTCAGGTGGCTGAATGGTGAATAGACCATATCTTCTGCCAACGTTTCGAAAACAACCCCTGCTCTCATCCTCAAGGCTGCTGCGTAACAAATCTGAGCCCTGAGGATGAGAACACAGATTTCTCTCACAATGTTGGCAGAAAATATGGTTCATTCACCATTCAGCCACCTGACATGGCTTGTAACCTGAGAGTCTATCATGAAAGCTTCACTTTATACATGTCTTCTTGTTATTATCCATATGCACATACGAGAAACTCTACTCTGACAAAAAGGAGTTTTACAAAACTTTCTGTGTTTATCGAAATACAAGAAAAATATTAAATCAATTTAACAATCAGAAACTTCAAAGCGGAACATAACAGAAATATTATTAAAGCTGAAACCATGATCTTGTAAGCATAATTACACAATTTAACAATCCATTTCCACATGAACATTCCAAACAAGATATTTACTATTTAGTTTGAAAGTGAAAACAGATGAAATACTATGGATGGCTAGGAACATGTTCATAATTCTTTTTTAATTTAATTAATATTGTGTACAAAGATAATACAAATACAAACAATGGACAACAAATTGAACTTGTACACTTCATACAACATAGAGTACTATGGATTGTCCATGGAAAATGCAGTACATACAAAAATTTAATGTTAAATTTTCTGGGAACCATAAAAGTTGGAATTATCGTAAATGTCATTTTGATTTATTACTGACTAATTTTATTTACATTAGACACATTACTTACATGGCTCTCACACTTTCAGAGTACAGCAAAACCAAATGTCGCCATCTATAAATGTTAGGATATTCTATAGGGTCTATATTTAAGCCATCCAATGCCTGCATTACAGTGGCATCCAACTTGGTAGGTGAGTCACTAGAAAAAAAAATTATATTTCAATAAGACTATTTTGTGCTCATATACTTAGTATTCTGGGCACTCTTTAAGGTGGTTACAGATTTTTCATCATTAGATCTAAATGTTGCTAACCACATATAAGACTACATGGCAGCACAGGCGTTTGAAAATTACAAGATGAGGAAACAACAAAATACAGCTTCTAGCAATCATTACCACTTTAAGTGATTAAAATTTTACTGTCTACAAAAATTAGGTAACAATTAGTGTGTTTGGGTACTTCACTGTCAGATAAATATTTCATGAATGACAAACTGCTGACAAGGCAAATATGAATTCTATGCAGCGGGCAAAAAAACTTTCCCCAACATTTTGGTTAAATAAATGTAGCAGCAGTAGTGGGTAGAAAAATTATTCTACTCTTTGCTTTATGTGACATTCAGTATTTACCCTTGTATAAAAACATCTGGCCATTCGTCTGGTGTTAACATTTCAGCGTCATCGTCATCATCATCATCGCAGTATGAATGTACTTCATTTCTGCTGAGTTTTTCAGGTGTTGATGGTGGTGTGAAATATTCATCATCATCATCATCATCTGGAATACAAATAAAACTCACATGCATAAGACATGATCTGTTAGAGGCTATCATCTATACATTTCATAAAATTATATGGTCAGAACCCCTACATTCTGTAAATAACAACTAGTCCCTTCAGGCCTTTATACAGGGCTAGTCTAAATGATGTTTCCGATTTGAAACACATGTTACTCACGTTTAATGAAATTCAGATGCACAAAATTGGTACCGATGGAAAGAAAAACTTTCCAAGATTATGTTGGTATACTTCGCGGCCGCATAGTAACACTGTTCGCCGCCAGGGGCGATATGACAGAAAATTACTGCCAACGAAGGCAGAGGAGCCTTTTGTGTCCTGGATTTCCACATTCACCGGACCTGACGCCCTGTGATATTTTTCTGTAGGAGTTCATCAAAGATATTCTTCGTGCCACCCTCACCACAGACCTTGCCAGAAGCCATTACAGCAATCGATCATGATATGCTGCAACGTGTCTGGGAGGAACTCGACTACAGGCTGGATGTGTGCCGAGTTACCAAGGGGGCTCGCATTGAACACCTGTGATGTACTGAAACAAAACTTGGAGAGTTTCTCTTTCCATTGGTACCAATTTTGTGCATCTGAATTTCATTGAACGTATGATTTCTTTCATATCGTGAACATCACTTAGACTAGCCCTGTATTCCACTAAACCAGGGGTTCTTACCCTTTTTCGCTGGCATACCACTAATTCTAATTTAACACACTAAATGTACCAGTAACCAAATTCATTCAGGGAAATCTTATTTATGTTAATATTATCTTCTGCTTTTCTTACTTACTTCGCATACCACCAGTGGTACGTGTACCACAGGTTGAGAAACGCTGCACCATACAATATTCAGTCTCCAGCACTTATATTAGCATAAATTCACATTTTAAAAAGACATGTACATAAAAACACGCATCAGAAATCTTACCTTCTGAAAACTCACCACCTGATGATATGTATGTCATTTTATGTAACTTATTAGTTTCTGAATTATATGTCTGTCTCTTTTTAAAGCTGCTCACTTTCAGATTACAGTGTGTTTCATGAATGGAACCTTCCATCTCACTAATTCTTGTACTATCACACTGCTGGTCAGAATCTAGTGGAAAGTACATAATTAATTAGCTTCATTATTTATTATAATGTACAATATGCTAATAGGATCAACAATAATGAATATGAGGAAGGAGATCAATTGTAACAGTAACTATATTGTCTAAAATCCCCTGAGTGTCACAGAAGAAGAATAGAATGCAATGGTATTTACAGCATTCACAGCACCATCTACAGAAGTAAAATATTGGTACTGCTAAAAATCTCTTTTTAGACATTCTAAACTTGTATGATTTTTCAAGAACAAATTGATTCTACAAACTCCACTCACTGGAAACCCTAACACTTGGAGGACTTATGTTTTCAAGAAAGAGACCAGTATATGCAACGAGTATAGGCGTGAATGGATAAGAATTTGATTTGTTACAAAGGTCGCTCAGTTACATTTGGGAGTGTCAAAGACTTCAACCTACATCACATGAACTGATTCCAACAAAAAATCTGTAATTCTCCTGCTTCATATTTGGGGCATATGATTTAAATCTTAGCCTGGAGACTAGTTATCCTAAGGTTTTTCATGGTTTTACTCAGGACTTCCCTGCAAATTCTGGGATCAGACCATGTCCACCTTCTTCCATATCCTTTCAAATTCATTATTCATTACTCATCTCATCATTTGATGCTAAGTAATCTCAACTACTGACAGTATCATTAAATAAACCACAAATAAATAAATAAATACATACATAAACAATTTTTAGTCACATTCAGCATTTACTTACTTTAGTTCAGGGGTTCAAATAATGAAGAATTATCACTAGATGGAACTGAAATGGTGATGGATATATATTTATTTTCAGTGCTTTGTTAATCCCCGAGTATCACTACATTTTTAAGGTGGAATAAAGGTACCTTACATAAACTAATATAATTTCTACAAATAATAAATAAAATTAAATTCTACATTTATTTTATGCAAACAACGTAACAAATATGCACTCACCATTATCTTCTACAAATGTAAGTCGTCTTGTAATTCCATCTGATGAAGATTGTGTGTTAGCTTTGTCAGATGTAGACCGCACATGATTTCTCTTGAAGGACCAACCTTTCCTAGCATTTCTCATAAAATTATGATTTTGTCTGAAGCATAAGCACTGTGAAGCATCAGACCAAATCCTCATACATTCTTCTTCTGTTCGGACATGGATATCTTTCTTAGCACCACTGGTTTTGTCTGTGTCTTTACCATTTCCTTGTATTTCTAAGGCGCAAAGAATATACTCGGCAATACATTTTACCTGATTACGTTCACAATTGGTTTTTCTTTGGTGTTCAGCATATGCATGTGCATCACGGTAACATACGCTCACATCATCCTCTTCATCTGAATAAGAACATGACAATGGGGAAACCGTAGATTGAAGACCAGACACGACAAATTCCAGTTCATCACTAGTAAGCTCAATAAGCTTTGCTGCTACAATTACGGCGATTCGAGAGTGAACGAGATTAAAATCGACAGATGCGAATCTGGCGTCATCTTTAAAACTGCTGACAAGATCTTGGAGATGCCTAATTTCTGGATCAAGCATGTCAGGCACTGAATCACTAACCTGTACACTACGACCAACAACCGCGAGTCCATCAAACATTCGTTTAGCGAACACACAACAAGATTTTTCTACACATAAGAATGGGCTAACACCTGGATTCAACAGAGTTTCATCTTCCATGCCAGCATTTGCATCCACTTTTCGATGACTGTACACATTTGATTTGGTCTTAAACGCATTCTCTACTAGTGGTTTAACTGGACTGGTGTCAGACAGACTGCACGCTTTAAAAGCAAGGCACAGATTTGACACTGGACTAATCTCATCATCAACTGACTGATTTTCACTATACTCTGTTAAAGATGATACACAACCACTCACTACACATTCTGAACTATCATAACACTCCTTGGTTGAATATGGTTTCTGTGCAGCCTCCTCAAATCTGTTCTTCAGATAAGCCTCAAGTTTCTGAAGCCCATCCTCAGAGGCCAAATTTGTAAATGTATCAAGAAATGGCCAATATTCATTCCAACCAACCCTGAATTCCTCAGCCAGGTCCCTGTAAGAAATCACAGGCACAAAATATATTATACTTTCAAGCAAAGTAAAGCAGATATTTTCTTCCTTTGCATTATGCTTCATGGTCAACAGTTTCTTTGGCCAATAACATCAAGCTACTAACTGAAACTGTTTGAGCAGGACACCATTCTACTACTAAAACAAATATACTAATATTATTTCATGTGAAAATTTCTTGCATCCCATTATTTTTATATGGAAAAACTGAGGAACACTGTCAACAAAACTGAATGAATAATAAGAGGCAGAGAAACAGCATCAAGTAGAATAAAACACGCATCTAAATACAGAAAGATAAAATGGAAGGAAAGAATAAATGGCCTTGTAATTTACCATCAACAATGCTTGATATTACTTATGATTGGCTGATGTGTGAGTAGTGGAGTCAGCATTTTCCTGTCAAACAGACTGCCTCGTGAGGTTCTAAATTTTAAAATCTATACATTCAGTAACAGTAACATATCATTTTGCTTCATAATCTAAACTTCATTTGAAATTACATATGCACAATATTCGGTTTTAGAGGTTAACTGGGACGTGCAAGGCTAAAGGTTCACATGGGGCACCAAATACACTTGCCCTTTCTCAGGTCATGGTGCATTTATCTTATAATACATAAGAAAATAACTGTTTGTTGAGTAAAATTTCTATATTTGAAGCTCTGACTTCAAGAACCACTTAGATTTGGGCAAACAGTGTCTCACTAAAGCAAAGTGAAAGAAACATAAGCTTGAAGTCGTCCGTATCTCCCACCTGCCAACTCTTTCTAATCCTTTCTCCACATCCAGCAGTCTAAATGCATGACAACTCAGACTTCCTGTATATGCCTGTCTGCAGGCATTCTGCTTTGGAGTCCGAGGCATCCGAGGAGGAGTCTTCCACTTCTTCCGGAACACGATTGCTTTTTCATGATTCATTGGTCCTGCATAAGCCCGGATTTCCATCCTTCCATTAAGTGGATCAGCTTTTAATACCTGATGAATAAACATTTTAGAACAAACAGTAAATTAATAGAATGACGTCTCCTCTGATGATGAACCATGTTTGTATGAAGTTAATTTTCTGCATTTCACAGACTGTGTCTGCCTCCAACACCAGAGACTGACAGGTTGATTTCATTGGTGATTGGGTGGGTGTAGTATAGATATATATGCACTGTCAGCTCATGGAGCCCAGTCTCCTTGATCAAGAATGGACCAAGGGGACAACAGTAGGTGGTGTATGGCGATCACCCTACCTAAAAGGACACAGTCCCTAGATTATTTCCTATAGAACTGAAAACTGAAACACAAAGACAAATAAATTCAGAAGGCATTCAAAATATAATAAAGTCAAGATACAATTAAATAATGGAAAACAGCTATTAACCACATAAAAACAGAACATCTACAAAAAAATTCAAAAAAGCTTTAATCAAGGTGTTATGAGAGGAACACATTTAATCTGTACTCTTCAATGCGAGGCAATATGATGACGAAAAAAAAATTGTGACAAAACATTTCACGTTAAGTAAAAGATTTTACAAACTGTTATATTTGATAGTTTTGGTTACATATGAAGTACACACACAATACATGAGACAGAACATATAAACCTCCTTGCATCCATCAAATAAGCAGTGTGTGGGGTCTAAACATGGTAACAGAAGTAACTGTCAACATTCCTGCTAGAAATGAATCTCCAGACATCCTGTGAACACCCTGAATTGTCTCAGCTTCACTTTGAAAACTACGTGCTCTGATATGAGAGAATTCTCTGACTAATTTAAATTTCTCGACAGGACCCTGCATAGTGAATACATGTGTAAAAACAATTTATTACCAACCAGAGGGCAAGCAGGAGAGAATGGATCACCAACAGTAGGCTGTACAGAATTATCCTCTGATCTAAGTACAGGAACATAAAACATGTCATCCAGTAAATTTGACAGTTTTTGCCTTAGACTTTCATCTGGAGAGGAAACACGACTGCAGATAACCTGGAAAAAAAGAAGAAGGAGAAATCATGAGTATGGTAAGTAAGATAGAAATAACGTTATGTACATATAACGGGTTACAGGAAGTAGCCACACTATTTTAATTGTTTCAGCTATGTAAAATCCTACATCTCAGCAAGCAGACTGGTCCTCTGGCAGCACTCCACATTTGTATTAGGGAGGTTAGCTAGTTTGAATCTTGACCAGTCTAATGACTATCTGGATTGTCATTTTTCTGTTTGTGAGTCTCTCCAGGCAATTTCATGGAACTGACATAAGCCATGACAGACTCTTATCTATTCACAATTCATAATTATCGTCACATCACATTCAATTATATCAAATTTCTAAACTTTAAAATGGAATCATATACTGTATATATATATATAATAATTTCATTATCACTGACATCTCTAAACACTTTATGCAAAGTGTAGAGAAAAAAAGGTTTATAAGTACGTAAATGAGATCCTTGGTAAAACTCTAAAAGAAAGGCCTTCACAAATTCTTACAAACAATATTTTAAAATGTCAATGTGCTAAATACTTTATGATATACTTAATTTAATTTTTTATGAAAATCAATAACACTGAGTGTGAAATAAATTTCTGGGTTATATTATCACTTTTTTAACAAACTGAGAAATATTTTGGACCAACTAACTCCAAGGTAGAGGAATTTTCCTTAAAAATTTCTGTCATTCAAATAGTCAAAAAAATTCCCTCATTTCGTGGAATTTGATGCGCCATCACTTTTTCAAATAATACTTTTGACCAACTTCCAACTATGCCTTGACCTCTTGTCTTACGGTTTCCCAAACAAAACTTTGTACATATTTCTTGATTCTCCCATCATACTACATTACCAACCAATCACATTCTTCTTAGTTGAAGCACAGACAATAACATAAATATTTTATACCAAGTACTCACTCCTGAAGAATACTGTGATGTATATATGATAATGAAAATACATGTTACTTGCATCTCTTGGTGTTTGTCCATATTTATTCCTCGAATGTCTATCACATTGTGGATAAGACACCAATACATCTACAACTGAAAGAGCTCCCAATTTAACTGCAAAATGTATCGGAGTCTCATTGAGGGCCTTATCAGGAGTATTCAGGTAAAGATCCAACAAGATACGAGCTCGGTCCTCACAGTTGGCAGCATCATCATCTCCATACAGCAACTGAATAAATGCAACATTGCTCACTGTCTGTAGAATTAGATCACATATTTGTGCGTCACAAGCCTTGGCTGCTACATGCATTGCGTTATACCGTGAGCCTTCCTAAACCCGGAAAAGACAAAGAAACAGTAAATAAATTATTTAAATTTGATCATCTGTCATGTAAATGTGCAGTAATAGTGATTAAATATCACTTATGAATAATAACTGACAATTATGTACAATTCTCTGTTAGCGATATTCTATAGTTGCAGGTCATTATTGATAATGAATAGATTATTCACTTTTACCGTCAGGCAGAACAAAGCATAATGATTTATAAGTTTATAGAGTAAATTACAGCTAACGGAAAATAAATAAATAACATATAAATTAAAGACTGTGATACATCTTAGTGTAGTTCCCAGTGGAATTAAGGTTGAAAATACCCAGAAAAAATGGTAAATCCCCATAAGAGTTGAAATCAAAGAAGAACATGGATGTTCTTCTCTGTTTTACATTTGGATCTCAAGATAAATGTCAAAGAACAACATTGACTTTTATTTTAATAAAAATGCACAGCAAAGCACACTCCAGTTCACACACTGCTGCTTGCTGGGAAAATCTTGAATATTGCTTCCTCAATATTCTCTTTGATTTATTTTATGCATTTTGTCTTTCAAGCTACCCCATAAATAAAAATCACACAGTGTGAGGTCTGGGAAACAAGTTGGTCATAAACTTTCATTAATACATTTTTCAACAAACATGTCAGTTACTGTGGCCACAGAGTTACCGGTTGTGTTCCCTTTACTGAATCCTGCTGAAAGTAACCATACACTTTCCTTTTTTTAATGAACTTAAGGAAAATCCTTTTCAAAATCTAATTAACATAACTTCCTGAGTGAAGACTATCCATAAAAGAAAAACTGAGACAATTATTCACCATACACTGATTCCACACCAAACACCAACTTCTCGATTTTGAAGCAGAATATAATGAAGGACTCCAGGGTATTTTGAGCACCAGAATCAGTTATTTTGTGTGTTCATATGTCCAATTAAGAAAAACCAGGCTTTGTCAGTAAAAAACAATACTTGTGGGTCAGTGAATCTTCATTCATTGTCTGGATAAACCAGTTGCAAAAATGTATTATTATAGCTGGGTCTCGTGGTTGTTACAGAAAAAGGTGAAGTTTCATTAACTTTATAGCAGTTCTTGCCAAGAAGACTGAAACATCCTATTGCTAGACTAGATATACCAGTGATTTCTTGACAAATGCTCTAATCTTGCAATAGTATAATCAAGTTTCTCTTCTCTTTATTTTCTTATGCAATTCTAACACATTCCTTTGAATGTATTAACGAAACCTTGGGGAAATATCAACACCAGATAATTTTTGTTTAAGTTCTCTGAGATATATACATAAGCTAAATTGGTTTTTTACATAATTATCCAAATACAAAATAACAAGCCTGTATCTTGAACACACAAATAACAGAGGGAAAAAAAACAAAAACATTACTCATGCCAGTTTTCATAACCCTATCTTAACCCATGGACTTAAATTTTTTTAACAAGCATGGTTTCTGTATATAATCGCCCATACAAGAGCCTGGATTTCATTTAGTCATTCATAGATGGCTCCCAACTACACATATAAAAATAAAAGAAACACCTAACTTCAAAATCCCTGCTTCTGATGCTCACTCTTAATGTTGTGAAACCATTTTATTGCACAGAATGTTTTGGTAGGGCAGTCTGATTTATTTTTTGTGTATGAAAAGAGCATTAAAATCAGTGATGACCGAGTTAGGAATTCTATGTAGAATACTAACACATACATTTCAAAACTACTTATAAGAATGCAACCTGCATACCTGAAGAATGGCTGGAGTATCTCCACTACTCACTAGGTAACGAGGATTACACCAGATGGTATTTGTGAATGTAAGAGTGTCACCACATTCTATCACTTTCCTCAGCCAAACCAAATCCTGGGATTTAGGTGCTTTGAAAGGACTTGGTTTTTCACCTATTACAGGACTGCTGGTTTCTAAATTTGGAACTACAATTTCAGGAGCTTGAACTGCAAATTCCACAGCCTCCTGTCTTGTCTTAAAGGAATTAAACCTCGCTTCCTTGTATTTTTTCACAATTTTCAGTGCTTCTGATTTGTCATTATAGACATGCAGAGTGTCTGAAAAATGAAGCAAAAATGTTTATATATACAAATGATGCATAAATCTGTCAATGGAAATTCAACAGACAGTAATTACCTATTTTACATCCAAAAGAAAATAATTAAAATAATGACAGGTTTTAAAAGCAGAGGCTCTTGTAGAAAATTAGTTAGAAAATTTTCTACACTTTCATTTGCAAGTGAATAAATACTCTCCTTACTATCATTTATGGTGAAAAACTTGGACAAATTTCAAAGAAATAAATATGCACATAATTTAAACATAATATGTAAATATGACCTTCAAATGCCAAATCCTAACCTCACTACATATCAAGAAGGAGTATATTATACAGGTATCAAGTCATTCAATAATCTTCCACATACAATTAAGAGTTTAAATCATGATATAAAAGTAATCAAGTCTGCATTACCTCTTAACTCACTCCTACTCTGTAGATGATTTTACCTCTGTTGACAATTCTTAACCTTTAGGTATATCTATATGTAAATAAGGTTTCGTTGCAAGATTTGAGGTTTCACAGCGGTGAGAATGAAGATTTCTGTCTTCTGGGTTGTTGTGCTATGTAGTTTAGTTATTGTATTTAAAATTCATAAGTTCATATATAAGTTCTGTACTTATATTATTATCCGTAGAATGTAAATAAACTATATCTACAATTCAAAATCTTAAAACTAACTTTCGAATGCATATTCATTTATGTTTATATTTTACTACTTACCATCAGATTCCAAGACAGTGTCACTAGGTATATTTACACCGTAATACATTTCTTCACAATTAGCAGTATCACAAAATTTTTGTTTCGAAATTGCCGCGTCCTTCACATAAAAACGTTGCTTTTAAATATAAAAATCTACTCTACACATAACATTCATAAAACCCTTCTTAAAACAAGAACTTCAAAGGAGTCAAGGTAGGAAGACGTTAAATCAAAGCAGAAGCTTTATAAAACTCGAATTCAACTGTTTTTCCGTTATGATGCAATTACTAATACCAACCACAGAGACGTACCAACCTCGGGATGATAGACACCATTTCACGGACTGTAAAATGCTATTACCTTTGGTAGTATATACATCATGACTGATGAAATCTTAGGTTCTCACGGCTTGAGTGCAATTGATTCAGTACTTGGGCATTCATATGCTAATGGAGGATTAAGTACAGGAGCTTATAAAAGTGTGAAGGAGTGAATTAATTGCATATATGAGGTTCTCACAGCAGTGAGCAGACATTACAATACAAAAGCAAACAAACAAAGAACTGAAAACATAACTGTACAATATTGATTTATTGCAAAATAAGTCATAACTAAATGTTATAGATAAATAAAATAATAATTATACTAGAAACAGTTTAATATTGAACAAAAAACATACACAATAAAATGTCATACTAAGTAAACAATAAAAAACCATGATTATTGTTCAAAAAGCTGACTGACCTCAGCAAGCAAAATGCAATCTTTGTTAAAGATGTCGATGCTCCTACAGACTGCATTGGCAGCAGAAACACATCTGGCAGAGAGACTGGCCTTGAAATTACGTTGTACAGTAAAGGTAGAATAAGAAGATATCCTTCTTCTGGGTTTTTGCGCTGTGTAGTCTGGTCGATGTTAACCAACGTTTCAGAGGTCATACTGCCTCCGTCATATGACCTCTGAAACGTTGGTTAACATCGACCAGACTACACAGCGCAATAACCCAGAAGATGGATATCTTCATACTCACCGCTGTGAGAACCTCAAGTCTTACAAAGGTAGAATAGTCTCTGATAGACCTAGTAGGTATGCAGAGACTAACTGTATCAACAACAGATGAGCAACTAATTTTGCCTTTAAAAACATTCACGAGGAAAAGAGCATCCGAAAGCCTCCTCCTTAAATGTTACGATAAGAAATTTAATCTAACTAATATATCGTCATAATTATAGGCACAAACGCCATTAAAGAATCTAGCGTAACATAGAGCTACAAATTTCCTTTGAATCCTTTCCAATTTAAAGGAATCTGTATTAGTAATAGAGTTCCAAACAACGGATGCATACTCAATTTTGGAACGGACTAATGTACTGTACAAGACCAAAAGGCTTTCAACAGTGGAGAAGGAAGAAGTAATGTACCGAATCAAACCTAGCATTTTCAAGCTCTGTGATAATATATAGTTGATATGCTGGTGAAAATAGAGCTTACAGTCCAGTAGAACACCGAGATCTTTAACACAATGGGAGCGTGCCACCAGGTTCTTACACAATTTGTAATTAAAATAAATACTGTTTGTTTTCCGGGTGAATGATATAACAGTCGTTTTACTTAAATTAAGTTGCATTCCATTCACAAGACACCAATTTTGCACTGAATGGATGTCGTCCTGCAACAGTTTGCAGTCATCAACATCGCTGATACTCCGATACATCTTTAAGTCATCATCAAATAAAAGGCACTGTGAATTATGTATGGAGTCGCAGATGTCATTACTGAATATATTAAAAATTAAGGGGCCTAGGGTGGAACCCTGAGGCACTCCACACTTAACACGATAAGGATACGAAAGAGTTCCAGATACACGAACAAAAGATGGCTTAACCTTAAGTTATTTACTCTTTCAAATTCAATATCTGGGCCATTTTTAAATATAAAATTACCAAACAAACGATGATTGAAAGATGAACTGTCAGACAGCACACAGCATGCTTATTTCAAGAAATGTGGCCCTTACATGACATTTATGTTTACATTTTTAGAAATACTGAGAACGTTATCATTATTATTAATCATTATGCCACTGACAAGGAATCTAGCTGAAATAAGATTGTAAATACTTCATTTCTGACATACACAATACATTATGCAACCCTATTGGCAAATGTTCAGATTTGAAACACTAAACATACACCTGTGACAAAGTTGGTGGAAGTTCAGCTGAACACAGCTTACAGATAGCAGATGTTAAAGAGATGGATCACTACACAGAAGTTGAGTGAACATAAATGTGGAATATGCTCAGATCAAAATATCACAATGTCCTGTTCTGTGATTTACTGATAATACCAAGTAATTGGTCCTTGAAATATTTGCACCACCCATATAGGTCCTGCTTGGAATCTGTAGCAGCAATGTATCCTAGCTGCATATATAGCAGTTGGTGAGGCAGTCTGAGGGCCTTATTTCAATTTTGTGGTGCTTTGAAATCAAGTTCTCTACAAGTCTGTACTGGAATTCCAACCTAGTAATTTTGCCTTGCTTTTTCTTTTTTTTTACAGGAAGTAAGAAATGGTGCAATAGATGTCAATAAAATGATGAAAGTGTTTCTGACAGAACTTCTTCAGCCTGTTCATAGTGCTGCAGGAGCTTATCAGGTAAGCATAACTCATATTCATTCCTCCTATCACTGAATTATATTAAATAACTACTTTAGGCTTCTTGACATCTCGGTCTCAAACCCTAACATGGATCAATTTTTCATCATGAGTGATACTCTTGTCCTTCCCCTTCATGATCACCAATCTGTCCTTGCATACTGCCACATTATCTCCTTTCCTTAATTTTGCCTTCCTTGTTTTTTCTCATGGTGTCACTCTGTTTACTAGCAAACAAAAATTTCACAACCATATCACTTCACAGTCACTATCACTCAATTCACTCTCTGAATAAACACTAAATTAATCTCTGTTCACCACATATTTCATCATCTAATCACAACCTTTTTATTAGGTTTCACCATGATTTTGGCCAGGTAGGGCTTGAAGTCAGGACTACACAAACCACTTTATAATATTAAAAACTAAAACAAAGGGCCAATGAACATGGCATGTGTGTTTACACAGCTGAAAATCATTATATTTGTTGAATCTACAAACATCATACTATGGTAATTGTAGTGGACACACCACACCCACTGGACAGGGTAAAAGCATTGTGGTGTAAATTAAAATATAAAATAAACTTAATAATTTACCGACTGGTTCTGTGGGGAGTTTTTACCTTTCCAGAAGAATAACTGGTGATAGTGAACATTGCCATGATAATGGACTTAAACATATTTCACTATTACACTAACAATAATTTTGAAGAAATTTGTTGTCCTACTTCTTTTTCCATGAGCACAATACAACATTTTGTAGGAGAATGGTTTTTATGAAAGCACACATTAGCAGTGCATACTATAATAACTAAACTTGCTACACCTATAATTTTTGCTGATGATACTAGCATCCTATTTTCTCATTCTAATACAAACGACTTTAATAAACACATTCATGCAACATTTGAAAATATAAATAGATGGTTTAGAATGAACAGATTATCACTAAACTTTAATAAGACACATTATATTAATTTTAAAATTAAGAGAAAAATGTCAGATACTGTCACAATAAGTTATAATAATAAATTCATTAATAATATCTTCTGTACTAAATTCTTGGGAATTATGATTGATGGTGCATTGACTTGGAAGAATCATATTGATCTACTTATTAAAAAATTGAGCAAGGCTTGCTATGTACTTAGAAATATGAAACCATATATGTCTATTTCAGTACTAAAGCCAATTTATTATGCTTTTTTTCATTCCTTAATGAGCTATGGCATCATCTTCTGGGGAAATTCATCTCATAGTTACACTATTTTTCTCCTTCAGAAAAAGGCAATTAGAACAATGATGGGATGTGGCAATAGAGTATCGTGTAGAAATATATTCAAAAAATTAGATATCTTACCGTTGGCATCACAATATATATTTTCTTTATTATTGTTTGTATTACAAAACAAAACTCTTTTTCCATCAAAAATTGACTCTCATACTATTGATACAAGACAGAGACAAAATTTGTATCTACCCCAAGCCAATTTAACTATCTATCAGAAAGGAGTTCACTATGTGGGTATAAAGATATTTAATAAATTACCCACAGAGGTTAAGAATACCTCAAATAATTTTAAAAAGTTCAAGGTTGCATTAAGGCATTTCTTAATTACTCACTCGTTTTACACTGTGGATGAGTACTTAATTGAATAACTATTGTAATAAAAATACTAATTATATTGTCTTGAATTTAGTACGCTGCTTGTCTAGATGTAATTTTTTAATGTATGTATTTTATGTTTTTATACTTGAGTTTGTGACGTGTTCTATATCCACTATTGGATTCTTGGAACTTGTAAATAAATAAATAAAAAAAATAGAAAATTAGGACTCCCAGAATAAAAGTAATCATTTTTTTAAGATTGGCAAATGTATTGATGATGCAAGCAGAGTAGGAACAAAATTTTGAAGTACTAAACAACTGAAAGTACTATTTTTCTTATAATAGATTATGTACAATTAGAGCAAAGAGAAACACAACACAACACAACAAGCATACGATAGTAATACTGAAACATACCAGTACATGACATCATTCAAACAAAGCACTGCTTATTTACATGTATCCTTCAAATAATACAGCCAGTTCTTAAAATTAGATTTACAGACAGGAGCTTACATATCAACAACCTGAATAAGCTATTTCAGAAATAACAGCGTCCAACACAATACACAATTTACTTGTTTCAAATGAACACTGAATGTACAAAATTATTTATTTCCTTACACAATCAACAGTTATTTCACAGATCCACCTCGCAATTTATGCCACCAGTGTAATAGAGGTTCCCTCTTCTGCCAAATATATGCATTACCCCAATAACTCCAAGTACTGAAAGAGAAGAAAGACAGTCAATACTTCTGCAGGCAGCTTCTGCGACAGGCTCAGCCTTCAACGTGAGATAAGTTATAATATTATCACAGTTTCCTTGCCACAAAGTGTAGATAATGAAGCCCATAGCTACTATAACATTATTTCATTTTTATGTGAGGATCAAGCAAGTCTAGGAAAGAGCCACACATACAAAGTGGTACAGAATGGTCATAAAACTAGCTTAAAATCACAATTTTAATAATTCTGTAATATTTATTTTTATTTTAAGCATAAGTAACCTATTTCATCATCATCAAACAGTCAAGGAGTTTGGTCTTATTGACCTGTTCTGGTCTCATAGTCTAAAAGCCTCTTTTGTGGTCTTCCAGGGTTTCTTTGTCCACAGTGTGTGTAGTTTTTAATAATTTGGGAAGTCTGTCTCTCTGCATTCTGTTAACATGTTGAAGCCAATTGTTTTTATATTTCAAAATCTTGTCTAAAATGGGTTTTGTTTTTAACTCTTTAAGTGTGTCTTCATTTCTTTTATAGGCCATCCAAGTGTACTTTGCAGTGCATCTCATAAATTTCATGTCAGCAGCTGTAATTCTGTTTTTGTCCTCTTTTTCATTGTCCAGTTTTCAATGCCATATAAAATTGTTGGTAGTGCCAAAGTATTATATATTTTTATTCTAGTTCGTTTTTGGACTTCTGATGGTTTAAAAATCATGCTGATAAGGCCAGTAACTTTCAGGAATTCTGAAAGTTTGATATCTATGTCTTTTTCTGCTTCATATGATAGGGAACAACCAAGGTAATTAAAAGTGTTTATTTGTACAATAATTTTGTTGTCTATTACTATTTTACTTCTTGCTGGTTCTCAGCCACAGAATGCCATTGTCTTTGTCTTTTCTGTTGAGATCGTCACCCTGTATTTATTTATTAACTTATTCATCTTATAAATTGATATTTGTAAATCTTTTCCTGAAGTTGAGATTAGTACTTGGTCAATAGCAAAAAGGATTGTTTTTAAGCTTGTATTCTTGAGATTGGAAATCCTTTTATTTTTTCTGTTTCCCAAACATGTTGTATTTCATTCAAGTATACACTGAACAAAGTTGGGGATAGTAGACGCCCACGATTGATTGGTGAAGATACAGATAACTTGGAATTAAATTTGATCTTTATTTTATTGTCTGTATAAATATCTAGTATTGAAGTAACTTACTTTTAAATTATAACTTTAAGTATAATTAATTCTAAAGAGTTCTGGTAGTGGTATGTTACTATTAGTACTGGGTTTCCAGACTTTTTCCATGGTCTAGAATTCCAAAGAGAATGTTTCAGATGGTGGATCTGCTTCCATCCTCAAGTGACAGATGCCACATTACACTTGCAACATTCCTTATGAATATGAAAGATGATATGTTGGTGAATCAGGTAGACAGCAGTATAATTCTCGAAACATGCTCACTATCTCAAATAATCAAAACTGGTCCAACATATTTATGAAGATCAGTGGACAGGTTAGGATAAAGCTAGGATTTTGCAGATCAAAACTAACAGCAGGAAAATGAAACACAAGACATTGGCTCACATGATGTGTATGACCAATTCGATCAGCCAACCTAGTTATGAGATCAATCAATCAGCAAAAAAGATTTGCAAGTTACAGGGCAGTCCAACAGGCCATGATAGGTTATTTAAGGTTCTGTATGTTCTGTGGGTGGGTACTAATGACAAGCAGGTATTATCTAATCATGCCAATTTGAGTGTTCAAATCATCAATGTTTCTGGCTTATGTTCTTTGTTTGGTTTTAATGATTTCTGATTCTGTCTTAATTTTTGTTCTTCATGAGTATTCCTATTTTTTTTTGTTAATTTTTCTTATTACTTCCTGCTGAAAAAATCTGATCATAGTGACATATAACGTTTCAGTTGACTTATTATGTCCCAACAGGAGAAACTACATAAATTCAAGCTGATGTGATGGAGAACTTGACCATTCTCCACCCATGCTCAAACCATGTTGTTAGAGTTTAGTCTTTTTTGTTCAATGCTTGAGTTCCTTGCAATCATGACAGAGTGTAATGTATAAGTACAAGTATAAGCATGTATATAATCAGAATTATTTTTGTTAAACACATACTCCTATAATGTTTATGCTTTGAATCTCCTTTGGAGGGTCACTGACCCAGTCACACCAATTCCATGCAACAATCTGATTAATTTGCAACTTGAAAACACAAGTTAATTCTCGCAGTCCTTCAATGAATGCTGTTTAATCAATAATCAACCATAAAGAAATGTTGTTCAAGAGCGTACGGTCTACAGCATTTTTAGTAATTTCTAATTTTCAGCTTGATAATGTAAAAGAAAAAGGTACAATAAGTATCGCCATGTTTTAGTCATTTATCAACGGTGATCGTGAAATATTTTAGTAGAGCGTTATCACAACAGAAAATTAAAATATCATTTACATCAAAGGAAGAAGCAGGTCAGTTCTGAATATGGGTTCCCTCCTCTGGCCCTTTACCTTTAGTAGGGGCTCGATTTCCACTAACAAAATTTCGCAGATAACATTCAAGAACAATGTCAATCATCGGTCATCAGAAAGAGAAAGGTATCATTCACAGAAAATTTTGATTTCCTTAGGCTCGTCAGAACAAAATTCCGAGCTATTTGCAAACATCTTGAAGAAACAAACATTCTCTGGTAAACTTTATGGAACATTATTAATCAAGACTTCGCTCTGGGTTTAAAGAGGTTATGATCCTACAACACTTGTTCATATTAGCAAATGTCAGAATGGAGTAACTCTTGTAACTGACGTCTAAAATATTGATTGTTTCTGCAGATTCGTTTGCGTAAATGTAAGTCGCGTGAGTGTTCCTAGACGGAGGCTGTATACACTGTTCGTTTTTGTGTGAATTATTTTTAAGTTCACAGTAATCTTGTTGTGGAAAAGCATGTTCTTTGTTGTTCTGATAATTTTAAAGCCTGTACATTAATTTTAGTTCATACAAATTCACTATCAGAAAATACACAAGGAAAGAAACAAAAGTATACTTGTTTCTTCATGCATTATCAATGACAGGTTTTTCACACTACTGTTTAAAAAATGTTAATTCTTGTCTTGTTGGCTTAAGGATGAAAAGTATTGGGTTCCTAAAGTGTAACTTTTTTTGATTGCCTAATATGCAAAATCAAGGTTCTTAATGAACTTTCAACCATAACACAAATATAACTGCAACAGTCACATCAACTTATGGAAACTGTGATACAGCCATTCTTTATGAATTCAAAAGCTGAACAATTTATACTAATTGGGAAGGAGGATTCAAACAAATCAGGGAGGAACAGGCATCTTGTTAGATCCAAGAACAGAACAGACTACAAAGCACATTTACTGAATACCATAATAAGTGCAGAACTGCATTAAAGCTACAATTCATTCATGAACATTTTGAAACTTAACCACCAAATCTGAAAAACCTTTTCCTGCTATACTAATTGCAGACAAATTAGAAATGAATCAAACTCATTTTTTTACAGCAATGCATGAAATTTCTGTGGGACATGGTCCTCAGAGATGGGCTGGCACTGTCAGAGAACTGTGTAAGTTAACTGACTGGAGTCAAATGCTGAGTCAAATTACTGTTCATTTTTTGTTTTCAAACATTATTTAGAGGCAGGGTTCTTTTCCTGTCAGTATGGTATGCAACAGTATACCATACTCATACCTCCTTTCCCATAAAACAGAAGAATACATAATAATAGCATATATTGATGAAAAACTTGAAGCTCCCTTACCTGAGTACCAGTGCAGGAATGTAAAATAACAGCATGTGAGTGGTCTGGCACATACATATAGGTTAAAAGATATGGTCATGAATCATGTGATATGACATTATTATAAAGTTACCTAATAATGGGGTGACAATTTTAAATAGAGAATTAAATGATAAACAGACTGTCAAATTATATGCCCACAAGTGAGAGCATTTTATTTTATATTGAAACAAACAATTTTTTATTCAATGAAACTAGAGCGCTGAATGGTAGATACTTTGCCTCATGTGTGTGTGCTTGTATCAGTATACATGTGTTATAAAAAATGTCCTTATTCTAACACTCAGGTGTCCCTGTGATGTGTGTACCCATTTCTTGTGCTGGAAATTGCTCGGCTAGTCATCTTGACCACCAGCTTTGTTATTGCCATGTTACTGGTAAAGGAGAACATTGCATACCTTGGTTTACTTATTGGCGGCTGCTGTTTAGGAGGCTTTGTCTTATGTAAGTTCTAGAAATCTATCGTACAAGAATTTCATGCAATATAGTGTGGTTGTACAGTTTTTTATAATAGGTTAATGTGATGTGCTCCTTATGATGTTGATATTGCTCATAATTTTTAGTTCAGTGTTTTAATTACAAAAAGTTTAAATCAAAAATAAATAGGTATCAGAGTCCTTTAAATATTTTATCTACATTTCATTTCTATTTATAAAAAAATCTATCTTATATTCTTTGATATGCCTCTCACTTAAAGCTATGATGTAAAGACCCAGTATACCAAGAAAATGGTTAACAATCATCTTCAGACTTACTGCAGCGAAAACCTCAAATCCTACAATCTTTATTATTCTTGCATTAAAACTTGCACTCAGTCCAGATCTAAATAAGCCACTTTGGCATACTGAAAACAGTTGGAAGTGAAACCTATATGTGGAGGTATTGTCAAATTATCATCATTCATTGACATTTCCACGTGGTTCAATTATCGTATGATAAAGTATTCTCCATTCTTCCATGTTCTTTCATAAAAACGTTTTCATTTCTCTTACTGTATAATTTCATCAGTTTGTTTTCACACCAGTCATGTATTCACAGTCTTACTTTTTTGTGCTTTCAAAGAATGCTGCTGTCATCTGTGCATAATGTACATTTCCACCACATTATACTCCATTTCACTTCACTAATTCTTTTCACAATGTTACTAAGTTTTTACCTGCAGATCTTGCCTAATATCTTGTTTTCAGATATTCAGGTCAGTCTGCTATGTACAGAAAGACATTACTCCTTTCAAAGCCTTGAAATTAGGAATATTACATTTTTTGGGACTTACGGTTTCCTGGCAATAAAATATGGAATTAAATAAAATGTTAATTATCTACTAATTTCCTTCTTGCCGGTTACAGTGGCCACACAGTCTGGGGCGTGGGCTTCGTGCTCTCAGACACTGGGACCATGGGTTCGAATCCCACTCAAGGCGTAGATGTTTGTCCATGTCTTTCTGTGATGTTCTGTTCTGTGTACAGGTGGACTGATCACTCATCCAAGGAGTTCTATCAAATGTCTAAATAAATCAAAAAACATCTGAAAGGAGGCCCCTATGCTCAACATAGGAATGAAAAGGGCATAAAGAAAGAATTTCCTTCGTCTTATCTTCCCCCAAACTTCGATGCAATCTTAAGGTGGAAATCTTCTGTTTTGTTTAATTCAATCCTGTTCTCCTTTCCTTCTCTAATTTAAGATATATTCACAAAATGAACACTAAAATTAAATTAATCTCTTGTCCTTCTACCCCCTTCTAATTTGAATTATTTTGGCAGAAAGTAACTATAAGAAGTAGCTAATTTAGACAGTAACATTTTCATGTTCAAGCAGATGCCTAGTTATTATGATGTAACAGTGTCCAGACTCACAGACAGTTTTTTCTAAGTGAGATTTGAAGTTTTCACATTGTGGCGAGGATGATGTTCTTTTTGGTTCTGGTGCCATGTGGACTGGCTGATAGATACCAGTGTTTCGGAGAAGCATACTGTCTCCATATTCAGAGCCGAAGTGACAATGCATTGTCCAATTGGGAAATAATGTGCCCACAGTACATGTTACTTCATTTGTTTGCAGTATTTCTCTTCTACCAGTGGTTCTGTGTCCTGAGCTTCATACAGACTGTGAAGGAACTTGAGCTGGTGCATAAGATGGGTCACTATGAAGAAGGCAAACTGAATTTTCATAAATACCAGCGCATGAATGTACTGGAGCTTGGTGCAGAACGTTATCCAATGAGTGAAGATTTTGTACCAGTTGCAGACTTCAGTCGCCACTATAATAAGAAATCAATTAATGAGAATATTCATTCAAGATTTAGCATAGATAGTGATTATAATAATGTAATGGTCAGACCTGTATATTAGAGTAAGTCCTTGCACATTTCAGTATGGAGTCAGGAAATTCAAATGAAGACATCTGGTTCTCTACAAAATGTTTGCACTGCTTTACTGTGCAGGTAACTCTTATAATTTGTTAGCACTGTCACCTTCTATCTCAGTGCATGTTTTCCAATGTCATGACGTCACTGTGTGGTCATGCTACATGCTGCACCTTCTCACTGAGTGTGAAATTTTATAAAAGAGACAAGTCTGTGAGGAGACTTCTTTGTTTTCTTGCAACATCTGTTTGAAATTACAATTCGGTAGTAGAAAATAGGTATATGCAGCGAACTGAGGGATGACTAACACAATTCCTCAGAGAACTATATAGGACAGAATATGTTGGAAAAGGGGATTAGAGGCTATCAACATGAAGATGTTTAAAACTGAAAGTTCTTTATTATTAAATAAAACCACTATTATACAGAAACTTTTACAATTACTGTCCAACTGGGTAGCAGTCCTTACAGTTCCAGCCTCCAACACATAAACAAAAGCTAAACCATGTTTTGTATTTTAAACAGCAGTGGAATTTTTTGTATGATATTACATGTTTGGCAAACCATGTATAATCAAATTTTCCATGTTCAACCAATAATTGTACATATTTATTTTCACACATATAATGGAATGTGTTCTTTTCTGTATGCCCATTTGTTAGAAATTAAAATATAATTGCAACATGTGACATCTTTCTATTCTTAGTATTAATTTTTATAGCCATTAAAACTATTAAAATCTGTAATACGTCACTGTTTAATTTATTTCAAACAGGTGAAACCTCTTTATTGTTAACAGTATGTTGTACTTTAAGTGTTTTTATATAGAATTTATCAGAAACTACTTTTATTAACTTTTCCTATGTAAGTACATTTCTGATAATGTTCTAGCTGGACTCATATTCTTTTTCTGATGTCTGCCTTATACTGCAGTACTGATGTCATATTATGTACCACACTTGTTACAGTGTTGCGTACTTTAGAAAACATTAATAACAACACTTTCCAATAAATTCTATATAAAATAACACTTTGTATACTACAATATAATAATAACACAGTTCTCACTGCAGTGCTCGTCCCATTTCTCACTGCAGTCCTCGTCCCAGACCCCACTGCAGTGTTTGTACCAGTACTCACTGCAGTCCTCGTCCCAGTCCTCACTGCAGTCCTCGTCCCATTTCTCACTGCAGTCCTCGTCCCAGTTCTCACTGCAGTCCTCGCCCAGACCCCACTGCAGTGTTTGTACCAGTACTCACTGCAGTCCTCGTCCCATTTCTCACTGCAGTCCTCGTCCCATTTCTCACTGCAGTCCTCGTCCCATTTCTCACTGCAGTCCTCGTCCCAGTCCTCGTCCCATTTCTCACTGCAGTCCTCGTCCCATTTCTCACTGCAGTGCTCGTCCCAGTTCTCACTGCAGTCCTCGTTCCAGTTCTCACTGCAGTCCTCGTCCCATTTCTCACTGCAGTCCTCGTCCCAGTCCTCGTCCCATTTCTCACTGCAGTCCTCGTCCCAGTCCTCACTGCAGTCCTCGTCCCATTTCTCACTGCAGTCCTCGTCCCATTTCTCACTGCAGTCCTCGTTCCAGTTCTCACTGCAGTCCTCGTCCCATTTCTCACTGCAGTCCTCGTCCCAGTCCTGTCCCATTTCTCACTGCAGTCCTCGCCCAGACCCCACTGCAGTGTTTGTACCAGTACTCACTGCAGTCCTCATCCCAGTTCTCACTGCAGTGCTCGTCCCATTTCTCACTGCAGTCCTCATCCCAGTCCTCACTGCAGTCCTCGTCCCAGTCCTCACTGCAGTCCTCATCCCAGTCCTAACTGCAGTCCTCGTCCCATTTCTCACTGCAGTCCTCATCCCAGTCCTCACTGCAGTCCTCATCCCAGTCCTCACTGCAGTCCTCGTCCCATTTCTCACTGCAGTCCTCGTCCCATTTCTCACTGCAGTCCTCGTCCCAGTCCTCGTCCCATTTCTCACTGCAGTCCTCGTCCCATTTCTCACTGCAGTGCTCGTCCCAGTTCTCACTGCAGTCCTCGCCCAGACCCCACTGCAGTGTTTGTACCAGTACTCACTGCAGTCCTCATCCCAGTTCTCACTGCAGTGCTCGTCCCATTTCTCACTGCAGTCCTCATCCCAGTCCTCACTGCAGTCCTCGTCCCATTTCTCACTGCAGTCCTCGTCCCAGTCCTCGTCCCATTTCTCACTGCAGTCCTCGTCCCATTTCTCACTGCAGTGCTCGTCCCAGTTCTCACTGCAGTCCTCGCCCAGACCCCACTGCAGTGTTTGTACCAGTACTCACTGCAGTCCTCGTCCCATTTCTCACTGCAGTCCTCGTTCCAGTTCTCACTGCAGTCCTCGTCCCAGACCCCACTGCAGTGCTCGTCCCATTTCTCACTGCAGTCCTCGTCCCATTTCTCACTGCAGTGCTCGTCCCAGTTCTCACTGCAGTCCTCGCCCAGACCCCACTGCAGTGTTTGTACCAGTACTCACTGCAGTCCTCGTCCCATTTCTCACTGCAGTGCTCGTCCCAGACCCCACTGCAGTGCTCGTCCCATTTCTCACTGCAGTCCTCGTCCCATTTCTCACTGCAGTGCTCGTCCCAGTTCTCACTGCAGTCCTCGTCCCAGACCCCACTGCAGTGCTCGTCCCATTTCTCACTGCAGTCCTCGTCCCATTTCTCACTGCAGTGCTCGTCCCAGTTCTCACTGCAGTGCTCGTCCCAGTTCTCACTGCAGTACTCGCCCAGACCCCACTGCAGTGTTTGTACCAGTACTCACTGCAGTCCTCGCCCAGACCCCACTGCAGTGTTTGTACCAGTCCTCACTGCAGTCCTCGTCCCATTTCTCACTGCAGTCCTCGTTCCAGTTCTCACTGCAGTCCTCGTCCCATTTCTCACTGCAGTCCTCGTTCCAGTTCTCACTGCAGTCCTCGTTCCAGTTCTCACTGCAGTCCTCGTTCCAGTTCTCACTGCAGTCTTCGTCCCATTTCTCACTTCAGTCCTCGTCCCAGTTCTCACTGCAGTCCTCGCCCAGACCCCACTGCAGTGTTTGTACCAGTCCTCACTGCAGTCCTCGTCCCATTTCTCACTGCAGTCCTCGTTCCAGTTCTCACTGCAGTCCTCGTTCCAGTTCTCACTGCAGTCCTCGTTCCAGTTCTCACTGCAGTCTTCGTCCCATTTCTCACTGCAGTCCTCGTCCCAGTTCTCACTGCAGTCCTCGCCCAGACCCCACTGCAGTGTTTGTACCAGTCCTCACTGCAGTCCTCGCCCAGACCCCACTGCAGTGTTTGTACCAGTCCTCACTGCAGTCCTCGTCCCATTTCTCACTGCAGTCCTCGTTCCAGTTCTCACTGCAGTCCTCGTCCCATTTCTCACTGCAGTCCTCGTTCCAGTTCTCACTGCAGTCCTCGTTCCAGTTCTCACTGCAGTCCTCGTTCCAGTTCTCACTGCAGTCTTCGTCCCATTTCTCACTTCAGTCCTCGTCCCAGTTCTCACTGCAGTCCTCGCCCAGACCCCACTGCAGTGTTTGTACCAGTCCTCACTGCAGTCCTCGCCCAGACCCCACTGCAGTGTTTGTACCAGTCCTCACTGCAGTCCTCGTCCCATTTCTCACTGCAGTCCTCGTTCCAGTTCTCACTGCAGTCCTCGTTCCAGTTCTCACTGCAGTCCTCGTTCCAGTTCTCACTGCAGTCTTCGTCCCATTTCTCACTGCAGTCCTCGTCCCAGTTCTCACTGCAGTCCTCGCCCAGACCTCACTGCAGTGTTTGTACCAGTCCTCACTGCAGTCCTCGCCCAGACCCCACTGCAGTGTTTGTACCAGTCCTCACTGCAGTCCTCGTCCCATTTCTCACTGCAGTCCTCGTTCCAGTTCTCACTGCAGTCCTCGTCCCAGTTCTCACTGCAGTTGGCGGTTGGCAACTGCTATTTATACCCATACAACGCGTGACGTCACGTATTGCGCAACAGTGAGAAAAGGCGCTCAATTCGGTTCATTCAGGCGTGCATAAGAAATGAAAAATGAACCTTATGGCCTGCCAATCGAGACTGTTGCACGTCTGTGTCACAGGTGTGCTTTACGAATTCCAATCTTTCTCGCGCAGGTTTTCGTATTTTATAAGAACGACTGCGTTTCGTATTTACACATTATTTGTAGTTAAAGAAATTCAAATTTCAATTACTCAAAGTTATAATTTGGTTATATTCCATCCTAAATATACAAAGTCAATAATTAATATTAAATACTTTCTGTGTAAAAGGAAATAAATTTAAAGGTGATGAAAAGAGGCTTGAAGTAAATTTTGTAATTTAATTTGCCCTTGTTTAAAATAATCGTCGTATTTTATTATACTCGTACTTGTTTAATTTTAAAGACGATTTTTGAGGGGCCCGGGCACTGTTGTACCCATCGCCCCTGGGCGAGGAAAAGTGTTTCCTTGCTTCGAATCCCGATTATTCATTTTGACCAATGAGAGATCACAGGAAGGTCAGAACTCTGGGGAAAAGTGTCCTGGGTTCGATTTCCTTCAAGGGCGGTTCCTGTAGCTCGGAAACTAAGCGAGACAGAAGAAGGGCGCCAGGATCAGAGTTTTTTGCTTCGAAGAGGAGATTTCGGAAAGGAAGGCCTCGACACTGAGTTCGAGTCCCGACAGGATGGTTTCTGTTCACTGGAACGCAACCGCAATAAAAGAATGACGTCAATGAAAAGTTCTTTAGTTTCGGAGAGGAAATTTCGGGGTCTAAGGTCACAAACACGGATACACAGTCCTCGGTTCGAGTCTCTATTAGGTCGTTGGTTTCCATGATTTTTTATTTTTACCCCCAAGGCTTCCTTCACTGTTTTGAGGTGTTGGCGGACATTAGCCACGAGGGCTGAGATACACGTAGTTTGATGGGTAAATATGAGCTGCCAATACACTATACAAGGGTGCACAAAATGTGTCCAAAATTGGAATGTGCAGTTCAAATTCACACACATGACACCAGCACTGCAGTATTTCCAAAGAAGTCTGTGGGCCAGGTGCTGGTAAGAATGTGAAAGACTTCAGAAATGTCTAACGCACACACACAAGCTCATAAATATATCAGAAATCAAACAGCTCACAAAACGCATCTGATAAAACTATCTACAAATCTGTGCACGATAACTGTCACAGAAATTAGAAACATCAATACCAAGCTTGTCTTGTTACGTTGATCTGTGTCTTATGCTTCTTGGTTCAAATTTAATATATATATCGGGTGTGCGATTTATCAAATCTTTCACAGCCTTACAAGTGCCTTTTGACCTGACCAACTGGACCATTCCCTTGTACGACATTTAGAAGCACAAGCAACTTGCTTTGGTCTCTGGAGTATCAGCGTGCACATTCTATACCTAAATACTGTTCAAGATTAAACATCCTAATTCTAGGCATAACTTGTACTAATTACACGGCCACAGGAATCTGGGAGTCTAAAATGTCAAATTTCGTAAACTGGGAGTAAAGTAGGTAATAATGCTAATTCACTTTATTGATAGAGCTACCAAAACCGGCTGAACTTCTTTATTGCCCCGAGAGATGGCTCAGCGAGTATGAACCCCGCTCTCCTCGACAATCAACGCTCATAGTACCAAGACTACGCAATAGAGTGCATCCGCTGCCGCACAATAATATTGATTTTAGTTGGACAGATTTCGCCTGCGTGAAAGAACGCTCTATGGAACACAGATTTTAAGATCACGAATGAAATGAGGCAGCGAAATTTATTTTACCCATTACTTTTACGAGCTGCATACGGACTTGTCCCTCTGATCCAGTAACCAAATCAGCCAACATTTCTTCATTAAATCTGGCGTGAACAGAGTGCACTGGAAGCCTTTTTAAAAAGTAATTAGATTTGTGTCAGTCCAGCGGAATTCGGCGTCCTAATTCACAATGTTCTTTATTAAAATTGCCAAAAAAGGAGATTCTGGAACGAACTGTGGATTAATATAAGCCACAAAATACAACTATAAAATTGTCAAGTCCAAATTGTAGGCATGTATGAAAAATATAATACCCACCTATCATATTGGCCAACATAGACATATGCTTATTTTGCATGCATCGCGTTAAAGAACAAATGAGCGTAAGAAAAAGTCATTTGTCTTTTATCTTTGATTGCGCTTAGTCCAGCTGAGGTCGTTGCAAATATTCCGTCAAAGTCAGAGGCCACGCCCAACATTTCGGAACAATTTCTCATTCTCACGGCCTGGAATTGTTAGCCCCGCGACGACCCAAAGGTCGGAGAATCACCCCTTGTCGGCTGTCCGCGAATGCTTATTCGAAAACTCCGTATCTGGCGGCCATAATCAATCGTGATCCTGGTTTTGTGTGGACTACGGGGCGAAGTTCCCGCCCTCTCTGCGGCCAGTCTGTTTCTGGGGCTCAGCTAGCCTCGTATCCCCTGACCACCGAGGGTAAAGCAGGCCGAAGCGTGAAGATGACGCTTGAGCACAGGAACAATCATCGCATCAACGAATTATCTGACGCAGAATCGGAGTCAACGCCAGAAAATTCTCTAACTTAACGAAAGTTAAACCACGAAGTACTCAAGACAAAGCTGACAGGTTATCCAAGCGATATTCAGTTCGAATCTCGTACGAGCCAATCCCCACCTTGTCGAAGGCAAATTCCTCAGCAGTTCCTCAAATCCATTCACAATTCATAACAAACTTTGCATCCGCCATTCGAAGCCGCCTGTGAGATTATTGAAATTCTGTGGCACCATAATCTAAAAAAAAATAGATCCAATTCCTGTCCCCTCTTAAAACACGCCCAAAATATCGGCTTCATCCAATCGCAGTAGACTAACATGTTGGCACCGGCTAACCCCAGCTTCCTGGTTCTTCTCAGTTACTTTAAAGCAGGCACAGAATATACTCCCGAATGTAATGACCGCAGAAACCAACATCCTAACAGAGACTCGAACCGAGGACTGTGTATTCGTGTCCGTGACCTTAGACCCCGTAATTTCCTCTCCGAAACGAAAGAATTTTGCCTTGGCGTCGATTTCTTCTCGTGGGTGCTTTCCCGTCAACAGAAACCATCTTTGTCGGGTCTCGAACTCGGTGTCGAGGCCTTCGTTTCCGAAATCTCCTCTTCGAAGCAAAAAACTCTGATCCCTTCTTCTGTCTCGCTTAGTTTCGGAGCCAAAGGAACCGCCCTTGAAGGAAATCGAACTCAGGACACTTCTTCCAGAGTTCTTGCCTTCCTGCGTTCTCTTATTGGTCAAAATGAATAATCGGGATTCGAAGGAAGGAAACATTTAAATATTTAATATTAATAATTGACTTCTTACATTTATGATGGAATGTCAAAAAATTATAACTTTGAGTAATTCAATTTGTATTTCTTGAACTACAAAGAATGTGTAAATATGAAACGCAGGTGCTCATATAAAATACTAACAGCTGCGCGAAAGATTGGAATTTGTACAGCATATCTGCGATGTTCACGTGCAACAATCTCGGCCGGCATGCCATAAGGTTCATTTCTCATTTCTTATGCACGCCAGAATGAACCGTATTGCACTCCCTCTACTGACTGTTGCGTCACAGGTTATGTAGGTATAAATACCAGTCCACACCCCCCACTACTCTACTCAGTGGTTGGTTGACCCTCCTCAGTGTGAAACGAATGGTGGTGTGAGCAGCTTCTAGAACAAGATAATTCTCTATATAGTGAAAATCTTTCCTGCAACGTGTTTAATTTGTTATTCAAATCTTGCTGCCTGCGACATGGAGGTCTCCAGCTCTTCACAATGGGTGAGCCTACTTATTATTAATATTATTATTTCGTTATCTTGAGGGATTTTATGTCATTCTTAAGAATTCAAATGCTAGCAGCAACACACGTCGGCCATCATCAACAAAGTTACTTGAATTCCGGCTAAGCTAAACAGCTGATAGGGACCTATGACTGGGTCACTTGTCACATTCAGACATTGTTAAAGGTTGTTTTCAGTCTTAATTTTTTCTAGAGGAAAGTTGTTGTTGAGTGAACAGCTTAATTTCTCAGGATCGTTGTTTTGTATTACAGATTAATCATAAACTGACTTGTATATTGCAATTAAAGCTTTGAAACGTTTCCTAACATGCTAATTTTAAAGGTAAATCATTGATTACAAGGAAGGCCTCGTTATCTGACACAGCCTTAATTTCTCTTTCTATAAGTGAGGTCTTCTTAATATTTTCTGGCAGAAACGAAAATCGATAGCAGTGCAGCACAAACAGCCAAGGCACATGCGATTTGTGTGTGACTGGGACAACAATTTCATAATAAATATTAACCTCATGAAGTTGCAGAGAATTCTTGGACTATAAAATGACTCATTTTTTGTCTGTCCTCAGGTAAACCCTGCTGAAACTGAAGACACGAGGATCACTTGCTTCTTGATGAACAGGATTAGGATGCTGGCAGCAGAGAGTAAGTGTGGTTTAATTCCGTGCATGCAGTAAGTTGTGGAGTACAGTCCGTAAACCTCGTCAGTGTGATGTTTATGTACGTCTTTCTAGATGTCCAGATATGCCCCCCAGACTTGCAGCAACTCTTCATTATTTTAAGTGATTTTGTCAGAAGGAAAACCAAAAAATGTTAAATGCATTGCAATTTTGCTTTTTTAATAGTCATTCTCAGACATTTTAAATTTGCTGGACTTCAAAGAATCGTTTTCTAGTGAATTATGTACGTTTACTTTGCTCTCTGAGAGTTGAGACCAAGATTAATTTTGTGTCCACGTGTACCTTGCGCCTCAGTCACAAGTGACGAGGATGAGGTCTGTCTGATGGTCCCCCAGGGTAGACACCCATCCCTCTTTCGGGAAGACTCGATGAGAGCCAGGCTGTTTAACGACGTCTTCGTTAAGAAGAATGTTTTCCGGTGACCAGCATGCAAATCCCAGTTTTAAACACTGCAAATAGCAATCAGTAATGCATTGCGTAAGAGACACTGGTTTTTCCAACTGGAAGTGACTCCTAAACTGAATTTGGAATTTGATCACGGGCAAGAAAAATGCAATTTCAAAATTACAAACTCTTATTACAGTTCATTTTTTTTAACTAAACTAACTCTTTTCTTTACGTAGTAATACTTAACTCCTGAAGCTGTTTCTTGAAATAACGTCACATGAGGAATTTAACAGACCATTTGATGCAGTCGTGAATTGTTACAGACACGGAACTCAAAAACCAAATCTTGTTTGAGCGCCGGCAAGGGGAGAAACACAAAGTCAGTCTCCGAGCCGTCAGAGAGGAGAAGGAGAAACTGAGGAAGGAAAGAAATCTGCAGGCTGAGCAGATCAAGGAGCTGCAAGCAGAAAGTATGTTTGCTCTCATTCTATTTAAGTACTAAGTCAAAGATTACAGGCTGCAAATTGCCTCAGTATGAAATTCTGTTCATTACCATGTTCCTGCATGTCTCATGAGATATCGAGATATTCTCCTAGGCATTTTGTTCTAGTTACCTTCGCCCTGAGTTGCAGACTAATTTATGTACCCAAAGAAGAAGAGAGTTTGCTCTCATATTTTGACCTCGAGCCTTAGGAGGTGAAAGGCATTAAAGTTTGAAATTATCCATTTCACAAAACATTTCGGTTGCAATCTCTGACCTGAAGAAGGCAACTCCATTGTTAGTCGAAATGTGGGATAATTTTCAACATTATCAGCTGCCACTCTTTACACCTAAGGCTGCATGAGACATGGGTTTCTGGTCTTCGGAAAACCCTCTCGTCTTTTTCCATCTTTACATTCGTAACAGTTTCGAAAGACAAACTTTCTTGTTTGTTAACATATAGTCAAAAGAGGAATTTTACTATCTAAAATAATTATCGATTGTTACAGACTTTGCTGCAACACAGCTAATTGAGAAGCTGAAGGCAATGAAGGATGACAAAAATCAGGTACGTTTAAACTTTCTGTTGCATTGTGGGGCATGGCTCTGAGTTATTCTGTGCATTAATGAACGATTCCTTGAAATCGTAAATACTAAACAGTAACTGAAAATTGTCAGATATTGGAAAAATGAAGAGGTAAGTGCTTTCTAAGGCGTGTAAATAAAAGTGAGAAGTCAAATCCATTTCGGACTGAATTATTTGTTGAAGAGGAGGAGAAGGATTTCATCTGTAGCTGTCAGAGTGTAGTTTGTAGGACGAAGTATAGCTTAAGGCAGTTACTCGGTGACTCGCGATGTCGATGGGGTCGGACACGAGTATTCCCTGTCAAAAGAGAGGGTACCCAAGGCTTTTACGGATGAAATAGCATAATTTGGGTGTATCATCTTTCACTGATGATGCAGTTGTGAACATATAAACTGTGATAGAAAATAATAAAGTGAACAGTTCTACGTCAACTGCAGCAGAAGAAATGTTGTATTTTTTGTGAGAGGTGATGAACACAACACCTGGAGCCTAATTTCAGTCATGTACTGTTTAGGGCTTTATACATACAGGTCTCTTATTATCTGAGCTGTAGGAAGCATCGAGTAATGTATTAAATGCATGATTAAAGCCAGAAAATGGAAAAATTGTACGTAATACTGTGATCAAAACAACATTTAAGAGTGAACACTTTTGGTTAATGTTGTGTTGCTTTGGTGTCATTCACAGCAGCCTGCAGCAAGGCCAGCCACTGAAACTACAAACACCATGAGCACCAGGCCGGTCATTGAAATAAAACTCAATGAGGTGAAACTGGCGAGATGTGAAAACGCCTGGCGACCTGGGCGAAGGAAGCCGGCGACCAACGAGCAGGCTGCCCAGACTCAGGTATGTTCCTGGCATTCATTTAAGGACAGGATCCTGGAAACAGTCAATAATGCTGTATCTGCCCCAATGCAAGATGGCTGAAAGGAACAGTCCTGCGCTAAGAAACACGTTCACTCTAACTAACTAGGTGGCTTATTGAAACTGAAGGTTCATCACCAAATTAAGGAACAGGCAAAATTATAGGTCTATATTTTAATCTTGATGCTCTTAAAGATCAGACATTTCGATCTGAGAAGCTGCAAGCATTTCCGGAATTCGTCTCCTCCTAATTTCCTCATCACTTCTTATTGGAACTTTGCCACACTAAAAAATAAACTTTCTTTTTGCTTACTCTTTGATTTTAGAAGCAATGTTTACCTTTCCAAGTGTTTAATTGCATATAATGAGTATGCATTGTAATTATATTTCTCAATAGACATTGGCTTCTCATAACAACAGACTTCTTCTTCGGTGTAGACAAAACGCGGCTGGACGGCGCATGCAGAGCAAGTGGCTCTAGGTTTTAATCATCTCTAAGAAGGCTTTAAGGAAGTAAAACATGTTTCGCTTTATTTCTGTGTTTGCGTTCTGTCAGATGATGAGAGGGAACTTGATGTTGCAGGAGCTGTTAAAGAAGGCTCGCAGTTTGCTCAACAAACTCACGCCTGACAAGTTTGACAAACTTGTTTCCCAGGTCCAGGCTCTGCCAATTGACAGCAGCGATCGCCTGAAGGGCGTCATCGACCTCATATTTGAAAAGGTGAGGCACCGGTCTTTAGCAGCTGATACATTCAGACAGAGACGTCATATTGATAGAAATTCCCTTCTTTTGTAACTTTGCAGCTCAATTTCTTAAATATTGAAGTTATCCTCAGTGTAGTATTGGAGACGCTAGGGGCAAGTGAAAATTATAATTGTTACTGTTCACTATGATAATAATAATCTTAAAAAGCAGTACGCTGATTGTTCTCTCTTTAAATTCACCTCCAAGCTTAGAATTTATCTGCTCTCATCTAAAAATGTTTATCTTATGCAAGAAAATTAAGGCTGTCATGAAATGTGTCTTGCATCTGACTGATATTTTGAATTTCTCAGGTTTAAGGGATTAAGATTTACTTTTGTTGAAGCTTCATTTAGGTGGCCATCATTTCATAAATTTAGTTTATGTAACGTATGCTCAACAGAGTTGTTTTTCATAAATATAACATGAGAGCAAAGTGATAATGTTGTGTGTTTTTATGTGCAGGCTGTTGATGAACCAAAGTTCACAGAGATTTATGCACGAATGTGCAAGGTTCTCTCCAGCATGAAAGTTCCGGCAGAGCGTGGGAACAATGGCGAACCAGAGGTCACCTTCAGGAAGTTGCTGCTAGGTCGATGCCGGGCAGAATTTGAAAAGAATCCTGAAGCAGAAATAAATCGAGAAGCCAGACAGAAAGAGATTGAGGAAACAGCAGACCCAGTAAGTGCTTCTCTAATGTCTTTGTCTACGGTCATATGTTACTACGCTTCTGTCCACAGATTGGGAATAGCTCCGTCTGCTTGATCGAATGGAATAGATGTCTCCTCCCTTTTTGCTTGAAGATGAATATCTATCATTTGAAAAATTATTATTCAATATGTTGTTCAGGTTTTAAGACTTCTTGAAAGACAAGAAAGAGACATAATTGATAAAGACTGAATGTAGAATGCACATAAACTTAATTTAAATTATTATGATATAAATGGTACCTCAAGATGAAAAAACATTTTCCTAACTTCTTAGGTTAGTTTAACTTCCTATAATGAGCACTTAATGTACTCATTTTTTTTCCAAATGTTGTAAACTCTCATAATAATGGACTCCTGCTGCACTTGACATTTCTCATTAGCTCATGACGTTTTTTGGGGGCGTAAAGGCAGGGGGCTTCTTGACCGGCTGAGTATCGTGGACACAAACTTTAAAATGCAAACTTACATATGTTGAAAGCTGTGCATTAAAGAAGGGCTCTTACAAGATACCATCAAAAAAGGCGATTTCTAATCTTTTCTACTTATTTTTTCTGCAGGCAAAGAAAACCGAACTACAGCAGGAACTGCGAAGGATACGAATGAAATCAATAGGAAACATCAGGTAACTTACATTTTTCTTTGTGATTTTGAAGCTCTACATTTGATTCATCAGTGACTCTGAAAGTAGTGAACTTAAGAGTTGTGAATTAGGACAAGACACTGAGAGGAAATTTGAAATGTTAATGGGTTCTTGCCCTCCAGTATGCAAGTGTTCCACAAAATCCAGGACTAATTTCTAAATGTGCTTCATAATGCTGCTGCTTACATGATCACACACTATCATAAAGTCTCCACTTCCTCGGTATTTCTTCTTCTTGGTATTTGCATCGTGAAATGGCACTGATGGCTTACCTCCACACAGAATCAAATGCAAATTACATAAAAATAATTATTTAATTTGAAATTTTCAATATTCTGTCTCAGCTGTTTTATATTTATAAACAGATACAGATTTTTACAGGACCACGTACAGAAATATTATATTTCACCTCAAAAATATATATCACACACAAGACACTGATTAAATTCCATCTATTTAAACAAAAGTTCTCATTATTTTAAGGCACAAATCTTTCTGTACCTTGTAGAGGCAAAGAACCTCGTTTCTCTTCTGTTCTTTGGACTTTTACTATTGTCTTAACTCAACCCAAGTGATATATTCTTCACTATGTTACAGGTTTATTGGCGAGCTGCATAAAGCAGATATGCTCGCCACAAGCACCATGCAGCATTGCATTAAACGTCTCCTTACCAAAGAAGACGAACATTCCTTGGAGTGCCTCTGCACTCTTCTGATGACGGTCGGCAAGGATTTGGAGAGCAAGAGCCAAGTATGTTTGTTTTCATTTTTTAATACTTTTAGTTTTAATTTGCAGTTCTCCTACCGTGTAATTTATTGCCTTCCTTTGGGCTCTATGATGACCACAGGTTTATACGGAAGGTACAATGCAAAAAGCAGTAAGTGTGTCCCTTTGATCTCACTGACTTTCTGGCTTCCATTTTGTAACATGTTATACATTCTTTGCACAAAATCATAGCGAGAAGGCATTATGGGCTGGTCGCACCTTCTCGTCCATCTGTCTTTCCAGTCCATTCAATTCGAGAACCAATGGACAGACTAGGATGAAATTTGATATGGAGTTTGTGGTATTCTGCACGACCTCGCATAATCCTATTTTGAATATCCTCCTAGGTAGAAAGTCAGGTGCTGCAATCTGGTGGCCAAATTGGGAACTGTCACAGAAGGTGGATTCGATGGTTGAAAGTGCACATTGTAAAGAACGCGTGAGGATGTTGCATCTATTCTGATATGAAATAACTTTCTGAGCTCGCTGACAATATTCTGAATAGTGTTTCTGTGTGATAAATGATCACCGTGACATGTTCTTCTGAAATTCTTCATACTCTTCTACACTCTAACATGTTTCATATAAAGACGCCTCATGCCGTGACTTCAACTTGTCCCCGTCTAGTGCGACGGGAATCTTGCTCAGTATTTTGTTACACTTTTACGTTTCCTCTCATCACCTCTGCTGAATCATGTCAGAATTCACTCAGTCCTGACAGGACAAAGCAGGAATCTGATCGAAGGGTCATGTCTAGGCTCAGCCACCAAAAATCTCGGTTTATGCCTTTGTTTAGATGAGACACATACTTACGTTTTGTTCGAGACAGCAACCTTCAGCTCTCAATTTAAATTTACACGCGCCTTCCCACACAGCAAGTTCTATGTGAACTACATGAGTAGTGGCAGAATTTTCTAGTTTTATGTGTAGGCTTATAAGCGTAAGAAGTTAATTATGCCCATGAAATGTGACTTTAAATTTTTGTTTTCTTGCAGGATCTGTCTGAGTTCCTTCATACAATGAAGGAACTAACAAATAAGAAGGCGATGCTCTCTAGCAGAATAAAGTTTAAGATCGACTACGTCATCGACCTGAAGCAAAGCAACTGGGCTCCAAGGAATGGACGTTAGATGAGATTTTTTAAATAAATAAATTATTTAGTTTTTTTGTTAAATACTTCCGTATTTAAATAGTGAAATAGTTTAGTTCTTTGTTAAATATCTTAATTGTTCACATTTGTTAAATAAATAAATTATTTAGTTTTTTTGTTAAATACTTCCGTATTTAAATAGTGAAATAGTTTAGTTCTTTGTAAAATAGTTCAATTGTTTAAATCTTGAAATTGTTTATTTTTTGTTAAATAGTTTAGTATTTAAATAGTTAGACTGTTCATTTTTTTTTGTTAAATATCTGAATTGTTCACATTTGTTAAATAAATAAATAATTTAGTTTTTTTGTTAAATACTTCAGTATTTAAATAGTGAAATAGTTTAGTTCTTTGTAAAATAGTTCAATTGTTTATTTTTTGTTAAATAGTTAAATTATTTAATGTTTTCTGAATTGTTTCTAATTAATATATTTAAGAATATTAAATAAAAAACATGTTCATAAACTTTCCTGTTATTATTTTAGCAAAGTAATATTTCAACGAACTTGTCACCCTCATTGCACTAGTGGTTAATGTCGTCGCCACTGGACCCAAGGTACGCGAGTTCAAACACTGCTGAGGTTGATGGAATTTTAAGGGGTGATAAAAATCCATAGAACAACTTCCTTCGGAAGGGAACTAAAGCCGGCGGTCCCATGCCGTAGATTTATGGCACAAAAAACAATGAACGAGATGTTTCCTAAGCAAAACTCCCTGGCCATTTCTCACACAAGTCTCTCCTGATTCCTATTAGATGGCTATAGCAGACAAAGATAAGGATTGAGTAGAAATTGTGCAGAGGCAGTGGGCTGGTCGCTCACTACTGACAAATGCACACTTCGAAAAGACCAGGAAGACAGAATATCCTATCTGCATTACTATCGAAGAAGCAGTGCAGATATATAAAACTATACACGGACTGAAAGATGACTCTACCGAGTACGAAGCACCATTAAACAAGAAGGAATGGTCTCATCCAGCGAAAGGAATAACTCTTGATGAAGTGAAAGACTTCAATAAATACACTGTGGAAATCTATATAGATGGAAGTAAACACCAGGGAACGGTAAGTGCTGCCGCTGTTATCTTCAAAAATGGAGAACTAATTCATAGCTTAAAAACCAAGTTACCCGATCATTGCTCAAACAATCAAGCTGAGCAGATCGGAATTCTAGAGGCCTTGCATGCAGTAACAACTTTAAGGGAAATCAGCATTGAGGAAAGAATAGTAGCGGTGTACACAGATAGTCCAGTTTCTCTCGATCTACTAAAAAACAACTTCAAACATGGCTTTGTAATATCTGAGATAAGAAATAGATTAAGGAATCTCAAAGATCAAAATTGGACTATTCATTTTGGGTGGATCAAAGCACACATCGGAATTTTCGGTAATGAAAAAGCAGACAGATTAGCGAAGGCAGCAGCAGAAGATGGTGGAAATGTAGTATATGCAAAGAAGCCTAAAAGTACAATTATTAAAGAAACAAAGGAAGAAGGGATTATAAAATGGCAAAATGAGTGGAGCGCCACCAATAAAGGAGCAGCGTGCAAGAAATTATTCGCGTCAGTGTGACAAAGAATGAAGCTAAATATTGAAATAATTCCTGAACTGGCAGCAATGACGACTGGACATGGCAAAAACAAATCATATCTACACAGGTTTGGAATCATTGACGATCCAACATGCTCATGCCTGAAAGCAGCACAAACAGAGCATCACCTCATCTATGACTGCGAAAAACTACAACAACCAAGGCGGAACTTAATAGATGCAATAGTCAGGAATGGTGGCACATGGCCAGTGTTGCATGAAGAAATTGTTCAGAAATGTTTAGGTCATTTTAATAAATTCATTAAATCCATTGATTATAATACAGTTTTGCATAGGAACATAGGTGCAAACGGTGGCAATGGATCATGATATTAGAGTTGTGTAATCTGTTAACGTGCTATATATTAATGCATGTAATATTGCAATCTTGTAATGGGGCATGCTGAATAAATGTAAATAAAAAAAGACAGAATACTTTAACTTGGTATCGCAAATACACGAGTGTGTGTACTGAAATATTTAGCAATAATATTCTGGTGTGGGGGAACATTTTTTATTTCAACATTCTCAAGATAATAGATGATTGCTGCTACTTGCACTACATGACTGAAACTCTGAATACATGCTCTTGCTGGAGATCCAAAACAACCCAAAAGGCACAAAATTTTAATCACTTTTCGCTTATGTAAGACATGCTTAATTTGGCCCACAGTTTAACAACGCACCCCTCCGCATTTGTCTTATTACCAGTCAACTTTCGTTCTATGTAGGATTTGAGGTTGTGATGATGCAAGCAATCTTTACTTTTTATTTTATTATACAGGTACGAAAACCTAGCTCTGTTCTGCTAACTTCTCACAGGAGTCGGCTTGCATGTTTATAAATATAAACAATTAGTCCTAATTAATGACCGTAATAAAATAATGATTATCTGGCTTGCCACTTTGAATCACAAGATCTAAACTCACAACACTAATAAATATTTCACTTACACATACAGTATCATCATGGTACTACAGACTAATTATTCCATGCTGACATCAAAGACACAAGTTATTTGAATACGCAAAATCAAATTAACTCGCACTGTCACTGCATAATAGTCACCTCATTTAAAAGGCTCGTCCAATGTTAGATAGAGGTCTCTTTAACGTGTTTTATTTACGGCACTCCCAGTATCGAAGAACATATACTCATAGCTGAGTAGGTAACACACACAAAGCACGTTAACTTTGTTAATTGAAGTATCATTACGCAACTCTCTAACACATAAACGGAACAGACCTAGTGACACCTACAAACACAATCTGCTTTAAAAATAAAGAATTCAGAGTTCTACAGTGTAAACAGCGATTATTTACTTCAAAAACATTAACCCTTGTAATGGCTGAGTTGTCTTCTTTGATTTACCACTGAATGTTCAAATATTATTTAGGCGACTTTAAGCTATAAAAATTGAGTATCTTATTGATGCTGATGTGGCTACAAAACAATCGCACGAGAAAAATGCAAATGAAAATATTAAAAAATTGTGAATATAAGAAACGTATAAGAAAAAGAAAGGTCTTTACCATTCTTTTAAATAAAAAAATGGTTGACCTCAACATGAACTGAAGAAGAAGTGAATTGTACCAAAATCACCCACAAACTGCAATTTTCATAAACACAACTGCAGTGACGGTGGAAGACCATTTGAAGTTTGTGGAAACTAGATAAAAATGTTATTCAATGTTTTTTAGAAAAACTATTGTCAAGAAGAAAATTCATGGAGAAACTAAAAACATTAAATCATGGCAGACATTACCAACCTATATAAAACCCTGAGAGCGAATGAATATAAGGAACACAATATGTACACTGGGAACTTTTGTTTTGCAAAATCATTTTTACCCATGGTTAACAGCTTGCAACAATCTGAGAGAAACTGATTTGCTGGCCATAATTGATCTTCCAAAAATGTTGAAATGTTTTGGATTTCGGGGGCCTTTAACAAACTTATGACTTACATGCTTCACGAAAAGAAAAGAAAAACACGAATCTTACGCAAAACATGTACAGTACACGCAGGTCATTCTTTATTTATGTCTCCAAAGAAATTATGAGCTTCTGGAGATCCAACTTACATTTAGTAGTTCAGAATATAATAAAGGAGTTTATACAAATTATAAATATTGAAATGGGTGACATGACTTGTCTGCTGCCAGATCAAGAACTACCATTTAGAGGTCATGAATTATCTGAGTTGCCCCTTGATAGAAGTAATTGTAAAGAATATTTCGAAACTGCTAGAAAAGTATGAACCTCTGCTGAATGACCTTTCGCTAAGGCACATCTCTGGCCATTGAAAATAATTTGTTAAAAGCCCTCCATGAAGTGTTGCTAGTTGACATTTGAAGACAAATTCAAGAACCACCTAATATTGGATGAAACTTCTGATTTTCATTTTGTCATGAGGTACATTCGTGATAGTAACAGGTCTTTCTGCTCAAACCCTTTCTTTCTGTGTTCGCAAATTCTTACATTTTGGTTCATACATTACAGACAGGTCTGGGTATAGATTTTATTCACAAAATAAGAGAAATTCAAAGTCACGTGCAAAATGAACATGACACACTTCTCAATTTTCTAACAAAAACCAGGGAAATGAAGAAGGCAAATCCTGACACAGAAAATTCTGCAGAAGAGAAGTACAGAAAACTTTTCTACAAAATTACTGCTACTACATAAGTGAGAAAGTTTACATACATAACTTTAAGGCTGCCTTTCCTGAACAGCATACACAAAAACTGCCCGTGTATTTTTTACATTCTCTTCTTCATTAAAACCTTGACACTAACAGTAGTCCGAGCTACTGATATTATTGAAAATAAGCCATAGCACTGAATGGGGCAAACCAAAAAATTAAGCAGACATCACACAAAATATCATTGCTGGGTAAAAACTCAGAGCACTGAGAAATAAACAGTCCATTCTTCTCTGTCATTCCAGCGAATGGTGCATGACGGCACAATCCTTGTGTTTTGAGTCACTAAATTCAGTAACCGATACTCAGACGAGAACAAAAATATGATCTGAGACTGTTGAAACCGTAAGTATTGCAACTGTGCTTGTCGGCATAACTGTAAGTGGTTACACAGGCGGTTGAAATTAACGGATAATGATTAATTGATTGATTACATAAATCTATATTTACCTTATTATAAACTGAACACATGATATATAGGCCACGAAGGCATACTATGAGCCTGAAGTTCTCTTTGTAATTTTTATATTCTTGCATTTGACCTATTTCCAGCACTCCCTCCGACTTGTAAATTCCGTGCAGATGAAAATCACACGACATAAAAGTTACAACACCAGGTCAGGTTATGACAGGTAGATGAAACAGAGGGTAAAACAGAAGTCACCCCAAAAAATGCTGAATCAGGTTGAAGCCTGTAATTTACATAGAAGTCCACGTAACTAGAATAAGTTCAGTGTCTTTCACCATGAGCTTCGTTACAAATTCCTTCAAAACCTGCATCCTTAGAGATCGCCTACCACGAGATATTCGCTGTACGTGTTTCCATACTTGTTACCCATAATTCCAGTTCCTATTCTGATCCAAATGTTTATTTCCTTTGCAGAATCCAGAAATGGCCGACATTGAATTTGCGTCCTTCATTGAAGAAATAATGAATCTGCCCCTTTAGTTACGTAGTTTGTAATTAAAAGGTTAAATAGGTTTACTTAAATAGATACATTCCTTTAGTTAAGTAGTTACTTTGTTTTATTTAAACAGTTAAAGTTCACATATTGTATATTTAAGAATAAAAATAACAAATCGTTCATAATCTTTCGCTGCATGTGTTTCTATACTTGTTACAGTAATTGCATTTCCTGTTCTGATACAAATGGTTCCTTTGCAGAATCCAGGATTGGACGACGTGGTGTTTGCATCGTTAATACAGTACATCATGAATCTGCCCAATTTAGTATAGTTTGAGCATTTTTAGACGAAAAGTTAAATAGTTGAATTGTTTAATGAAAACGTTAAATTGTTTTAGTTAAATATTGTATTTCAATTAAATTGTTTATAGTTCAATTGTTTATATTTTAGTTAGGCTAATGTAGATGGATCAGAATTGCTGGACACTTTGCATGCATTGAATGATACAAGTGATACATTCAGAGTTTTGACTGGGGATCATCAGTTTCAGAGAGGATAGTTTGAGGTAGGCAACTTAACAAACACAGGTTCTGGGGAGAGATGAGATTTTTGTTTACCACAAAGAAAAGACGACAATCCCGACCACCATAACAAATCGTGACTGTTTCTATGATGTCACCAGAGATGTCAGTGCGAGCAGAGCGCGCTCATTTCAAATCGTTTGAAAGATAATTCGGGTCACGTGATTCCTCTCCCCCTCCTCAAATCCCCTGTTGTTAGACACTGAGATTCTGATCGTTTACAACGGATACTAGAAGTAATGTTAAGCATTTGTTTCACCGCTTCACTTTGGCTGAATGTAATAATACACACAATATTCATATTACTTGAAAAAGAGTAAAACAATGCGACGTGGCGTAACATATACTTGAAGTGACTTAATATCGATTTTAGACAATCGGAACCCCAGTGTTTAGCATCACTGTAGTAATACGAAGAAGGTGGTGATGCCCTGAAAATGGAGCTATAACCCAAAACATGCCATCACAAGTGAAATGAAATCAAACCATGAATTGTATGAATGGATAGTAAAAATATTTTAGACAATTTTCAGTACATGGTGCTTTTGTATAATATTAGGTTTAAGTTTATTTTGATAGCAAAATAACACCACAGAAGAGGCGAGTACCACACAATTTGTTGTAATACTAAATCTGCTGGAAGGGAGAGTACTGTTCAGTCCGAGAGATTCGCCTCTACTACACATAACAAAACAAACCAGAGAAAGCGTTGGATTGACTAGGGTGCGCCGTATAGTTCACGGGAAACTTTAAAAATAAAGAAACGTAAAATTCCCAAGGACATCTACTCTTCATCATAATTGCCTTGCCAATTCCCTGCCTGTGGACTGTGCTGAATGCTTACCTCGGATTAGTGTCAGCTGAGAAATTTTGGGTGTTGTTATTCAACAAGACCAGGGATTATTTAATCATTAGTACGCACGGAACGACAAGAACTCGCACATGAAAACAGTGAAACTAATCAGAAGTCCGAACGAGAGAAACACAAACACTGATTGTAGATGAGAAAATGTCAGCGTTGAGGACTCTTGTTCGGTGCACAGAACCCGTCGAAGTCTCAGGGTGGTCATCATCTCCTCCCACCACTGCCCCAGCAACCAGCTTCCACCGTGCGCTGGACAACACTGTCAAGTCTCTCCAGTAGGTGACTCCCTTTCGTCAGATACATCACGAAGTCATAAGTCAGAATTGCATCATGAAAAGGATTGAAAGAATTTCTTCCGCTTCGATCATTGTACTCAAAGCTGTTCTTGTACTGCGCAAGCGTACTCGACACTAACATTGCGAAGTCCCCTCTTTCTGCCATCTGTCTAAAAGTCATCCCCAACGCCAGCGCAGTGACTGCGGCGAGATAGTATCTTATCCGTAGAGTTGAAGTATCTGTCAAATCCCGAGTGGTACCCGAAATCCAATTTGGATCGCACTAGCTCATCAACGGTACGAACCTGTTTTTCGAACTCTGGATTTATGAGGAAGCTGGTTAAGAACGAGAGGTACACTGCGTTGATGTGCAGGCAATATATGACCCAGATCAGATATAAAAGTCGTGTCTGAGAAGCACGCGGCTGTTCTGGTAGTGAGACCCCGAGCACGACGGCCCACACGTGAGTCAAACTTTTGACCAGAGTTTCGTAAGACGTCTCCTCGGAAAGACAACTCATGCGCCATAACAGCAGGGCCACTGCGATACTGAGGACGAAGATGACCACCCACGTTTCCTTCTCAAAAATCCTGTACAAGCCTTTCCAGTGCGGCACCTGATTGGGACGTCTCACGTGCCACACCAATGCGTCTTTAAAATGAGGGTCCGTGCTTTCGAACACCTCGCATAATTCCATGTCCAGAAGTAAAGCTCCAAACCTAGCTCACTTACGTCATTGAAGAGATCCCCCTTCATGCCAGTCCACGTGTTATTGGGAGTTTGTCTCCCCATTTCTCATTTCCGGTCAACTTCAGCTGAAACCGCAAATTCATCTTCATTATCGATTGGAATAAACGTCCCTCGAGACGGTCTATCGATGTCACGCCAGGGTTGTTGCTGTAAGGTAGAATAACAAAGGGATCGATTTCTGTTGTGGAAAACTTGATGCTGCATCCTTTCAAGTCATGGGGAATCTTCTGTGGGAACAAAGAAGAACCAAGAAGAAATCGTCCACTGTCTTCAAAGACCCAATAGTTCAACGTGGTTACCCGTAATTGTGTGCACGTTCTCGGTGACCCATAAGGAAACCAAGTGTACGAGGTGCGATAGGAAAGTTTCAAGACTGTGTCAATAGAGGGCGAACCGGATGTAGTACGAGCTTCTGCCGCTTGGGGGTGCGGCCTACATTCATAGTGAATCAGTGTGCCAGCCGGCATCATCGAATTAGCATTTGTTTCTTAGTTACGGGCGTTTTGGTAGTGCATTACACCGACCCTCCTGCGATTTCGGAATGGCGTGTGCATCAAATTTTGCCAAAGACTCGCCAAAACGGCTACGGAAACATATGAAATGCTAAAGCAAGCATTTGGGGAGTCCGCAATGGGTCGTGCACAAACTTTTGTGTGGCATTCACGTTTTAAAAATGGCCGAACCTCTGTCAATGATGACGAGCGTTCTGGACGACCATCTTCGAGCACAACGCCCGAAAATGTTATGAAGATTCGGCAGGCCATTCACGAAGATCGACGTCGTACCATCAACGACTTGTGCGACATTGTTGGGATAGGCTATGGGACCTGTCAGCTGATTCTAAAGGAAGAACTCCACATGCGACGCATCATGACAACGCGCCAGCGCACACCGCCCTCAAAGTGCGGCAGTTTTTGGCCTCAAACACCATGGCCGTCATCCCGCACCCTCCTTAGCTCCGTGTGACTTCTTCCTCTTTCCAAAGATGAAAATTCAGCTAAAGGGAATGAGATTTGAGACGATAGATTCAGGCAGAATCGCAGATGGTGCTTGACAGGCTGACAAAGAAAGATTTCCAGGGATGCTTCCAGGCTTGGCAGGGGCGCTGGGATCGTTGTGTTCACTCCCAGGGGAACTACTTCGAGGGTGATGGATGAATTTAATACCTGAGATAAGTGTACGGTTTTTATATATATATATATATATATATATATATATATAGGCGCAGTCTGGAAACTTTCCGATCGCACCTCGTATGTAAGAAGAGCATCAGTATCAAACAAAACTTCACCAGAGTAATTTTTAATTATCAAATGAACAAGAGACTGCAGTACGAATTCAAAGTAACTGATAACCTATAATAATCTTATATAAAGCAACTAATTTATTTCAAATCTGAACCCAAACAAGGAGCATTAAAAGAAACAAGCCATGACACACCAACAGTCCATGTAGGAGAACATTTAAAACCAAATTACTTATCTTATTTAAACCTTTTCATTCCACACACAAATAGCATCCCCTCAAGTCCAAAGTATTCTCAGCACAGAGTAAGAAAGTGTCAATAAATTATGCTAATTACAAAAACACAGATGGCGATGTGCTTCTCCTGCCATCTAGACACTACATCGGAATAACACAAAGTTGTAAAGGTGCCGGTAGATGGACATGCTATATGACACACAACAAAGAATACCACGGGTATTAGATTCATATCATGTGCACAGGACATATTTCTTAAGTTCCTTTTCATCACTAGATTGTTTTATTCACCACATGTTTAAATGTGGGGGGGGGGGGGGATTTTCTCCCTGCTTTGGGTTTTGATTTTTGCATATAACATTTCACTTTAAGATATGAGCTGCCAAGCAAGAAATATTATCAGAATATTTGGTTTCAGGCAAAGAAGCCAGAAACTCTGAGAACAACAAACAGGAAGACATGGAAAAATTTAAGTAATTCAAATTAGAACCAGAAAAGGACCACAGTTCTGATGATGATTCTACTATATGTTCGCAGTCTTATTGCGGCATGAGTTATTGAAGCTTACGGATGTTTCACCATGTATCTGGTATTAATTGATTAAAATATCAAAGGTGCTTACCGCCTCTGAAACTTCAGTGAATTTCTACCAGACTACACGATGCAACACTCCAGAAGATAGCAAACTTCTTTATTTATCTCCATGAGAGCCTGATATCTAATTTCACTTGTTATGGTTCAAAGTAGGCTACAACAGCTTACAGACTCAAATGACAGAGCCAATACACAAAAGCTTCCTGTACTATGACACACTGTGTGTAAACCCATTACTATACACTCACTTGGCACGAGAGAAAGGACAGCCTCAAAATGTGGCAGGTTACACAATGCGACAGTCCGGAAGGGCCAGCATCTCACGTAGCTCTTTAACTCTGAATGCCAGCTGCAATGCACCTTGCCCGTCAATCAGCATCACAAGACAAACTCTGCTATAGGTTATGGGTTGATAGGCGCATCAGCTACTCTGGCTATTAGCGCTCTCTGATGTTAGTACTCTGGAAAAATCATAAAATGTTATACACAAAGCAAATGCTTCAATTTTCATGCGTTGCAAACTGTTCCTTTTCGGTTTGAAATTCAATGGTTAAGCAGCTGCTAATTTCATTAGGAGTCCGTAAAAATTATTTTGCCCACAGGCTCGTTACAAACTAAGCTCCTACTTTAAACCATCTTCCTCAGTTCATAAGAAGAATAGGTCTTGTAGTATTATATCCATGTGTATGTAGTTATTTAATGATTATAGAAATGACTGACTGAATTTCATGAAATTCAATATGAACTACAAGAGGACAATAAAAGCACTCCAGAAACAGTAAACAAGATGACTGTGGTCATGGGGTGGGCATTTATTGTAATATTATCATGGAATTGTTTATATAAAACTAATTTCTATTGTAATAAATCTTTGGTTCTACTCACACCTCCACAGACACTGAAATACTTTAAAGAAAGTAGAGTTCATAAATTGTTCCCACATATTGCTCATTAGTGTCAGCACATTAAACAAATGAAATTAAAACTAAAACTGAACTTTTATCTTAACCCTGACTTTAAAAGAGGCAACTCCTTCATAACAGATATAACAGTCATAGTTCCATAATTTCACCTTCTAGAATTAAGGTAATGGCATTTTTTATTACGAAGCAGACACAATCACACCATTTCTGTTATCAACTACATTTAAAAAAAAGATGTAACACGTGAAGGTGAGTTTGCCATTATTCACACCCTGGCACTTGCAACCCAGTGTAAGGAAACTGTGGAGTGCTATTCCAACAAGATGGGGCTTAGAACAGATGATTCTTGAAGCTCAACCATAAGTCAGCCAATGGATGTAAACACAATGCTGGCAACATCCAAATCAACTTTTCCCTGGCCCAGTACTGCACCCAGCTCCACATTCAAGTTAACAGAAATGTCTGCGTCCCTCGGCAATACGTTGCACCAGCCCACAAACCTCCTGGACAAGATCACGTTCCTAAGCTTCTCACCTTTAACCCCCACAGTCCTTGATCCTCATGTGCACCACATGCCTGCCAACAATGCGACCATCAATCATGTACACCTTCATATTAGAAATGTTTTTAAAAATGGTTTATAGATTCAAAGGAAGAAAATATTACAGTTAAGCCTAAAATTTATAGACTGACTAGCTTCAAAACATTGTGAAAGTTTCTCCTCTAACAACGAAGGTTTTCAGTAATGGAAAAATATAATATAATAATAATCAGAATACATCTGTGAAAGAGAAGTCAATTCTTGCATTTGGGTCATTCTATATTAAGTCAACAAATGGAGTGACAACAATGGCAGAATTAATTATGATGCTTCTTCTTCTTCTTCTTCTATGGCTCTCCGGTCCATACTCTGTCCATGGGCTCCTGTTCCATTCAGTCCTATCCTCTGCTCGGATGTTAGGTCCATCTGTCAGAGGCTTTGATTGAGGTTTTGAAACATCTTCCTTTTTACGGTGCAAGGTTGTTAGCCTTGCGACTAACCCCCAACCTGGAGGACCACGGTACCTGACTTAGTCTGACCTCTCTCCCTCGATCAATCTGGATAGGAAGGCCCTACCAGTAGCTATGCTACCGCCAGCTAGTCAGTTTTAATATGTGAATCCTAATGAAGTAGCGTACATCTACTGAGTTACTTATCTGGTATCAACATTTTACAGATATTACCAATTTTCAGAGAGTATACACAAAAGAAAATGGCACACATGTCATATTAACAAACATAACATGGCAATAATTTTGGAATCTTTGATAAGATTCACATTATTTTACCCTCAAACTTTAGACCTATAAGATCAATTCTGGAGAAAATCTGCCTTACTGCTCTTGGAATCAAATTTCATGGTACATTTTGGATCAAAACTCACCACAAAATTTAGTGCTTTCTGTACGCTAGAAACAAATTGATATTTATGTTATCACATATCTCAGAAATGTTAACAAATGCAAGTTTTAAACTTCTACAATTTACCACCCGAAGGCAGGCACTGGTGTGTATTAATATTAAAGTTGTAGCTTAGGGCACTACTCAGACAATTGGGGTAAAATAAGATGCAATCTCATTATGTTGCAAAAATTTCAACTTTCATACCCATTTGCTCATAGACATGTCATTTATACCAAAGATATGTTGACATATGGCAAAAATATACTCAAAATTCAGCACTACATTCATTCTCTACTCTGAAATAACCCTGTCTCTAAATATATCTATAAGAACGTGTGCATCCTAACCTGAAGCACACGTAGGTTCCAGTCCAAGTACCTTTGCATTTGTGGTTAGTACATGATCAATAACAACACTACTCCTATGTTCCTTCCCAATTCAGGATAATAATTCTGGTAGCATTTTATATGTTTGACCTATCTTGATGCTTGGAGCTGAACACCATTATCTTCAATCAAGAAGGAATCTTCTCTCTGAGGGGGAAAAAACAACAACAAACAAACAGAAAGTGGTCAATAAGGCTGCATAAATTTTTCACAGAACATTCTTGTTTTCTTGAACAACCAACCATCAAAAACCATCATAATCATAGGCAATATATGTCTGTGTTGTTTAACTTCTCACACCTGTTATTTGGTGTTATAAACGATGTGGACAGAACAGAAACAGCTGTAGCGACCTCTCTGGAGTTTAATGAGTTAAAACATGGTATGCTTGAGCTCCCGGTATTGCAAGTGCATAACTATGTACAGTTATTAATACATTACAAATAATTCCTTAAAGTTTTCTGGTCAAAATATATTATAATGGGTAGTATAATGTATCAATAGAATATAATGGGTGGATTTATTTGTATTTTATGTAAACCCTTATACTATGTGATATCTTTATAACTGTACAAATTGCAATTGTATTATTCATACTTATAACACATCCTACTACCATCCAACTACCTTAGAGATCCATGCAATTAAATAAAAATGTACGCATGTATTCTAATGATGTGTATGTTGCTGATAGAGTAATTTAACAGTTTATGAGGTATTTGAAGTTGACTTGTAGATCTGCATTTGCAGCCAGCATTTACAATTCTCATGACTTGATGCAGAAAAGTATAACAACTTAAAAAAAGGAACATTTTCAATGAGCCTCGGAACCATTGTCATCGAGTTAGTCTGTCATTATGTACTGTTTGTACTCTATTGTCATATCACCAACAAGTTCAATTAGAAGTAATACTTTCAGTGTCTATGCACCATACATACAATTCTCATTCTAAGTGTTGTACACATACTTATCGTTTCATGAACTCATGCCCTGATGAACAATACACACACACACACACACAAGAATATACTGCAAAGCTTACTGAAATATTTGGGTGTCTTTCTTTGAATTATACAGACTTTTTTGAGGTTATGCAACACATTTTTCTTTTTTTGACTGTCTCCACTCAGTTCTGCAGATGGTGTCAATTATTTTTATTAATTGTGTACATCATACATAAAATGTTTAATTATATCCAAGGCAAACAGACAGTTCAAAGTCCAAAAACAATGTTTTATACTAATCAATACCCTGATACGAGTTCTTACACGCTGGCGACATCTGTCGGATATAGCGAATACTTCGTTACTAAAACTCGACTCACAATCGAATCGATACATGTATCGATTGCGGCCAGGTATTGCGCGACAGCCATTCGTCAACAACGGTTGCAAGTTTTGAAATGTGAGCAAAACGGTTTGGAAAATTTTTCGAAGAAAACTGCGGAAGAAAGAACTGGACAGAAAAAGTAAGTGTACCACAAAAAGGACAATTCACATTTCTTCATGTGGACCATTAAATCCAACCGGCGCACAGTATTTTTGCTGAGTTGGGTAAGTAATATACAGTGAACAGCCTTCGGCTCCAACATATGTAGTTTCTTTCGTGGTTAATGTTCCAACACAACATAAAATACAAGTGATAGAATAATATATAATCCTTGTTCGGATCAGAATTTGAGATAAGACTGCAAAACTACAAAAGTGCGTATTTTAAGCTACTGACATGTCTTCAAATCATTCATACACAGTTCTGCATCATTGCCATATTATAAATGTGTAGCAAGAAATATTACTGCATGTAGAATTTATAGGTATATTTTTGCTCTAAAGCATATCGCCAGGCAAACTTTACATGTATGTTTCCAGTTTGCAGTGGTTTTGCTAGTTATCATATTCACACCAAATGCAGATTTTACGCAGACACCATTCGCTACACCAAATTCTACAAATATAGGATTTCAGAAATTGCGGGCTTTTCTCTCCAAAATTATATCACGGTGTGATATTTCGGATCTCCATATGAAGTGGTCCTAGTGTGTGGAAGAAGACAAGTGGCATTATATTTACACCAATTTTTTTTTAAATCGATCGGTGCTTGAAATGCTTAAAGGACAAAAAATACACACAATGTATGTTGATTTTGTAGCTGGCATTACCATTGTGAAAGGAAAGTAGCTTAAAAAATTGTTTTCAAGATGTATAGCTTGGCACCGCAGGTTGTAATGTGCAAATTTTGTTAGGCAGAAGAGGCTCAAGTTTAGTTACTTTCCATCCTATTTGTCAGCCTCAAAGTTCAGTTTAATAAAGTGTTTCAATGTAATGGTTGACAATACGCCTGCAACTATTACAAGTTACTCCATCAGCAGACAGTCCACTCAAAAGGCAATAACAGGAGGGGAAATGATTAACAATGAGCAATATAAATTGTAGTATTTAACAAATGCTATTACACTGATGAAATGGATGGTGAATGTAGCACACTTGGGAGACTTAGTTGGATTTGATTAATATTAAAATAGACAGTGTGTGAGGATGAGGATTGGATTGATCTTGCACAGGAGGTTAGGATACAGTGGCTGGATATTTTGTACAGAATATCACACAACTTCCATTTCACATTCACATGGAATGCTCAGACGGTAGGGTCCATCAGAAATGTTCCTCAAGAGAGAATATTAAGCACCTAGTTTCCATACCCTTGCAGAACAATGGGGCAGAAGTTGATCTCCCATTACTGTACACTAAACAGACCATCTTCTGCAAAGTCAAAACACTCAACTCATTAAAGTCATGTTTACTGACAATTTAGGGTTCACATGTTGTTGCTGGCACTCCTGCTTCATATTTAGAGAGTCCTAGATTCACATCTGTGCCCAGAGACTGAATACCCTGACATTTGCAAATTGGAAAAGTAAATAAAAATATGTATTTAAAGGATTATATTTCATTTCATTGGTTTTATTATTTGAAATTAAAGCAAATTCTTTGAAGGCCAGTTCATTGTAACATTTACAATGGGCTTTATAAAGTCAACTTCATGTAGACCTGCTATTATTACTTTTGATACAGGTTCAACTATTTTAAGATAGGTCCCAGGGATGGATTTCTACGAAAAAGGCAATGAATGTCAGATTCTGTGGATGCAGGGAATTTATTGTCACCATGAGCAGCTACCAACCATTCAGGTCCCTGCACCAGACATTTAATGATATTATCACTACAAATGGCGCGGCTAAGAGCAGTTCTGGGAATACTTGCTACTGTGCAGTTCAGAATATTTTATCTTACAGACTGCAATCTATCAAGAAATGTAATAAATGTAAAGTTAAAAAAACACAAGAACTGAAACTTTATACTCGATCTCTGACATCAAGGAAAGATGACTGAGAAGGCAGTTGTCATCTGGGATGCTGCTACATGTATTCTAAGTTGAGGGTGTCTAACGATAGTGTGTTAAAGAGAACATTTTAAATTACGGGGGTGGTGGCCTGCAGAATCTGAAAATTAACGAGCTGCATAAAGTACACTCATCAGGTAGTATATGAATGATACACCATGCAAGATGAGATGGGCAGGACATACAGCACACACAGGAGAGATTATAAATGCTCTGTAGATGGAAGAACACTCATGAGACGTAGCACAGACGAGAGGGAAACATTAAAACACATCTTGTATGTGATGTGTGGGTATAGACTGGACTGATTTCAGATTAACTGTTACTTTTGTAATGTGTATGAGGAGTTTCGTAGCTTTGTCAATTTGACAACCAGACAGTGACTAATTTGCCTGTCATATCCTCTCTTTCCAGTTTTGTAAAAGCACTGAATTGGACCAAGACATGGGGTGCCCCGTCAACTATGGGGATGACTACAAGAAAAACTGTGGCAAATACTGGGACAGAGACTTTCACAACTGGAACAACAAACCTGTCTCTGACTGGGACAGGGACAAACTTTATGCCTGGTACGACAAAAATGTGGAAGACTGGGACTGTACCACAGAAAACTGGGACGACGACAGTCTCAAGAACTGGGACGAGGACTTCACGGAGGACAGACCCTCAGGTATGTGACCAAACATCTTATCACTTTGTGTTGCTTGCTGTTAACAAGGGGAATATTTGGCTCATAAAAGACAGGCAGTAAAATGTTTGATACTGGACAGTTTTGCTCCTGATGCCACGAGAACATATGAAAATGGTACATATCTGAGCTAATAGATTTTATCATCTATTTATATCTTAATTTGTGGTTTATATAAAGGATATGTCAGATGCTCATACAATGTAGCGTAGATGACAATATTTATATTCCTGCTTTTAAGTTCATAAACATGCTATTTCTTGCATGGAAATTTTAGAATGCCATCAACAAAGTGTGGAAGAATGGAGTCATGTTTTCATATTTCTTATCTTTAATTTCCAATGCATTAATCTGTTACGAGAATAATGGTTAATTGCAAATGTCTGTAAACAAACTGCTAAGGAAAATATTGTTGAATGAAGATTTCAGTTGGCAATTATTACATGTATAGCACCAAATTTCGCTGGTTATGTGCATCTCATGTTACTTTTAGGATAATAAAAGGAAGGAAGGTGGCATTTCAATAATATTGATGCACAAGGTATGCATGTACTGTGTTTGAAAGAATATTTATTATAACTGGCCACTTCATTGACGTGGGGGAGGTGGCATGGAAACATTACGATGGATTTTAGGTAAATATGTTTTGAGCCTCTGAGATGACTGGAAATGGCTGACCACAGCTTCCCATATGCAGGTGTTGTTATTACTCTTGATTAATCTTCCAACTGAAGGCTGCTACTTATAGTGGCAACGATATCAAATATTTTCCAAGTGGGCACAATGCTTTTTATTTAAGAATGATCATAATCTCCTGCAGTGGAGAACATGACCACATTATGCTACTGAAAATGTTATTATTTGATGGTACCACACCAACGACCATGAAGTTGTAAACCCAACGTCCCTGAATTAGAAAATTAATATACACACTAAATATTATTGACCAGACTGCACTATAAACAGCATTACATACATAGGAAGACAATATTAAAATCATCTCCTAACTGATTCGAACACTCAGCAAGTACATGAATTATTGCTCCTGTCAGTATGAGACCTGAGTTCTGAACAATTACCTCACAATTACGCTTTACATTCTGACAGCAGACCATGCTTGGCAATTAAGTTATAACTGAACCTATAATTAAGCCGTGCAAATACTAATTGCTGCACCGTATTTCATAAGTTCTTCATATGAATCTGTTATTGCACAAAAAATTGTGAGTAAACACAAAACAGTCATGTCTTATGTGTATTTGACATCTTGTCAATGCCTTGTTTCCTGAGACTAATGCCGGTCAATGTATAATCTTTAGAAACCATCAGAAATAATAACTATCATTAGGACTACCCGAGCAGTTCTTAGGAAGTGGAAATGCCAATATGTACGGCACAATATAGACTTTTATTATAAACTTCAATTTAAATTACAGGCTGATTTTAGAGACAACAAAACTTCAGACCACTTATTTAAAGAATTGCCTACTACACAAGTCCTACAGACTGTAATTTAATACATCAGGAAGGTCACCACCATCTGTGGTAACATTCCTCTTCAATTATGATGGACGGTCCATTCAATGGGCAAATTATGTGGCGTACTACGAAAATTATTTTAATCATGCTGTATGGTTAGGATGCCTTAGAACATGCCTGTAATTTTGAAAACTTTGTTACAGAAAAGAATTTTCGGCCTTACGCAACAAAGCTGAGAGACTTTGACCCGCTGAGACTTCTAGGGGAAGGAGGTAAGTATAAATTTCCATTAACACTTGCCTATCTCTGCTGATAAATATAGGCCTGATTTTCTGTAATCCTCTAGATCAAAGGGCAAAATAGTAGAAGTCGTAGCACCAACAGCTGTTACTGTATTCAGACATGTGATTATGATCAGTGGTTAGATATCTAACCACAACATTGACAAACTCTGAACCAAATCTTTATTAATGTTTGAGCAAAATGAAGCTTCAGAAATATTTTCTTGCTTCAAGACGTCATGGTGTGGTTGAGAACAGTTGGAAACAACTCAAAATTCTTTTATGCTTAAATTAAATGAAAATACACATTTTGCCAACAATACCATTCTTTTTCTTATTGCCGACTATTTTCTTGAATGTTATCTGGAAAGAGTGGACTGACAAATGGTAACCATTATTAACCGTTGTGTCTTTATCTTGGTACACATAAAGACCCACAAATTCATAATTTTAGCACAAAATGCACACAATCACACAAATGTTTGATATTACACAAAACGTTTATAAACAATTATGATCTTTATAAAGGGACAGTCTACAAATACCTCAGACCACTATTGAGCAGAAAGCAACAAGAATCATAACTGTGTGCTGTTACAGGTTTTGGAAAGGTTTTCATGACGAGGAAGAACTGTGGCATGGATAATAACAAGACATATGCGATGAAAATCATGGATATTCCCGTAGAAGGCGACCGAGACAAATACCAAACAGAGTGCTACGTCCATCAACTCTGCTCCCAATTTCCATTCTTGGTAGCACTCTGTTACGCCTTCAACACAGAGTCAAAGATCTGTCTCGCACTTGGTGAGTACATGAAAAACAATTCCTGATTCGAGGATGGTTGAGAAGCAAAGTGAACAATTTAACAACAGAAGTGTCAGTGCGTTGTAGTGCCAAGTAATGCTGTAAAATTTACATAGTTGCAGAGGTACAACACCCTGATAACACAAAGAATAAGAACCAGGTTCAAACTTAAATCCCTAACATTCCATGTTTTGAGAATATGCGTACTCTGCTGGAATCAAAACCTTCAAAATTCTGTTCACTAGTGTCAAAACTATTAAAGATGAGGACAAATTTGCTGTACTTAGGCTTATCTTCTGCATAACAGTGCTTTTAGTGCAACATCTTAAAATCGTTATTAAACCTCTATCTTCTGTGAAACGTAATTGCTATTTTAATTTGTACACATCTGTATGTCCCTTATTCCACATCCTGTAGTCAGTCTAAGATGTGAATCCATGGAAAGTTTGCAGATAAATGTACTGTCTATCTGAGCGAAGAACTACCTTGACCTTCATACACAAGTGCCCATCTGCAGTGATGCGCATCCCTCCTAACACGCACAAGAGAAATCAACAGCTGACACTCATTAGTTTTCCAGCGTTTCACCTCATTTTTCTAGTTTTGGCATTTCTTAGTTTTTCTTTTTAATTCAATGATCACTGCCAGCACCTGCAACGGAGGGAGTGTTCTTCGTGTCGTTTAATGTTTTTAGGACCACATTCAGGATGCCTTCAAGTTTGAGATAGTTATTACTTTAGACAGACAGACAGTATGTATGATACAGGAAATCCTCCTGCTGAGCACGGTGGTCTGGTGTACTGAGTGTACATCAGTTTGAATGATTCCAGTCAACACCAGTTGTGTGCTGTGGTGTTAACACACTGTCCTATCACTTATGTTTTGTGTGAGGAATCATGTTTACTCAGAATTTTTCTGGAGAGGAAAACATTGCAGTAACTCCATTGTCAAATTCAACAGATAACGCAGTAGCACTCACTAGTACCCCTAGTATCATGAAGTGTCCTTACAGTAACAATAATGCATTATTATTTTTCCAGACTATTATCCTGGTGGAGACTTGTTCCATTTGCTGCGTTACTGGGGCAAGTTTACAGAGACTGCAGCAAGACTATACCTAGCGGAGATAGTCCTGGCTGTTGAATACCTGCATCAGGTAGGCAGACATCACTTCACTTGTCTGCATTAAACTACTTAAGTGAATGTGGGGCTATAACTTTTTTATTCTATTCAATGTCATTTTTATTTTCTGTGGTAAACAACAATAACAGTATATATGACATCTTAGTTAAAGCGCTATAAGGCAGAAATGCAAAATAGTAGTACTACAACTTTCTGCCACATTAACCTTTATCTTACTAGCGTTCCTTGTCTGGGACATAAGTTGTGTACTCAGCCCTATGAACGTTCCCTGTGCGGAACTCAAAACTTGCAACACTGTAAGTAGACTTGGTTATGTATTTGGTCTCTTTTAGGGGCTGCAAATATTGAATCACTTTCTCTAGGGTTCCGACAAGTTCAACCTGAGCTGTCAACCTGGAAACTATAAACAGCAATTAACTTTGTTTATGTCAAGTGGGTTTGGGCTTCATTTTCAGTCCCCCTATTCAAAGTTTCTCACGTTCTTCCTCATGATGGGTGAAAAGAATGTGTATCCACTGAAGTAGCGGAAACAACTTTTTCTGTGTGGTCATTAGTTCACAACCATGGCTTCTACCATGTCGAATGAGCTTCAAAAGAACTAAGTAAAGTTACTAAGGCCTATTTAGGCAATTAAGATATTAACTGCATTATTAAAAAAACTATGTTTTCTCTGTTCTATTCGAATAAATATGGCTTTTATTTCGTGAATTTATCATGTTTACTTTAGATAATATTAAAGTTTTCCGTGGAGCGTGCACAAAAGTTTAAAAACCTGCAAAAAACCCCAATAGGGCTGCTACCATTTTGCCGTTTAAATCCCCGTCGTGTAAAGGTTAAAAAGCAGCAAATCACACTGTGCAAATAACTCGTTAATTTCTTCCTTTCAGATCGGTGTCATACACCGTGACTTGAAACCAGAAAATATCCTGATTGATGCACGCGGCCACATCGCAGTCTCTGATTATGGGCTGTGTAAAATCTTCAACTGCCACACAAAGGTAAAGTTAAATCCACCTTATCTTTTGTTGGGTTTACTTACAGGGTCGCATAGGCTACATGGACCACACTCTGTCTGGCACTACTCCTCGTTTAAGACTGGATAGTTTACAGGAGGACAAAATCTTTATGTAGCGATTCTTAATGGAAAAAGTGTAAACAAATGTAACAAGGTCTTTCAATTGCAGGGGATGAACTTAGAACTAATACCTATAGCTCTATTAGAGTTTCATAAATTATTGCTGTTATGCAATTCATACACCATTAACATGCTGTTTACTATACCAGATATGAAATATATTAGATAAATAAGCCTGGTTCTTACTTTGCGGAAACTACATCAGTTAACAAGTGGTTTGAAGAAAGGGCAATACTGGATACTAAGGAGGATAGAGCAAGGGGCTAGTCCAACTAACTAAATAACTAGATGGCTTACGTAACCCGAAGGTTCATCACCGAATTAACCAAAGCCCTCCACCAGACACTGTTCTGGGGAAACAAAATCCAGTCTCCTTCAACTCCTATCTCCCAAGATCTTGCCTGAGATTATCCTCCCATCTACGTCTAGGTCTCCTTAGTGGACCTTCCCCTCAGGCTTCCCAATCAATAACCAATGAACACCATTTGCCCCATCAATGCGTGCCACATTCCCCACCCATCTCATTCTTCTTGAATTAATCACCCAGAATTGATTGGGGGAAAACAAATTATTAATCTCACCATTATGCAGTTTTCTCCATGCCCCATCATCTTCTCTCCTAGGACCGAATATCCTCCTCAACACCCTATTGTCAAACATCTGCAATCTATGTTCCTCCCTCAGAGTGAGATACCATGTTTCGCACCCATACAAAACAGGAAAAATTATTGTATAGTATATTTTAAACTTTAGGTTTTTATAAATCAGACCGGAAGACAAAACACTTTGAACTGAAAAGGAGCACGTATTTCCAGTATTTGGTCTCCTTCTAACTTCCTAATGAGTATCATTTTGATTTGTTCCCAAGTATTTGAACTGCCACACTTACAAGGGATCTATTAGCCACACTAAGATAATTCTGTCTGCTGATGAGATACAAACATAATATTAGTTTTTTGTGAATTTACTTCTAGCCCCACCTTTCTACTAGCCTCCAGTAAAACTTCTGTGTTCCTCTTTATTGTATTTATGTCATCACCCAATAAATTAACATCGTCAGCAAATGCAATTAGCTGAAGTGTCCCATCCAATTGCAACCCCTCCTGCCTGTCTTGGACTTTCCTGATGGCATATTCTAGTGCAAAGTTAAAGCGCAATGGGGACAAGGCATCTCCTTGTTTCAGACCATTCTTGGTGGAAAATGACTCAGATAAATATTTAACTATACAAATTTTACTACAGGTTTTATTTAAGCACATTTTTATTTGACTCACTGGCGTCTTTAGAATACCAAATTCAATTTGAATATTGTATAACACTTCTCTCTTAACAGAGTTATAGAAAATTTCGTTCAAACTGGGGTTAGTTTAGATTTTTTAGCATTAATGAAAAAATATGTGTTAGGACCTTGCATACCGTGCAGTATATCCAAATATACAAAACATGTGGTTTCTTACAGTTTACCAAGTATTGTTATGATAGGAAGCTTATGGAGTTAACTTAGAATGGGCTGGACATCTAGGGAGAGAGGAAATTCCGCAAAATATAGGTGGGAGAAACTCCTGCACGTTGCTAACTTGGAAAAGAGGGGAGCAGATGGGAATACAGCATGAAGAGGGATCTTAGAGAAATAGGTTTTATGAGGGCAGCAGATGAAGGAATTGACTGATTTTAATGCCAAGTTTGTGTTTAATGTTCAGAGCTTTGTTCCAGTTACCAAACAGTTAATTTCTAGTTGCTTCCTGTCTGATATCTCTTTTACGGTTATAGAAAATGCTTTTTCTATTAACAGGAGAAACGTGCAGAATCCGTGTGTGGGACAGCCCACTACATGGCCCCAGAAATGCTGCGAGGCAATGGATACAGCTTTGTGAGTATCTCATACCCTGATAGTGCGAGAATAATGAGCTCATTGTTTTATGTCACTGAACCAGCAGTAAGTTTAATGTAAACTATTAAGGCAATGCACTACAATATTCTGAGGATTTGGAGCCACGGATGGAATCTTCATGGAGCTTGCAATGACACATGCATAATCAAAGTAATCAGTATTCAGCACGAGACATAGAAGCATTCTACCAAATTTGGCGAACTCACAACAATAAAGTGTAAAATAATCTTATGCACTTCCACAACCAAACTCTATAAAAATGCTCCTGTTAGCTTAACCAAGTCTGTCCACAGGCGATCTTTTGGGAATTGCTTAACAGATAATGAGAATTTAAACAATGCTTAACCAAATGATTTCCATGTTTGTCATTGCACATTCATAGGAAAATGTAAGAAAAGTCAGCAGTCTCCATGTCGATAGGAATCAAACCTCTTCCTATATTAAACAGATAAATGAAGAAAGAGTACAAGTCATACACAAGAAAGTTCAATATAAAACTGGAGGCAAGAAATGAACAATGCAGATCCTTCCACAATTTTTTCCTTGATTCTGAAGACCCTAATGAAAATGTTTGACCGTGTGATGAAGTGAAAATGAGTGCAATTTGAACTGTTGCAGGAAGTCGACTGGTGGAGCGTGGGAGTCGTCACATATGAGATGTTGGCAGGCCACAGGCCCTTTGAATTTGATGCCAACAAAAGAGATTTGCAAACACTCTACACGTAAGTATCGGTGACCCAACGAACGTGTTCCCTGTGAACATCAGTCTCGTATCAACAGTTACATGCAGATACCTCTGCGGCCAACACATTACTGTCTATTTCAATGCCAGGAAAGCAGGAGCACATTTTAATCATATGAATAATTAGCCTTAGGCAAGGAAACAAAATGCAAGCACAAACATTACGAAAGCAAATTTGAGCAGGACATCGATAAAATGTAGGGGGTCTGTAAACTAAAGTATTGCAAAAGCTAAGAACTAACATATTTTGACAAGTACAATTTTCCTTGACTCTTGTATGACCTGCATCAGAGTTCTCCATGCAAATTACACATAACTAAGCAGTTTACTGGAAACGTCACAGGCATTAGAAATACTAATTCTCAATGCATGTTTAATAAGAACGTTTAAATGGTAAATACAATGGGCCTGTCTTTCACAGTAAAATCGTATGTGACACCGTAGACATTCCCACATGGTTGTCGCCAGATGTGGCAGACCTTGTCTGGAACCTCCTGGACAAGAAACCACATTGCAGACTTGGCGCACTGGACATCAAGTGGCATCAATTCTTTGACGTGAGTTCTTATCCCATGTCTGACATGGTATAATAAATAATACAGAATATACACATATTTCAGTTCTGAACTATGCTTTGTCCATGTAATGTACTAAGAAAATCAACCAGAGGGAACTTCTGTGCAGTTCATGGCTTCTGACACTATTCTGGACAATTTCGCTGTTTGGAAAGTTCAGCATAATTTACATTCCCAATCAAATAAAAATAACTTATGTGATGGGCCTAACACCGTCAGTACATAAGCAGTAAGACCGCAGTAAAAGGTTTAGAAAGGTGACGCATAATATCTTGCCAGAGCAGAATTTCAAAGGTGTCTCTCAGTACACAACAATTTTCTTTGATCCTTGAAGGCAAGATCGGATGTCCCCAAAGTTCCTTGTAACTGCAGTCCAAAGTTTATATCCAAGCAGAAGATTGCAATTCAATTCCTTGTACTTCCTCCGTGATTGAAGGGTCTTTTATGTCGAAGCATTCTCCCTTCTACCTCCCCATACTTTAACTCTGCAATCAACAGTCTGGTCCATGTCACTGACGTTTGTGCTTCATCCTACAGGGACTCAAGTGGAGTGACGTGATGGCAAAGAAATACCAGATGCCGCGCCCCCCACCACGACGACCAGTCGGCTCTATTGCATCCAGTCAGATAAGAGACAGTATCTTCAACCGGAGTGAAGACAATTACGAGGTAAGTAAGAGTACTGTGTGTGACATTTTATTATGTGCTGCATAGCAACGGTGTTTATACTTGGTGATTCTGGCTGTCCCAAGTCCTATGCTAATACACGAGTGGTGCATGACATGAGATGGCTTATGGGCATAAAAATTAATTAGTGTTAAAAGAATGGTGGTTATTAGACTAAAATGCAATAAAGAGAGTCTACAATTAAGATACAGCTTTATAAACAGGTTTCAACATAACCTAACGTTTGTACCTTATGAACACTATAATAAACAAGTTCCACTACAACTGAATTTACTTATATATATCTCTGTAATTCATTTTGCAGGTATGCACATATGTTGCGCCCGTACTTATACCACATTAGTCACATGACGGAGACATCGAATAGCGGCACCCAAGACCAAGAAATGGACGTTCTTCAACTCGCGTCTATCATCGAAGAAGTCATCACAATACCATTTGAGAATAGTGAAGTACTTAAATAGTTAAATTGTTTTCACTTAAATACTTAAATTGTTGTTAGAACATAAGTTAAATAATGTATTAGTTAAATTGCTTTTCGTTCACATATTATATATATAAGAATAAAAATTATAAAATATGTTCATAAACTTTCGCTGCATGCAATTGCATACTTGTTAGCCGTAATTCCAGTTCTGATCTGATCCTAATGTTTATTTCCTTTGCAGACTCCAGAAATGGACGACGTGATGTTTGCATCGGCCATTTAAGACATCGTGAATCAGCTAAATTAGTATAATTAGGGCATTTTTAGTTGAAAAGTTAAATAGTTAAATTGTTGTAATGAAAACGTTAAATTGTTTAGTCAAAAACTGTTTAATTAAATTGTTTTTGATTTAACTGTTTATATTTTAGATAAATAGTTCAATTGTTTGTGAAAAAGTTAAATTGTTTTTAGTTCACATATTATATATTTAAGAATAAAAATTATAAAATATGTTCATAAACTTGCGCTGCATGTGTTTCCATACTTGTTACTCATAATTCCAGTTCCTGTTCTGATCCAATGTTTATTTCTTTTCCAGATCCCAGGGATGGACAACATTGAATTTCTGTCCTTCAGTGAAGAATCACGAATCTGCCCATTTAGTTACGTAGTTTGAAATTAAAAGGTTAGATAGGTTTAGTTAAATTAGCTAAATACTTAAATTCCTTTAGTTAAGTACTTACGTTGTTTTATTTAAATAGTTACAGTGTCTTTAGTTAAATTGTTTTTAGTTCACATATTATATATTTAAGAATAAAAATTATAAAATATGTTCATAAACTTTAGCTGCATGCAATTGCATACTTGTTAGCCGTAATTCTAGTTCTGATCTGATTCAAATGTTTATTTCCTTTGCAGACTCCAGAAATGGATGACGTGATGTTTGCATCGGCCATTTAAGACATCGTGAATCAGCTAAATTAGTATAGTAGTAGTATAGTTGAAAAGTTAAATAGTTTCAGTTAAATAGTTAAATTGTTGTAATGAAAACAGTAAATTGTTTAGTCAAAAACTGTTTAATTAAATTGTTTTTGATTTAACTTTATATTTTAGATAAATAGTTCAATTGTTTGTGAAAAAGTTAAATTATATTAGTTAAATAGTGTTTTAATTAAATTGTTTTAGTTTAATTGTTTATATTTTAGTTAAATATTTTAATTGTTTCAGTGGACAGTTAAATTGTATTAGTTAAATAGTGTTTTAGTTTAATTGTTTATATATTAGTTAAATATTTTAACTGTTTTAGTAAAAAAGTTAAATTGTATTAGTTAAATAGTGTTTTTAATTAAGTTGTTTGTTTATATTGTAGTTCAATATTTTAATTGTTTTAGTAGAAAGTTAAATTGTGTTAGTTATATAGTGTTTTTAATTAAATTGCTTTAGTTTATATATTAGTTAAATGGGGCTGGAAGTAAATTCAGAAAAAACTAAGTACATCTTAGTATCTCGTCATCAGAAGACAGGCGGGCAAAATTATCTTAGGGTGGCTAATAAATCCTTTGAAAGGGTTACAAAGTTCAAATATTTGGGAACAACAATAACAAATCAAAATGATACTTGTGAGGAAGTTAGGAGGAGACTAAATTCCGGAAATGCTTGCTACTTCTCAGTCCAAAATATTTTGTCTTCCCGTCTGATTTCTAAGAACCTGAAAATTAAAGTATACAGAACAATAATCTTGCCTGTTGTTTTGTATGGGTGCGAAACATGGTCTCTCACTCAGAGGGAGGAACACAGATTGCAGGTGTTTGAGAATCGGGTGTTGAGGAGGATATTTGGGCCTAAGAGGGAAGACGATGGGGCGTGAAGAAAACTGCACAATGACGAGCTTAAAAATCTGTACTGCTCCCCCAGTATTGTGAGGGTGATTAAGTCGAGAAGAATGAGATGGGCGGGACATGTAGCGCGCATGGATGGGACAAGAGGTGTGCACCGGGTACTGGTTGGGAAACCTGAAGGGAAGAGACCGCTGGGGAGACCTAGACGTAGATGGGAGGATAATCTCAGGCGGGATCTATGGGAGATAGGAGTTGAAGGAAACTGGATTTTGTTGGCCCAGGACAGGACAGGTGGAGGGCTTTGGTTAATTCGGTGATGAACCTTTGGGTTCGGTAAGCCATCTGGTTGCTTGGGTCCACTATTTGGGAAGCCTGAGGGGAAGAGATCACTGGGGAGACCTAGACGTAGATGGGAGGATAATGTCAGGCGGGATCTAAGGGAGATAGGAGTTGAAGGAGACTGGATTTTGTTGGCCCAGGACAGGGTCCGGTGGAGGGCTTTGGTTAATTCGGTGATGAACCTTCGGGTTCGGTAAGCCATCTAGTTAGTTAGTTAGTTATATTAGTTAAATATTTTAATTGTTTTAGTAAAAAAGTTAAATTGTATTAGTTAAATAGTGTTTTAATTAAATTGTTTTAGTTTGATTGTTTATATATTAGTTAAATAGTTTAATTGTTTTAGTAATAAAATTAAATTTGTATTAGTTACACAGTGTTTTAATTAAATTGTTTTTAGTTTAATTGTTTATATTTTAGATAAATAGTTCAATTGTTAGTGAAAAAGTTAAATTGTATTAGTTAAACAGTGTTTTTAATTAAATTGCTTTTAATTGAATTGTTTTAGTTTAATTGTTCATATTTTAGTTAAATATTTTAATTGTTTCAGTAAAAAAGTTTAATTGTTTTAGTTTAATTGTTTATATATTCGTTAAATAGTTTAATTGTTTTAGTAATAAAGGTAAATTGTATTAGTTAAACAGTATTTTTAATTAAATTGCTTTTAATTGAATTGTTTTTAGTTTAGTTGTTTATATTCTAGATAAATAGTTCAATTGTTTGTAAAAAATGTTAAATTGTATTAGTTAAACTGTTTTTAATTAAATTGCTTTTAATTGAATTGTTTTTAGTTTAATTGTTCATATTTTAGTTAAATATTTTATAATGTTTTAGTAAAAAAGTTAAATTGTTTTAGTTTAATTGTTTTAGTAATAAAGTTAAATTGTATTAGTTAAACAGTGCTTTTAATTAAATTGTTTTTAGTTTAATTGTTTATATTCTAGATAAATAGTTCAATTGTTTGTAAAAAGGTTAAATTCTTAATACAGATTTGCAAAGTGTGCTTTTTAATATATTTGAAAAATTCGGAAAATGAGGCATTTAATTACACAATTAACAGTGCATGGCCCAATTTGACATTATGAAGATGTTGCCTTGGGAGTGATGAGTAACTGCCTGTATAATGGTAAGAAGGACTGAACATAACAAGCACATTTTATGCTTTGCGGAAGATTTATTATGTCAAGACACAGGATAGCAAAATGAGAAAGATATTGTACTTAAAATATGCAGTTGCATCACAGTACACTAAAAATAAAAATGTTACCTAATGTGTAAATCATAACAAAGTTGGAATTGCTGCAGAGTGGTAAGTCTTTGCTGTCAATCAAGGCAAAAGTCCTTGTGATGCTGTACGTGAAAAGCAGTCCTGCTACACCCATCTAGGTCATTTGGGGGGAGACAGGGTAGAGCGCGTAATCATTCTTGACCTCAGCACTAGATGATGGTGAGTAGTCAGCATCATGCCCTGGTCACTCTTTAACTCAAGGAAAGGACTCAGGTACCCAATGGATAGGAGGCTGGGTGGGCCCCAGAGACGGTCTGGACGCAGAGGCTAGAGGAAAAATCTTCTGCCCCCTTCGTGGATCAAACCCTAGTTGTCCAGCTCATAGCTAGTCACTATACTAACTCAGCTATCCCAGTAGGTGGCACAACATAATTACAGGCAGCTGGAGAAAGCCCTCAATGTCCTAATGACAAACAAATACTGACAGCCAAAGACTTCTATGAATTTGCACAAGAAAACATGAATGCAATAAAACACTTATGAGTCTTATTAGGGCTAAAGGAACGTTTCAGTAATTGCACATTAGTATAGCCTCCATGGAAAGATACAGAAGAGCATAACTGAAGAAACTGCTTTCACTGTATGATTAAATGCTAGCACATTCATACAACTCCAAAGAAAAACACTATACAAGTCATGATACACTTACTTAACCAACCTTCTTTTCTGCTTCTCTGATAAAGACTTAGGGGCTTCTATTTCAGACTTTTCTGATTCCTCATCTTCATCTTCATCTTCACTTGGAATAAGGTCTTGCAAAGAAACAGTACATGCACTTGTAGCAACTTTATTTTAGTCATAGACCATAATGAAAAGTCATGTCAACACAATCATAATCTGGATGCATCACGATTATTTAGTACACATGTACTGATGCTTTCATCCCGGAATGAGTATCTGCCACAATTTTCTCAGCTTACATTCCTCCAGTGCATTTTATTGTGAACATTAGAAATTCATCGACAGAGTAAAAGGAGTGTGTAATTAAGTAAATTTTTTTAATGCTAGTTTAAATTGTGCCTTTTTATTTACAAGACTTGAGAGATTTGATGGTAGACTGTTGAAAATTTTGATCCCTGCATAATATGCACTCTGCTGAAAATATGAGAGGTTGGCAACTGGTCTATGAAGCTTATTTTTGTTCCTTGTGTTGACACAGTGTATAGCAGAATTAGTTTAAAAATGTTCTTGGTTATTTACAATAAAGTTCATTAACTTATTCACAAAAGTCGGTAGTTGAACCCTTCCCACATACTGTAGTTCCTCAAAAACATTTTAATATTATCCTTCCTTTTACACCTATGTTACACAAGTGGTATCTTACCTTCAAGATTACACAATTAGAACTTTCTAGATGTGTGTATTTCTCGTAACTTCAATGCTTCACACTCCATCTGTGTTACCCAATGGGCTTGATGCTCTTAAAATTTGTAATTCCGTAAACGTAAGGAATGGATGAAATACAGAAAAGAAAATTCATTCCCTTTTGCAGTGTTAGTATTAGTACCAGGAACGAAGTTAAGGATCAAATAGCTGCAATATTATTTTCGTACTTGTAGCTCGATTAGTGAACAAGGGAATCTATGAAGCATTTACTTTAATGCTGGAGTTTATTGACGGTACAGTAGAAACAGGATTGTAGTTTACCAAAGTTTTAGAGGAACATACAATTCAGTTTACTGTCCATTTCTCATTTTGTAATTTGGATTTCTGTCTTCCTTCCTCTGCACTAACAAATTAACTGGTTTCTTCTTTACAATCATGGACTCTGCTTGACACATCTGATGACTTCTTTGTAATGTCCTGACTATTACTCGATGTTTTATTACCTTACCCTTTAACACGAGGCTGGCGGGCCTCCAGCCTCATGCTAATCACATCCAATTTCTCAGCAGCTGGGTTTAGAATGGTTCCTGGCACTGTATTAAATTGTAAAATAGGGAAAAAATTAGCTCTCTGCGATATATAAAAATATTTACATTCAGTAGGTAAAACCAAGTCTTAATACACCCCCCCCAAACCGATAATTAATACTGCCGCCAAGAAAACAAAACTTTACATTAATATGTAGAAGCAAAATATAAAGTTGTTCCCTTGCCTTGAATATGTGTAAACATGGAAGTAAGGCACATGAACACTAAATGGATACAAGTGAACAGCTTCACACTCTGGCCACTTCAATCCTTGGGGAAAGAGTTCCCAGTTCCCACTACATAAAAGACTACGGTGGCCAGTCCGGATGTAGTGGCAAGGAGAAAATCTGAAGCTGTCTTGCCAAATGGCATTCATTAGCATGTGCTCTTCCATAGTTTGTACCAGTAAAGTCTCACTCTACATCATATTTACAGAAGAAATAAACAGATGTCTAGGACAGGGACATTACAGAAGTGTATCAAATGTAATATAACAAAGAACAGAGTATGAATATAAAGTAATGGTACAGCTAATGCACCAACACTAGTGAAGCCAAATTCAGGAAAGAGCCATTTTTTTGTGTTCTTTATGATGGATAAAAAATGGTACTCTAGTTGCCTTAGAGTTTTTTCATGTTCTGTCCTACAAGAAAGAAAAATAACATTTGGTATTAATGATACCAGAATACAGTCTGACTTATTTCACTCAGAGATTGAACACAAATTTCAATATTTTATGGCAAGTCCTGTCTAACAAACTACATTTTTTTATTCAGCTGTTCACATAACTCTGTGATGTTATGAAACGTCAGGCAATGTTCATTACCACATTCACAAAAGCCCAGAATTGACACATATCTTAAGTCAGGTACTTCATCACTCTTGCATTCTCAAAGAAGAGAAATTCTCAACCTTTCCACATTATAACAATTTTTGAACACAAGGAAATCTTAGCTACAGCCTAAACTGATGCCCATAAATTTTTCTACATTATTCTGCTAGAATTGAAGAACGGCTTTTGGAGAAAAATGTACCAGTCAGTGTACATAAAAATGAATAAGGAAAGTTTAATGAATTGTTCTCGGGCTACCAGCCTTGTAAGTTGCTTTAATGGAGAAAAAAACCTTACACTGTTGGTAGCCCAAGAAGAATTCATTATACTTAGTCCCCGTGAAAGCTTCAGATCCTACACGGAAGGTATTGTCTCAAAATGTAACTAACCAGTAAGGCACACGCTGATCTACAAGTTAATAACAATGGTTCATTCATTATACCAATATTACGTCAGACATTGTCCATTGTCTGATATGTATGTGGTATACACATTTCAGGAGTTGGCTTTACTCTTGTCTTCAGATAATGGCTGTATTTATACAGACAGATTATGTTTTGTTGTTAGTTAAATTCTCATATTATATTCATTCGCAACATGTGCAGTGACAGCACAACAAATGCATATACAATTAATTTGAATTACCAAAATGAATAACAACCTTCTCTGATCACTGTCCTCCAGGAAAGTGGTATCCGCCTTTCCTAACAGAGACGTAATGATTTTACGGTTTCTGAACGTCACCACATAAAGTATGAATATTACTAATACAATTTTCTATGAATGAGATTGTATTAATACATTCATAAAAGTGACCACTGTGAAAAGGTGGGTGAAAACTGAATGCCATAAATAAAAACATTCTGTTGTAATAATTTAAAACATTTAATAAATAAATACAATTGTATAAATAAAACAAATAAATGTACATATCACAAATATTACAAGCAGTCCTGCATAACACTCCACATTTGAACATTTATGTAAGTTACTAGACAGTTCACAATAACAACAAATTATTTGTTCACTCAACATCAGGATTTCAATAGATACATTATAATTTGTGTGACCAAATTTCATCATCGAATTCCCTTAAACATGCTCGGAGCAGCCTTAGAGTCTCTTATCTCTTTCTTCTTCTTGATAGGATGAGGAGCAAAACATTTCCACAATCTAAAAGTTTCATCTCCACCAGCAGACGACACTGTGCTTCCATCTGGAGACATAGCCAGTTGCAATATCCGTGCTGTGTGTCCAGTTAATTCAGCAACCTGAAATTAATTCAAGACTTGATTTAATTAACTTAATCAATGCTCTCATTTTACTGATAAAATTGTGCAAGGACCAGTTCTCCAGCTTTGGGGTTTGGCAATAAACTCTTGCAGTAAAAATACAAACTGACTCTGCCCGCAGATGGTGGTACTGGTATTCGTATTGTGTTAGTGTTTTGTTTGGACGACAAGATCCTGTCTGACATTTAGATGAAAAATATTTTATGGAATTACTTTATAAATTTGTACGGGGACCACAGAAGTTATTAATGTCTGTGGTTCCTGTACAAATTTAAAATATTTACCCAGTGCAATGATGAAAATAAAAGAGTTTCAATCCAAATTTAAGGATCATAATTCTTATGTTAAATAGTAAAATCCTGAACTACTAGATTAATGGCAGCAGAGATGCAATTTTGAAGAAGCAAAGACTGAAATACTAAAAGAGATAGGATAAAAAATTTAAAAAAATGAAAGAGAATCTAAGTTAAATGCCATGGAAGAAAAACTAACAAAGAACAGAAGGAGATGGTAAGGGCAATGGTTTATTAAGAATGAATAATAGACAAATCCCAAAGAAGGCTTTGAACATGAAAGTGAAAGGAAAATGTTCACAATGGAGGCTGTGATAAAGATGGGAATGACAGGTTAAAAAACACAACAGAGAGAGAAGGAAGGTCAAGAGGAAGAAGCATAGGAGGTGTGGGTTGAGACCAAATTGAGAGCCCAGGAAAACCACCCCATTTTCTTCTTTCATTCCCTCAAGCACGGCAGAGTAAAGGTGATGGGAACAATATCAAAATAAACATAAATTACAAAGTTTGCCGTGACAGTATTGGAAAAACGTTTTCTGAGATTTCAGGTTCTCATGTTGGTGCCATGTACTGCGGCATAAATACGTATACTGACTCATGATTTAAGATGAAGCAAATAGAGAGTGGGGGAAGAAGACTTTTGGTTACAAAATATTTGTTAATCATCATCATGTTTTTGGTGCAAAACACTAAGTCAGACAGGAAGACAATAATATACAAAAGTGGCTGTTAACACAAGCCTGTTCTACAAGAATTAAATCTCAGCCACAGGATGCTGAAAAATAAGTGTGAAATAAATTTATCTTCCAACTAAACAATTATATATGTATAATTTTAAAATACATGAAAATATCCTGAGTGAACTTTCGTAGACATCTCCCAACACAAACCTTTCAGAAATAACCAATTCATTTTCAATCCCTTCTCTATTAACATTTCATCTCACTAAAATTATGATCATTTACCTTTGTCATTGATGGATATTTCCAGATAATTAGTTGATTATTTGCGTAGCCATGACCTGAGATGAGTTCTCTGTATGTAGCTGACCACTGAAGACTGCATACCTGTAAGAAATTTTTTACAGTGTAAATATTTCAGTGGATTCAAGGAAGTAACAAAATCCACTAAATAACCCAGTCCAAGGAGACAAATGACTGACAGATTTAAAAATTCAAGACAATTATGAAGTAAGAGGATGAAAAAATGTTTAACACACACATAAAGATTTTTCATTCATAAACCTTCCCTTAGTGGTAATAATGTCTAACAAACAGAAGACAGTAGTTGAATATGAAGGTAATGGCCATTTTATTACAAGCTTCAACAAGATAATCATGCAGTAGTTAGGCAACAGTCCACACATTTCAGATGTTTGTAAATTGACAAACACAAGTCACGTTACTTATTTGTTATAAAATCTTCTCAAATGACCAGACATGTCAATGTGGAGTGAAAAATCAACGTTTCAGAGACTAGCTCCGTCTCCATTATCAGTGTCTCTGAAATGCTGGTTTTTGACACAACACTAACATGGCTGCCCAGATTTTTAAATAAAACAATAATTATTCACTTAATAACTATAGATGTGCTACTGTACCTTCCAAATTTAACAGTGCATCAGCCTAAGCAGTTATGTACTTTCTATAGTCATGGCAGTCAAGGGGTCTTAAATACAGTAAATATCCAGGCCTTACCTGAGACTTAGTGTCGATGGTGTTGAAACAACAACCAGTATTGCAGTTCCAAAAGCGAATGCATCTGTCTCCTGTTCCACCACCGCTTGCCAATGCCTTCACAGCTGCTTGATGTGCACTACAAACAAACACTGGAAATTACAACACAGCAGGAAAATAAGCATCTCTCTATTGGAATGGAATGTCACAATTTTTGCAGTGCAATTCTACTAAACTGAAAACGTGTTTGTCATTCCCTTGTGAAAATCATTTGTGTGTCTAGAGCAATGATGGAGATGGTCCCTGAAACACTGGTGATTTTTAATCAACTGATATGACTGACAGTCCAAGAATGTTTGACTAAAATACAATCAAGTTACCAACACTGGAACAGTTTCAAGATACAATATATGTCTACAATCGCATTTTATTATTTTCATGGAATTTATATGATAGAGTACGACGTCCACTCATCTCACAAATACGAAACTACATCATCAAGTATCCACTTACCTGAGAGAGTATAAAGGTTGGGGGTGTGAGTAAGCTCGTCCTGCAACAACTGGCCAAATGTACAGCATATTGTCATTTCCACCACTGGCTAGGTATCTGCCATCTGGAGACCACTTTAGTCCACAAACCTGAAAACAGTGAAGTTATCAATAACACATCCAATATAAATGATGTTATGACCGTGGGAGTTTTCTCAAGAGACTGCATGCATGTGAATATTTTAATCTAAAAGCAGAGGTTAAAGAGGGATGTGAGGGGGAAAATGCACATTTGTCAACGTGACATAGCATTTTAGTAACACTTATCTGAAACATTCGTAGCGCCAGTGTTCCTTCCCAAAACTATAATCTGTTCCTGCCATGAATATATCACTACCCTGTACAGAAACTTAGGTCCCTGCAGTTAACAGCGTAAGTTATGGCATGACCTTTGGTGTGGTGGGGAGGGATAGCAGACCAGGGTACTGTTAAAACTGGCCTACGTAATGTTTGTAGTTTGTCAGCAGAAGTGATTAAATGATGGATAGTAGACCTTCATTTAGTTGTGGGAATGAATCTGTCTGTAAACATGCCAATGGATTCTGCATAGTTAGCACAAACTATTGTCTCCATCCTCCGGGAGTTCGCTATGCACGGTTTCTCACCTCTTGTGTATGAGAAGAAAACACAGCCACACTGTGATCTCTAAGTCGAACATCATCGTGAATGATCTGACCACTAGCAGAACCACTGCTCAGAATGTAGGAATTCCACGACAGAGAGCTGACACGTGCCGAGTGACCGCCCATGATACGTACTCACTTCATGTTGCTGCAATCCCACAACTTTGAAAGCAAAACAATTCAATTAATCATTTTGAGTATTCTAAAATTACAAAACAATGAGAACCCAAAAATATTCATTCAAATGTCATGAAATGAGAGCAGAACTTCTTCTTCTTCTTTTTCTTATTCTAAGTTAGTCCATAGCCACCACTATTTTGAATGTTTAACGTCAATATTGTCACATTGGTAGTCATATCAAAGAATACAGGTGTTTCATCCACACCTCCCACTTAACTTGAAGGTAACATCTTTCAAGAGCAGGCAATTTACACGCAGCTAATTCTGTTAGTGGATAAATATATACTTTTTGGGTAACATAACAAACATGTATAACTCCCATACTTGTTCCCACAGCAAGACAATCTCCTTCTTGCATCCAATTCACAGAACATACAAAATCACTCCCTTCCAGACTGAGCAACTTCTGAGTAGCACCATTACCAACATTCCACAGATACACACTGGTGTTAAGAGCAACTGCCAGAATGTTGTTCGGACTCCAATCGACCAGGTTCAGATCTGAAATAACAAGGACTATTACTATAAAATATATTACTCAAATTTGAACAAAATTTTTAAAGAGGCACAGTGTAGTATGCATAACCAAAAACTGTGCAGCTGTAAAAATACATTACCTTTTTCAGCAAAGACTCAAACTTTAACGGATTATCTCAGATTCAGATAGAACTAATTATGTCCACTGAAGGACATTCTCTGTATGAACACACACAAACAAAGAAAAATAAAAACAATGGAGATATATATGAGGTAAAAGACCTTTTACAACGTAACAGAACAATATGTACATATACTCTGACTGCAAAAACATGTAAGGTGAACCAGATTCAACACATTGCTTGAGTGGCGTCCATTGTATATTAATTCATTTACACAGGGTTTGTGCATACAATATATTGAAAACTGCATCGCACAAATGTTCATTAAGTGGAGAAAATCACCAGATTATTGGCTAGGGTTGATGGAAATAAACTGTACTGAAGTGCTGATTTGTTATGGTAATATTATAAATAAATATATCCACTAAAACCACCGTAAGTGGCACCAAGGGTTTTCTTCAAATAAGTTGCATGAAATAATGAAACTCCTTCAATCTTCTGTAAATGCCCTTAATTGACATAAAGAAAAAACAATACAAACCAAAATATTCTTGTCAACCAGAAATAAAAGGCCTTGAATTATAACCTAATATCAATGGATTAACAAAAGCATAATAGGCAATGTTTAAATAAGTGGTCTGAAATTTTGTTGTCTCTAAACTCGGCCTGTAATTTAAATTGAAGTTTATAATATTAGTCTACACTGTGCCATATATATTGGCATTTTGACTTGCTAAGAACTGCTCTAGTAGTCCTAATGATAGTCATTATTTCTGATGGTTTCTAAAAATTATACATGACTATTTTGTGTTTACTCACAATTTATTGTGCAATGACAGATTCAGATGGAGAACTTACAATATTTGATGTACTTGCTGAGTGTTCGAACCAGTTAGGAGATGATTTTAATATTATCTTCCTATGTATGAAATGCTGTTTGTTAAATAATATTTAGTGTGTTTATTCATTTTCTAATTCAGGGACGTTGGGTTAACAACTCCATGGTCAATGGTGTGGTACCATCAAATAATAAAATTTTCAGTAGCATAATGAGGTCATGTTCTCCACTGCAGGAAATTATGATCATTCTTAAATCAAAGGCCAAGGAGTACAAAATATACATTGTGCCCACTTGAGAAATATTTGATATCGTTGCCACTATAAATAGCAGCGTACAAGAGTAATAATAAAGAAGACTTCCGTCTTCTGGGTTGTTGCGCTGTGTAGTCTGGTCGATGTTAACCAACGTTTCGGAGGTCATACTGCCTCCGTCATGGCACATGTTTTGGCCTTCTCAGGAATAGAACGAGAAAGGGTGGAAATCCTGGAAACAAAACTAAAATGTTAAGGGAATCATTCTTCAAAAGGAATAGATATATTTCTTGGTGTTGAAGTAAGTTAAAAGGGGCAAGAGTCACGCCAATCTTAAGTAGCAAAGAGAAGATGCAGAGAGGCAGAGGCAGAGGCAGGATGGGTTGAACAACTGAAAAGAAACTGCAGTTGACACTCAAGATCATGTGAGTTAATACAAAAGATGAATGCACTGTGAACACTTGTCATAATAAAGTTCGTAAAAGCAAACAGTGCTTGCTGACACAATATACACCATATACTTAATTAAGAGGGCAATAGGTCTAGTAATCTCTGTCCCTGACTACTCACTTCCTGGTCAGAATTAACATTCTGTCAGCAGATGACTGTAGATTACTTTTTAAAGCTTTAAGTGATCAGATATTTTGAATATTAATATTGGTATATGGTAAATATCTCTCTGTATTCATTTTAAATTTACTTAAGTGTTACAGTTTTATATTTCTTGAAGGTCTGGATGCAAGAACTTAATATGACGATGATGAGTTCCCTCTAGAAAGATCTGAAGACTTTCTGGTCATTAGATACTAAAATGCAGTGAAATCTATGACAGATTTGCTGATGGTACTAATGAATGGTCATTGCAATTGGTGTCTGTTCATTTATCATAATTAAATGAATAAAGTTTAATCAAATTACACTAATTCCAATACAGTCTTCAGTCTCTTACAGCTAAGAGTTCTGACTCTGTGTTGCTGCTTCTCCAACTTTAACTTGGCCTTTGCAATTGTTCCCTCCTTGAGAGCCTTAAGTGCGTCTTCATAATGGAAACAAAGAGTTTGTGTGTGTTATATATAAGGATTGTGTTCGACTCCTAAAATCAAGCCAAGATGAAGCTCTTATAATCAAATGGTCACAGGTGCCTTGTTAGAGGGTTCAGTGATGAAACATCAGTTTAAAAGTAATATTTGGACAGGAATAACAGGTAATGTCCTCATGTTTATTTGTTAGTGTTTCAACTCTTAGAGCGTCTTATTCACATTTGAACAGAATTACATCAAATATTGTTGGCTGTGCCATTGACAGTGTAACAAACTGTGGTTTACGAATGGGGAAGCTCCTGTTCATTTTACCTGCAACTTAAAGCAGCGTTTGGACTCTCATCACACATGCTGATGGACGAGATGAACCAAATTGATTTTGTGGCCTCTGTGGCCTGTTTTTTTAGACCTATCAACTTATTCCTCTCAGGGCATCTCAGGGGCATAATTTACTTGGAACGAGTCAACATGAATGACTAGCTTTGGCATTTGAATCAGTGGCTGTGACAACAGAAATTTTTCAGGGTCCCAGTGCCAGCACAGAGCTCAGTTACGCATTCAAAATAATAGACATTTTCAGAACGTTTTGTGAACATTAAAATCCTGTTAGGCATTTTTACGTGAAAGAAAGAATGTGCTTCTAATAAGCTGTTTTATTTGTCTCATTTGATTTACTGATGCTTCCAGTTGTCACCAATGAAGGCGTTTCAGCCGTGTGTTTACAGGAACTTCCTGGCTTTATTTTAGGAATAGAACACAATCATGTTTAATGAATACAATTGAGAAGTCCCTACTATGTGGCTATTTGTAATTATTTGCATATATTATATAAAATGCTGACCTAGAAAACATCCTATTGTTATATTTCAGAAGAATTACATAACTGCTTTCTGTTACATTTGCTAATTCATTCATGTTGTAAATGAGTTTAATTTTTCCTCCATTCATATATTTTTACAGTACCTTCTTATGTACAAACTTTCACATAAAAGTACCCTCCTTCACATTTATGTAGTCAGGGTATCTTGCATGAGGCATCTTTGTAGATTACGGACTTTTAAAGTACTACCTGTTAATATATCCACTTAACCAGTCAAGAGCTGGAGACTACGAGTTGCATCTGAGAAATCACTATTTCCAGCCAAAAAGTCGGGGAAGAATGCTTTAACATTAGATCAATGTTCTCCTCCACTAGTGCCGAGAACAAAAAGCACAATTCTCATGTGCCTAGTTGTGTCAAATGCACATAGAGAGAATAACAGAAGGACATGACTTGAACCTGCAGCAAACATTCTAGGTGTTGAACAGTGCAGCTTTTCTTGTTTACCTAATAATGTTGAATATTGCCAAAAGATGATTACAGTAGGAAGAAACAATCAGCATTCTAGTACACAGAGTTTAAAACTCTGAGACTTTTTTATCCCTCTGTATACTTAAAATAACATTTTGTACTGTGATGTTTCCTTTGGTACAATTAGAGCTCTACAAACTAATTTGTAGAATCAAAACTCTATCCAAGACAACATTCTGAACTGTTTTGTCTAAAACCTAAGTGGGACAATGAGATTTTTCTTTTTACCCAATGGGCATTGGTAACCCATTCCATTTATTTTATTTAGTGTTCTGTCTGATGACAGGTCCATATGAACAGGATCCTTCCATCCTTTTCTCGGACTGGGACCTGTTCATATACCTTCTTGGCAGGTGATCCAGAAGTGGTTTGCCATTGCCTTCTTCTGTGTGTGAATGGAGTAATTGTTGGGATGCCACAGAGAAACTGGGGAAGCCCCCGGAGGAAAACTCCATGTTGCCTAGAAGAAGGGGTGTAACACTCAATCCACCCTATCTCAGCAATGGATGGAAGTGAGTGATCAGCTTCATGCTCCGGCTGATTTATACTGTGAAAAGAATTCCTTCTGTTTTCATGAATTGAATCCCAGTTACCTTTCTTGCCCAGTGCAGTTTTATTGAGGCTCATACTTTGAGATATGGGGGTCGGTGCATGTAGTTGCTTTACTGTATTATTCAGTAGCTAAGATTTCAAGGAGCTTTATCACAGCATCTAAACAACAATGTTGCATTGGAACATAGATCTCTTTGTACCCTTCTGTTCTGCAATTGTATTATAATGACGAAATTTCAGTGTTTTAATTTAATTTGCATTTAAGGTGGCTTTCCTTTTGAATACATTTTTTTTAACAGACAAAGTTAGGAGTTGTGGATTCTTAACCTTAAAACTTCCTAATATTCATCAAGCATGTCTGCTTCTTCCTGATGCTTTCAACGAATCTGGACAAATCTTTACACTTTGGTGACTAATTGCATGTGGTAAGTTCAAATGGTGTGTGTTACTAGTAAGTAAATACTACTGAAAATCCAGGTTAGGTGAGTTAGTTCAATTGAAATAGTTTCATAGGCTTAGTAAAAGTAAATAAACCCCCAAAAACAACAACAGATAAATGTGGTCATTAAATGCAAGAATATTTCCGATATTTCTTTCATACCCTTTATGATATTTACAAGTTATCTTGGGCTAGAAATTCAATAGCAATGTTTGACAAAGAAAGAAAAAAATTATGGTCATTACCCATACAAGACCTTAAATTCGTGGCAAGGCTGTTTATGACCGCACTAATGAGTTGTAAAGAGAAGGACACATCTTTACATGGTCCACGGCAATGCTCTGGTGAGTAATTCATAGTGACATAACTAATGGTCTGAAACAGAAAACGTGCTATTATGGTACAAAAATTAGGTTAGATTAGTTTTAGGTTAAAGTTTTTTAATTTTTGTTTTTAAATATAATTTGATGTCTTGATGGTTCCGAACATTATCTGGGGATGAACCAACTTTAAACCAGCCAATCAAGCAACTAATCGTTCAAATATTAGGGGTGAGAAGGATGTTTTTTAGCGTGAATTATCCTAGAAAATGTTTAATTTTTCTGGACCCAAATCATGTAGTCAGGTAACTTTAAGCTTTAGATTCTTGGTTAATATACAGACACCTTAAAATGTGAAGTCATTAACATTTTATGTGTGTCACCATATACAAAGATGTGATTTGACATACCACTGCTGTGTGCTGCATCTGTGAAATCTGAAAGACATTGGAGCCATTTAATGTTAGTTGTGTAGCATATACAGGTCATAAAACTGCAGCTAATTATCTTTGTTGGGTATGGTGACAGTTCTACAAACCTTTGAAAAACATCGTTTTTACCATTATGTGTCTAGTTTTGAAGAAACATCCAATTTCAAATTGTTGTTTTTATTCCTGTTAGTATATACAGTGACTAGATTCTGCACTGTTTTTGTTAACCATAAAACAGGCTTTATTTGGCATGCAGAAGATTTCCATTCATTTATACACACATTGAAGAGGGTTATTCCTGCCAGCATCTGTGCAAATAATCTTGCTGATCCTTGGGTCCTGCATTAAACATACTGTTCACTGTATGTGGAACACTGCGGTCATGAAGAATTAGTCATTAAGAGTTAATTTTTTCTGCATCATGCAGTTCACCAGTTGTCTTCAAATGTATTCTCTGACAGTATACTGGTAGCACTCAGCAAGAGTCTGGTTATTTGTGTTTGTGTTGCATTATTAACTAGAAACAATGAACTGTGATAATTTATTGGATTAGTGTGTAAGCTTGGAGCCATTTTTGCAGGAAATCTGAGAATGAGTGGTCTCATTTTAAACATTTTTATTGAGGAAATAAACAGAACGGTTCTCACCACATGAAACAGCACTTCGACTTTGAGCTCTCTTTGTTACTCGCACAATATAAATCTGGTATTCAAAAGACTGGAAAGTGTTGGCTCAAATTTCAACATAATGGATGATGCAGTTTTTCACATCTTGCAAACAAGTGATTTGTGTGCCCCTAAAGGAAGAAATCCATCGACGTTAATTCCGGCGAACTTGCAGGTCGTGCACCTCTTCCATTCTATCTTGCAGGAAACGTTGTGAGTTGCTGTTTCATGCCGTGAAGACTGGATGCTCCTGGCTCTGTTTATTTTCTCAATAAAAATGTTATAATTGTGTGCACTCTTTCTTGGACAACCTATATATTGACTAACACCTCTGTTGTTGATAATTTTATCAAAAGATAGATTTCATATTATTGGTGCATTTATATATTTTGTTGACATGTCATTTGTACAGTGAAGATCCTCATCTCAAACATAAGGACCTGTTACATGACCAGACAGTTGGTCTGTGATGTGTTAAAATTATGAGAAGAAAAATATTTTATGATGCAGTCAATTAAGAGCAGTATGTGAATATTATTTCACAATCCTTGCATCAGAAATTAAATGAAGGTACATCCAGCAGACCTACTTGTGAGTAATAACACCTTTTCACTTGTCTCATATTCTGACTCCTCGCCCATTTGACATTGTCATTACTTTGTGATTGATGAGAGTGAATGTGTTGATGTATTGCAAAGTCTGATCTAACATTTAAACGATCTGTTTTCATTTAAGATGCCAGCATCTTAGTGTAGAATACATTCACAAAGACGTCAGAGATCGGATATTGTTAAAAACTTTTATGAAGTTAGGATGAGAGATGCAGAAAGGGAAATTAATGATGTGACTGTCAAAATTTTATAATTAATTACAGCAAATGCAAACAAGAGTCCAAACAATGGAGATCCGTAGAAGGTCCCTTAGAAGGATTATAAAATGAGCAGAACATAAGAAACAATGAAATTCATTTGGGCTCCTATAAATAAGCATAATGTCCCAAAAATAAAGATAAACAAAAAAAAGTCTATCTTCAGGTTTGCAGTAGGATTTTGATAAGCTGTTTAAATGTGTTACTAATTAAGGAAATTTCAAGTGCCTTACTTTTGTTGCAGTGTGTATAGGCAACATCCCTATTAAAGCAATTTATATAAGAATTAAGCTTCAATAACTCTCACCTCAGTGAGAGTGGAAAGAATCATCAGAACAGTAGTCCTTTTTCTGGTTATGAATTCAATTACTTAGATTTTTCTATGACCTTTTGTTTTGTCTTCTCAGTGTTTCTGGCTTTGTTGCCTGAAAACAAATATTCTGATAATATTTCTTGCTTGGCAGCTCATATCATAAATTGGAAAGTTTTATGCAAAATCAAAACCCAAAGGAGAGAGAAATGCCCCTCTGCTACTAATTTAATCATGTGAATAAGACAATGTAGTGACGAAAACCAGCAAAGAAATGTACCCTATGCAAATTATATGATTATAATACCTATAGCATGCATTAGTTTTTGGTTTGATGTAGTGTGTCATAGACCACATCCATCTACCGGCATCTCTATGTCTTTGAGTTATTTGGAGATGGAATGTCTAATAGGATTAACTGAATGAATGTCTACCTCGAGGATAATGACTAAAGAAGAACGATTTGAATTCAGCGCGCTCTGTTTGCACTGACATCTCTGGTGAGAGCAGCATACAAACCGTCCAGAGCTATTATGGCGGTCTGGTTGTAGTCGTTTGTGCATGGTGAAGAAAAATTTCTTTGTAGGCGCATGTCTTCTAAGTTTTAAAGTTAGAAGATTGCACGGTAAGTGTAACTGAGTGTTCGTTATTCATAATACAAGTGATTAGATTTAAAAGTACAAATATATATGTCTATCGTGAATCTGCTGTCTTGTAACACATATTTTGTGGTTATGTTTTGTGATGATACATTAAAATACTTAAAATTAACATACAAAATACGGCGAATAAGTAAATTCACCTGTTAAGTAAAAGCGTTAACTTTATCTTGGGTTTTGTATAAGGTGGTGTTACCCCAGGCACATGGCAGAATTACTCTGTATGCCGGGGGAATTCCGTCAAATGTGTTTTCGCAAAACTCTGTCAAATAATCAAACGTATAGCAGAAATGATGCTGTCATATGCTGACCACTCACCCCCGTCTATTGCCGAGGTCAAGAATGAGTAGGAGCTATACAAACTCTCCCCCCCCCCTCCCCCCCCCCCCCCCCCCAAGCGCCTACATAGTGCATAGTGGGACTGCTTTAATTCTACATTTTAGAGCAGAAATTATTACAAAATTCTCTATGTGTTATCTTCATGATGAATTACTCTCTAACATTCAGCGTTTAGCTATTGTAAACAATGTTCATAAAGCAAGTAAATTAAATTTTACTAATCGAAAACCTGTACATGCAGCAAAAAGTCAAAGTGAGACTGGACTCAGGAGACACCAACAGCGTTGAGATAGGTAGAGGTGTAAGACAGGGATGCTGCTTATCACCAATTCTTTTTAACCTGTACGGGGAGTGACTTGCCAAGGAAGCTCTGGAGGGAACACGAGACTTCAAAATTGGAGGAAGAGTGATAACGACTGTAGAGTATGCAGACGACTTAGTAGTATTGGCGAAGGAAGAGGAGGACAAGTTAGTGGAAACAGGTGGAGAGTATGGAATGGAAATCAACATTGAAAAATCAAAGGTAATGAGGATAGCACCGAGAGCAGAACCATTGAATGTTGTAGTTGGAAACCAACAGCTGGAGAATGTGGAGCACGACGGATGCTCTATGCACCAAGGAGGTAAAAGCAAGGATAGCCATGGCCAAGGCAGCTTTTGTCAAGAAGAGGATACTTCTCACTAGCAAGTTGGGCTTGGAGATGAAGAAGAAACTAGTGAAGTGTTACGTATGGAGTGTCGCGCTGTATGGAGCAGAGACTTGGACACTCAGGAAGAAGGAACAGAAATACCTGGAGAGTTTTGAAATGTGGTGTTGGAGAAGAATAGAGAAGATCAGGTGGACGGATCGAGTGACCAACGAAGAAGTATTGAGGAGAGTCTACGAGCAAAGAAACATTCTGCAGGCGATTACACGAAGGAAAGCTAACTGGCTGGGACATATTATGAGAAGGAGTGGTTTACTGAGTGATATCATCGAAGGCCAGGTTGAAGGAAAGCGAGGACTGGGAAGAAGACTGACACAGCTAACAACGATCTTAAACAAGGAAAGAAGATGAAGTTTCAGGAGTTAAAGCGAGAAGCCGAGAATAGGGACAACTGGAGAGCTCTTTTTGGGCAGAGCAATGGACCTGTCGTAAGACAGAACACTGAATAATAATAATAATTAAGGTGATGCGATTCCCCCACTCTGACTAACCTTCTGCATGTAGGTGGTAAGTACAATTAGCATTTCCTGCTTATAAAACACCTGATTTCTGATCCGTTAAGCAGTGGCTGTTACTGAAGCAAGATGATAGCAGCCCAACACGAGTTCACTATCATTTTCTTCTTATTCTTATTCTTAACTGTGTACAAACCTTAACAATTATGAATAGCTGAATCTAACTATAAATTCATAAACCCAGCCAAGTCTTTGTTGATGTTGCATAAGATTCTTTTATCAGAATTATTGGAGATCTTTTCTTTTTTTCAAGAATTCATAACAAATCACTGAAGAAAATTGTAAAAGGTACAGATTTTGTTATCCCTAAACTAAGGCAATCAAAAATGTTTTTTCCAACAGTATCGATCTTTCTGTGATGGTTCACCGCATTCTTGAAGCCTTTTCAGAACAGTGGTCTGGCAAAAGCAAAGTGTTTCCAATGCTTAATCATTGCCCTGTTGTTTTATCACAAATCCTGTGCATGACGTTATGAATGATTCATGACTAATTACAGGGGGCGTAGATCAAGATCCTCAGTGACACTCTTCAGCATCATGGATGTTTTCAAGGACATAATCACTAAGACCTAGAGAGAGACAGGAATACACATTAAGCTGGATGTTAGAGAAAAAGGTTGTGAGGGTAGGTGATGGACTGAACTGGCTGTGTGTTGCTTCCATTGACAATCTTGAGTGTTTGCAATCCTCTGTGTTATGCTTCTAGTACCACAGCTAGTGAGAAGAATCTCTTGAAGCCCTGTCACATATAGCTTATGCAAGATGTTGTTTTGTCAGCTGGATAAACCAACATACTTCACAGTACTTGGCCCCTGAAGCAATGAGGGGATGGGGCACAGCATGGTAATTATTCCATTCCATGAGGATGTAAAAATAATGATACAGTTTAATTTAACTGAACCACCAGTGGTTTCTGTATCTGGTGCAGTCGCCTGCCTGGTATCTGGTGGATTGGCTAATGCATATTTGTCTGTCCGTCCAGATTGAAGAACCTGAGATCAGATTTTCATTATATTTGTTAATAATGTGTACTCATTTGCTGAGGGCATCAATGTCAAATGTCCTTGAGCAGAAAACAAGGAGGAGAAATAATTTTTCCTTCTTTCCTGCAAACAATATTTCTCTTTATTTTATTTTCTTTTATAGATCCTACATCAATTCCCAGTTTTCTACATTATTTTCGTAAGGTACTTAATTAAAATTAATGTGTTCGTCGTGGTTGTAATCAACTGCAAACTACAGGCAACTCTCGGTTTACGAACGTTCGCTATAACGAACGTCACAAATCATTCAAAATTTCTTAAAGTCGCCAGTAGATAGAGTTCCTTATAAAACAAAATGCCAAACGTATAGTGAACATAATTGTAAAATGTAAAGAAATGAACTTTAAAAATGTATTTATTACAATAATTATCAGAAAATTATTATATGTTAATTAGTACGTGGTTTTAATGCTTTAAAATGGCTGCTAACGTATACGATATGTATCGTAAAAGCTCAGGAATGCAAGATGCACATAACGAACAAAACTTATAACGAACAACGTCTTGGAACGCAACTCGATCGTAAAACGAGAGTTGCCTGCTTTTTTACCCAAACCAACAATTTTTTACGTTACTCCGCCATCTTCTTTTTGCATTTCTCCTCCATTAATTTGTCTCTGTGTTTGTAGGCGTAATCTCTTGCGTTCGGTAGGTTCTTGATGACACAAGTCGACAGAAAGGATCTCCTAACATTCATGTTTGCCGCCTGGTACCTGCAATTTGAAATATTAAAAGTGAAATCAAACCCTTTTTCATCGTCCATCGGTATTATCTACACTGAAGACAATTTTTATCACATTTCGCGGACACAGTTACAGAAAATATGTAGCTCCACATGCGATGATGAATCTCATGAAGGAATGCGTCTTGACATAAATAATTTATTTAATAGAAACATAATTTGAATGTCAGTGCATTTATGTAAAGAAATTATTCATTTTCTTAAAAATATATAAACTTTTACTTCTGGGGTTCTAAAATATCAGAGATTTCGGTGTCGAATAAGCATAAAAGAATTATCTTTGCGAGTCGTAAAATGTTTTGCCCCAAAAATATCCATGTCTGATGGGTTGGCTCTGTCTTTGGGTTGAATGGGAAACTGCTTGAAGCTAAGGGCACAGCTTCCACCGGAATGTCGTTGCTTGTAATTTGTTTCCTGACAACCTAAACAAAAATTCCCCTAATCGGAATTCGATATACGATTGCCTCACCATATTTCAGAACAGTTCCCACGTGATCTTTCTTTCACTCATGCGCATAGAACCCCGGCCAACGTCCTATTATGACGTAATACATTTTATTACATTAAAGTGGAGGGAGAGGTTATGACTATTTTAAAACGCTGTCAAATGACTTGTGTTCTGCGCTAACTACGTTTCGTACACTTCATTAAGCCATTACCTTAGGTCAGAATAACAAATTTAATCACACACTTTCTTTGGAGAGATAAGCACGTCTTGTTTGAGACACGCCCATGACAATATTTCCCTCCTTTAGGAATATATTTTCAAAAAAATTTTGTCCCACCAAAAATAGTTCTGGAGAGGTTCTGCTACACGTAAGATAGACAAAAACCAAAATCAAACGAATTTCTGTGGGCTTTCTGGCTCTTGCACAAACAAGTGTGAAGAAATTTGTCTTCTGGGATGTTTTCGGAGCTCCTTACTCAATCCGTCAACAGATGGCAGGAGACTGTCAAACACGGCAAGAGACAGCCATTTTGAAATAAACTTCGATCAAAAATGGGAACATGAGACTAGCCTAAGACTTTGATGAAAGCGGAAGATTGTGGCGATGCTGATGTGTCGAAAGCCAGACACTTCCTGCCCAAGAGAGTGAGATTGGTCAGAGAAACTTAGTCAAAGAGCTTCTTATTAATGCAGTTACAGTTAGCGTCTGATTAGCATTTCCCAGTCATTCGCCCTCTGCTTTAACGATTCAGCTTGACCGCAACGTCGCCCTGCCTGCGTTCATTCTACCCTCTTCCTCTCACCCATTTTTCGCGTGCTGTATTCAAGTCCCTGATTAGCAGTAAGAACCTCTGAAACGTCGGTCAGTTTCTACGTCACTACACGGCGCAGCATCCGCAAGATCGCGGTTACCTTGACCGGAAATGATTCACTTCCTAGAGCTTTTCGAAAGTAACAGTTTGTGATTGTACAGTCCTGAACAATAAAAAAAGAAACAAACCATCGATTTTCCTTGTCATCGAAACATGCGACGCGGGATTCGGAGTGGCCCTTGTCAAAATATCTACTGATGACGAAGATCGTGTCGTCGAACACTTCTGCATTTAAATAATCTGAATAGACGTTCATGCCAGGGATTTCGGTCCACGTGTCTTCTGTAGGGTCGTACTTTTCGGTACTGAGCAGGGATGATGTCTCGTTGAGTCCTCCTGCACACACAAATTCCGTAATAGGCCACAGCATATAAAAAAGCTGCCAAAGGGAACTTATTCTAACCCCATTCAGCGGGGCCCTTCTTGATATTTGTAACTGTCACCTGGCCACGAAATGTTTGGTCTTTATGAAGCCACAAGTTTCATTACCTTATTCACAAAAGTCGATAGTTGACCTCTTCTCACATACTCTAGATCCTTAAAAACATTTTAATATTATACTTCCTTTTAAGATTATGTATCACAAGTGGTATCTTTCAACATTACCAATTATAACTTTCTAGATGTTTGTATTTCCCGTAACTTCAATGCTTAATCAACGGACTTTGCGCTCTTAAAATTTTTCGTAAACGGAAATGCAACGAAGAAAATTCATTCCCTTTTGCACTGTTAATATTAGTACGAGGAACGAAGTTAAGGATGAAATAGCTAAAATATTATTTTCGTACTTGTAGCATCAGGCAATTGCGCCTGACATCTGTCGTCTGCTTCATGAAACTACGTGCGAAATTAACTTTAAATATCAACACTAGATGGACTGTTCAAAAAGGCGTTACACAAACAAGTGACGAATATCAAAGACTGCGAAGGGACTGCTTTAAACCATCGGCTTTTTGGGGATAACAGCGCGACGAAACTGAATTTTCCTTGCTAAAAGAACAAAATATTTACCTTCAAAACTGGGACTGTGTGAAAAATGAGGCGTACCTTAATATAGATACCAGAAGAGATTATATAATGTTAGTTAGTTAGTTAAGTGTTCTTTGTGGAGAATTTAATCGAAACCACGAATCGGGTTTAAAATTACTGACAAACTGACTCTGTAATGACGGGAGAAAATCCTGTTGATAAAATCTCAGTCACTCTAAGAAAACCAGGAAAACATTTCACAATAGCGATTTCTGTAAGAAGGATAGAGGAGCATCCCTCGGAATGTCCAGAGTTCTCACCCAGGGCGTACAGGAAGCCATGGAAGGCGACGCAAGAAAGACTACGACGTTCAGAGAGCATTGGTCCAACGAACGTCCATCGGTCGGTGTCCGGGTCATAAACTTCCACCGAGTTTAGACAATTCTTATAATATGATCCACCAGCGACGTATATTTTGTCTGAAACAAATTAGCTATAATTAAAGTGGTCCATGCAGAGCACAGACATGGGACAATCCCTACTTAAATTTGTAAATCTATTAAGTCCCCCTTCGAGTCACGGAAACTGCACAGACACGGCCGTCTCTGTTCATTTGTTTCTTTGTTTCGAATGGAGACAGTCAGCGTGTCAAAGGAAACGAGTTTAACTGATAAAATTTAATATAAACAGCACAAAGTGCTTACATTAATGCGTAATGGAAATCTTCTGTGAAATGAATTTTATTAAATTTGGTACCGGAGATGAACGGTACGAGGTGCCAAAATTTGCTCTACATTTATAATAAAATGTGCTATTTACATGAGATTATTAACCGTCTCAAAAACATATTAAATCTATATTATATGAGAGCCAGTTTGATAGTTTGATGGTTGCTTACACTCAATCCTAGTTTACAATAAAAAGGCAGAAGACCATGTCGAGGGACAGCTTACGAGAGCAGAAGAAACCATCACGCACTCGGAACTTCAAGCCGTTGCTGTCTGTGAAATAACGTAGTAAGCAGCACGGATAAAAGAATTGGTTATTAAAGGATTTTGGGTTAATGGAACTAAGTTCAAGAGCGAAGAGGAATGCCTTGAAGATGAAGGCGTAAAGTTCGTCTGAAACGTCGGCAGAAGCCAAACGACGGCCATCTTTATACTCCCCGCCGTGAGAACCTCAAATCCCGCGATTCCTTCAACATTTCTTGCGTTCTCACACGCGGACAGACAGACAGACAGACAGACGCCTCGCCTTCTGCTCTAATTCACACATTTATATTTAACAGCATTTACGTACCATTCAGTACAGCTGCACTTGCACTGGATCGCCCTGTGTTCATGGGAGCGATCCACGACCACTGGTTTGTCTCGCAGTCGTATCTTTCGGCCGTTCTGTGAATCCGTGTATAATCTCCACCGCCAATGGCGAACACTGCACCTCGCAGAACTGCCACACTTAATCTGCGTCTGAAATGGTAAAAGTACACGCTCAGCTATGCTCATTTACTGCTGATTCAGATGCATTTCCTCTCGCAGAACGCAATTGTTCGCTTGACAATGTTAAATCTTAACTCAAATGAATTAAAATGCAAATCGCATTCTTAAAACCAACTTTGTCTCAAAAGTCCTCCGACCTATTCACACTTCGCACGATGATCCTGTGTGTGAGTGGTACAATTTTAAATCCCCTGCCCAGATTTATATTTTGACTAAGAGAGCGACTATCAGCTTTTGAAGAAGGACTGTGCTCCAAGGATTTCTTTAGCTAGAAATCTGCATCTTACCTTCGGGCATTCATAGGCGCCACCTCGCGGCATGTCTTCGTAACAGCGTTGAAGCAGAGACATGAGTCTAAGTCTTTCCTGTCGTATAAACCTCCGATGACGTAAATGTCGAAACCGACCACTGCCGTGCCATGGTTCATTCGAGGACCGATCGAGTCGACCCCCTCCACCTGCAGGAACGACAGGTAATGGTTTTACGTTTCTTTGGGTCATTCGGTCTACTGATGTGAAGTCCTTACATTAGAGGCCAAGCGACCAACCACTGGAGCAGAGGTGCAACCGAAATTGCTACACCGTGGAGGGAGGCACTCGACAAAGACCGCGAGAAATTCACTTGGAGCGAAGGTGGAAACAGGAAGACCCGAGGAGAAGCTCTCGTCAAGTTCGACAGACAAATGTAGAATTAATTTCACGTTCGTAAGATGGCAAAGACAGATTTTGGTGTTTTGGGTTTTTCGACGCAAAGCTGGAGGCAGTACGTCCCCCACCCCACCCCAAACAGTGTGTCAGCCTTCTAATTCACGAGGCGTTACCACGCAGATGGCCAGCATCGACACTGATCAGTGCTTCTTTTATTACGTTGAAATCCACTGACGATCACCGATGACTTCGTTCCATGTCGAAAATCAGCAGACAGGTCGCCATGACAGTTGAAGTAGGACGCTTATTGTAAACGGTATTTAAGGAAAACTTCACATCCTTGGTCGATTCCTATTAGAACTTACATTGTACGTGAGACTCAGCAGTTGTGTGATTTATGTATTTATTTATTCTTTTTAATTCATGTCTTTGGAGCTCCTCTTAAAAAAGGGTTCACTGCTAATGGAAATAAAGAGGCTAAGAGGTCCTTGTGATTAAGTTTAAATAAACAATTACTTCGTAAAAATTAGCAAAAAGTAGGAAAAGTAGTTTTTGTCGTAGGCGTCATTTAATAAGGCACGGTAAGAGTCGAAATCTGTGCAACTCACCACAGTCCACCGGTGTGCTCGTGCGTCGTACGCTTCGATCACATCTGAAAGCCTTCCGTCGCGATACCCACAAATAGCAAACAGAATGTCCTGAGGGATTCGCGGGCGGGCAATCCTTGGTGTCACGAGGTCCTTGTCGTCCTTCGGCAACCTTTCCACGTCGTCCAGGAATTCGAGCGTCTCCGAGATCAAGGGTCTGCACGCCTCGTTTTCAGTCACGTAAGGGTGATTTGATACCTGTTGAACAGTTCAATGTGGACCTTATGAACTCTTAGGAAGTGATGTCATGTTCCAATGCAGAGGACATAAGAAATTCACAAATAATTTGGTTCTGAAATCACCGAAATAGACTGTGACATATACAGGAAAATATGTTTTTTGGTTTATTTAACGACGCTCTTAACAAATGCACAGGTTGAGGGGAGAAGCGAAAACAAGGTTAAATCGATCTTAGAGGAAACTATTGAAATGTGTTTTAACCGAAAGTTAAATACTTCAGTAAGGGCTGCATTTTGAGTTACATTAAAAATTGTAATTTATTCATCGTCTCTCCCGTGCGAGATGCACATTCTTTTTGATTCGATAACTTTAATTAGTCGTCAAAATTACGTAACATCGAAAGGAAATTATGACAATTGGTTGCTTCGAGTTTCAAGGGAGGCAACCTTCTGCATGTTGATTATTGGGTTGAAGGCCCGTCAACACAACAGCTTGTGGTTATGGGCTCGATGTCTATTAAGAGCCATTGCATGTTTCGACCTTAATTGGTCATCATCAGATATTTTTCTTTAAGTGTTCGAAACTAGTAGATACGAATGATAAGGTGTAAAGACATTTGACGAAGATAACATTTTCATGGATCCGTGCGATTGTTTCACAAATATTCGTGAGAGGTGAGAGCCTGAAATCACAGGGAATTTGACCTAGAGTAGAAACGTCTTTTCTCTGGGGTTAAAGCTCGTTATGAAATGGAAGAAAGAATACCATAAGTTGTAAGGTTGGTTCGTGAGAGTACGTTTAAAATGTTAGAATGTTAAAGTTGTCTATGAATTTGAAGCCCCTGGGGTAATTTATTTTCGGAGGTAGAACGAAGCCTTCTTGCTGCACTTTTTGGATATCTGTTGTCCCTATGTGGTCAATCAGCTGAAGATTATCATGCTAAGTGTTCATCGTCGGAGATGCGTGAAATTATTATAGCAGCTAAGATACGCTTCTTATGGCAATAGGATCTTTGGTTAAGTTGAACGCTGAGCCAGAAGACGTGATTATCTGTTGGGGGATTTTCCTATTCAAGCTGAGTGGACGTTTGAATGCAGTTAACGGTGGAATCCTGTAGTTGAACTGAGACACGTAATCGATCTTAATAAACGCTGAGACTGTAATAAAAAATTGTAGCGCCGACGGACTATCAAACTTACAGACGATGAATAAAAGGCGATTATTAACACCAACCTCATATCTGAATAAAAGGACTAATCGAATATTTGTTTTGCACATACTCACATGTATGCGAGCGTGTTACCAGTGGCATTCCACAGGTAGTTACTGTAACCATGGTAACTAAGGGAATCTGGGGATTTCTTACGCAGGAAATTTTGCCCGGAATAAGGCATTGAAAACATTGTTCAATTTTCACGATGGTATTATAACATTTTAACCAGAATCGGAATATGTCAACAGAATCTGTTAAAGCTCTTCAGCATTAAATCTAATGAATATCCGTTCAGACGTTCTCGAGCTGGAACTGCGGACAGACAGACGGACACGTGACGAAGAAAAAGGCTCCAGATTTGTATTAATTAGTTATGAACACGTGTGAATATTGAATTAAAATGCGGGCTTCACTTCCTATAGACATCCACGATTTCAGGGGCAATACTGACCTCCTTGAAAACTTTTGTGTCCAGACGTCCCAGTCTGACGCCCTTCAAAAGGTCCGCGATATGACCTTTCCTGTTGTTCGGGTCGTGGTTGATCCACCGGAGAATGCACTCCCACACAACTCTCTCGTCCCTCACGTTCAGTTCCTCGGACTCGATTATCGCTTGCAGCTCCTCTGCAGGCAGTTCCAGCAGTTCTTCGCTCTTCTGAGACACTTCCACGAAGTGGCGCAGAACGAGGCTACGAGCACGAGTCTCAAGGTCGGCGCAGGCGAGTGTAAGAGCCGACTCAGATTCGATCTCCTTCGAACTCTGAGATATTGAAACCCTGCAGCAGGAACTGGATTCTCAAGGATATGCACACCACAGTATTTCGCCTTCAGTTTTTACCTTAGCCCTTTGAAGCCCGAATGAGTGAGACTGAGAGCAGACACGTGGAGAAGCAACGATGAGATACGCTCCGTTTAACCGGAGGAAAATAGAAAGTTTTCGGCTCTGAAGGTTCCCAGGCAATGCCCGCTCGTCCTCGTGAAAAGGTTATAGGTTGAAACAAGGGCTTGGCGTACGCAAGTGAAGAAGGCAGTGAGATGAGGAGTGTAGAACTTTTAATTCTGGCATTAAGCTTGGCGAAACGACGTTTTGGTAACTGTGTATGTTAATCCTGTGAAACCTCGTTTAAGCGGACTATGTGGGGGAACCCCGGGTCGGATGAGCGAGGGAAAAGGGAACGTGGTCATGGATAAGAACAAATACCTAGAGACTCAATACAAATTTTCCTCGGCAGCAGATGATGAGGGCGTTTCGCTCGCACAAGCCGATGGTAAAAGTCACTCGTGAGCGCTGTTCGAAGGAGTCCCTGAACTAAAAGAGTGAATTTATAAGTCATTCTGTCCATCGCATGAACTGGAGGTTCTGGTGTGATTCTGTCGATGTCAGTTGATTTGCTTGCTGTGTTGTCCTGAACAAGAAGGAATAAGGGTTCAGCACCTACGGGACCCAGCGGGTCGGTCTTTGTCTTTGCCGCATAATAACCAATTCTCTAAATGTCCTAAAGTGTTCATAATAATCAGCAAAACCTGTGGTGAGGTTAGATCAATGAATTCTACCGCGTGGACATCGCTTTAAACACTCTCGCCGATGGAAATCCAATCGCAACCGATCTGGTTGAAATTCGGTCGCTTAATGCGGGAATCGGATAATCGAGGCTCGGTTAACAGAGGTTTTGCTGTATGCAGAAAATGTGGGGCTCAATGTTGATTTTGATTTTGGGAGAATTATGTAAGAAGCAAGGAATTCCGCAGAGAAAGAAAGAAAGAAGAAAAGGAATTCGAGAGGAAGACAGATTTAATTATGACCATGAAATAGGTCATGATTCACGTTCTACATGGTGAAATTAGTCATCTGCTCGTCGTAATAACGATCGAAATATATGCAGTTAAATCAGAAAATTTAAATTACAGGCACATTAATAACAACCTGCCAAAGTTTATAATTTGCCGAGTCCTCAGTAAGAGGCTTTAATCTCCGACCCGGCACTCGACTGCTCTCTTGAGTAAATGTGATTCGCTCCAGCGACGAAGACTGGCGTCACAGCGAATGACAAATGAACATCAATTACCTTGCGAAATGCATGATGCCGACACAGTTGTCGACGTCCATCGCGTTCTTGAGGAAGTCGCAGCATACTTTAGGCACGTCCGGATTACACAAGTACTCAGCCGCCTCAAGCAGCTGACGAGCGTTGTCGGAGTGGATGTCCACCTCGCGAAAATAAATATAATCCAGTATCTGGATCATCACATCTGAGCTGACTCCGTGGAGGAGAATGTCAGTCTCCTCACTGGTGTTCTGTGTCGTGAAGAGGTTCCTGAAACATCAGGAAGCATTCGTTAATTTAAACTGATTTCGAGAAACGGCGAGCAGAAAATTACAAGAAAAGCTCATAAAGTTTAAGTTTTATAACCCACGTAGCTAAATAAAAGTATCCTTCTGTCAATGTTGTGGATGAATTATTGTTATCTGAAGATTCAAAAACTCCCAGAACGTGTACTAATGGGACCAGATTAACTGCGAGGGGTTCAAGAGCGGGCGTAGGCTTAACAGAATATAACTTACGAATCGGATGCTCACAGAAAACAGTTTAGGTCAGTACCAGAAAATAACCCTCGAATCTTCGAAGAAATATCTGCGGTTATAACAACTACTACAGAAATTTTAAAGTCAACCAGCAAATTAACACAAATATTTCAACATACATCGCAGGTTGTACATTCCACTGATTGAACAGTTCGTAATAACTTACTACCTAAGTAACTAGATGGCTTACTGAACCCGAATGTTCATCACCGAATTAACCAAAGCCCTCCACCGGACCCTGTCCTGGGCCAACGAAATCCAGAGTCCTTCAACTCCTATCTCCCATAGATTCCGCGTGACATTATCCTCCCATCTACGTCTAGGTCTCCCCAGAGGTCTCTTCCCCTCAGGCTTCCCAAATAGTGGACCCAACCAACTAGATGGCTTACGGAACCCGAAGGTTCATCACCGAATTAACCAAAGCCCTCCACCGGACCCTGTCCTGGGCCAACAAAATCCAGTCTCCTTCAACTCCTATCTCCCATAGATCCCGCCTGAGATTATCCTCCCATCTACGTCTAGGTCTCCCCAGAGGTCTCTTCCCCTCAGGCTTCCCAACCACCTCTTGTCCCATCCATGCGCGCTACATGTCCCGCCCATCTCACTCTTCTCGACTTAATCACCCTGACAATACTGGGGGAGGATTACAGATTTTTAAGCTCATCATTATGCAGTTTTCTCCATGCCCCATCGTCTTCTCTCCTAGGCCCAAATATCCTCCTCAACATCCGATTCTCAAACACCTGCAATCTGTGTTCTTCCCTCTGAGTGAGAGACCATGTTTCGCACCCATACAAAACAACAGGTAAGATTATTGTTTTGTATATTTTAATTTTCAGGTTCTTAGAAATCAGACCGGAAGCCAAAATGTTTTGAACTGAGAAGTAGCAAGCATTTCCAGAATTTAGTCTCCTCCTAACTTCCTCATGAGTGTCATTTTGATTTGTTATTGTTCCCAGATATTTGAACTTTGTAACCCTTTCAAATGACTTATTAGCTACCCTAAGATAATTTTGCCCGCCTGTCTGCTGACGACGAGATAACAACATGTTCTTAGATTTTTCTGAATTTCCTTCTAGCCCCACCTTTCTACTAGCCTCTAGCAAAACTTCAGCGTTCGTCTTTATTGTATTCATATCGTCCCCCAATAAATTAACATCAGCAGCAAATGCCAATAGCTGATGTGTCCCATTCAATTGCAAACCCTCCTGCCTATCATGGACTTTCCTGATGGCATATTCTAGCGCAAAGTTAAAGAGCAAGGGAGACAAAGCATCTCCTTGTTTTAGACCGTTTTTGATGAAGAATGTCTCAGAAACAAATTTACCTACTCGAATTTTGCTACAGGTTTCATTTAAGCACATTTTTATTAGACTCCCTAGCTTCGTTGGTAGAACAGTTCGTAATATGAAATCCATTTGTTCTGTCGAAACATTTTCACTTCTCATTTCAAGAACGCACCAAATCTTTATTTAAAACTCAAGCAGATTTACGAATCCACAAATTCTCGAACGATTCTCTCCTGCCAATGAAACATTTCTCGCGAAGACATTTGTTACAGTTTATTATATTTCAGACAGAGCAACTCACAGCAGCTTTAAATATTCTGGACAATGGCGTGACGAAGGTGCATTGCCAACTTTCTTCTGGACTGAGTCGGTCGTCTTTATGTGTTAAAACCAAGACGTTTTGGAAATGGATTTTATTTCTCCCTCCAGATCGATTGACAGTCACCTTGGTACAATCGCACTTAAAAATTAGTACAAAAAACCACGTACGTCTTCTGGGATGTTGTCTCGTAGAAATTATCGGACGTTTCAGAGGTGCTTACTGCCTCCATCATCAAGGAAAGAAGGCAGTAAGTACGTCTGAAATGCCACTCGTTTCTACGGCGCAACGTCCAGAAGATATTCTTCTTCTTCTTCCTCACCGCCGTGAGATTTCATGACAATGAACAAATAACAAAAGACATTCAGCCGTATAAAAATACAGGTTTCGGCATGAAAGGGGATAAAATATTTCACATACGAATTGAGGTCTGTTAAGTCCTTATTTCACGTATTAATCAACTACGTCAGTAAATAAACAAACCTGAAATATTCGCTGTGCATCGACAGCATTACTCTGTGGACTGGGAAGACGCCGCCGTCCTCCGACCTCAACACCGCGTCAGAAAAGAGGTTCCTCTCTCTTAGTTTATTCAGACGGACCAATGCTTTGGTGCATGTGCACCTGTCGTCATCTTGAGAACGGCTGTGACTTTGGTTTGACTCCATCTCCTGAAAAACAGTCGATCGCTGTTACAGGTTTTTCTTCATACTGACGGGTGTTCACATCAACTGAGAGTGACTGAGAGGGAACACGGCACTGAGAATAGTATCTGGTCCTGCGGAAGAGTTACTGACAAGGGAATGGCGAAAATTGCATAATATGGAGCTTTATAGATCTCTTCACTAATTAAAAAGTTGTAGGCTATCAGATCAAGGGTGTTGAGATGGACGGGACATGTAGAACGCATGGCAGAGACAAGAAATGCAACTCTTTAATCGGAAGACCTGAAAATAAAAGGTCATTTGAGAGTCCTCTGCGTTGCTGGGATAATATTAAAATGGATCTTAGAGAAGTGGGGAATGAAGGTGTGGCTTAGAGGCGGGATCTTGGAAAGACGAACACGAAACTTCATGTTTCATAGAATTCGAGATTTGATTACCTAGTTAGATTCTCAAGCACGACTTCGACTCCACGGACTCAGTTTGTTTCTTTGTTACAGAAATGCCTGTTGAGATCCAACACAAAATGACAAAGCTCTAAATGTGACATATTTTTTTATTTGTAGTGTTCTGTCTGACGACAGGTCCATATGAACAGGATCCTTCCATCCTTTTCTCGGACTGGGACCTGTTCATATACATTCTTGGCAGAGATGATCAGAAGTGGTTTGCCATTGCCTTCTTCTGTGTGTGAGTGGAGTAATTGTTGGGATGCCACGGAGAAACCGGGGAAGCCCCCGGAGGAAAACTCCGTGATGCCTAGACCACGGCCTTGCCCAACACAAGTTATAAATTTGAGCACCACCGGGAATTGAACCCAGGACCCCAGGCTTACAAGGCTAGTGTTCTGACCACTAGACCACTGTGGCGGTCTAAATGTGACATATAACAAACTAATCAGACGGCTTACGGAACACGAAGTTTCAACACCGAATTAACCAGAGCCCTCCACCGGACCCTGTCCTGGGCCAACAAAATCCAGTCTCCTTCGACTCCTATCTCCCATAGATCCCGCCTGAGATTATCCTCCCATCTACGTCTAGGTCTCCCCAGCGGTCTCTTCCCCTCAGGCTTCCCAAATAGTGGACCCAACCAACCAGATGGCTTACGGAACCCGAAGGTTCATCACCGAATTAACCAAAGCCCTCCACCGGACCCTGTCCTGGGCCAACAAAATCCAGTCTCCTTCAACTCCTATCTCCCATAGATATCGCCTGACATTATCCTCCCATCTACGTCTAGGTCTCCCCAGCGGTCTCTTCCCCTCAGGCTTCCCAAATAGTGGACCCAACCAACCAGATGGCTTACCGAACAAGAAGGTTCATCACCGAATTAACCAACGCCCTCCACCGGTCCCTGTCCTGGGCCAACAAAATCCAGTCTCCTTCAACTCCTATCTCCCGTAGATCCCGCCTGAGATTATCCTCCCATCTATGTCTAGGTCTCCCCAGCGGTCTCTTCCCTTCAGGTTTCCCGACCAGTAGCCGGTGCACACCTCTCGCCTCATCCATGCGCGCTACATGCCCAGCCCATCTCTTTCTTCTCTAACTAAGGGCAGATTCCTGCGCAAGCGCAATACATCGTCCTTTGCTACAATTGCAAATAATATAAAAACAATAATGAAAATTTATAGGAATCGCTTACCTCAAACTTTATTCAATTGTAAGAGACCACGACGTCCACCGGCAATTATCAATTTAATCAAAAATAAAATGGAGTATCACAGATTTCTTAATAATTCTTTTATAAGAAAAGTACTCGTGATATTCTAAAAGGATTTAACAGCACAAAATTATCTTCTCTACGACGCACTTTTTCTACAAGCGATTCACAGCTCAGCTCTTTCCACACTAACGAAAGCGGATTGTTGACGGCGATAATGAAACACAACAATGCCGAGTAAACAGATGACGTAACAATTAGTTTCTTAGGTAAAAGAACGGAGTGCAATACGGTTCATTCGGGCTATTTTACTGCATGCATAAGAAACGAGAAAAGAGCCTTACGGCATGCTCAGGCAAGATTGTTGCAGGCGTGGGTTAGAAATTCGAATAATTGTTCTTACATTGTTGTAGACGCAGGTGTTCATATAAAAGCTGACCATTGTCACCTAGGTAGGGACGATGCTTGCGCTTGCGCAGGCCTCCGCCCTCAGTTAGCTTTTTGGTTGGAGTGATTGGCTTTAGTGTGTGGTGAGTGGAGTGAGAGTACAGTGGTTGGAGTGGCCGGTAGTTGGGAGTGGAGCCCCCCCCCGGCACAGCCTGGAGAGAGGTAGGGACGATGCTTGCGCTTGCGCAGGCCTCCGCCCTCAGTTAGCTTTTTGGTTGTGTCCAGTGGGACTCGTGCCGAACGAGGGCTGCCAGAGGTCGCCCAAGGGCAACCGAGAACGACCGATGTTCAGCAGGCCAGCCGAGGCCGTCCCCAAAAGACGGCCAAATCGGCACAACGAGTGGTTAGACTACTCGGCTACCCTGACTGAGGTTTTCCGTGCTTTTCCTCAGTTGTAAGGCGAATGCCAGGGTATAACTTAATAGGGGCACGGCCCGCCACCCCCACCCCGATCACGGAGGCCATCAGCTGAATTGATCTTCCCCCCATGCCGCAGAGGCCTTCAGCCGAAACGGCCCCTCCCTCTCTGGGTTCAAACCCCAGAGATCCAACCAACCAAATTCCTTTGGACAACTTGCCTGACGGGATGACCTCCCATCAGCAGCAACGGATCCCAGTTGTAATGGTCGAGGCTCCCGCCACGACGAAACCCCATTAGCGTTAGCGAAATTTCCGTTTTTTTTAAATTAAGACCGTTTACCATTTCCAGCAATGCGCCTTGTGCGCAGGAATGGTTTCACCTAGGTAGGGACGATGCTTGCGCTTGCGCAGGCCTCCGCCCTCAGTTAGCTTTTTGGTTGGTTTGTTGGTTGGTCCATATTTACAGACGCCATCGCGGCGGAAAAGCAAAGACAGCGGGCAGCAGTGGCAGCAGCATTAAATACAGCAGCTACGACCGTGGTCGGAGGGCCTACTCGAGCCAACACTGGCAAGAGGAAAGCCAAAGAGTTGGACTTGTCCAATTCGAGCGGTTCGTTGGAACCCGCATCCAGGCGCCCGACGCCCGGGCCACTGTCCGGAGCCCAGTCACCTTCTCTGCCGGCACCGGCAAAAGTTCATCGGCCCGATGGACCGTCGGTAGCAGCAACATCATCCACCGCTTCCATGAGCAGGACAGTGCAGCCCTCAGCCAAGGGACCCGGCTCCCAGCCGGGACCCTCTTCCTCGATGGAGGTGACTGGGGACCTGTCCGGGCCGCTCACTGGTGTGTCATCTGACGCCGCTTCTTCTTCCAACGCTCAAGTGGACAAAACGGCTCCGGGGGAGCGCCGTAACAAAACCCCGGTGTACGTCTCTGGGGTGAAGGACGTATGCAGCTTCCTGCATAGGATTCGCGCGGAGTTGGCCTGCGGGATCGTGGCGCAGATGAAGGGAGACCTTCTGGCTCTTGTGCCTGAGACCGCCGACGGGTTCCGGGCCACCGTCAGGGTCCTGCGGTCCCTCGATGAGGGCGAGGGTGTGAGTTTTCACACATTCTCCCTCCCTGAGGATCGGTGCGTGCGCCTGCTGATTAAAAACCTGGGAGTGCGCATGCCTGAGGCCGAGGTACGCGAGGAGCTGGCCGCCATGCACATTGCTGTGCAGGGGGTCATGCAACTGCGATCGAGGCGCCGGGCCATGGACCAGGACGGTGACCGTCCCCTTACGCCACACTTTATAGTGTCGATAGCACGAGGCCCCGACGTGGCGAAAGTGCGTTCCCTTACTGAGATCTGCGGTCTGCGGGTCAAGGTAGAAACATATGTTGCACCAAAGGGGCCCATGCAGTGTAAACGGTGCCAACGCTTCGGGCACACGCAGCGGAACTGCGGTTATGCACCCAGGTGCGTGGCCTGCGGGGACGCTCACCCATCCGGGTCGTGTGCCACCCCCAAGCAACAACTTAAGTGCTGCAGCTGCGGAGGCAACCACACTGCGAACTATAGAGGTTGCAGTAAGTGGAAGGAAGCCAAGACGGCCGCTGCACAGCGTGCGAAAGGGGATCGCGGCCGAAAGGACGACGTCTCCACGCGCCTGCCAGCGCCCAAATCGGCGCTAGCTAAGCCTTCCCTCGAGCAGGAGAACTTGGGCCCTGGGTGGAACCACGTGGTCCGTGGTGGCCGCGTCGTCAAGGCTGCGGCTATGAAGAACCCCGCCCCAACGCCAACTGGAGCCATTGTACAGACTGAGCGGCAGACTATCCCCAAGGGCGGCCGTGCCAAGCCCGCTCGTCCTGTGGCGCCGGTGGCAAATCCCACAGCACCTGCTCTCAAGAAGACTGACCCCACCCCACCCAAGGGTCAATCACCGCTCCAGGACATCTCAGATATCCTGGAAACCCTCTCACCACGGGTCTGCATTGAGTTGACACGACGTCTCCTCGCCGCGATCCATTCACTCCCCCCCGGGGGGTCTCGTCCGCGAGCCCTCCTCAAAACCGTTCTCCTCTTCATGGCCGACAATGACTGCACGGCCTAGAGGACACGGTAGCAAGGCCTTGCGGCTGGCTTACTGGAACGCCGACGGTGTCCGCGACAGGAAGCTGGAGCTGGAGCAGTTCCTCGGTGACTACGGAGTCGATGTTTGCCTCCTGAACGAGACGCACCTCACGTCGGGTCGGGCCTTGAGGTTCGCGAACTACGTTTGCCACCGTACGGACCGCCCGACGCTAGGGGGTGGCACAGCGATCCTTGTCCGCAGGGGCATTGATCATTACCCTGTGCCGGTATCGGGTCTACAACAACTAGAAGCAACCGCCATTCACCTGGTACTGGCAACCAGGAAAGTCAAGCTAGTGGCGGCATACCTCGCACCCACCCGGCCATGGATAGAGTCGGACCTGACCGAGTGCTTGAGCGGGGGTTTCCCGGTCCTCTTGGCTGGTGACCTCAACGCGAAACACACGGACTGGAATTCTAGCCTTATCTCTACTAGGGGCTCGCTCCTGCGTGATTACGCCAACAGAAATTCCTGCTTCATCTACGGGCCGGATTCTCCAACCACGGCTCCCTACACACACAACGCCACACCTGACGTCCTTGATATTGTCCTCATCAAGGACTTCGTCCTACCGGTGCACCTGACTGTCTGCCCCGCTGCCAGAGGTCGCCGAAGGCCAACCGAGGGCGACCGATGTTCAGCAGGCCAGCCGAGGCCGTCCCCAAAAGACGGCCAAGTCGGCACAACGAGTGGTTAGACTACTCGGCTACCCTGACTGAGGTTTTCCGTGCTTTTCCTCAGTTGTAAGGCGAATGCCAGGGTATAACTTAATAGGGGCACGGCCATCAGCTGAAGTGATCTTCCCCCCATGCCGCAGAGGCCTTCAGCCGAAACGGCCCCTCCCTCTCTGGGTTCAAACCCCGGAGATCCAACCAACCAAATTTCTTTGGACAACTTGCCTGACGGGATGACCTCCCATCAGCAGCAACGGATCCCAGTTTGAATGGTCGAGGCTCCCGCCACGACGTAACCCTGTTAGCGATAGCAAAATTTCCGTTTCTTATATTAAGACTGTTTACCATTTCCAGCAATGCGCCTTGTGCGCAGGAATGGTTTCACCTAGGTAGGGACGATGCTTGCGCTTGCGCAGGCCTCCGCCCTCAGTTAGCTTTTTGGTTGGTTTGGTTGGTTGGTCCATATTTACACATTGTTGGTAGTTGAGAAAAATTACTCTAACTTATAATTTGGTTACATTCAATCATAAATTTAAAAAGTGAATAATTAATATTAAATGTGTTGTTTATCAGAAATATATAAATGTAAAAATAATGAGAAAGAATTGAAATTTCATTTTCCCTTACTTAAAAATAACTTCGAGTTTTATTATATTTGATTAATTTTAAAAATAATTTTTCAACGCCCCCATAACCCCTGCGCCAGAGAAAATGCTTCCGGGGCCCGCATGCGCCCTGCGGGACACATGTTTCTATGTTCTGGAGTAGGCAATGGAATGGCAGATCTCTCTTTTCAAGGAGGCTGACAAGGGAATGGTCCATTTGGTCATGCCGAAACCTCACCTGAAATTTTGCTTATCTACAGTATACTGACTGAGCTATCCCGGCTCATATGTGAGTGTAGATTACGTACATTCACAAAATAAGAGAATTTCAGTGACCCAAAAATGGTCACGACAAAGTGTTGTCACTTCAGTGACACAACTCACAGAAATTAAGAGGGTAAAATCTCAAATGGGATATTCTGTAGGGGAAAAGTACAGAATATTTTTCACAAAATTATTGAGAACGAAATCAGTCATCTGTCGTCTTCTCTCTGAAGCAGTGAAACATTTAATCTTCCAGTTTCCTAAATATGTAGATTAAATTATCCAATGGCAGTAGCTCGAGTGGCAGTCACTCCATCACTATATCGTGTAACATTGCAGTAATATGGGGAAGATTAGTGTTGCCCCTGCACAAGGATTACGCGCAAGATCGTGAAGTGTTTCATAATTTTAACTTATTCTTAAAACATCCCAATGTCTACAGTTTAGCATTTCACAACAATAAATGTAACTTTTAATGGATTTTGTTAGGTGAACGTTCCTTGTAGTAAGTTTAAAACACTGACCAATGAATGAGAGCCTGAGTGACATACTAGTGTCCTTTCCGATTCATGACTTAGAATCATCCTACATCATCTTGTTCATAATATTCCTCAGTCCTGGGAAATTCCAGGATAACACCTTAAAGTAGGCCACACCTGCTGCCTCTCACATCCCAGACATCTTTTCCTCAGAAATTTTCACACCTCCACAAATTACCTGGACGTCCAGATTATTGAGTATTTAGAATTGCCGCATTTTCATACCGGTCAGTTTTGGTCTCACTATTAATTAATGCGTATTGTAATTACATCCTCCATTTTCCCTGTACTTCAACCTTAGACTGCAGCGCAGAATGTGTAGCTCTTATCGGCACTGTGCACAGTGAAAAATCTTCCTTATATTTAATTAACATGGAGTAGAGTTCTTTTTAGTAACTAATAATTCCTCAGGCAGTGAAGGAATTTTATTCTTCTACAGCACCAAAAGATTCATTGCTACATTAACATATCCTGCCTTCACCCACATGAATCCAGTATAAATCTTCACACCCTGTAATGGTAAGATGCATTTTAACATTATCCATCTGTTTATATCTAGGTTTCGTATGTTCTCTTCACTTCAGGTATTGTAACTAAAAGATTGTGAGCATTTTTGTCTTTCCCATGCATCCTCCATTTCCCTAGCCATATCTTCTTTCTTGATTTCATCACAAACAATTTTTGATGAAGGGTATGAGTTAGGAAGGCTCTCGTGATGAGTTTTCTCCAACCTAATATTTCTTTCTCTTAGGTCCAAGTGTTCTCTTCAGCAACCTGTTCATAAAGACCCTAAACCTGTGCTAGTTTCTTAATGTAAGAGACAAGTCTCTCGCCCATACAGTCCACGACTGTAATCTTGTGACTTGTGGGGTGAGGAAGTGGGGTGAAGGAGGAGAGATAGCGTTTGCCTTTAACGCTACGGACTTTCTGCATCTCAGGATTACAGTCGTGGACCGTAAGACAAATTTCTAATACTTTTAATATTCTATATTTATAGACAGGAGACAGCAAAAGAAAATTTGCTGGAATGAATTGTAGCGAGAAGTCTCCAAAATTAATCGACTCTAAATTTTTTCAAGATTATAACTTAAATATATGATTTGAAGCTTTAGCGGCAACTGAACTCAAGAAAACCCTCTCTGGCCAGCAACTGTATCGATTGGTCTAAAGAAATCCACGTTTTTGGGAACCCTCTACGTAATCAAGGACCTGTTGTGACTGGGTACCTTAAAAGCTCCCTATATATATATCTGCCCAGAACCAGTGTTCGTGGCTGGACACTGGTCAGTAAGAGGTAATAGGTGCAGTCAAGTACTTTCTTTGCTTTTCTTTGGCATTGCACTGGGCTGCTTGGCACAGGATGTGTTCCCGCCTCAGGGTGATATCTCTGATACTACTGAAATTACTGGGGGGCAGTTGGATTTGTATTGTGGTCCACATGCCCTGTTGCTTTTCCAGTGTAGAGATGCTGTGGTCTACTATAGTGGTCTGTGTGGCTGAGACATATGTGTCCCATATTCTGTTTGATTTTGGTCACAGTGATTCTACCACGCTGACATGCAAATATTTTGTCACATCTGCAGGGGATTGAGTATCTTCGGACCTCAATTGAATGTTGTACTTGGCTGTAATATGGATGATCTTGATATTGTATTTAGCTGAACTTATTTTTGACAGATTGCCTTTGTGATACACCAGTTGGGTACTCCTTCTGCAGCTGTAGTTTGTGCTTCAAATATAGGGTGTGATTGATGTCATGCTTACTATATCCATTTTGCTGTAAGTCCTTCTGTATGTGTTGAATTTTGCCCTGAAAGCTTCCAGCATTAGAGGTTGTTCTCACACGCTGGATAAGTGTAGATTTCTGTCTTCTGGGTTATTGCGCTGTGTAGTCTGGTCGATGTTAACCAACGTTTCAGAGGTCATACTGCCTCCGTCATCAGGGCGATGAATATATATTCATATATATATATATATATATATATATATATATATGAATATATATTCATCGCCCTGATGACGGAGGCAGTATGACCTCTGAAACGTTGGTTAACATCGACCAGACTACACAGCGCAATAACCCAGAAGACAGAAATCTTCATATTCACCGCTGTGAGAACCTCAAGTCTTACATGGATAAGTGTAGTTACTACTGCCCCATTTTAGGCTGGATGATGTTTAGACTACATGTAGGTGTAGATCTTTGTTGTTTAGGTTTTCTGTACACATTATGTCCAAGTGAACAATCTGGCTTCTTGCTTATTGTGACATCTAAGAATGGAAGTGACTAGTTCTGCTCAATCTCCATGATGAACCTAATATTTAAATGTATGTAGTTTATATGTTTTAGAAGCTCCTAGAGCTCTTCTATTCCATGAGACCATGCAAAATATTTGTCATCCACGTACGTGTACAGTGTGCTGGTTTCTTTACTCCTGAAGCTATTGCTTTACTCCTCCCACTAGCTCCCATTGGCAAGAGTCCATCCATTAATACTGATTCCGGGCATGCGTACATAGGGTATGTTAAAGGTATCCAGTCACACCAGATCCTTAAAATCTGATGGTTTGGGAGTGTATTATTTAAATAAGCATCCTGGACATTATCCATCTTTGTAATATAATTAAAACATGATATTTTGGAGTCTGAAATCTGTATCCATCCTTAGACCATTTTTGCATAGGTTTAAATGGTAAATATGTTGCCTTATAAACTGTGTTTCAAAATTTCTGTGTGGTTCATATACCGAGAGCAATTGGAAATAGATAATAAACTATATAGATAATGGTATTAAAAGCCGAATGTTTAATCGTTGTCTTTCTGTAAAGCATGTGCAGGCCAGCAACTTTTGTTAACAAGTAAAAAGTTATTACCACTGTATTATTTGTGCTGCATTGGTGTGGCTAGAAGTGTGAAGGAAGAAGGTATTTCTTTTATTTTTCCAGGATTGTTTCTTTATTGGCATTTTGATTTAAAGGTTCCACATTTGATTCTGACTGCAGATAAAAAGATTTATTTGCAAAACACATATCTTAGGGGCATTTTTGTTTTGTTATGTGTACCAGTCACACAAGATATGCATTAGTATGTTAATCTTCGAAAGGGTCATTTTGAAGACAAGGCATCTTAAATAATTTGTCTAGAATCCCTGAGCTTCATCTGCAGTTTTCAGTCATCTTGAAAAGACTCAGTTAGACAACAGACATAACATTCAAATGAGGCAATGTCATCCCAAGACTCTGACACAAGTCCAGAGAGCATTTCATTCTTATTCTTGGAGGGACATCAGGCAACGTTTCCTGCATGGTTTTCTTCACCACACGCCAGTTCTACTTAACCTCACTTATCCTTGGTCAGGCACTTGTAGTGGCCATTCAGTGAGTTTGACTTCAGCCTGCTGTGATAGCCTTTCTTGAATCGCATGAGAATCATGAATGGGGGAATGGCCCACTTGTGATCCACGCTGTTCTCAGCCCACGCTACATGTAATAGTTTAAGTTTAGTGGTAAGCACACCCTTCACTGCATAGTGTCGTAATGTGAGACCATCTTCTCTTAGTCTCAGTATAGCTGTACATTTATGTCCAAGACAGCTGATAGCAGCCTTAAGCTCTCTTGCACTGGCAAAAGGGTTCTTTGAGGTTTGGCTGCTGATGCAGCATCACAGACTGGACTTGATACGTGCTATAACCCAATTTCTTTGCACCTCTTAACTTGCCCATCTGTCAGTATTTCTGTAGCATTGCTCTTGTTGTGGACCCTGGGACACCATTCGTCCACCTGCAGTGATAGCATTTAACCCACCTTCTTCAACAAGAGTGATGACTTGCTCATGAGTAGATGTGTCATGGTGATCCACAGTGATGATAGGAGTTGTTCAAGCCTTGTGCACTGGTTGTATTATAGTAGAATGACCAAGAGATGTTCCATCCCCCATGATAAGTAATATAACTTGCTGCTGCATTCTTAGCTGTAAACAAGTAAGATTACATCAGGTGGCCATCAAAGTATATGAAACCCTCTCTAAGTCTCTGTTATGCAAATCAACCACACTGTTATCCATCTCAAATAACAAGTCATTAGTAACAAATGGAAGCCAGTGTAAGGTGAGTTAGCAGTGAAGTTGCTTCATTTGAACATTATGTTAGATCTGTAATTGAGTCCATACCAAGATGAACGACATCTTATTAAAGATGGCAGGTCATCAAAACAACCAGTGTAAGTGCTAACATACCAATTCGTATTTTGTGTAAGAACCTGGTATAATTTATGAAACAAGAATATTTCTAAAGTATGTGCTTTTACAAATAAATTGTTTATTTGCAGTTATATTTTAACACAGAACCTGTTAAATAGAATCTGGTTTTTGATTTATAAAATTTATAGTGCCTGGTTTTTGTTATATGTGTTATTTTCATGCAGAATATGCACTTTATCTTGATATTGGTGCAGTGGAGATTTGTGTATTTTCAAGCTTTGAAATTTAATTGTACTTTTGTATCAAACATCTGCATACAAGAGTCTGAAAGAGTGGAATTTCTCAAATGGATGATTAATTAAAAAAATATGATGGCCCTTGTATTTAGAGACAATTTCTCTAATGTTATTGTTTTTTCCTCCAGCTGCACGTTGTAGTAGAAATGAAAGGCCTTATAGACTGATTAAACTTTATAATATGGGAAAAGGTGGTTTAAAGTCCCACATTAAGGGCCTATCAGCTGGACTTTATGGTTAACAGTTCAGCAATATGCAAGTGCAATGCACGTCCATCTGGACTGTGTATGAAGTAACACAAGGACAGCAAAGGCTAACAATGCTTTTTTAACTGTTTAAATTATTGAGGTTATGTGAGAGGATGATATTGTGAATGATGAATCGGAAGGAACATGGAAGGAATTTGTAATTGCATGAAGTATTCATGACTTATTTTACAGAACTATCCTGCCACTTACATGCAAGGACAGGAGAGAAACATGAAACATGTCAGGATACCTGATCTCTGAATCAATATATGAACTCAGAACCCCCAAAATTCAATGCAGGATCACTAACATGTAAATGTGATATTTGGTAAATGAGAGTTGAATCTTTCTTTGTTTCTGTTGCAGGAGTATGAAAAATGTGAGGACTATTGGGCAAACAACCTGGAAGAGGAACGTTTTCTGTATGAGCAGGAACAGAAACTCAGTGATGAAATTTTTCAGAATTGATGTCCAAGATTAGAGAATGTGAGGAAATGTTTGGTGCACAAGAAGATGATAGCGACATGTTGTCAACAATAGAGGAGAGCGGAAGTCTCGAGAAACAGGTAAAGTGATTGCAGATCATAATCAGAATGCCTATAACCGTAGATTCATTTCATAGAAACACAAGTAATGTTATCAATGGAGAATTTGAAACTGTTTCAAAATTTAAATGTGCAGGAATAGCTATGACAAATAGAAGTAAGTTTCATGTTAAAAGTATGAATATGACAAATTTTGGAAATAGTTTGGGGAACTTCATGATATTCACACTCATTCAGTAATGAAATGTAGCAGGTTGTGATGGGTCAGATATATAGTTTGGATGTGAGGGACAGGACATAAATACAGAATTTTTGTTGGGAAACTGATTTAAAATCGGCCACTTGAAATATAAAGAAACAGGTGGAGAGATGTGGTGATAGATTTTAAAGGTGAGTGGTGGATACAACTAGATTAGGATTGTGTACAGTGGTGGGTTTTATGATTGGAGGTGTTGACCTTCTGGTGCTGATACCAGAGAGTTGGTACCGGCACCAGTGACCCAGAATTTCTATTCAAGGTGCTTGCAACCAGTGAATCATCTGCCTCGTTTGGTTAGTGTGCTACACGTTTCTCCCATATCATGTGTTCTGTTTCTTTGTATATGTCTGTGCCTGTTTCCTACCACTAACTTGCCAGCCATTCATCGCCCAGATGATGGAGGCAGTATGACCTCTGAAACGTCGGTTAACAACCCAGAAGACAGAAGTCTTCATACTCACCGTTGTGGAAACCTCAAATCTTACAATTTGTTCTGTTGAGAAATGTAACATTTACCGCAAGCCTTTTCAGCAACGTCGGTGCGAGTAACTGAAGTTTAATATGGGAGTAACTTTGAGGGTGATGGCTCCTAAATCCTTTTTGACGTAAATACGTCTATACGGAAAGGAAGTTTATGTATTGGCTTTATTCTAAATATTTCCTTTATACTTTATTCCTACCAGATACGTAGATTTGTGAATCAAGTTTCTCTTTATATGGACGTTGAAACTGTAATCATCGTCCAATTCTCTAGGTAGTAGCGTTGCCATATTATTAACATCTACTGGAACATTGATAACTTGTCCCAGTATCCCAAATGCACCCAATTGATGTCTTAACCTCCCAATTTGCATAAATGGAAGTAATGTAATGTAATGTTATCTTCAATGTCATCCATCTTGTTACGAAAGTGGATTGTTGACGGCAATAATGTAACACAACAATGCACGCAAACTGACCATTGTTGTCGGTCCATGTTTACACATTGTTGATATGGATCGACAACAATGGTTATGTTAGCTAAGAAACTAATTGTTACGTCATCTGTTTACTCGGCATTGTTGCATTAGTATATATTGTCGTCAACAATCCGCTTTCGTCATTGCGGAAAGAGTTGAGCTGTGAATCGGTTGTAAAAAAAGTGCGTCGTAGACTAAATAATTTTGACATTGTGTTTCATTACATTACATTTCATTTCGTTATATTACATTACATTCAGCTACCTTCCTTTCATTGTCTAAAACGTCAGAACTGTTTAAGAAATGAAGAAAGGTGAAAGAAAACGTTATCAACTACTTGAAGTACCAACAGCAACAACTTCAACAAGGTAGACTGATACTCGTTCGATATATTACGATTACGAAAACTCTTATGAAAACTGACTTTATGATCGATTTTAAGACGAAGATTTGCAAGGGTGGGGTTGAAGGTAGAAAGTTGACTGACCAAGAACAGTTGGCCTCTGAACAGCGAAGTAAAGAACTAAAACATCAGACCTACTTAACAAATAAAGAAAAGCGAAAGAATACTTACATTGATAAACGAGACCATATTAACGACACACGTAGAAAAACAGGCGAAGATTTGCAAGGGTGGGATTGGACGTAAAAAGTTGTCTTACCAAGAACAGTTGGCCTCTGAACAGCGAAGTAAAGAACTAAGACATCAGACCTATTCAACAAATAAAGAAAAGCGAAGGAAGACTTACATTGACAAACGAAATATTAAATATCAACAGAAACCGATAGACGAAAAACGCGAAATTATCGAGAAGGAAAGACAAGGACTCTAGAGAATGCGCTCCGAAAAGAGCGCTTTGCTCTAATCTCTTATATAAAAGTCTGGTTTCTAAGAAGCTGAAGATTAAAGTACACAAAACAATAATCTTACCTGTTGTTTTGTGTGGGTGCGAAACATGGTCTCTCACTCAGAGGGAGGAGCACAGATTGCAGGTGTTTGAGAATCGAGTGTTGAGGAGGATATTTGGGCCTAGGAGAGAAGACGATGGGGCATGGAGAAAACTGCATGATGATGAGCTTAAAAATCTGTACTCCTCCCCCAACATTGTCAGGGTGATTAAGTCGAGAAGAATGAGATTGGCGGGGCATGTAGCGCGCATGGATGGGACAAGAGGTTTGCACCGGTTATTGGTTGGGAAGCCTGAGGGGAAGAGACCTCTGGAGAAACCTAGACGTAGATGGGAGGATAATGTCAGGCGGGATCTATGGGAGATAGGAGTTGAAGGAGACTGGATTTTGTTGGCCCGGGACAGGGTCCGGTGGAGGGATTTGGTTAATTCGGTGATGAACCTTCTTGTTCGGTAAGCCATCTGGTTGGTTGGGTCCACTATTTGGGAAGCCTGAGGGGAAGAGACCTCTGGGGAGACCTAGACGTAGATGGGAGGATAATGTCAGGCGGGATCTATGGGAGATAGGAGTTGAAGGAGACTGGAGTTTGTTGGCCCGGGACAGGGTCCGGTGGAGGGATTTGGTTAATTCGGTGATGAACCTTCGGGTTCCGTAAGCCATCTAGTTAGTCAAATATAAATGTTTCAGATTTGGAATTGCGAATTTTGATAGTATCAAGTATGGGCTTATTAGTTGCCCATTTTTAAATACAACAAACACTTGCAGGTAAATTATATTTTACATGTAACTAATATTTCCAATTTTTAGAAGATTTATGTATGACTAACCTACCATTTGCTTAAGGCCCTGAGGAAACCCAGAAAAAATGTTACAACAGTTAACCTGGTAAAAATTTGAACCAGAAACTCAAAATATAAAGGCGGGGTGATAAGGACTTCGCCACATTTGGTTGTGAATGTATTGAATGTTGTTGTTTTCTGGGTTCTGGTGCTGTCATTACGCTTGAAGATCACAGTTGACATCTTCGTGGCAAGAGTATCAAATATCAATCGGTCTGTACTCACTTCCTGGTTAAGTGGTACTTTATTAATATTGTTAAAAGGTATCCACGTTAACATATTTATTTTTAGCAATGTAAAATTTGCTGCAGAGAATTGTGAAAAAAGTTAATTCTAAAATCCATGTCATTGAGAGATTGTTTTATTCTTGGCACTTAAAAGTACGCAGTTGAGTAGGAACCTTAAGTCTAACCTACATAAAAGCATTTAAATTCAGATTTGTGAAATCCAGTAATCTTGCCTGCTCAGAAAGTAAGATCACCGAAGAAATGGTTTTGGGTGAAATTGTAAAATTTATGTGACAACATTTATTTGCTTGTGATTAATAATCTCTTTCATGATAAAAATTAACGTTTGAAACAAGTTTAGAGTTAATTAATATATATTTATGTTGTAATTTTTTTATATTTTGTTGTAGATATTCTGGTCCTGACATGGTGAGGAAGAACGGTAAGCTGTGGCCACTTTTTGTCTTGTTTGATATAATATTAAGGAGACCCAGTTCTCTGTGACCTTTTACTTTTTGAGAACTTTCACAAGTAGCTGTATATCTTGTTACAGCCTATCCATTAGTGGGTAGAAAACAGTTTCTGTTCTTATTAATATATTTATTAATTACACTGTGTACCGTTGCAATAGTGAAGGTGGCCATTTCTGAGATATGGCCCTATGAGGTGGACTGCTACCTCAGATTGTAGGTTAAAGAAACTAATTTTAAAATTTCTGTTTTCATGAGTCCTGCAAATGCCCTTATAGCAAAACATGCCGAGCTTAGTTTAAGGATGATGTATTGAATATGTGTTTTCCAGTCTAAATTGTTATTAATTTGTAGGCCAAGAAATTTTATTTGAATCAATTTCCTCCATTATTTTATCTACTCGTCATACCATATATTTCGACTTACACAAGTTCTGCTGTTAGTACAAAATTTCATGAAATTTGTTTTGTCACAATTTAATGTGAGTTTACTGGCTTCAATTTATTTGTTTAATCTAACAAGGACATCATTTATGTAATTTTGAAAACAGGCAATTTCTGGATGTGAAATAATAATATTAGTATCATCTGTAAACTACTAAAATAACCTTTATGAGTTCAGCCTGGAACTCCATCCTTATGTTGAACTGATCTCAGTTTTATATTCTTGAATAAAGAGTATTTATAAATTTTAAATATATTTTGTTGTTCATTGATGAACTTGCAGGCACTGTAAAGCAACAGACTGGAGATGCTGATGTTGCAGCTATAACTAGAGGAATGCAGACATTAAAGATCCCAAATAGGACAGGTTGTGGGACTAAAGGAAGAAAAACTGTTGTAGAAACCAACTATTTATCACTGGACTTGTCAAAGCTTCGGAACAAAATTGCAATTCATTATGATGTGGAATTTAAACCGTCACCATTTCCAAAAAGACTTTTGAGGTGTGTATAGCCCCATTATAGTTTGCATATGATATGTACAGGTAAACTTTGTATGATTTTTATGGGATAATGAATAATAATTATGTTAACATTAGCTTCAAAATGGTTATATTTAGTTTTACAATAATTCACTCTGATTTGCATTATTTGGTAACTGGTAAGATTTTAATTGTACATATTTCAATGCACTGTTGTTTTTTTTTTAAATTATCTTACCCACAAATCTAGGAAGTAAATCAGTTTTTACGATGTTTTGAAGATATGTTGCTTGTGAAAATGTGTTTGCTATAATACCAATACATTTAAATCTAACAAATACTGAACTTTTCTGCCTTCAAAGACTTTGTACATCCATGGATATTTGTGTAGCTAGCAGCAAAAATGAATTTCTTACCTGTTGTCTATCTTGTTTAGGTCAGTTTGAACAATATTAAAACTTTTAATGACTTGCTTCTCTGATAACTCAGAATACTATGATGTTAATTTTCTCACAGTAATTTGTGTGTTGTTGTTAATAAGTAGGAGGCTAAATGTTATGTTTTGTATTTATGCAATTTGGTAGAATAAATGCATTGCTTATATACTTACAGTTTGTTATTGTCAACATTGTCAGTGTTTGTAAAATTCATTACAAGTTTAGGAGCTAGCCAAAACTTTAGGGACCAAACGTAATGTGGTTTGCCAGGTGTTGCTTCATTTAACAGTACATTGCAAGCAGGTCCTTTCTCATTGTGATTTTGAATTAATGACTGCTGTCTCCATTATAGCATTATTTGTAGATGCATGTTAAAAAAGTCCTAAATTTTTGTTTTTGTAACAATACATACTCTAGTCCAGTGATTTTGAACTTGTGGGTCAGAATGAATTGTGAGGGTGCCTTGAAAGGGTCACAAGCTTAACCTTTTCCTCACTGATTGTTGCATTTGTAACCACACTTGGAGGATACAATGAGGATCTTTGGTTAGTGTATGAACTGTAGTGATCTGATAAGAACAGTTCCATTATTTAATAAAACTATTAATGATAAACTGTTTGCACAGCTTTATTCAGTCAGACTTTCATGAAATTCTTCAGGTGTGGGTCCATTGCATGCGCTTTATATAAACTATGTTTATTTGTCATAAGAGATATTTTGATTTGAGGTTATGTACATTGTTTTGTATAACAATAAAGATTCAAATTATATAAGTTGATATATAAACTTATAGTATGTAGCATCTAGCTTTCTTGAAGTTCATGACATTTCCAGGTACTAGCATTGTTAAGACCAAAGTAGTTAGGTCTGTAATGTAAAAAAATCTTGCTGTTTTATTATGCCTCAGTAGAATCTTGGTAGATTAAAGGTGTTAAAATGTTATTGCACAGTGTAGAAGACTAGGTTGCTTCTATTATAAACATGTATGTTATGCAGATTGTGTATGTTGTATTGAATTTTTATGCTTATAAATATATCATGTTTCTGTATGTTTCTAGTTTTGTTAGAATTACTGTTGAAACTGTATAACATTTTGTGTAATTATACATAATCTCTTATTTCAGACGTGCAATGGAAGAATTCAGGCGGAGAAACTTTCCTGATCGATATCCAGCTTTTGATGGGAGGAAAAACTTGTACAGTACTCGAGAGCTGCCAGAGGTATGTTTGGTTTAATTTAACAACAATAAGCTGTTGCTGCTGGTAATGTTGATGTGGATGTAAAGACATAAACCTTATGATAGAGGCAGTACGCTCGTTTGAAACATTGATCATTTCCTACCAGACTACACAGTGCGACATCCCAGATGACAGCCGTCTTCATACTTATCATTATGAAAGTCTCAAATTTTGCCATATCAGAGTTAATTAAAAAAGTTGGTTTTCCTGTGTATTTGTTGTAAGATTTATAAGTCTTCAGTTCTGAACATTGTGGTACATACAACTATTGAAAGAGGTACTGTGATACTCTGTAGCAAAGTACTGAAGTGTTTTTTTTTTCAGATAACTGATCATTTCACGGTGCAAGATGATGAATCTGTTAGGGTTAAAGAGTGTGAGATTACCATCAAATACACATCTCAAGTTAATTTGGAATCCCTCTCTACATATATGAGCAGTGAGCGTACACTGGAAATCCCACAGAAAGCTATTCAGGCTGTGGATGTTGTGCTGCGCAATGCACCATCTTTGCATGGGTAAGTAGTTAATTAGCTGTTTTGTGACTCTTAGTGTACCAGAAACATCTGATTGGTCTGTAAGGTATTCATCAATACTGTGTCAGTTACAGAGATTGTGTAGTGTCAAATGAAGTGAATGAAAGTATGTAAAGACTTGAAAGATGTCTACCTCAAGATACTCACTGGTAGTTCCTGCAGGGCCAAGGAAGAGCTAGAAAGCACTGAATCATGGTAACCAGAAAACCTGGCTGAGATTTGATCATGAACTTGAGGAGGATTGTGACATGATAATTGTTAGTTAATTTTAAAACGTGCAAAATAATTATGAATGTTGATTAAAATGGATATGAATATTGTAAAAACTCTGCATGTATTTAGTTATTATTCGTAGAGAGATTTTTTGGTTTAAGGGTCAATCTGCAGGATGATAGAACTGGAATTTTTCATCCCAAATTTCTATGGCATTTTAAATAATAGTCTGTGATATAAAATTCCAATTGATTCTGTTCAAAGTACTTTTTTCTGTGATCAGTACATTTTTATCAATCAGCGTTGAGTTGTCAATGATTTAACTTACAACAGTGCTGTTTGTGCAGGGCCGGATGGGTCTTTGGTAGGTATGTTTGCGTCTGTGTGGGTGAAAAGGGGTTACTGGTGAGATCTCTTTCCTGTCAGGGTTAACATGGGGAATAAGGATGATCACCAGCTGGATTGTAGAAAATTGCTGTGAAGTGGTGAGGTTGCAGGAGCGTCAAGTTTTGCCACAGTTGTTAACACTGGTATATACTATATAGTATATGGTTTATTAATGTTGATGAAGATGATTCTCGTACGTACAACACAATGTTTATCAGAAAGAACACAGCCAGCTTTACAAAGAGGATGAATCCACTCTAATTTCTCGGATTGCTGCCAACTAGGCCACAATGCAACTCTGTTATTCCCAAGTGTTTGGGACTGTTTCTACCAGTTGCCACTTCCCTACCCTCTTTTTACTGAAAGATTCCTGGAAAATAACTGCTCAGTACTTAGGTTTTTCAAAGGAGTAGCAGGTATATGGTGTACAGAGTGCATGTGGATACCTGCGTTTTACAGCTTAGTTGTGTGTGCTTGCCCCCTGGGCTTGAACTCAGGGGTCCATGGCAGACTCATTGGCTAGACCAGTTATAAACTGTGTTTTATCTCTCCAAACCTTTCATGACTATACATTATTAGAATTCTGAAAGGATTTTCCCTTTTTGAAGTGTATTTACAAACTGCTAAATTTTCTGTTTATTTGTTCCTTGCTTCAGCTTTATGTCAGTTTTATCTTGGAGTATAATTTTGTTTGATTTTAGTTTTACCTTAAAACACTGTATCAGTAAATAAATTGACGTTCTAAAATTTAGCTCTGCTTCTTCAGATGTTAAACAAGAAACACGAATTGTATGAAGTACCAGAAATCAGCTCATTATTGGCATGTCATTCATATTTTTCTCTCATTTTCCCAACAAGATACTTAAAAATAGGGCTTTGCTGCTTCCTATATATCAACTAGAATTCATGATGTAATCGCAGTATAATTCTGTAAATTGTGCAGTAGACATGAAGTGCTGAAGCATGAGAAATAAAGAAATCTATTAGAGTTTGAAGTGAGTTCATAATGAGTCTTTAGCCTGGTTTCTGACTAAGTAATTTGTGGTTTTCCTGAGTTTCTCCACCAAAATTCTGGTATAATGCATTAAAATATGTCAGAACTACTACTTCCCAATTTCATTAATTCTTTCACTGAACGCTGTATAACATGAGGCATTTAACAAGAAGATAATTCTGTGTTTTTCTTTGACAGTCGGATGCTGTCTTTTCGCTATGCAGGCTTGGTCTGCAGGGGATTTATGGTGGATAAACTGTTACTGAAGTGGGTTTTTTCTGAGTTCTTTTGTTGTATCCTGTCAGTTATTGATTAAACAGTGTTCCATACTGTCAGTGAAGTGTGTGACTATGCAGGACATTAACAGTCTCATACCTGTTGAGACTTCAACCCTGAAGTTCGCTTCAGTGATGATTGCATTTCATGTCGCTGTTTTGTTGAGGTGCATGAAGAATTTAATTTGAAACTGTTTTTCTGTGTTTAATAAGATAATGGTATTAATGTTTATCTTGTTAGGTTTGTGCAAGTTGGACGCTCATTCTATACTCCTCCAAGCGGTACAATTTTGAAACTCGGTGATGGACTTGAAATGTGGTATGGAATGTTCCAAAGTGCCACTTTGGGCTGGAAGCCATTTGTGAACATTGATGGTCAGTATATTTAATGGTTGGTAATACTTGGTACTTGATACAGGGGCTTGTCTTAGTGTTAGCATTACCCTCTATATTTTTAGGTACCTTGTTTAGTTGGACATCATTACTCAACCCCATGAAAAATTTATTGCAGATATTGTCAGTAAGCATATTTGCAAGTTAAATGTCAACTCTAAACAGAATCACATGTGCACCAAAATACATAACCAGGTACTGAAAAAGACACTTTTGTGTTTGCCTAAGATGAGGTGTTTTTCTGAGCTGGTGTGCCAAGATTTATAGTAATGTTTATTATTAATGGGTCATGTGTACTACAGGCTGCTGAACATTCTTTGGGAAACAAAATACATCAGGCATTGAAAACATAGAATACATATGAGCTTTTATTGAAAAATAAGCAATATTTTTTCCATTGTTATGAATTCTTGGTATTTGTTACATTTTTCATTTTCGTTTGTTATTGTGAATAACATTTTATTTTATAAAGGTTAATTGTGAAAAAGGTCTATCACTTCTTTTTTAAATAATCCAGGCCATAAAATTGTTTCCAATGAAATTCATTATCCAGAAGACAGAAATCTTCATGCTCACCACTGTGGAAATCTCAAATCATTCTCATTATCATTAGTTTGTACAACTGCTTTAAAATAATTTGGCACCAAAGGGGCTAAGCACATAAGTGGTGACAAATAAGGCATTTTTTTATCAAAAGCTTTGGGTTGGTGGTCCAGTTTTTAGCTCTGAATACGAAACTTGGCATGATTTTTAATGACTTACAGGTTTTCTGCATAAAGTTGTAAATTATTTTTCCTTGTATTGAATTAAAATTATATCACATTGAAAAGATTTGAAATAAGAGTTGTAGATGTGAATGGGATATATGTATTACTTGTAAATGTTTTTGTATGTGATGCTTATTTTGAGAAGCTTGATAAAGTTTGCAGAGTTGTGTAAAATAAAATAATTTATAGTCATGTACATTTTTAAAAATTGGCCATCTGTTATGTAGAACCCTTCAGTGGAACTGTAAAATCGGTGGACGAGTATGAATACTGAAGTAATCATACTGCAGCACTAAGTTTATTTGTGACATTTATTTCTGATTTAATTGTGATAATTATGTTTGACAGTGACACATAAAGGTTTTCCATCACCACAAAATGTTGTGGATGCCATTTATGAAATCTGCAGACCTCAAGATCACAGTGAGTTGAACTACAATCAGAAGGAGGATTTCAAGAACTATATCAGTGGTAAGGGTGAGAATAGTTACTGAAAAACTGCATTATCCCTTTTAGTACCAAGCCAGTACATTATGCCATAAGACTGCGAAGCAATTTTATTGAAAAGGAAGACCTGTAGTTAAGAGATATATTTTTCTTTGGAAATGTAGTTTACACATTCAACAGAACTGTGTTCATATATGAGCTGTTAAAAGCAAGTAAAACGTTTATTTTGCAAAATACATTTTCAAATTAACATTGAATTTTCACATTTAAAATAATGTTCTCCAAAGATCAAAAAGTTATGAACACAATTAATACAAGTTGCTAGGAAACCACAACAAACTCATTGTCAGCATTGTTATTCACAGCAAAAGCATTACAGAGATCAGTTGGATAATGCTGTTTAAGGAAATAATTGCTGTTTATTCTGAGAATTATTAAAACCATAAATGCTAATTATAAGAGATATTGATTGTTAAAAAAGGTGGAACATGTAGTTAACACTGAACTTCAAATACTTAAAGTTATGAAAAAATAATATGGTTGAAAACTCTGTTGATCAGGGACCATTATGTCCCTTTAAAATTCACTTCTTAAGGTTTTCAAATGTGGCCTTTTCAAGTAAGGTGTTTGAACTGTAGGGTCCGTGCTAACCATATGCTGGTCTTTTAAATTGTGGGCATAAGAGGAGAAGTGACATTATATACTTTTCTCAGGAGGGACAAAGTTATTTTAAATACTCAGCAATGTGTGTAGGCCTATTGTTAATTTATTTACATACAGATTTGTGTCCTCACACTATAACATCTGACTGTTGGTTTAGCTATTTGAATAACATAACATGAAGATGGCTGTTTTCTGGGAACTTCTGCCAGACTGCATGGCACTATAACCCAGAAGACAGTCATCTTCATGCTCATCACCTTGAAAATCTGAAGTCCTACTAAGCAGCAACATTATTTGGTACATAGGAGTTATCTCCTTTTTGCATGAAGGTTTTGGATTATAGTTTAAATAGCATTTCTGAAAGCTTAATGAAATTGCAGTCAGAGTCTTCTATTAAAACAAACTTATTTTAGAAATTAATATAGCCAGATAGCTCAGTATGACTATGGACTGGATGACTAGTGTTAGATTCCCAGCAGAGGCAGAGGATTTTTCTTCAAGTCCCTGCATCCAGACCAGCTCTGTAGCCCACCCAGACTTCTTTCCCGTGGGTAGTAGATGGGCCTTTCTGCAGGGGTAAAGCTTGGATAGGGCATGCCGCTGAACGAATCATTCCCATGTAATGCAGAGGTCAAGAACATATGCCAGCTTGATGTCCTGTCCTGTCAATTGCCTTCATTGTATGTGTGACAGTCTAAAAGTATACAAGTTGTTGGTATTGAATTTTATTTGTTTCAGACTTAAAGATTGATTACATGATCCCTAACAACCCAACCAGCAAGCGAACATTCAGGGTAAACGCAATTGCTGAATGTCCAGCAAAATTACGGTATGTTCAATCTTTTGTGAGCTACAGTCATATCTTTATGTTCACATGTTTTTCATCAGTAGATAGCTGTGAATGTACAGGAATGTTTCTGACTTCACATGTGCAGTTATATGAAATGAGAAATATGATAGCTACAAGTTTGCCTTGATAATTTCTACCATCTGTTGAAATCTCTTAAATTATTTTTCCTGGAAATAGGGATCTGTGTTAAACAGAAAATTTTTTAAAATGGTAAAAATTTAGTTTCCCTGGGATTGCATTATGAGTATATTTTATGATGTTACAGGAATATTTTGATTTACATGTAATGTTTTTTATTATAAAGATTTCAGTTGGATGACGGTCAAACGATGTCAGTTCAAGAATATTTTGCCCATGTCAAGCGTATACAACTGAGATTTCCACATCTTCCATGCCTTCATGTTGGTTCACTTAAGAGAGAAAAGCCAATATATCTTCCACCAGAGGTATAGTACGGGACTTTAATCTTGATACTTGCAAGGAATGCAGGAAGTCCGAAGTGTTAAAGGCTGATGTTATCTTTCCTCCTTCACCCCAATTCCTCACCCCGAAAGTCTCAAGATTACAGTCTTACACTGTAAGAAACATTATTTTGAATTGATATATGATTCTTTATGCACTGTGAATCAGCCCCTATAGAACAGGGTGGGACTGTTTACTCTCTGACTGTATTTGGACTGTTTCTTAATACAGCTGACATTATTGTCATTTTATGTAGTAGAAAGGGATTTTCCTTTCCATACAGATGGTAAATTTTGCTGTTCCATTTATTGTATTTGATTCTTCCTTGGATTTCCTCTCATTGGTGTGGACTGTCTTATAAGAAAACCTTCTCCATTCTTCACTCTCCTCTTGTATCTGTATGTCTTCTTTCACTTAGTCTGTCCTCATGCTTGGTCTCCCAGTCTGTTTTTCAAAACACTAGAAGGTGTTTGTGTTCTTTTACTCATATTTACAGTGCTTCATTTCAAATATTTAAAAACAGAGTTCTAAGAGTACCAGATGTAAGAAAAATATATTTAGTGGTTTGTGAACTGAGTTAAACAATGATTTATACACTTTCTGTATCGCTAAGTTAGTTAAAACCAGGACATATTTCTAGAAAGAACTGGCACAGCTTTTATGGCATGTCTGACAATTTTAACATGTTTTGACAATCTTTATTTTTTATATTTTAAAGCAAAATTGCAGGTATTCCTTACTGGTGCATGCTGCCACAAAGAAAGCTCTGGTTACAGGGGGCTGAAAAAGTAGATCAGGTGGGGAAGCAAGAAATACAAGCAGAATTTTATTTGCGATACTCTTGGAAAGCAGTATGTGTTTAAGATTTACATTTTGGGCATATTCCTGAATGATTTCACTTTGCTTGAAACCTGTAATTTACATGAACATGCATTGATAAATTTCATGATATTATTAATCTGCTGTGATCATACATTGAAATGCAGTTCTTTTTTACAGTTGTGCTCAATCTCAAAACATCAAGTGATTAATAAGAAAATGAGTAACAAAGAGACTTCTGCAATGATAAGGCATACTGCAACAAGCACTGATAAGAGAAAACAAAAAATAATGGACATGGTATGTTATCTTGGTTGTCTTTCTTACTGTAGCTGATATTGTTTTTTTATTTTGTTAAATTACCTCAAGTATGTCTTGCATTCTGAACTTTTGCTTTGTACATGACTTGAACACACATTTCATAAAGTGAAACACACGCACTTGAGTGATTAGTACTTCTGCTGAATATTTGGGAGGTTCTTGGTCCAAGGCCTAGCTATTGTGGCTTGAGATTTTAGTAATTCTCTTCAACTTCTCCAGGTAAGTGCTGGGATAGTGTTTTAAGACAAGGCCATGCATGACTGGTTACTTCAACTTCCTTCACAATTCAAAATTCTATATCTTCTCATTCAGCAGTATATTCTCTATATAAACTGTGCAATTAAAAAAGTGTTGTTTAATGAGCAGCACAAAACACATTCATTGTGCCAGTATTTTCTTACCTACGTTGGACTATTTCAATGTTGGACACCATTACATAAATTTATTGAACAAATACTACAAGTGACAGTACAATGAAACGACATACAGATGAAAAAGGTAACCTTCTAGTTTGCATCAAGGTAGAGGTTTACGATATGGAAGCCATTTAACACATGGCAAACATAAAGGAATTATTTAATTTCTTGCATCACTTTGTCCAAGGTGTCACAACTTCCACTGAATTTGGATATGTGTATTTAATTCATGAAGTATGTGTGGCAGAGGAGGTTAGTAAACTGCATCCTTTGCATAACCCCATTAGTGTCAGGTCAGGGGTTCTGGGAGGCCACGTGCAAGGCAGGTTTTCATAAAGGTAGCCACCGACTTTCAAATGCCAGAGTTGCAGTGCACAATCCTGCTGGAACTAGGAATCCTCTTGTGGAAAATCTTCTAACATTTGTGGCATTAACCACTATTGCAATTTGATGAGATACATGATGCCTGTAATTGTGCTCTCTTCAAAAAATGTCTGACCATAAACCATTGTTCTGGATAAATAGCGTGTGGCTTTTTGGTACCCCAGATCTGGACATTATGTGTGCTCACACATCTAATCAGCTGGAAAGGTGTGGAGAACCTGTGGGGTGTACTCCCCCTGAGGGTACCCTTGGGCTTTCTCACCAAGCTTCAGTCCATGGTCTAACCCAATCTTGTCCTTGAAATTTAATTTGTAGGCATCTGTCTGGCATGTTTTTCAGCAAAGATCATGGTTCCATGTATCTCTTATTGTATGAACTTTTATGTTCTGCCATATATGTTGAGAAGGGCTGATCATAATTTGTCATGGAGTGAATTATGATTAGAGGCCATTTCATATTCATACATCTCAAGTTCTCGTAATGAATATTACGAACGTTATGAATGTTTGGACTCAACCCAGCATAATGTATTAAGTTACTTTGTTGTTATAGTAACATCAGAAGAAAGTATGTTCTGTGGATGGAAGTGAATTAGTGAGCTCTCTAAAAATTAAGTATTGCATTTCTGTGGTGTAATCTGTAACTGTATCACTTTTGCAGATTAAGAGGATAAATATGTGAGTGTGTGAAAAGAATAGTGATAGCAAATGGAAGGATCAATTACTATTCCTATATATGATTAAGGGGATAATGTTAAGCAGTGTGTGGTGTAAAGTACACTTTTGTAACCTTTGTGTCTTTCAAAGAGTATTACTTTTCAATTTTGATGTTGCTTTAACATAAAAATGAGAATGTGAATTATGTGATGAAGTACAATATTAGTATTTTAACAACTTTATATTTTAAGATGGCTGTCTTCTGGTTGTTCCACTGTGTAGTCTGGATGATGGAAGAAGCAAGGACCTCTGAAGTGTCAGTAAACTTCTACCAGACTACATGGTGCAACAACCCAGAAGACAGCCATTTTCAGAATCACCGCCGTGAAAACCTCAAATGCTACTTAACTTTGTTGGTTTCACACACATATTGAATGTAGTGAAATATGTGGTTGTTGTGTTTTATATACAAAAGTATTGTGGGTTGCTTCGATTGAGTACATACTTAAGTAATGTATGTATCTTTGACATCCTCAAAATTATGCATAATTTGTTGTTGTTCAAGCTATGCAGCATTTACTACATATTTGAGTGTGTTTTGGTTTTATTTCAGTTGAGGTCAGTGAGATTCAATGAAGACCCATGTGTCAGAGAATTTGGTCTCTCTGTTGGAGGAAAGTTTGAAGAAGTAAGTGCTCGGATCCTGGATGCTCCGAAGTTGGAATATGAAGTGAGTACATTAATTGAAACTTCATATAGTGGATGTCCTTGTAAACATTGTTCATTTTTCAAGGACATATTATATTCAAGCATTTTATTTTTGGGGTTTATTACACAAATATGTTTAATGTAACTTGTAGTCTTTCATCACATACAACAATAATTCAATTATTATCACAGATGTATGTTTTTGAACAACATGTTTCAGTATAATAGACCATCTTCAGGCTTCCATTTTACAAAATATAAAATATGTGAAACAGAAGGTCACTGTGTAATTTTGATTATTATTGTAGAATAGTTTGCTATCAGTAGGTTATAATAAAATTTTAAAAATATACAGGCTAAAAATATTTTGTTGGATCCTGCATTACAAATTTTCATTTTTAAATACGTAGATGAGATACGTTACATATTTAAAAACATACATTGATAGTGTTTAAAATGAAAATCATTGCCAAGTGGTTAACAATCCTATTTTTTATTTGGGAGGCCCATGTTAAAATCTTGGCCTGGGGACTGCCTATCCTGACTGGGTTTGTTGTAGTTTTCCTCAGTCCCTCCAGGCAGATACAGGGATAGTACCTTAGATTAGGCCTTGACTATGTCATTTCACATCTTTCCAGTTCAGTTTTGTACAGTTGTGTTTTTTAACATAGAGTACATAAAATGGACTTAAATAGAATTGTTATTTTCAGAATCAGAGATCTCCTACAATACCAAGGAGTGGTGTGTGGAGAGCATCAAATTTTGTTATCAGCGGTAATTTGAAATCTTGGATAATTCTCAACTTAGACAGTTATGTAAGAGAAGATGCACTCGGGTGAGTATTAACCAAATGTGATGGCAATTTTATTGCTTTGATTTTAGCAGAGAATTATGAAATATAATGTGATACATAAGATTGAGGTGAGAAAGCCTTGTTGTAAGACTGCAAGTACTTCTGAAATATCAGTAGATGAGTATGATGATAATAGTTTATAGACAAATCAATACTTTTCATCTAATGATTTTTTAAATTTTGTCTTAATACAGTACTTGAAGAGCCATCTGACTCACCGTCAACTTATAATTCACATATTTTATTTTATTACAGAACTTACATGTATTAGGTAGAAGCCTGTTTAATAAGAATTTTTTGGAAGAATTTATGAAGCCTGATTTCCTTCAAAATTCTTGTTCTGTATCACGATTTTAGCATTAGTGTAAATTAAAAATTGGGAGAGTAGCCCATTGCAAACAATGGGACATAAAAATATCAGTGTTGGTCTAATATAAGTTGTATCTCGTTCCAGAGAAAGTCACCACCCCTTGCTCTAAATAGGTTGAAAAGAATTAGAATGAAATCATATAGTTCTCAGCTTGCAGCCTGCTGATATGTATTATATATCACACATTAATTTTTGGTATTATTGTATCACCCTGCATGATGATAAAATAGTTACCATGTAATATTTATGTACTTTTTAAGTGAGTGGATAATAACAATGTCAAATCAACTAATTTTATAAGGAAAATAATTGAGTAAAATGTTTATCTGTTTCTAATTGGAACTCCTCACAGCACAAAGCATCATTAAATATATAGCAAATGAGTAAAACATCCTCATGCTCATCTCCATTAGTTAATCAACTGATAGCCATCAAAACAAATATATATATTGCGAAACTTACCTGGTATTGTTGAACATTAAAGAAACATGCCTTAATGGAAGTAATACTTTTTAAAAATTAAATGGCACACAATATTTGAAGTGCCTGCATATGAGATGTTTGTGTCACCCCAGCTTCAGACGTTGTTGCACCACGGCAGTGTTACTGATAGTAGGAAATTAAAAAGTAGGTGGGGTGTCCTTTAATGGCATGCAGTTCATTTTAGTTTCATGAAAATCTTTCCAGAGAGGTAAGTAGACTAAAATAGCACAGATGATGTTAAATCAGATGACTTGAAATACACTGTTCCAAGAATAGAATGATTAATAATTATCATTAAAGAGTGACTATTCAGTTGGAAAACTAGTTATTGTCTTCTGTTTATGTAATACTATCACTGAGTCTACAGTCATTTATCCTATTCTTTCCATTTCATTAATGGTTTTGTATATTTAAAATTAAAATTTGCAGGCGTTTTGGAGAATTAATGCAGAAAACAGGGAAGAATTTTGGGATGAATATTGCACGTCCATTGCAATCACGAAGTTTGCGGTTTCTAGCAAGGGATACATCTGAATTGCAGGCATTCTTCACTTCAATGAAACAGAGAGTTGATCTGATTGTTGTTGTGATTCCAAATGTGAAAAACAGTTATGGTAAGAGGTCTATTGTATGAATAAAGCACTCTTCCACCCTTGTTTAAATAAGAGGTTCTTTGATTAACTTTTGTCTGTTGAAATGTTTTGGTCTGTATGGTGAGGCTAGCAGGAACTAAATTAATAATTATACGCTTTAGTGTTCCATGTATGTATATAATTTTGGTTGGTACACATTTTGAATATTTTAATTTTGCCTGATATAACCTCAAAGTTTGGAATTGTTGACATATAAACATAAAGATTACTGTCGTACAGGATGTTGTGCTGTATAGTCTGGTAGAACTTTCCTGACATTGCAGAAATCTTGCCATGTAAATAACTTTCACCTAGGAAGTTCTAATTAAGAAATGTGTTCTCTATTTTATTATAATTTTTGTGGTCTTCTTGTTTTGTTGTATGAATTAACATTTGTTTTCAACTGTGTTGTAGCCAAGGTGAAGCAAATTGCAGAACTGAATGTTGGGGTCTTAACTCAATGTATAAAGTCAACAACAATGCAACGTATGAATGAAGCTACATGTTCCAATATTCTTCTGAAAGTCAATTCAAAACTGAATGGAGTGAATCACACACTTTCATCTGTGTCAAGGTAAGTCTCATTTTTGAAGTAACTTTTATCATATTATTACATATTTACATAATATTTAACCTAAGGGATCCATAACTACAACCATAAGATTTAGTTCTTCCTCTCTGTTTGTTTATCTGTTGTACTTTCTCATAAACGTCCAGTTAATTTTCCTTTCTGACTGAAGTAAATATCTGAAACTGAACATTAACTACATTCTGAGTAATGTTTTGAAATTACACTGTATTTACCACAGGAAAAGATATTGTACTGTTTATTTCCAATTTCCAATTAAATGCTTGAGTCAACTTTCCGTTTTTGATACTTTTGCAACTGCATAGATCATGTAGTGTCAAGTGGTGGGATGATTGTGGGTTGGAAAATGATTTGGAAGTGTTCTGTAGGCTATTTTTAACGTAAAATACAAAGTGAGCCACCTGCTCTGCTGCAAATGTGAGTAAAACTTTTTTAAGGAAACTGGGACAGGAGCTCATGTATTTCTTCTCTGGAGAGATGTAGTAATATTTTTGGGCATAAATAGTTGATTTTAATTAAATTTTAAAATGATTTCTACCTTGTGAACAGAAGGCTTTTTAACATGAAAGTCCAGTTTCAATCCCAAGACAGTCCATATGTGGTAGTATTACAAATTTTGCACTGAGTACTTTGTCTTCTTTCTGCCACTCATTATTTGATCAATGCTCATCTGTTCTATTGCCGTCTCTGAGGTGTGTATCAGACCCTGGGCTGTTCATTTAATTTGTGCACAATACCTCTCATCACTTTGTTAGTCATTACTGCTTTCCAGTGCCACTTTATTGCCTTTGAGTACCCTCTTTCAGTGCCATAACTTCCCTTCAAGTACTTTATATAAGTGGTAAGTACCTGTTTATAGCCTCCACTTATTACATTCTGAAGTGCTGCTCTTATATGTGAAGATCGTCATCCAAATACATGTCATACCCTTGAAAGCTTTGGAAACAAATGAGAATCATGTAGTGCCACATAAGTGTAATAATTTTCACTGTTAGAAGTGTGTGGCCGAACATTATTGTCTTAATACATGACTCAGGTCTTCTTTCACAGGTAGCACATTGAAGTTTTTAAATACAAGATTTTAACTTAGGCTTTCCAATTTGATAACCTTGATTCATTATTTATTCTGGATGAACAGTCTGATTTGAGGTGGTTGTGCTTTGTGCTGCCTTTACCACACAGTGTGCCATGAATTGCCATCCCTTTTACAACCACCTGTGTAAGTGGCAACAGCATTTAAATATCTGCAACATAATATTTATTTGGAGTCTTGTATTTTTAAACTCAGCGCATGAATTAAAAGAGCCTCCCCAGTAATGTGTGTCTAACATGTGTCCATATAATAGCATTGAGATTACCTTTGTTTATGTAACAAAAATTAAGTGTGCTGTAGTTTCAGCTTACAGCTGGCTTTATGATTAAAACTAGTATTTTTTTTGATAAGAAATGAAAGAGTTTTCCTTTGTTCTCAGGCCGCCATTCTTTGAATCTCCTGTAATGATACTTGGAGCTGATGTGACTCATCCTTCACCTGATCAAAAAGATATACCCTCTGTTGTTGCTGTAAGTATGTGCATACACGGTCTGCATTCTTTTCTTGAATCGAATTCATCAGATTTATATGGGCATTAACCTTTTGATTGGTTATCAAAAATAAAGAGTTTTCCCTGTGAATAAAACTCTGGCTCATTTTTGTGGATAAAATTTTTAAGTTGTTAGGGAAGTCACTGCGATAGAAATGTAAGCAAGCATAAAATTCCCTTTCCTTCTACACAGATTCTTATATGCAACACTTGGTTCAGCAGAAATGTGAGTATCTTCTTGGAAACAGAGTTAGTGAACCTCTTAAAGAACTAGGACAGAAATATATCAAATGCTGCTTCAATGTATTTTAAAATATTTGAATATAATATGCATTTATCTGTTTATCATTACACATTTTATCTTTTAACACCATGTGTTGGTATTTAAATGGTTACTTGGCCACTTAATTTGCAGTAATGTTATTTTTCTATGTTAATGTTGATGTTTACTTGAGTATATTATCCAAAAATAAAGTTAAAAGATCCACAAGTTTGAAGATCAGAGATTATTTTCATATGCTCCTTGTTGGTGCAAACTTGAACTTGAAGGCTAGGTTATTTAAAAATGATCATAAATATTCCTTAATGTTGCACAGAATGTGTGCTGTCTTGTCTCGTGTGACACCCTTGATATTCAAGTGAAGTGGATTAGAAATGAAACTGATGTTCAGCCATGCTGCACATGTAGACTCATTGTGATGATAATGCACTGCATGCAACTTTATGGATGTTTTGTATGTGTACACTATACGGGGAATATGTTGTCAGTGTAAAATTGATAAATTACAAGAAGATTTAAAACCAAATACTGATAAATGGTTTTGCAGTATAGTGAATGAAGATAGGTTATCCAAAATAGAATTGAAATTGATACCAAAAGGTCACTATGATAGGCTTTCCTCCAAGTTCTTGATGGTCATTGCACCATTGGTCCTTTCATAATTCCTTACGAGGTAGGCCAAACTAGCCAGGATGTAAACATAACCTTGGTTATGAGATGGAACTTCATTTCAGACCCAAACTTTTCTTTTTAATTTGATGATGCAAGAAGCAAGTGTGCAGTAGATGTTATACTTTGTTAGATCATCGGGGGTCTTGCTGTGATATCTGTAGAAATTCCTTTATTTTAATCTAATCAACTTTTCTGTACCTTTTGCAGGTGTGTGCCAGTCATGATCCAAAAGCATTATTCAAATACAACATTCAGATTCGACTGCAGCCTCCGAAAGTTGAGATCATTCAAGACTTGGAAGCTATTATTAGGGACCAGCTGTTGTACTTCCGTGACGTCACACGTTATTTGCCAAACAGGATAATATTTTATAGAGATGGTGTCAGTGAGGGAGAGTTTGCAAAGGTATATTTCAGAGTTACAGGATTGAGGGGAATTAAATAATGAATTTATATGAGTCCTCAGGTTTGGTGACAATATACTGTGTTTACCTGATGTTATGCTGAGTAGCGAGATCGCTGATAATTTACAGCGCAAATGGTTTCTGTGATCTCTGATAAGTGACAACACGAGTGATAATGTTATCAGTCTTCTGATAGTTATGGCATAAAAAATACAGAAGTTCATTAACTTGTTAGCTAGTTTGTATGGCAGTAAGAGTAAGCAGAATGTAATGATTTCTGTTTCTGAAATAGCCTTATTGATAAATTATTCTGTTTTTGAGTTTTTGTATTATGTCTTGTTTTCCGAGATATCACTGAATCAATCTTTTACACATTTTTCTTTATGGTTATAATATACCCCTATTTTTAATGAGAATAAAGTAAGAAAACTTTGTCTTATAATTGGGTAAATATGGTATATTGTCTGTTGTATAGTTGTTCCTATTGAGGGGTTGATGTGAGTTTAAGAGAACACTGGAGGGAATTTTGCAGTTGCTACTTTACTTGAAGGTTTAAATCTTTTCTCTTTATATTGTAACCAAACATACAATGTAGAATTAAATGAAATAAGTATTGTTGTATGATTGGTGTGGTCTGTTTTTGATTGCCACAGTGAATTGAATCCCAGTCATTGAGCTTGAATCCAGCCATTTTACTGAGCTATCATGACTTATTCTTAATATGGAGTTTGGTTAAACAACTTTTTTCTCTATAATACTGCTGTCTATGTTGTTTGGCCAAGAAGAAATTTTTACTGAAAAAGCTTATCTGTTTCACATTATTATTTTACAGGTTTTGAATAGTGAGCTGACTGCTGTTAGACGTGCCTGTTCTTCAGTGCAGCAAGGATACAAACCAATGGTGACATTTCTTGTTGTTCAGAAACGACATCATACTAGATTTTTTCCCACACGTAGGGAGGATGAAGATGGCAAGAACCGTAACGTACCCCCAGGTACTGTGGTTGACTCTGAGATCACACACCCTGTTGAGTTGGACTTTTTCTTAGTGAGCCATGCCAGCATACAGGTAATATATTTATTATTAGTTTCCATTACCAGTATACTTCAGTAACATCAAATTGAACATATTTTAAACAGCAGCCAACTGGTTTTGGCTGTTCTTTAGTGATCATTAGGGACTTGTACGCTTTAAGAAGTTATTAACCTTTATTGCATAGAATTTAAATACTTTGTTCATAATCTTACCACTGGTTTAAATTACCATATAAAGGTGTCAAAGTGCAGAATACTATAAAATAAATTGTATTATTATATTTTAAGCCAGAACCTCCACATAAAAACTCAGTTATTAAGAATGATTTTATTTGCCTGTATATGAAGATATAAAGTAACTAGTCTTTTTGTATATCACATAAAATTGTGTTTTATTTGTTGCATACTCCTCTCCCTATGTTACATATATTAGCAGGAAGAAATTGCTAGATTGGGATTTTGGGTGTCAAACTCATTAACTTTGCTGTATTCTTTTAAATATCCAGTGTACAATTCAATTAGACCAAGTTTTAGTAAGGGATGCCTAAGCTTTCACATACGGCGGCCAGTATTCTGGCAACAAGTATTTAAAAGGTTAATGCCAAGCTCAAAGGAAAATTGGTCATCCACAAAGACGGACTAATGATAATTGAAATAAATTATTAAAATTAATGTTTTTATAATATTCTCACTGGTATTGGAATAGATTGTCAATTACAGTCTATATAACTTTTGCTGTTAATGTGTTTTTACAGGGTGTGAGTCGACCAACCAAGTATCATTTGTTGTGGAATGATGATAATAATATGACAACTGATGATCTTGAACAGCTTACATATTACTTATGTCATATGTTCTCAAGAAGCACACGCAGTGTGTCCTATCCAGTTCCCACATACAATGCACATTTGGCTGCATCTCGTGCTCGTGTGTACCTCGATGGGTGAGTATAGAACTGCTGTTATGAAATTAAAAGAAATGAGTAGCTTGAAAAATCTATACATCCTTGGTATAGTTATTATCCACTTTGATTATCAAGGTTAAGTGGGAAAGTGAATGAAAATGGCACGTGATGCTTTATTAACAAATTATTGACATATATAGGATCAAGGTCCTAATATTTATCAGAAATTATTTCCAATAATTTTATTAACAGAGCTCTTATAGGCTCAGTGGTCTGATATTTTCATGTAGGTGGTGTGTAATTGTGGAAATGTCAAAATTTAAGTTTAACCAAGTCAAAATGGACCATTAAATGATATTGCATATGAGGGAAGTTAATAAGAAACACTCCATCATTCATCATCCTTATGATGGAGGCACTAAACACCTCTGAAACATTAGTGAACTTCTAAAAGACTACGTGGTGTAGCAATCCAGATGACAGCCATCTTCATAGTTGCTGCTGTGAGAACATTTAAATCTTACTATGAATAATTTATTTACATTCCATGGATCCATAAGACGGTCAGATGACAATAGGATGTGGAATAAGTGATAATAATACAATACATGTTATACAAGTACAAGTCATACTATTATATAAATGTCACATAATACAAAACAAAGTATTCACCTAAAGAAATGATAAGCTACAAATAGATCTACCCATTACACACAAGAAAAAATTATTACTTATTTGTAAACAACATAAATTCATCGACAGAGTAAAAGGAGTGTGTAATTAAGTGTCTTTTTAATGCTACCTTAAATTGCTCCTTCTTATTTACAAGACTTGTGAGATTTGATGGTAGACTGTTGAAAATTTTGATCCCTGCATAATATGCACTCTTCTGAAAGCATGAGAGGTTGGCAACTGGTCTATGAAGCTGATTTTTATTCCTTGTGTTGACACTATGTACAGCAGAATTAGTTTGAAAGAGTTCTTGGTTATTTACAATAAAGTTCATTAACGAGAATATGAAATCTCTTAAACAGACTTCTACATGAATTTCTAGGTTTTACACCAGCCAATAATCTAATAATTTTCTTTTGTAAAGTGAATTTTTTTTTACTGTTTGATAAATTTCCCCCAAAAATTATTCCATACTTCATTAAACAGTGAAAATGGCAAAATATTCTGATCTGAGTGTGTCTGTGTTTCTCACATGCAACAGAGATCTAACTGCGTAACATGCGCCACTTAACTTAGGTATCAGTTTATCAATATGATTTGTTCAATTTAGGTGATTATCAATTTGCAAACCCAAGAATTTTGTGTTTATTGACTCTTGTATATACTAAGATACACAGTGACTGATCTGAGAGGAAATAACTATGCTAACGATGATGATGATGACAGTAATAGTGACTCTGCTAGTTACACTGATAGAAACAGTAAGAATATTTTATTAGGAAGAGTATATCTGTTAGAAACCCATGTATTGTATGTGCTGAGAAAAAATTAGTTATATTCTAGTAATGAAGGTGATTTTGTAATTAGTACGAAATATTCCATTGGAATTCCTGCACAGTCTTTAAATCATTTGGGTATAAGGATGTATTCAGGAGTTATGGTTTTATAAAATATTGCTTAAAATTACAGTCATGAGCAAATAAGTGGAATGGTTGAGCTCTCATTGTGTTATTTAGTATCATCAATGATATTATGAACTTTAAGTCTGTGGGTCTTATATTACCTATAGTCTGTTTTCTATAGAACATTTGGCTTTTGATGTAAGTGACCAAAAACAGAATTATTTACTTTATTTTCATAATGCTTCTCTCAGTCTGAAGGACCTTGAGTTCACGATAGTCACACTGTTTACAGCAGTTAAGTAGTCAAGATATCAGACCTATGCCATTTGATTACTTGACTCTGATTTCACGGCCCTGGATATGTGACTCAGTGAAGATCCCTTCAGAAGAATATTTAGAAAATGTGCTCTAAAAAATTAACCTAAACACCGATCTGCTTTCCTGTTACCATTAAACCTTGGAATTCCCCATTGTGTTATGTCCTCGGACTGGAATATTGGTGGCAGATCAGGCTATCTTTATTCTACAAAATATGAAAGTAATCATCTTGTTTTCTCTTTTCAGGAGAAAGATAACGTTGACAAATCTTGCAAACGAGCAGAGGAAGTACTTTGAAAGTTCTGTTTTGAAAGCGATTATAAAGGACTTTCCTATGTATTTTGTATAGAAAGGTAAGTAATATAAATTCTAGATCTAGATTTAAAGTATTTAAGTTATTCCTGTAAGAAAGACATTTGAAAACTAAGATTTTATTCTGGTCGTTGATTTTCTTCACATAAGTTCCCAGGTTTTTTCCATCCTCGAGACTGGTGGAGATATCGTGAAGTGTCCAAGACCTAGTTTAATTCCTACTACTGTTCTCGGGTGTTTATTATTGGCAGTAATTGGACAAATTGTGGAAACTCGGTGCATGTGAAGACATTATTTCTATAATTGGCACATAATGGAAATTTGCATCAGATTTAATATGAAGGTTCTCATTATGTTAAAGATAGTTCAGTTGTTTCAGTTACAATGGTTTAGCTACAGTTTATATGCTTTTGTGGTTATCATTTAATGAACTGAGAGGACTGTGTAAGGTGAACTGGAAAGAAATGGATGGAAGCCATTCATAGCTTATTTCCGGGTACCATTTGTCTGCATTGGACTAAGGAAAACCATTGCCGAGAATGTCGGATGTGCACGACTAGTCAGAAGTACTTCGTGAATACTTCAGACACAGGACTGCTACAGTCATCATTCTTTGTAATTAAAGTTGGAGGTAACTGCATAGGTTTGAAGTCGCTTTATAAGTTGTATGGCATTGAAGGGGAGGATGACTGTGACAAACCAATTTATGAAGATTTGGAGGAAATAGTCACTGCTATTTTAAGACATTATCTTAACATTTGCCTGGAGAGACTGAGAGGACCTCAGGATAACCAGACTCTGGTCTAAGAATTGAACCAAAGATGAAGCTGGAATGCTAACTACGTACATAACACCAATGTTTAGAAACTGTCAAGTGTGTTACTGTCCTACATGCCCTTGTTGTGAAAATCAGTTTGAAATTGTATGTGTATTCAAATTCTTTTCAAGCTTTTTTAACTGCGATGTTTTGATTTTAATTTCAGATCTGTATCACGTTTGAACATCAACTGTGTATTTCGAAGAAAGTGTTTCTCGTGTATTTTGTTATATGCCAGATTGATAGAATTCCATTAATTCAGAATGTGAAAGGTGCATAGAATAAAATAAAGTCATAGTTATATGTGTTTGTGTAAAAAAAATGATTTAGAATGAACTTGTTATGCAAATAAAATAAACATAATATATTGTTATCAATTTCTTTAATCTTTTATACATAACTAACTAGATAGCTTACCGAACCCGAAGGTTCATCACCGAATTAACCAAAGCCCTCCACCAGACCCTGCCCTGGACCAACAAAATCCAGTCTCCTTCAACTCCTATCTCCCATAGATCCCACCTGAGATTATCCTCCCATCTACGTCTAGGTCTCCCCAGAGGTCTCTTCCCCTCAGGCTTCCCAAATAGTGGACCCAACCAACCAGATGGCTTACGGAACCCGAAGGTTCATCACCGAATTAACCAAAGCCCTCCACCAGACCCTGCCCTGGACCAACAAAATCCAGTCTCCTTCAACTCCTATCTCCCATAGATCCCACCTGAGATTATCCTCCCATCTACGTCTAGGTCTCCCCAGAGGTCTCTTCCCCTCAGGCTTCCCAAATAGTGGAACCAACCAACCAGATGGCTTATGGAACCCGAAGTTTCATCACTGAATTAACCAAAGCCCTCCACCAGACCCTGCCCTGGACCAACAAAATCCAGTCTCCTTCAACTCCTATCTCCCATAGAATTTATAAGAATGTTGGCAGCTTTGTCAGTTGGCAAAATGTTTTGGGAGGAATTTACTTAAGTACTTTGCTGGAAGAGAGAATGTACAAATTTGTCAATTAATGTCATAATTTCAAATATGTACTCATTTAAATTTTAGTGCTGGATCTGTGAATTCACACAATACACATATAGTTTTTCATATACTTCGTAAGATGTAAATCAGTAAATTGCATGGCGTATAGTGGGACAGCTTTACTCACATCCATAAGAAACATTTCAGAGAGCAGTCTGTCAAGAAGTTACATTTTAGGAGGGTTCATAGGAACTTGTCAATATTCCGTAATGTCAGCCAAATTATTACAGTTTTCCCTCTTTGTTTAATTTCAATATACCCCAGTCTATGCCTATCACAATACTTCCAATTTTCGAGATTATTTACAACCACAGTTTGTAACCCTGTGTCGAGAAGTAAGACGGTCCTGGGTTATAGCGGAGCAAACAATAATCACAAACGTGCATGTTAACAGTCTTCAATGTAGTCCATCAATGTTTGCTGGATATTTATGCTCTGTGATCTAATCCATATGTTTCCGTGGAATTTCTACAGTTGTATACACCCCTGCAGTAAACGTGTGACAACTTTGTAAGTAGGTTTTTACGAAGAAATTTTGTGGGTTGTAATTAGTAACGTGCTTTTAGTGTCTTTTTAGTTTTAACATACTTGGTTTTCAAGTTTGCCAACACTGTACAATCTGTGGAACCAACTTCGGTCAATAGAAAACGGAGAGGAAGGATTAGGTAAGAAAGACAGCAAAGGAAACAAGAAAGTGCATGCTATACTGGCATCAAAACTTTCAGCAGTCTACCATTTAGTCTCTCGAGTTTTATGAATAAAGGCTCACAGTTTAAAGTAGCATTAAAAATGTTGCCCTTCATACTGACTACTGATGCATCAAAGATGGCGGTAGCCGCACTGTTATCGGAAGTTCAGGGCGGAATAGAGAGGCCTATTTCGTTCGCTAGCAGACAGTTAAATGAGGCTGAGAGAGCGTATTCAGCTTCAGAGTTGGAAACGCTAGTTCTTGTCTGGGCCACCAAGTATTTTCGATGCTTTCTGTATGGACGAAAATTTTTGGTAATGACAGACCATGCTGCTTTAACGTTCTTGTATAATTTCGTGGCCAAACTTTGTTGGTAATCCCGGAAACTATGATTGAACGAGTAATATCCATGATTCATGATTCCATCTTCGCTGCTCATCCAGGACGAAAGGGAACGTTTGAATTAATCGCTCTTAAGTACTGGTGGCCGAAGATGAGACAACCCATGGAGGACTATGTGATGAGGTGTGATTTATGTCAGAGGAGGAAGGGAGGAAATGAATTTCGCGCTCCACTAGGGGATGTTGAGGAACCTACTGAGCCATTTGAGGTTACCAGTATGGACATAACTGGCCCTTACCCGCTAACACCCCGCAAGAACAATTATCTGCTTACATTCATAGACCACATTACGAAATATGCAGAAGCCTTCCCAATCCCTGATCAAACCGCCGAGACATGCGCACGCGTATACTCCACTCAGATCATCACAAGACACGGGACCGGTTAAATCTTAATCACAGATCAAGGATGTGCCTTTGTATCTAATTTCTTTAAGGAAACTTGTAAAATTTTGAGAGTCAGAAAAGTATAGACGTCAGCATATCATGAAATTGGAAACGGAATATACTACGACGACAAAGAAAAAGTCATTCAGTCACGACCCACGTTGAGTGAGGAGGCTCGCGAACCCCAGGGTACAGACGATACACGTTAGCCAGGACAGCCTCAGTGGACGGAGACCCCAGTCGCGCGCAGAGCACCAATGTCGGAAAATTTTGACTCAACTTGGCGGGATCCAAACTATGAACCTTCTAGTTCGCCTCGCTCGAGACGCGAATTAGGGGCGACACCTCATGGACCGCCACTTACGAGAAACCGCGCTAGACTGCAACAACTTGAGGAACGAACATTAGTCCAGAGACAGGACACAATTGACGAAAAACACACGTAGTTATCTCTTTGGACAAAGTTAAATTTTCACCAGACGCACATAACCAGTACCGATTCTGCACCTATTCAGGACCTAAAACAAATAGAAAATTTGCTAAATGAATTCCAGAATGAAATAAATTCGTTTAGAGGAATTTTGCCCCGTTCGGATAAGAGACGAGCATTGCTGAATGTTGGCACCGCAACGACAGCTGACAGCTTAGAAAGTTTGCATAATACAATACAAGAATTACACGAAAGAGACGAAAACATGGCACACTCAGTAAACAATCAGCTGACTTATCTGAAAACTTTAGATGCTTCAGTACAATTTAACACTAAAGCCGTAGAATTATTGTCGGGAAAAGTGAAAGCAGTGATGTTAGACTGGCAGAAGTGGAAGGATAAGACAGATGTTACTATCCATTGGCTAAGTTCCACTTTTCATAAACAAACCAGTGTGTATACGTATATACGCCAGCTGGAATTTGAAATTTTACAATTACAAATGCAAATTCGTGAAATTTTGGATGGAGTGGAAAGTTCCTTTGATGGAAAATTATCTTTAAATCTGATCCCACCTGAGGTATTAATGAGAATTTTGAAAAATGTAACATTTTTTCTTCCAGACGGATACAGCTTGTTTGCAGGGTCACATAAGAATAATACGAGGTGCGATCGGAAAGTTTCAAGACTGCGCCTATAAAAACCCGTACACTTATCTCAGGTATTAAATTCATCCATCACCCTCGAAGTAGTTCCCCTGGAAGTGAACACAGCGATCCCAGCGCCGCTGCCAAGCCTGGAAGCATCCCTGGAAATCTTTCTTTGTCAGCCTGTCAAGCACCATCTGCGATTCTGCCTGAATCTCTTCTATCGTCTCAAATCTCCTTCCCTTTAGCTGAATTTTCATCTTTGGGAAGAGGAAGAAGTCACACGGAGCTTAGAAAGGAAGTTGGGGTCGGTTCTTGCAAGATCTTTGAGTTCCTGACAAACGAGAAGTCGATTCTGCTTCTGGTCCTCAGACAGGATGCGTCGCATGTGGAGTTCTTCGTTTAGAATCAGCTGACAGGTCCCATAGCCTATCCCAACAATGTCGCACAAGTCGTTGATGGTACGACGTCGATCTTCGTGAATGGCCTGCCGAATCTTCGTAACATTTTCGGGCGTTGTGCTCGAAGATGGTCGTCCAGAACGCTCGTCATCATCGACAGAGGTTCGGCCATTTTTAAAACGTGAATGCCACACAAAAGTTTGTGCACGACCCATTGCGGACTCCCCAAATGCTTGCTTTAGCATTTCATAGGTTTCCGTAGCCGTTTCGGCGAGTCTTTGGCAAGAGATTCAGGCAGAATCGCAGATGGTGCTTGACAGGCTGACAAAGAAAGATTTCCAGGGATGCTTCCAGGCTTGACAGCGGCGCTGGGATCGTTGTGTTCACTCCCAGGGGAACTACTTCGAGGGTGATGGATGAATTTAATACCTGAGATAAGTGTACGGGTTTTTATACGCGCAGTCTGGAAACCTTCCGATCGCACCTCGTATATAGAAGATTTGTTACACGTGCCAGTGTATATCAAGTTCGCTCCATGCGTTAATAGTTGGAAAATATTAAAGTTGAACGCAACTGTGACTTCCCGGTTTCCGTCAGGAACTGCTATAAACAGCTAATTTTATTTTATTTCTTTTGTGAAGCGATAATTTACTGATGTCGGGAAAACCTTGTAGCCCTTGACGGTGAGTCATGCAGTTTCAGCCGGGAGCTGGGGAGTGACAGTTACATTTAAATTTATCTGCGAACGCACTATATTACAGAGAATACAGCAAGAAGGGCACACAAGACGTAGCTACGTCCAATCGGTACGATATCTGCACGAAGTATTCCAATACCACGCAGACTGCAACAGAACACAAATAACATATGAAAACGAGGTTCAGTGCATCACAGTAGTGACATCTACAAATGCGAACTACGAATGACAGTCTACGGGTGATAATTTTAATTCTTTATCAGTGTTATTGACATATTTACGCTTCAAGCTGGTAATAGTGATCGCTGCTGCCCTCCACTGTGCTAGTGTTTGTCCGCCCCGGGTATTTCATTTCCCATATCTGGGAAGCATTCCCCTATCCGCAACCTGGGGAGGCGCCCGATGGGGGACTAGCAACCCCCTGAGGGTAAAAAAAAGTACCGAATTAAAAATTAATTATAAGGATAAGTTAGTGCTTTATTGCAAAGACAAAAAATTGCTAAACACACAACAATTTTATTGCATCCTCCTTTACTTTTCATTATGTAATTTACAAATTTGTGTATTGTCCAGTCCATGAACTATTCTTCCTTTGAAAGGACCTGCGGTGACGCCAGAGCCTTGAATCCTGAGACCAGCCACTGTTAGAAGGAGTGTTTCATTCTTGTTCCTTCAACGCTCTATCAACTGATAATGTTGCGTATCCATTGATTAAATATGCCAGGATGGTTATGAATGATAAATCGCGAGAGTACATTCTGTGCTTGCTTTAAAGTAACTGAGAAGAACCAGGAAACTGGGGATAGCCGATACCAACATGTTAGTCTACTGCGATTATATAAAGCCGATATTTTGGGCGTGTTTTAAGGGGGGGCAGGAATTGGATCGATTTTTCTTTTAGATTTTGGTGCCACAGAGTTTCAATAATCTCACAGGCGGCTTTAAATGGCGGATGCTAAGTTTGTTATGAATTGTGAATGGGACAGGTTTAATGTGTAAATGGATTTTAGGAACTGCTGAGGAATTTGCCTTCGACAAGGTGGGGATTGGCTCGTACGAGATTCGAACTGGAAATCGCTTGGATAACTTCGCCCCGTAGTCCACACAAAACCAGGATCACGATAGATTATGGCCGCCAGATACGGAGTTTTCGAATAAGCATTTGCGGACAGCCGACAAGGGGTGATTCTCCGACCTTTGGGTCGACGCGGGGCTAACAATTCCAGGCCGTGAGAATAAGAAATTGTTCCGAAATGTTGGGCGTGGCCTCTGACTGGGACGGAATATTTGCAACGACCTCAGCTGGACTAAGCGTAGTCAAAGATAAAAAACAAATGACTGTTCTTACACTCATTTGCTCTTTAACGCGATGCATGCAAAATAAGCATATGTCTATGTTGGCTAATATGATAGGTGGGTATTATATTTTTCATACATGCCTACAATTTGGACTTGACAATTTTATAGTTGTATTTTGTGGCTTATATTAATCCACAGTTCGTTCCAGAATCTCTTCTCTTTTTTGTCAATTTTAATAAAGAGAGTATTGTGAATTCTATGTGAATTAGTACGCCGAATTACGCTGGACTGACACAAATCTAATTACTTTTTAAAAAGGCTTCCAGTGCACTCTGTTCATGGCAGATTTAATGAAGAAATATGGCTGATTTGGTTACTGGATCAGAGGGACAGGTTCGTATGCAGCTCGTAAAAGTAACGTAAATGGTTTCACTGCCTCATTTCATTCGTGATCTTGAACTCTGTGTTCCCTACAGCGTTCTTTCACGCAGGCGAAACCTTTCAACTAAAATCAATATTATTGTGCGGTAGCGGATGCACTCTATGGAGTACTCTTGGTACTATGAACAGAGAAGGGGTTCATACTCGCTGAGCCATCTCTCGGGGAAATAAAGAAGTTCAACCGGTTTTGGTAGCTCTATCAATAAAGTGAATTAGCATTATTATCTACTTTACTTACAGTTTCCGAAATTTGACATTTTAGACTGCCAGATTCGTTTGACCGTATAATCAGTGAAGTTTTGTCTAGAATTAGGAAGTTTAATCTTGCACGCTGATACTCCAGAGACCAAAACAAGTTGCTTGTGCTTCTAAATGTCGTACAAGGGAATGGTCCAGTTGGTCAGGTCAAAAGGCACTTGTATGGCTGTGAAAGACTTGATAAATCACACACCCAATAAATACTAAATACGAACCAAGATCAACCTCAGATGTTCCACACTTCTGTGACAGTTACAGTGCACAGATTTGTAGGTAGTTTTATCAAATGCATTTTGTGAGCTGTTTGAGTTCTGATATATGAGCCTCTGTGTGTCAGACGTTTCTGAAGTCTTACCAGCGTCTGGCCCACAGACTTCATTGGAATCCACCAGGAAATACGACAGTGCTGCTGTCATGTGTGTGTATGGTGGAATAATTTTGAACTGCACATTCCAATTTTGGACACATTTTGTGCAAATTTGTACATTGTATTGGCAGCTCATATTTATCCATCAAACTACGTGTATCTCAGCCATCAAAACAGTGAAGGAGGCCGTGGGGGTAGAAACTTCGAAGTCCTCCCTCTGTAGGCCTCATCTCTGCCTGGACCAGCTTAATTTCTCGATTTCGCACGCACAGTTCACGCTGAGGCGAAAAATCCAATTGTCGGGAGTTGGTAGTCAGTCCAGTGCTTTAAAAACATTCGTGTGCACAAGAACTTGTCAATGGGGCGCATTTTCATACACCTTTTATTCTTATGCACCAAACTACGTGCTTTATTCATCCGCCGGTCGAATGCGGTAAATTATATTACCACAAAAACTTTCCCGATATTTGGGTAACCCCACAAATTGTACGGCACTACTTTTGAGACATCTGGTGGCATCCGTGTTAGTCGACAGTAATACAGAATTAAGCTAGGATTTATCAATGGATTTAATGCTCCTGTGCTACGCCTACTGAAAATGCGTCGTTAAATAAACCACGAATAAATGAAAAATCATTAACTACTATAACCACACAGAATCAGCAGATTAATTTGGAGACACCGGTAGCTTAAAGGCCTAATCAGTAAACGTGTATCGTTTAATACGCCCGTAAAAATGACCGCAGAAACCAACATCCTAACAGAGACTTGAACCGAGGACTGTGTATTCGTGTCCGTGACCTTAGACCCCGTAATTTCCTCTCCGAAACGAAAGAATTTTGCCTTGGCGTCGATTTCTTCTCGTGGGTGCTTTCCCGTCAACAGAAACCATCTTTGTCGGGTCTCGAACTCGGTGTCGAGGCCTTCGTTTCCGAAATCTCCTCTTCGAAGCAATAAACTCTGATCCCTTCTTCTGTCTCGCTTAGTTTCGGAGCCAAAGGAACCGCCCTTGAAGGAAATCGAACTCAGGACACTTCTTCCAGAGTTCTTGCCTTCCTGCGTTCTCTTATTGGTCAAAATGAATAATCGGGATTCGAAGGAAGGAAACATTTTCCCTGTCGCAGGGGCGATGGGTTCAACAGCGCCCGGGCCCCTCAATAATCGTCTTAAAATTAAAAAAAGTATAAAAACACGACGTTATTTTTAAACAAGTGCAAATTAAACTGCAAAATTTCATTACTTTTAAATTAATATCCTTTTACACAGAAAATATTTAATATTAATAATTGACTTCTTACATTTATGATGGAATGTCAAAAATTATAACTTGGAGTAATTCAATTTGTATTTGTATTTCTTTAACTACAAAGAATGTGTAAATATGAAACGCAGGTGCTCATATAAAATACTAACACGCGCAACAATCTCGGCTGGCATGCCATAAGGTTTATTTCTCATATCTTAAGCACGACTGAATGAACCGTATTGCACTCCCTCTACTGACTGTTGCGTCACAGGTTATGTTGGTATAAATAGCAGGACACACCCACATCCATATTTACACCCATTTTTACGGATTCGAGATTGGGCGAGGAGACGGAGTGAGTGGATGCGGCGACAACGGACGAGACCCCCACCGGCACAGCCTGGAGAGAGGTAGTGACGATGCTTGCGCTTGCGCAGGCCTCCGCCCTCAGTTAGCTTTTTGGTTGTGTCCAGTGGGACTCGTGTCGAACGAGGGCTGCCAGAGGTCGCCCAAGGGCAACCGAGGGCGACCGATGTTCAGCAAGCCAGCCGAGGCCGTCCCCAAAAGACGGCCAAGTCGGCACAACTAGTGGTTAGACTACTCGGCTACCCTGACTGAGGTTTTCCGTGCTTTTCCTCAGTTGTAAGGCGAATGCCAGGGTATAACTTAATAGGGGCACGGCCCGCCACCCCCACCCCGATCACGGAGGCCATCAGCTGAAGTGATCTTCCCCCCATGCCGCAGCGGCCTTCAGCCGAAACGGCCCCTCCCTCTCTGGGTTCAAACCCCGGAGATCCAACCAACTAAATTCCTTTGGACAACTTGCCTGACGGGATGACCTCCCATCAGCAGCAACGGATCCCAGTTTGAATGGTCGAGGCTCCCGCCACGACGTAACCCTGTTAGCGATAGCAAAATTTCCGTTTCTTATATTAAGACTGTTTACCATTTCCAGCAATGCGCCTTGTGCGCAGGAATGGTTTCACCTAGGTAGGGACGATGCTTGCGCTTGCGCAGGCCTCCGCCCTCAGTTAGCTTTTTTGGTTGGTTTGGTTGGTTTATCCATATTTACATAGTGCCGGGAGGACTGGCTCTCTCGAACCCCGAGAAGGCAGAAGCCCTAGCCGACAGCCTTGAGTTCCAGTTCCAGCCGGTAGACTACCCGTCGGACCTGACTACAATTGACATGGTTAACGAGGCGATGCGAGCATACGAGTATGCCCCTGTAAATGAACCAAAATTAACCAGTCCATCGGAGGTCGCCCAGGCCATCAAGGGACTCAAGCTTGGCAAGGCTCCGGGCCCCAACGGTATACCGAACAGGGTCCTGAAACATCTTCCACGACGCGCGGTAACCTTTCTCACGAAAGTGTTCAACGCGGTCCTTCGCAGGCAACACTTCCCCTCGGCATGGAAACAAGCTCGAGTGGTGTCCATACTGAAGCCGGGGAAGGACCCCACGCTACCTTCTTCCTATAGACCCATCAGTCTTCTCGACACGGTCGGCAAACTCTGCGAGAAAATCCTACTAACGAGGGTCCTACACGAGGTCAGTGAACGCGGGCTGCTGCGCGACGAGCAGTTTGGGTTTCGACCCAGACACAGCACATCGTTACAGCTGGCTCGCCTCGTCGAAAGGGTCAACAGAAACCTTGATGAGAAGCGGCTAACCGGCGCGGTTTTCCTGGACGTGGCCAAAGCCTTCGACACAGTCTGGGTCCAAGGCCTCCTACACAAACTGACCGTCCTCAACTTCCCGTCGTACTTGGTAAAAACCATCTCTTCCTACCTCGCTGACCGGACATTCCAGACATCCTTCCAGTCGGCCACGTCCACACGTCGTACCATGCGGGCTGGAGTTGTGCAGGGCGGAATTCTCTCCCCTGTGCTCTTCAGTCTGTATGTCAACGACATACCCACACCGTCCCGCCACGTCGAGTTAGCACAATACGCGGACGACACGGCTCTAGTAGTCACGTCCCGTAGCCCAACGCTTCTCGTCAGGTATCTGGAGACCTACCTCAGTAGACTTGAGCTCTGGCTCAGGGCCTGGAGGATTGCTATCAACGTCTCGAAGAGCACCGCGGTTCTCTTCATTTCCGCGAGAAGACACATCCAACAGCCCCGAGCAGTGCAGTTCCTCGGACAGCCGATCCAATGGGTCAAAACAGCGCAGTATCTGGGGGTCACCCTTGACGCCGGGCTTACTTGGTCGGCGCACGTCAACCAAGTGGGAAAGAAGGCAGCGCAACGATTAGGTGTGCTAGGCCCGCTTATCAATAGGAGAAGTGGCCTGTCAATCAGGAACGGTGTACTACTCTATAAGCAGCTCATCCGTCCCATAATGGATTACGCATGCCCGATCTGGAGGTCAGCTGCCCACAGCCACGTCCAGAAGCTGCAAGTTCTGCAATCCAAGTGTCTTCGAATTGTTACTAACGCGCCCTGGTACGTTAGTAACAGGCAAATACATGAGGATCTGGGGGTCCCTTTCTTTGCCGACCACATCAGAGCACTAACTGAGAGGTTTGACTCGAGGTTAGCTGGTGTGGGGAACCCCTTAGTTCGGCAACTCGGAAGACACTCGTGCCGAATGAGGGCTGCCAGAGTTCACCCAAGGGCAACCGAGGGCGACTGATGTTCAGCAGGCCAGCCGAAGCCATCCCCAAAAGACGGCCAAGTCAGCACAACGAGTGGTTAGACTACTCGGCTACCCTGACTGAGGTTTTCCGTGCTTTCCTCAGTTGTAAGGTGAATGCCAGGGTATAACTTAATAGGGGCACGGCCCGCCACCCTTCCCCCCGATCATGGAGGCCATCAGCTGAAGTGATCTTCCCCCCATGCCGCAGAGGCCTTCAGCCGAAACGGCCCCTCCCTCTCTGGGTTCATACCCCAGAGACCCAACCAACCAAATTCCTTCGACAACTTGCCTGACAGGATAACCTCCCATCAGCTGCAATAAATCCCAGTTTGAATGGTCGAGGCTCCCGCCACGACGAAACCCCGTTAGCGTTAGCAAAATTTCCGTTCTTATATTACGACCGATTACCATTTCCAGCAATGCGTCTTGTGCGCAGGAATGGTTTCACCTAGGTAGGGACGATGCTTGCGCTTGCGCAGGCCTCTGCCCTCAGTTAGCTTCTTTGGTTGGTTGGTTGCATCCATATTCACAAATAGTTGATAACGGATCTTGGTTTCACTTCTTTGCCGCATTACCTTCCGTATAGAGCTAACGAAGTGGTGAGATAAAACAAAAGTTAATCAGTGAAAGCGAACCCTGCAAGATGAAGAATTTAATAAAATACTTCAAAGGAAGTCACAAATCAAAGTCGCTGAACAAAGTAAGTATGGAACGCCCTTAATTGGGGTAACGTATTTGGTATTTGCCTATTTCGACACGACACCAAATAGTAAAGGCTGTGTAACAGAGTACGCAGTTGTTTTATGTTTTGTATCATTGCATTCAAAATTAATTTGGCAGTATAATAATCGTAAACTCTGTAGTCCACAGGCGATGTACACACGTTTTTCTTCAATATGATATAATTATGCACGTTTATCCCACTTACCTTCCTCACAAATGAAGTTAGAGGTTATTGCAATGCAATTTTCGTACTTTACATAGTTCTCACTGAAATATATGGACACGATTTTTAAAAGTTTTCTTTCGCACTTCCATGGCCATTACTTTGTATTAAGTACTAATCAACAAATGCAATGTATAGCCTACAACATACTTTGAAATATATATTAAGTATATATTAAATCTTGTCCGTCTAATCACAATAATTCTTATTAAATATTAAAATATTACAATAATTAACATTTAAAATATTAAATGATGTTCTTTATCGAAATATTCGATTTACATTAGACCATCATTTTTCATGTTTCAGTTCCTAAAAGAACCATCCTCAGGTGTATATAATGTAAATCGAATATTTCGATAAAGAACAACATTTAATATTTTAAATATTTTAAATGTTAATTATTGTAATATTTTAATATTTAATAAGAATTATTGTGATTAGACGGACAAGATTTAATATATACTTATTATATCACAATATGACGCAACTTTACCATCTTATACTTTGAAATGTTTCCTGGCTCCCAATTTAAAGACAAATAATTCGTAAAATAAAGCGTCTGTTATCCTTCACAACTTTAATTTCGAAATCTAAAAGAATCACGACCACGTATGTTTTGTGAGTAATATAAAATGCTTATTTTCATCTGTGACTAAACTTTTCTGAATTTACACAGAAATTCCCAATATGGCGTCAGTAGGGAAATAAAGTTTGTCTTATATCTGTAATGTGATGAGTGGTGTATGTGAATCCATTATCGTTCAGTTGTGAGCAGAGAAGATGAACTGTCAAATTAAAGGAATTTGTATTTAGATTATTTTGGCTTAATTTTGGGAAGCTGATGTAAGTGAACAAATAGTTTGACTTGAAATCTGACCTCCGGTAATTGGATTATTTTTTGTACTATTCAAAATTGTTTTTAAGAAAGGTTTTTTTATTTGTGATTGTCTTGTGCGTTGTTGGAATACATTGTTTAGTAGAAGCTTGCCGATGTTTCAGAGGTGCTAGCTCTCTGTATCATCAGGGAAATGAGACTGAATGGTGCAACAAGCCTGAAGACGGCCATCTTCATACTTACCTCCATGATAACCTCAAATCTCACTTGTTGCTTTGTAAAGAAAACAAGGAAATTACAAGCAGCTTCGTGTAAGAAAAATTCAGATACACTGCTGTGTTAATAGAACAAAACAAAATACAATTTATCTTTTCTTTAATGGATCTAGATAGAGTATATTTTACTCCTCAATTTTACCACATTTAAATTGTATCAATTCAGAAGTTCCTTCTGTTAACCATCCGTGTGGGTTCAGAATTCCAACTGTTTCTTTTACCTGATATCTTAACATTGATCCTGACAATGAATTAATCAGTATGCAAACATGCAAGGAAACATAACCAAAATAACAAAATGGAACACATTTGTTTATAAAGATTTTTGCAAACAAGTAAGTATGAAGACAAAGCAAATATGTGATGTGACATTTAAACACTGACGTAAATAAATCATAAGGCCATTAGACATTAGTGATGTTTCTTTCTGAGCAACCGTATTTTCCTACATGCACTTGTAAGATAAATGTTAGTGAAAATTTGCTTCTTAAGTCTCTGCATGGCAAATGTGTACGTGACATTGTAGCAAGGTTCAGATGCCTTCAAAATGGCAATGTCGTAGAGCCGTAATATACGAGTTCCTTGATACAACACTCTCTCTTATTTGAACTAGTCAACACAGTTTCTTTCACCTGAATGATTGCTGTCTAACCATCTGCGGAGGAATATGGCTGTCTTCCGTGTTGTTGCCCTGCGCAGTCTGGTAGAAATTCGCAGACATTTCTTAGATGATTGCTTGTCTCCATCAATGTGGCAGCAAATGACATGAGGCAAACTGGCCTTCAGTGTTTTAATTCTTGAAAATCCTCTCGGGTTATCAGCCGCGCCAAGTGGTTAAAACATGAAAAGACCAACGGTTCGTTGTCCTCAGGGTACTGACTCCAGCCCCGTGTGACTGGTGGATGATGTCATGAGCTCGCCTTGTTATGGTCAGCTTACTGGTTAGACGCCTGGGCCTGGTTTCCTGTGTTGAATTTAATTCTTGTTTGCTGTAATGGTTCAAAGTTGAAACAGATTTTCCAGATTAAATATTAACTTCATTATGTTACAGAGAATTCTTAGTCTGTAGAATGACCCATTTTTTCTCTGTTTCCAGTCAAAACCGGCTCACGTGTGCCCAGTCAATGACAAGAGTGGCTGTATTGTGAGGGAATTGGAAGAATCTCTCCAAACTCAAATTGAGGACAAAAGATGGTCAGAAGAGAAGATCGTTAGGCAGGAAAAAGAGATCTGGACTCTGAATGCAGACAGTATGTATGATTTAATTCTATGTCAATTTCTGTGTTTGCGCGTGTCTCTTTAGAAGCCCTGATATTCTCCCCAGTACTCTCTTCCAGTTACGTTGAGAATTTGTTCTGTCTCGCTTAGAGACAAAGCTCTTTGCCTCCAAAGAAGAACCTAGGTTGACTTCAGCTTTCCGGGGTTAACCTTGTCACACGTTGAAAGTTGTGTGTGCCGTAGAGTTATTTATGTTCTCATTTCCCAATGCGTATTACTTGCCTCACCTGCTTCATCGCCCTTGATTTGATTCCTGTTGTAGAAGACTGCATAGTACGGTGTTCTACATTATGCGCTTCTCCCTTCATCTATCATCGACTCTCTTTTAGGTCCAAGTACAGGGTGTAGTCTAAATGATGTTCCCGATTTGAAATACATGCTACTCACGTTTAATGAAATTCAGATGCACAAACTTGGTACCAATGGAAAGAGAAACTCTCCAAGTTTGCGCAGAATCTTCCAAACAGTCTTCTGCAGAATACCAAGCTCTGTGCTGCCTCTGACGGTGGATTTATGCGGGCTGCGTGTGAAACTTTCACGGACACGCTCCACTGTTTCCTCGCTTTCTGACGAGCGGCCAGTTGACTTTCTCTTACATCTCTCCCATTTCTTAAATTCGGAATACCAATTACGAATTGTATGCCCACTGGGTCGATCTGCTGTAAACTTGGTTCAGAAACGCCGTTGCGCACTAATAACAGACCGGTGAACGTGGAAATCCAAGACACAAAAGGCCATTTTCTCTCATATCGCCCCTGGCAGCGAACATTGTTATTACCAGCCCATGAAAGTGATATTTCCCATACATTATTCCAATATAATTTTCTTAATGAATTTCTCATCTGGCTCATGCATGCTGCCTTCTCGACACACACATCATCCCAGTTGTTTTTGTCTCTCTCGGAGACATGTTTTTAGTATGATGTCACGCGCTGTAATTGGAGAAGCCACTGCTTGTTTGCCACACAATGGTTCAGAAATTTGTATGATTCACTAGTGGACTCAAATAGCTGTGTATAAATTTTGCTCTTAACTGTAATGCTTGATTTCTTATTTCCTGAAATACCCTCACAGGAGGAATTTCACAATTTGACATGGTCATAAAATGTTACAGATACTGAGCTGCGGAATAAATTGAGATGCAATAAATTTATTGCGAAGAAGAATGGAGACGAACTTCAATTTCAGACACAGGAGAATGAGAAATTACGAGAAATCCTGTCAGAGCAGGCGAGAGAGAACAGCAAACTGCAGACAGAGAGTATGTATATTTTTATTGTGTTTATGTCCAAAGTTGAAGAGTACAGATTATATACTTCCGCGGTATGAAATGTTGTCAATTACCGTATTAACTACTTGTCTCTTCAGAAGTGCAGATATTCTGCTTGGCAGTTTGTTCCAGTTATCTTAAAAAAAAAAATTCCTAACTAGTGGGTTCAAGATGAAGTTTTGCTCTACAGTAGAACAGATTTTATTGTCATATTTTGAACAACTATGGCTTTCGGGGACGAATCTTGTCAAATTTTAAAACTTATCCAAGATTTTGGCAGATATTTAAATAGCCATTGCCACCCTGAGAGAAGTAGTTCCATTGTCAGCTGTAATGCGGGATCATTCTCGATATTCGGCAAGACTTATTCCTGGAAGCCGTAGTTATAATCTTAACTCGAGCTACAAAAGACTAAGAAGATGATCTAATGTAGTCACAAAATGTTACAGTGACAGAGCTGCGGAATGAACTCAGACACCATAAATTTATTGCGAAGAAGAATGGGGACGCACTTCATTTCCAGATGCAGGAGAATGAGAGGGCGAGAGAGAACAGCAAACCGCAGACAGAGGGTATGCATGCTTTTATTCTATTTATGTTTTAAGTTGAATAGTGCAGACACTTCTTAGTATGAAATTTTGTCAATTACCATGTAACTGCATGTCTCTTCAGAAGCGCAGATATTTTGCTTGGAATTTTGTTCAAAATTTGTTCGCCTCCCTTTAGTTAGTTACAGATAAAGTTCTGCTTTCAGAGAAGAAGAAGAAGATGTGTTACTTTCATATTCTGAAGACGCTCTGTGTTTATTATCCCTTTTAATATTACTCGGGTTCTTATCCCCGGGCTGTCAAAATGACATTTTGCTTACAAAGTTAATTCTTTATGAATTTCTCATTTGTGAAGCCTGTTACATGCTCCATCCACCACATCCCTACTGTTTGTGTCTGTGATGAAAGGGCGTATATATTGTATGACATCAGGCCACCGTAATTGGAAAAGGCACTGGTCTTTTGCCATCTAATGATTTCGACAGTTTTTGGGATCCAGTAATGTAGACAAACAGTGTTCAAAGAAGATGCTCACTTTATTTAAATCCTTTGTTTAAATTTTAGCTATGTAGACTGTGTGCTGTAGCGCGTGGTTTCTTGAAATTCTGTCATGCAAGGAATTTAGCAGACTGTTTTACTTTGTCTTAAAATGTTTCAGAAATGGATCTGCAGAACGAATTGAGATTTCAGAAATCGGTTGTGAAGAAGCATGAGGGCACGATCTCTATGCAGACAGATGTGATTAAGACGTTACAAGCAGTGTGTTCATGGATGGGGAGTGAGATCGACAAACTGCGCAAAGAGAGTACGTATGCTTTTATTGCGTGTATTTACTAAGTTGAAGAGCGCATACTATAAACTTCCTCAATATGAAGTCCTCTCATTTACCATTTGACTGCATATCTCTTTAGAAATGTAGATATTCTGCTCAGCGCTCTTTACCAATTGCTCCCAAAATTTGGTCTTACATCCGAGTTAGAAAATGAGTTTTGCTTCCAAAGAAGATGAAATTTTAGTGTGTTGTTTTCAACGGCTTTGGCTATCGGGAATGAGACATGTCAGATTTTGAAAATTATCCATCCTTTTGTCAAGGATTTCAGTTGCTATTGTTACCGTAAGAATCACGAGAGACCACAAGTGGTGTCGGTTGTGAGCCGTATCAATCCAGGTTCCTCTTCCTTTCAGTGTTTCATAATTCATTTTAATATTATCCTCCTCTTCATGTCTTCAGTCTTGTCCAATCAGTGCTTCTGAACTAAATCCTGTATGTGCTTTTTATCTCTGCCATGCTACGTGCCCCACCAATCTCATCCTTCTTGATCTGATTATCGTAGCTAAAGAATAAATGTCATGTACTTTTATCAGGAGATATTCTACAGACAATTTCAAGCGTTCATAAAATTTTACAGATTCGTATCTATCGAGGAAGTTGGATATTGAAGAATCCGAAGAGATGAATGATTCTGCAGCGGTCCCAAGGTACGCAGATCGGTGAAACAGTGCATTTCGTGGACCTAATATGTTTCCTGATGAAAATAACCCAGCAATGGAGAGTGGTAAGTACCCGTTAATTTTGCTTCTTTATCGAAGGTTTCCTGTGGGTTTCCACGGGATAGTAAATTAAATAGGTTGTTAGACCTGACTTAACATTCTATGCAGTTTGTCTTTCAAAATTATCTTGCAATATAATTTGTAGTTTTCAGTAAAGAATCAGTAAATAATGTTTAGTTACATCATTGGCAAAATAGAATTGCATAAATTGCTAGTGTTTATTTGGTTCGTCATGTTTTTCCAGTGTACCTGTCGCTTGATATCGCTGTTATATTTTTAACAAATGAATGCATATTTTCAAGTACATGTGCGCTTATGTTAAGTGCTTAAAAAGCAGTTTTCGGTGCCTGAACACGCAGTCTTTATTGATCATGTAGGAACGTTGAAATTAAAAAGAAAAAATAGGAATGAAGATACGGTGAAGAAAGTAGGAGAGTGTCTGTTTGAGGTTTGTGAGGAGATGGAAGAACGTTAAGAAAATGATCTTCATAAACAAGGAGTAGGGAAACAAAATTACAAATAAAATTATTTGTTCCATCGTCTGTTCTTTAAAACACGACGTTTCGGTGGCTGGTTCTGTCTCCGTCTTCAGGTGAGAGGTACCTACTCTGTTGGTTCCCTTAGATAGAGATAGTCTCTGTCACAGAACCAGCCTCTGAAACATCGTGATTTAAAATAACAGGCGATGGAAAACGTCCTGACAAAGAATAATTTTTGATGTAAACTACCGTCATCAAAACCCTTTAGAATAAAATTAAAAATATTTATAGGTGTAGAATGATGATTGTACTATAATCAATGTTTATGCTTGGTAACAAAGATTCCAGGGTTCTGCCGTTGGTACCGGTCCAGTTAGAGTGAAAAGGAGCAGCAATTCTGAGAACAGCATTTCAGGCCCACCAGACATCTGGGACTTCGGAAAGAGATGTACTCTCCTGCTCTTCTTTTGGACAAACGGCTTCCTCACGCAACCAGGTTATGAGGGAAGTCACCAGTCCACATAACTCTGAAGAAGAAGAAGAATAACTGATGTCTTTTGGAGAGGAATTAACAGGAAAATTTTTGAAATCATAGGCATAAATTGTTTATTGCAGACACGTTGTAGTGTGACTATTTTTGGATTTTCCTTTATGGAGTATTTATATTTTATGTCATTAATTAAATCTTCATATTTTATATTCTGTGTCTAATAAACCCTTTGACCTCAACTGGTTGTAACAATATTCAGATATCAGCTCCTACCTCAAAGAGAACACAGCACTCCACCATTGCGAGGATCAGTCTGTTGATGCTGTTACGGAAATGCTTGCTGTTTGTTCTGAGAATCATAACAAGTACACAAATATACTCGGTGGGAAAAATGCAGTCATTGAATACCAAAGGATGTGGCATATTGAATTTCCTCTAGGCTGTAAAGGGTTGAATGAAGACGGATCAGATGTGCCAGACATTTTGCATGATATATAACAGGATAAGTACAAAAATGTTCCTCTTCGAGAGATAATATCAGAAAAATTATCGACTTCTCAGTTTTGGAAATTAGCTATTGAAAATTCATGTACAACAGCCTGATTTAGAAAACTGGTGCACAAAAAATTATTCATCTTGAAGATACAATCGTAGGAAAATTATTAATTTATTATGTTTTTAAAATTAGGAACAGAATTATCCAGAATGTTTGGCATGCCGCAGGGGAAGGAAGTAATTAAGTTTTCCACATTATGAAGATTTTCATTTTAAGTAACTGAAGATTGTTTAATGTTGCATTGTAGAAAATAGAGGTCTCGTTAACGCGAATTTGCTCTAATGAGATTGAAGAATCGGCAACAGCTGTTTGTGAAATATAAACTTTTGCATACTCTTATGCAATTTCATTCCTGGCACTTTAAACTTTCAAAGGACTAATTTAATCTCTGCGGAGGTACCGGTGTTATTTTTACTACGCGATTTTCTATAGGTCGGCCTCTTACATGAATGCAACTATCGCATAACAGCAGAGTTGACTGTACACATCAGTCACATGAAATAATCGCAGTCAATCGCGGGGACCAACGAATTGCCGATTGTAAGTGTATAAAATATATTTTTTTAAATTCCCTTTATTTTATTTACGTTATTTCAGAGCTTTAAATGTAATGCCATTATATTACTCGTGAATGTTTGGGTGCTGGGAACGCATGTCGTTGACTTCCCATTTGTTTAAATTATAAAAGAGTTTCAATTTATGCCGGTTCGTCCAGGAACGCATCCCCGGCGTGAATCGAGGGCTACGTGTAATTGCCTTGAATTTCACTGGGCATTGCTAGTAGAGACATAAATGCGAGCTGTTGTGGCCAAAAGCCATAAAATTAGCAAATTCAAGTCTGATAATAGAATCCACAGACATTCTGGCAGTGGATTCATGAGAGCTGTTGTAATCGAAGTGAGACTAGTTATCGCTACTTCAGTTTGCATAGGTTAGGACATTCAAAATGTAAAACAACTTGAAAAGAGGATGTGAACCGATGGCATGTGTAGGACTAGACGTTCCCAAATTCTTGCCAAAAGTACATAAAGTCAGTGTTGGGAGGTAGCCATGAAGGGGAGAGCTGGCTGCCTTGTGATACCAGGTGAAGGAAAGAGGACCATGGGACCCAAGTCAAGCTGCTGGTTGCTAACCATTCTGATGTGCCATGCAAATAGAATTGGATCCACCGATTATGGCCCCTGACCTTGTACGGAGTGCCCAGTATGCGGACCACTCAGTGAAGGAAGGAAGGAGTTTCTGTCGGTCAGTACAGTCTGTGTCAGTGCTGTGTTAACAACATGCCACCTGTTCGTTCAATCTCCTTTCTGGTCATTGATAACGCCTCGTATCACAACACTCAGACAGACAAAACCCAGCGACGTCTTAATCAAAGAAGGACGAAATGAAAGCCTGGCTATTGGAGTAACACTGAAGACTACAATGAAGTCCTACCGGATCCACATTAAAAAGAGAGCCATTGCAGCTACCAAAGGGAAGCTAGAAATAAAAAATCTAAGACAATTTAGCCTTGAAACCGCTGTAAGACTATTCGAAGCTAAAACTGTCCCACTGCTAACCTATGGAATCGAAATCGCATGGTCCAACCTAAGTCTGAAAGACGTAAAATCACTGGAAAACGTCAAGGCAAGATTCCTGAAAATTACTCTTGGAATTTCAAAATACGCGCCATCAAGACTGGCCTACGAGCTAGCGAAGGAAACGTTCCTGATGGAAGATCTGCGTTACAGGCTACTGCTGCCATCTATGGAAAACTCGTCGCGACTACTTGAAGAGAGGAAGTGGAAATGGGAGAATATATGGCTGGATTTCTACACCACAAGCGTGATGAACGACCGGGCATGGACAGGACCGAACCAACTACTGCGTCCCGCAATTACAGAGACAGGCAGTTCACGGCTACCACCACAAGATCTGTAAAACGAAACTCTACCACGAAACTATGTGATCAACGATGCGACAGATACCACATAACAAAATGTAAAAACAGAACCAAATCGATCAATGAATATGGCAAGGATTAGGACGTACTACATACAGGAAAACTTTCTTATGCACACCTGTGCGCTTTTCATATAGTATTATTACTATTGAAGTTACTATGTGTATTTACTGACTTAGTATTTCTCTTTCAGCTCCTGTTTTACGAAGGCTTAAAGTGTTAGCTGTGAATTTGGGTCGCTACGAATTGTGTTTAAGCAATCGAAAAATGCATTAACTTCCCCATATATTAAGTTGTGGTGTAGAATATACCAGTCTTGCAGTGTGCAACATGATGAAATAAGACGAAACGTTTTGTTATCAAGGGTTATTTCTGCTAATAAATACGAAGTCACAGATTAGAGAACGAAGGTGCACAGAACGAACTTGTACAGAGAGCATAAAAGAGACACGCAGAGGAATATTTTTCACTGCTTTCCACATGCTGGAATTTAGTTGCATTCCTGTACACTTCTTATGGACGGCAAGATCAAGGTGAGTTTGAATTAAAATACAATATTTTTGTGTTTTTGAGAAAATCATGAATAATATATTGCTGAATATATATTTATTATCACAGTCTATACACAAACGTATTTAAAATGTTGTTGTTAAAATTTATATAACACTATAACATCTGTAGTATAAAATATTACAATAAGTTATATTATGTTATATTATCGTAGTATGATGTTACATTTATTATGGCGCTTATTATTAATTGTACGACATGTTTCGATGTTTTATGACATCATCTTCTGCTTTATATCGTCGTTTTTATCATTTTAAAACTATTATATATTTCGATGCAATGCATTTATTGATTTATAGGTATATTTGTAGATTTTTCTGTCTTCATAATGCTCTGCATGTCTGTAGTTAGACGTTCATTTTCTGTGAAATTAACGTCCAATTTTCTATTATGAAATGAGCATGGATAAAAGCGCCACAATATAACATAATATAACTTATTGTAATATTTTATACTACAGATATTATAGTGTTATATAAATTTTAACAACAACATTTTAAATAAGTTTGTGTATAGACTGTGATAATAAAAATATATATTTATAACATTTAGTTTTTTACTTATGAGTTATTTTGCAATAAATCGTTATTGTACAGTTATGTTTTCAGTTCTTTGTTTGTTTGCTTTTGTATTGTAATGTCTGCTCACTGCTGTGAGAACCTCATATATGCAATTAATTTCCTCCTTCACACTTTTATAAGCTCCTGTACTTAATCCTCCATGAGCATATCAATGCCCAAGTACTGAATCAATTGCACTCAAGCCGTGAGAACCTTAGATTTCATCAGGCATGATGTATATACTACCAAAGAAAATAGCATTTTACGGTCCGTGAAATGGTGTCTATCATCCCGAGGTTGGTACGTCTCTGTGGTTGGTATTAGTAATTGCATCATAACGGAAAAACAATTGAAATCGAGTTTTATAAAGCTTCTGCTTTGATTTAACGTCTTCCTACATTGACTCCTTTGAAGTTCTTGTTTTAAGAAGGGTTTTATGAAAGTTATGTGTACAGTAGATTTTTATATTTAAACGCAACGTTTTTATGTGAAGGACGCGGCAATTTCGAAACAAAAATTTTGTGATACTGCTAATTGTGAAGAAATGTATTACGGTGTAAATATACCTAGTGACACTGTCTTGGAATCTGATGGTAAGTAAATGATAGTAAGGAGAGTATTTATTCACTTGCAAATGAAAGTGTAGAAAATTTTCTACAAGAGCCTCTGCTTTTAAAACCTGTCATTATTTTAATTATTTTCTTTTGGATGTAAAATAGGTAATTACTGTCTGTTGAATTTCCATTGACAGATTTCTGCAGCATTTGTATATATAAACATTTTTGCTTCATTTTTCAGACACTCTGCATGTCTATAATGACAAATCAGAAGCACTGAAAATTGTGAAAAAATACAAGGAAGCGAGGTTTAATTCCTTTAAGACAAGACAGGAGGCTGTGGAATTTGCAGTTCAAGCTCCTGAAATTGTAGTTCCCATATGTGTGTTATCAGGAAATTTAGAAACCAGCAGTCCTGTAATAGGTGAAAAACCAAGTCCTTTCAAAGCACCTAAATCACAGGATTTGGTTTGGCTGAGGAAAGTGATAGAATGTGGTGACACTCTTACATTCACAAATACCATCTGGTATAATCCTCGTTACCTAGTGAGTAGTGGAGATACTCCAGCCATTCTTCAGGTATGCAGGTTGCTTTCTTATAAGTAGTTTTGAAATGTATGTGTTAGTATTCTACATAGAATTCCTAACTCGGTCATCACTGATTTTAATGCTCTTTTCATACACAAAAAATAAATCAGACTGCCCTACCAAAACATTCTGTGCAATAAAATGGTTTCACAACATTAAGAGTGAGCATCAGAAGCAGGGATTTTGAAGTTAGGTGTTTCTTTTATTTTTATATGTGTAGTTGGGAGCCATCTATGAATGACTAAATGAAATCCAGGCTGTTGTATGGGTGATTATATACAGAAACCATGCTTGTTAAAAAAATTTTAGGTCCATGGGTTAAGATAGGGTTATGAAAACTGGCATGAGTAATGTTTTTGTTTTTTTTCCCTCTGTTATTTGTGTGTTCAAGATACAGGCTTGTTATTTTGTATTTTTTATAATTATGTAAAAAACCAATTTAGCTTATGTATATATCACAGAGAACTTAAACAAAAATTATCTGGTGTTGATATTTCCCCAAGGTTTCGTTAATACATTCAAAGGAATGTGTTAGAATTGCATAAGAAAATAAAGAGAAGAGAAACTTGATTATACTATTGCAAGATTAGAGCATTTGTCAAGAAATCACTGGTATATCTAGTCTAGCAATAGGATGTTTCAGTCTTCTTAGCAAGAACTGCTATAAAGTTAATGAAACTTCACCTTTTTGTGTAACAACCACGAGACCCAGCTATAATAATACATTTTTGCAACTGGTTTATCCAGACAATGAATGAAGATTCACTGACCCACAAGTATTGTTTTTTACTGACAAAGCCTGGTTTTTCTTAATTGGACATATGAACACACAAAATAACTGATTCTGGTGCTCAAAATACCCTGGAGTCCTTCATTATATTCTGCTTCAAAATCGAGAAGTTGGTGTTTGGTGTGGAATCAGTGTATGGTGAATAATTGTCTCAGTTTTTCTTTTATGGATAGTCTTCACTCAGGAAGTTATGTTAATTAGACTTTCAGCAGGATTCAGTAAAGGTGAACACAACCGATAACTCTGTGGCCGCAGTAACTGACATGTTTGTTGAAAAATGTATTAATGAAAGTTTATGACCAACTTGTTTCCCAGACCTCACACTGTGTGATTTTTATTTATGGGGTAGCTTGAAAGACAAAGTGCATAAAATAAATCAAAGAGAATATTGCGGAAGCAATATTCAAGATTTTCCCAGCAAGCAGCAGTTTGTGAACTGGAGTGTGCTTTGCTGTGCATTTTTATTAGAATAAAAGTCAATGTTGTTCTTTGAGATTTATCTTGAGATCCAAATGTAAAACAGAGAAGAACATCCATGTTCTTCTTTGATTTTAACTCTTATGGGGATTTACCATTTTTTCTGGGTACTTTCAACCTTAATTCCACTGGGAACTACAGTAAGATGTGTCACAGTCTTTAATTTATATATTATTTATTTATTTTACATTAGCTGTAATTTACTCTATAAACTTATAAATCATTATGCTTTGTTCTGCCTGACGGTAAAAGTGAATAATCTATTCATTATCAATAATGACCTGCAACTGTAGAACATCGCTAGCAGAGAATTGTACATAATTGTCAGTTATTATTCATAAGTGATATTTAATCACTATTACTGCACATTTACATGACAGATGATCAAATTTAAATAATTTATTTACTGTTTCTTTGTCTTTTCCGGGTTTAGGAAGGCTCACGGTATAACGCAATGCATGTAGCAGCCAAGGCTTGTGACGCACAAATATGTGATCTAATTCTACAGACAGTGAGCAATGTTGCATTTATTCAGTTGCTGTATGGAGATGATGATGCTGCCACCTGTGAGGACCGAGCTCGTATCTTGTTGGATCTTTACCTGAATACTCCTGATAAGGCCCTCAATGAGACTCCGATACATTTTGCAGTTAAATTGGGAGCTCTTTCAGTTGTAGATGTATTGGTGTCTTATCCACAATGTGATAGACATGCGAGGAATAAATATGGACAAACACCAAGAGATGCAAGTAACATGTATTTTCATTATCATATATACATCACAGTATTCTTCAGGAGTGAGTACTTGGCATAAAATATTTATGTTATTCTCTGTGCTTCAACTAAGAAGAATGTGATTGGTTGGTAATGTAGTATGATGGGAGAATCAAGAAATATGTACAAAGTTTTGTTTGGGAAACCGTAAGACAAGAGGTCAAGGCATAGTTGGAAGTTGGTCAAAAGTATTATTTGAAAAAGTGATGGCGCATCAAATTCCATGAAATGAGGGAATTTTTTTGACTATTTGAATGACAGAAATTTTTAAGGAAAATTCCTCTACCTTGGAGTTAGTTGGTCCAAAATATTTCTCAGTTTGTTAAAAAAGTGATAATATAACCCAGAAATTTATTTCACACCCAGTGTTATTGATTTTCATAAAAAATTAAATTAAGTATATCATAAAGTATTTAGCACATTGACATTTTAAAATATTGTTTGTAAGAATTTGTGAAGGCCTTTCTTTTAGAGTTTTACCAAGGATCTCATTTACGTACTTATAAACCTTTTTTTTCTCTACACTTTGCATAAAGTGTTTAGAGATGTCAGTGATAATGAAATTATTATATATATATATATATATATATATATATATATATATATATATACAGTATATGATTCCATTTTAAAGTTTAGAAATTTGATATAATTGAATGTGATGTGACGATAATTATGAATTGTGAATAGATAAGAGTCTGTCATGGCTTATGTCAGTTCCATGAAATTGCCTGGAGAGACTCACAAACAGAAAAATGACAATCCAGATAGTCATTAGACTGGTCAAGATTCAAACTAGCTAACCTCCCTAATACAAATGTGGAGTGCTGCCAGAGGACCAGTCTGCTTGCTGAGATGTAGGATTTTACATAGCTGAAACAATTAAAATAGTGTGGCTACTTCCTGTAACCCGTTATATGTACATAACGTTATTTCTATCTTACTTACCATACTCATGATTTCTCCTTCTTCTTTTTTTCCAGGTTATCTGCAGTCGTGTTTCCTCTCCAGATGAAAGTCTAAGGCAAAAACTGTCAAATTTACTGGATGAGATGTTTTATGTTCCTGTACTTAGATCAGAGGATAATTCTGTACAGCCTACTGTTGGTGATCCATTCTCTCCTGCTTGCCCTCTGGTTGGTAATAAATTGTTTTTACACATGTATTCACTATGCAGGGTCCTGTCGAGAAATTTAAATTAGTCAGAGAATTCTCTCATATCAGAGCACGTAGTTTTCAAAGTGAAGCTGAGACAATTCAGGGTGTTCACAGGATGTCTGGAGATTCATTTCTAGCAGGAATGTTGACAGTTACTTCTGTTACCATGTTTAGACCCCACACACTGCTTATTTGATGGATGCTAGGAGGTTTATATGTTCTGTCTCATGTATTGTGTGTGTACTTCATATGTAACCAAAACTATCAAATATAACAGTTTGTAAAATCTTTTACTTAACGTGAAATGTTTTGTCACAATTTTTTTTTCGTCATCATATTGCCTCGCATTGAAGAGTACAGATTAAATGTGTTCCTCTCATAACACCTTGATTAAAGCTTTTTTGAATTTTTTTGTAGATGTTCTGTTTTTATGTGGTTAATAGCTGTTTTCCATTATTTAATTGTATCTTGACTTTATTATATTTTGAATGCCTTCTGAATTTATTTGTCTTTGTGTTTCAGTTTTCAGTTCTATAGGAAATAATCTAGGGACTGTGTCCTTTTAGGTAGGGTGATCGCCATACACCACCTACTGTTGTCCCCTTGGTCCATTCTTGATCAAGGAGACTGGGCTCCATGAGCTGACAGTGCATATATATCTATACTACACCCACCCAATCACCAATGAAATCAACCTGTCAGTCTCTGGTGTTGGAGGCAGACACAGTCTGTGAAATGCAGAAAATTAACTTCATACAAACATGGCTCATCATCAGAGGAGACGTCATTCTATTAATTTACTGTTTGTTCTAAAATGTTTCTAAAATGTTTATTCATCAGGTATTAAAAGCTGATCCACTTAATGGAAGGATGGAAATCCGGGCTGATGCAGGACCAATGAATCATGAAAAAGCAATCGTGTTCCGGAAGAAGTGGAAGACTCCTCCTCGGATGCCTCGGACTCCAAAGCAGAATGCCTGCAGACAGGCATATACAGGAAGTCTGAGTTGTCATGCATTTAGACTGCTGGATGTGGAGAAAGGATTAGAAAGAGTTGGCAGGTGGGAGATACGGACGACTTCAAGCTTATGTTTCTTTCACTTTGCTTTAGTGAGACACTGTTTGCCCAAATCTAAGTGGTTCTTGAAGTCAGAGCTTCAAATATAGAAATTATTTTACTCAACAAACAGTTATTTTCTTATGTATTATAAGATAAATGCACCATGACCTGAGAAAGGGCAAGTGTATTTGGTGCCCCATGTGAACCTTTAGCCTTGCACGTCCCAGTTAACCTCTAAAAGCGAATATTGTGCATATGTAATTTCAAATGAAGTTTAGATTATGAAGCAAAATGATATGTTACTGTTACTGAATGTATAGATTTTAAAATTTAGAACCTCACGAGGCAGTCTGTTTGACAGGAAAATGCTGACTCCACTACTCACACATCAGCCAATCATAAGTAATATCAAGCATTGTTGATGGTAAATTACAAGGCCATTTATTCTTTCCTTCCATTTTATCTTTCTGTATTTAGATGCGTGTTTTATTCTACTTGATGCTGTTTCTCTGCCTCTTATTATTCATTCAGTTTTGTTGACAGTGTTCCTCAGTTTTTCCATATAAAAATAATGGGATTCAAGAAAATGTTTTTACTATTTTCACATGAAATAATATTAGTATATTTGTTTTAGTAGTAGAATGGTGTCCTGCTCAAACAGTTTCAGTTAGTAGCTTGATGTTATTGGCCAAAGAAAATGTTGACCATGAAGCATAATGAAAAGGAAGAAAATATCTGCTTTACTTTGCCCGAAAGTATAATATATTTTGTGCCTGTGATTTCTTACAGGGACCTGGCTGAGGAATTCAGGGTTGGTTGGAATGAATATTGGCCATTTCTTGATACATTTACAAATTTGGCCTCTGAGGATGGGCTTCAGAAACTTGAGGCTTATCTGAAGAACAGATTTGAGGAGGCTGCACAGAAACCATATTCAACCAAGGAGTGTTATGATAGTTCAGAATGTGTAGTGAGTGGTTGTGTATCATCTTTAACAGAGTATAGTGAAAATCAGTCAGTTGATGATGAGATTAGTCCAGTGTCAAATCTGTGCCTTGCTTTTAAAGCGTGCAGTCTGTCTGACACCAGTCCAGTTAAACCACTAGTAGAGAATGCCAAGTATATTCTTTGCGCCTTAGAAATACAAGGAAATGGTAAAGACACAGACAAAACCAGTGGTGCTAAGAAAGATATCCATGTCCGAACAGAAGAAGAATGTATGAGGATTTGGTCTGATGCTTCACAGTGCTTATGCTTCAGACAAAATCATAATTTTATGAGAAATGCTAGGAAAGGTTGGTCCTTCAAGAGAAATCATGTGCGGTCTACATCTGACAAAGCTAACACACAATCTTCATCAGATGGAATTACAAGACGACTTACATTTGTAGAAGATAATGGTGAGTGCATATTTGTTACGTTGTTTGCATAAAATAAATGTAGAATTTAATTTTATTTATTATTTGTAGAAATTATATTAGTTTATGTAAGGTACCTTTATTCCACCTTAAAAATGTAGTGATACTCGGGGATTAACAAAGCACTGAAAATAAATATATATCCATCACCATTTCAGTTCCATCTAGTGATAATTCTTCATTATTTGAACCTCTGAACTAAAGTAAGTAAATGCTGAATGTGACTAAAAATTGTTTATGTATGTATTTATTTATTTGTGGTTTATTTAATGATACTGTCAGTAGTTCAGATTACTTAGCATCAAATGATGAGATGAGTAATGAATAATGAATTTGAAAGGATATGGAAGAAGGTGGACATGGTCTGATCCCAGAATTTGCAGGGAAGTCCTGAGTAAAACCATGAAAAACCTTAGGATAACTAGTCTCCAGGCTAAGATTTAAATCATATGCCCCAAATAAGAAGCAGGAGAATTACGGATTTTTTGTTGGAATCAGTTCGTGTGATGTAGGTTGAAGTCTTTGACACTCCCAAATGTAACTGAGCGACCTTTGTAACAAATCAAATTTTTACCCATTCACGCCTATACTCGCTGCATATACTGGTCTCTTTCTTGAAAACATAAGTCCTCCAAGTGTTAGGGTTTCCAGTGAGTGGAGTTTGTAGAATCAATTTGTTCTTGAAAAATCATACAAGTTTAGAATGTCTAAAAAGAGATTTTTAGCAGTACCAATATTTTACTTCTGTAGATGGTGCTGTGAATGCTGTAAATACCATTGCATTCTATTCTTCTGTGACACTCAGGGGATTTTAGACAATATAGTTACTGTTACAATTGATCTCCTTCCTCATATTCATTATTGTTGATCCTATTAGCATATTGTACATTATAATAAATAATGAAGCTAATTAATTATGTACTTTCCACTAGATTCTGACCAGCAGTGTGATAGTACAAGAATTAGTGAGATGGAAGGTTCCATTCATGAAACACACTGTAATCTGAAAGTGAGCAACTTTAAAAAGAGACAGACATATAATTCAGAAACTAATAAGTTACATAAAATGACATACATATCATCAGGTGGTGAGTTTTCAGAAGGTAAGATTTCTGATGCGTGTTTTTATGTACATGTCTTTTTAAAATGTGAATTTATGCTAATATAAGTGCTGGAGACTGAATATTGTATGGTGCAGTGTTTCTCAACCTGTGGTACACGTACCACTGGTGGTATGCGAACTAAGTAAGAAAAGCAGAAGATAATATTAACATAAATAAGATTTCCCTGAACGAATTTGGTTAGTGGTACTTTTAGTGTGTTAAATTAGAATTAGTGGTATGCCGGCGAAAAAGGGTAAGAACCCCTGGTTTAGTGGAATACAGGGCTAGTCTAAGTGATGTTCACGATATGAAAGAAATAATACGTTCAATGAAATTCAGATGCACAAAATTGGTACCAATGGAAAGAGAAACTCTCCAAGTTTTGTTTCAGTACATCACAGGTGTTCAATGCGAGCCCCCTTGGTAACTCGGCACACATCCAGCCTGTAGTCGAGTTCCTCCCAGATACGTTGCAGCATATCATGATCGATTGCTGTAATGGCTTCTGGCAAGGTCTGCGGTGAGGGTGGCACGAAGAATATCTTTGGTGAACTCCTACAGAAAAAAATCACAGGGCGTCAGGTCCGGTGAATGTGGAAATCCAAGACACAAAAGGCTCCTCTGCCTTCGTTGGCAGTAATTTTCTGTCATATCGCCCCTGGCGGCGAACAGTGTTACTATGCGGCCGCGAAGTATACCAACATAAACTTGGAGAGTTTCTCTTTCCATCGGTACCAATTTTGTGCATCTGAATTTCATTAAACGTGAGTAACATGTGTTTCAAATCGGGAACATCATTTAGATTAGCCCTGTATAAAGACCTGAAGGGACTAGTTGTAATTTACAGAATGTAGGGGTTCTGACCATATAATTTTATGAAATGTATAGATGGTAGCCTCTAACAGATCATGTCTTATGCATGTGAGTTTTATTTGTATTCCAGATGATGATGATGATGAATATTTCACACCACCATCAACACCTGCAAAACTCAGCAGAAATGAAGTACATTCATACTGCGATGATGATGATGGCGATGACGCTGAAATGTTAACACCAGACGAATGGCCAGATGTTTTTATACAAGGGTAAATACTGAATGTCACATAAAGCAAAGAGTAGAATAATTTTTCTACCCACTACTGCTGCTACATTTATTTAACCAAAATGTTGGGGAAAGTTTTTTTGCCCGCTGCATAGAATTCATATTTGCCTTGTCAGCAGTTTGTCATTCATGAAATCTTTATCTGACAGTGAAGTACCCAAACACACTAATTGTTACCTAATTTTTGTAGACAGTAAAATTTTAATCACTTAAAGTGCTAGAAGCTGTATTTTGTTGTTTCCTCATCTTGTAATTTTCAAACGCCTGTGCTGCCATGTAGTCTTATATGTGGTTAGCAACATTTAGATCTAATGATGAAAAATCTGTAACCACCTTAAAGAGTGCCCAGAATACTAAGTATATGAGCACAAAATAGTCTTATTGAAATATAATTTTTTTTTCTAGTGACTCACCTACCAAGTTGGATGCCACTGTAATGCAGGCATTGGATGGCTTAAATATAGACCCTATAGAATATCCTAACATTTATAGATGGCGACATTTGGTTTTGCTGTACTCTGAAAGTGTGAGAGCCATGTAAGTAATGTGTCTAATGTAAATAAAATTAGTCAGTAATAAATCAAAATGACATTTACGATAATTCCAACTTTTATGGTTCCCAGAAAATTTAACATTCAATTTTTGTATGTACTGCATTTTCCATGGACAATCCATAGTACTCTATGTTGTATGAAGTGTACAAGTTCAATTTGTTGTCCATTGTTTGTATTTGTATTATCTTTGTACACAATATTAATTAAATTAAAAAAGAATTATGAACATGTTCCTAGCCATCCATAGTATTTCATCTGTTTTCACTTTCAAACTAAATAGTAAATATCTTGTTTGGAATGTTCATGTGGAAATGGATTGTTAAATTGTGTAATTATGCTTACAAGATCATGGTTTCAGCTTTAATAATATTTCTGTTATGTTCCACTTTGAAGTTTCTGATTGTTAAATTGATTTAATATTTTTCTTGTATTTCGATAAACACAGAAAGTTTTGTAAAACTCCTTTTTGCCAGAGTAGAGTTTCTCGTATGTGCATATGGATAATAACAAGAAGACATGTATAAAGTGAAGCTTTCATGATAGACTCTCAGGTTACAAGCCATGTCAGGTGGCTGAATGGTGAATGAACCATATTTTCTGCCAACATTGTGAGAGAAATCTGTGTTCTCATCCTCAGGGCTCAGATTTGTTACGCAGCAGCCTTGAGGATGAGAGCAGGGGTTGTTTTCGAAACGTTGGCAGAAGATATGGTCTATTCACCATTCAGCCACCTGACGCGGCTTGTAACCCGAGTCTTTCATCAACAAGAAGACATGTTTTTCAAATTTTAAATAAATGTCTATGGAAAATTAAGTTGAATTACAAAGAAGTGGAAATGGTGGACAGAATTTGTCAATGGACATTAAGAAGGTAAAACATTTTAATTATATGTCTTGTAACTTTCAGATGGTCCAGTCCTCTTCCTTCGAGGCCTAAAGCAAGAACTAGAATGCTTCAGACACCTGTCGCAGATTCTTCACAATACCAAAAAGGTATGCAGTCTTCCACTCCTCCACAGGCATGGCACAAAATTACAGGATCATATTCACTATTAAGTCATCAGGGGTTGAAAAGAAAAATGCTTATGAAATTCTAATAGCCTATATTTTATAATTAGAAATATGTTTATCTATATCTAGATGTAGTAAATTCTGATGTTTGTTAAATTTGTATTATCAGATATTAGAACATTTTAATGCAATGGATAGTTTATTATGTAGGAAGCACATGTGGGATATTTTCACATGATCTTAAAATTTTATGCAGGTAAGGAATAAAAGATTCTTAAAAGAATAAGAAGAAGAAGAATTGATCAGTAAAGGAAGTCAGCAATAAGAGTATTTCTTAAAAAAAATTTCTCAAATAGAGATAATTCCATATGTTGACAAATTAAACTTTAGGCTTCTTGGACGTAGGACCCAGTGATTCATTCACCTTTTTTGTCTCAGTTTACTGTATAATTTTTCTTGCCATTATATTATTATCAATAATGACCTGCAATTATAGAATATCGCTAGCAGAGAATTGTACATGATTGTCAGTTATTATTCATAAGTGATATTTAATCACTATTACTGCACATTTACATGACAAATGATCAAATTTAAATAATTTATTTACTCATTTACGTGCATATAAACCTTTTTTTCTCTACACTTTGCATAAAGTGTTTAGAGAGGTCAGTGATAATGAAATTATAAATACTGTACAGTATATGGTTCCATTTTAAAGTTTAGAAATTTTATATAATTAGGCATACGTGGAAGTTGGTCAAAAGTATTATATGAAAAAGTGATGGCCCATGAAATGAGGGAATTTTTTGACTACCAGAATCAGTTATTTTGTGTGTTCATATGTCCAATTAAGTAAAACCAGGCTTTGTCAGTAAAGAACAATACTTGTGGGTCAGTGAATCTTCATTCATTGTCTGGATAAACCAGTTGCATAAATGTTTTATTATAGCTGGGTCTCGTGGTGAAGTTTCATTAATTTTATAGCAGTTCTTGCCAAGAAGACTGAAACATCTTATTGCTAGACTAGATAGAATGCTAAATTTAATTAGGTACTACTTCTACTTTAGATAGCTTATTGGTTTTTATACAATAGTCTTGTTTGGTCTAAATTGGAGTATGGATCTGTTACTTGGAATTCTATTACTTCCACTGATTCTACCAAAGTTGAAAGAATTCAAAGGAAATTTGCTGCTTTATGTCACGCCAGATTTTTTAATGGCCTAAGTGACTATAATTATGAAGATGTTTCAGTGAGGATAAATTTTCTTTGACTGCACCTGCGGAGGAGCCATCTTGATGCTCTCTTTCTCATTAATATATTTAAAGGTAAAATTTGCTGCCCATCCGTTTTGGATTCAGTTTCTTTGTGCGTACCCTCCGATCCATTAGGGACTACTTCTCGTTTCTCTGTTTATCGTAGTCTTAAAGCTAGTTCCTTGTTTAGGTGTGCTTCTGCTGCGAATGCAGTCTGTCAGCGCATCAACATTTTTAACAAGGAGAATATTTTTCTTGGGCATTTTATTTAGCCAATTTCCTTTTCTTTTCTTTTTTCTTTTACTAAAGTTTCATTTTGTATGTATTATTTATATTTAACTGTTTTTAATTTAATTATTATATACCTAGGCATATTATTCAGCTCATTTGCTTGTTGATTATTTTGTAACAAATTAATGAATTGATATATTATCATTATTATATTGTACATCTATATATTTAGTTTATTGTTTGTTTGTTTTTGTATTGTTATGTTTATGTTTATTGTTAGTGCTTGGCTGTTATTGGCCTCTTTTGGATGTTGCCAAGCACTCTAATAAATGAAATGAATTGAATTATTATTATTATTATTATTACATTACTCCTACTTTGCACACTTTCGTAAATTAGTTAAGGCTACCATTAAGTCTGATAGGCGGCGGTGGTTAAAGTCTGTTGATGACAGTCTTAAAACTCACCCTCAGCATTTTTGGAAACACCTTTCAAATTTCAAAAGAAAAGATAACTCCTTCATTCAGCTAAAAATTGGTGATCAGTTTGTCAGTGACCCGAAACACATTGCTGATGAATTTGCTACGCATTTTGAATCAATTTTTAACACTTCTTGCCAGTCCGTCACTCCTACCGATACTTTTACTTCTGATTTTTTGCCCGCCGCTCCTATCTCTCGTGCTGAAGTTAGCAAGGCGATCAAGCGCCTCAGACCCTCAAAGTGTGTGGGGTTAGATGGAATTCCTTTGTTAGTAATTAAGGGTTGTTCTGATATTTTCACTCCCTTATTAACCTATATTTTTAATTTAAGTGTAACTAGTGCCACCTTTCCGTCCCTGTGGAAAGAAACAGCTGTTGTTCCTGTGTTTAAAAAAGGCAACAGTTCCATTGTTAGTAATTATAGACCCATCTCTATTCTTAATAACTTTTCAAAAATATTTGAATTTATTGTCTATGATCATTTGCAAAAAAATTTTAAGTACAGATTAAATCCCTCAAAGCATGGTTTTCGTAAATTTAATTCCACAGCAACAAATTTGGTTACTTACCTTAATTCCGTTTTACCTTCAGTTAGTACTCAAGGACAAACAGATTCGGTATACTTTGATCTTACTAAAGCATTTGACTTAGTCCCTCATAGTATTCTTCTTGGGAAACTTAGAAACTTTGGACTATCACCCAGTTATGTTGATTGGTTACATAGTTATCTTTCTGACAGGCAATCTTTTGTTCGTGTATCTGGAACTCTTTCGTATCCTTATCGTGTTAAGTGTGGAGTGCCTCAGGGTTCCACCCTAGGCCCCTTACTGTTTAATATATTCATTAATGACATCTGCGACTCCATACATAATTCACAGTGCCTTTTATTTGCTGATGACTTAAAGATGTATCGGAGTATCAGCGATGTTGATGACTGCAAACTGTTGCAGGACGACATCCATTCAGTTGAAAATTGGTGTCTTGTGAATGGGATGCAACTTAATTTAAGTAAAACGACTGTTATATCATTCACCCGGAAGACAAACAGTATTTATTTTAATTACAAATTGTGTAACAACCTGGTGGCACGCTCCCATTGTGTTAAAGATCTCGGTGTTCTACTGGACTGTAAGCTCTATTTTCACCAGCATATCAACTATATATTATCACAGAGCTTAAAAATGCTAGGTTTGATTCGGTACATTACTTCTTCCTTCTCCACTGTTGATAGCCTTTTGGTCTTGTACAGTACCTTAGTCCGTTCCAAAATTGAGTATGCTTCCGTTGTTTGGAACTCTATTACTAATACTGATTCATTTAGATTGGAAAGGATTCAAAGGAAATTTGTATCTCTATGTTACGCTAGATTCTTTAATGGCGTTTGTGCTTATAATTATGACGATATATTAGTTAGATTAAATTTCTTATCGTTACATTTAAGGAGGAAGCTTTTGGATTCACTTTTCCTCATCAATGTTTTTAAAGGCAAAATTAGTTGCTCATCTGTTTTTGATTCAGTTAGTCTCTGCGTACCTACTAGGTCTACTCTACCTTTACTGTACAACGTAATTTCAAGGCCAGTCTCTCTGCCAGATGTGTTTCTGCTGCCAATGCAGTCTGTAGGAGCATCGACATCTTTAACAAAGATTGCATTTTGCTTGCTGAGGTCAGTCAGTTTTTTAAACAATAATCATGGTTTTTTATTGTTTACTTAGTATGACATTTTATTGTGTATGTTTTTTGTCCAATATTAAACTGTTTCTAGTATAATTATTATTTTACTTATCTATAACATTTAGTTATGACTTATTTTGCAATAAATCAATATTGTACAGTTATGTTTTCAGTTCTTTGTTTGTTTGCTTTTGTATTGTTGTTAGTGCTTGGCTGTTATTGGCCTTTTTGGCTGTTGTCAAGCACTTTAATAAATGAATTGAATTGAATTAAACCAAATATGTATAATAAATAGCAGGTAATTGTAAAAGTTGTTGGAATGTTCAACTTTCGTGTTATAATACTACACGGTGTGAGGGATTTTAAGATCACGAAGGTAAGTTGGTTTTCGTCAGACTGAATGGCTGTTGTTTGTAAACAGCATTATGTTAATAGGATCAGAAAAATAAAAGTCCGGTTTGATTGGTCCCGCGAGTGGACAGTGGGCAGTAATTGAAGCTCGCCTCCGTGCTATGAATACGTATCGAAACACAGAAATCTACGCTTGGACCTAACTTCTGTTCTATTTGTATAAGAGCCAGGTGTCGGTTGCTGGTCTACCATGTTCGTGTACTTCTGTCGTGGCCTACTATGAATATGTACTTGAATGCAACGCAGCACAGTTGTTATAACCTCGATATGATCATGTTTGGGATATCACTGCACTAAATCGTATATTTTTAATTAAAAATAGTAAGTAATATTTTGTTTGTTAAACATTACTTGAATTTAATTTATATGTTGCTTAGTTGAAACGGCAGTGAAATGAGACTGCCCACTCATCCATGTATTTCCTGTGTAAGAGGACAAGGCATCAAAATTGATTTTGCGTCTTAAAGCTTCAGCGGATTCCATAATTAAAAAAACGGTTAGTAAAGATTTTATTTTTTATAAGCTGCTTTATTTCAGTTTTAGACATAAGTGTTCTAAAATATTGCGTTAAATTTTGTCTTAATTCTCGTGATCTTCATCACAGCTGTCACTTGGTTCCGCTTTATACCAGGAGCGCGAGACAGAATATTTAAATCTGTCTTGAGCCAGCAGTAATTTCCAGAAGCCGTAGTATGAATTTGAAAGTAAACAATATAGTTTAATGAAAATATCATAAATATGAAGTTTTCGCAGTTTATAATGTTAATATTTATAATATTATTATATTAAAACTGATCTTGGGAATCGGATGTCGGAATGTGAACCGAATTCAGATTCCACAAGCTCTTGTCGAATCCAGCGTTTTGATTTAAGCGGCGTTGAACCTTCGGCCTGTATTACCATATGGCTACTCGTTCGGTCTGTTGGTTTGTAAATAATCTGTGTCCTTTTTAAAAAAAAGCACTACGAAGAAAGAATTAACACTAAAAACTATTTAATAATAACACTCATTTTGACTTTTATATTAAACCTTCGTCGTTTATATTTACTGACAAACGGAAAGGAAGACGAATATAACATATGCTCGTTTATTCCAATAAAGAAACTATTATTTCCTATAAAATAGCAAATCATTTATTGTATCTCCTGTGCTACGTAGTTCATTCGAGGAAAAGACTTATTTTCTTTCAAATATATAAAAGTTACAATTACCGGTTTGAGTTAAACAGTTTCTGTGATTGCTATCAGATAGTGACTGAAGCAGTTTACAAATAGTCCCTAAAAACACCTCGCACTGATAGACTACATTTCTGGCAAGATAATCTGTTTGTACAAATCACTGCTTCATGCAGTTGTATCTGGCTTATTTTCGAGAATGTAATAAAGATTCATCCTATGCGTCCTTTCGTTTGGTACTTATACATGAGGGATATGTACTCTTTATATTTAGTGTATTTTATTGTATTAAGCCTTATTCTCAAAAACTTGGCCGAAAATTAGTGACTGTGTCTCTGCATGCTTGTCCCTTGTAATTCAATTCAATTCAATTCTTTATTATTTGTGTGCTGTATCAACAGCCTGATGGCCAAGTACAGATACAGCACAGAGATAAACTCACAAATACAGTAAAACATAAAAGGTAAAACAAGCAATATATAAAATACATTAATACGAAAAAAATACACAAAAAATTACTACTAACTACATTAGGATATTTGTAAAAATGACTTGAATATGAAGAAGTGTGACAATTTTCGTCTCGAATATGTCCAAATCCCTGCAGACAACATTAGCAGCTGATGCGCATCTAGCAGAAGGACTGTTTTTGAACAAGGGGCTAAAACTGAACATAGAAAAATCTCTCAGATTCCGAGCAGGAATGCGGAGACCGACAGCTTCCAGAAGGGAAGGACAGCATTTAAAACCGCGGTAAACCTGCGCAAGGAACAGTGCATCACTGCAATGCCTTCTCTTACGCAGGGTCTGGAGTTTTAAATACTCTAAAGCATCAGCATAGCTGTAATGCACGTGGGGGAGGAAACGATAGTAGCAAAGGGCTGCAAACTTCTGCTGGATACGTTCCAGTTTGTTGGCATCAGTAGTCATAATAGAATTCCAAGCGACCGAGGCGTACTCGAGCTTGGATCTAACTAACGTTACATATAACATATACAGGCAATCGAGAGAAGAGAACGAAAAGGTTAACGTGCGAACAAGACCCAGCAACTTAATACAATGTGAAAATATGTGGTCAACATGATTGTGAAATCGGAGCTTGGAGTCGATAAATATTCCCAGGTCTTTAATAGTATCGGTACGTGTTATGGAGGACTGAAAAAGTTTGTAATCAAAGATCAAAGTAGTGGTTTTCCTGGAGAAGGAAATTACTGTAGTTTTACTAATATTGAGTTTCATGAAGTTAGCAGTGCACCAACCTTGTACCGAGTCAATGTCAGTTTGAAGTTGATTGCAGTCGTTGGGAGATTTAATGGCACGAAAAATTTTGATATCATCAGCGAAAAGAAGGCATTTAGAATGATTAATTACTTGGCATATATCATCAATAAACAAATTGAAAAGTAGAGGACCCAAAACAGATCCCTGTGGAACTCCAGAGAGGACTACAAAAGGAGACGAAAGAGTTCCAGAAACGCGAACCTGGGATTGTCTGTTGGTTAAGTAACTACGAAACCAGTGTACATAACCATCAGAGAGTCCAAAAGCACTGAGCTTGTTGAGTAATAGATTGTGAGGGACAAGATCAAATGCACTGCTAAGATCAAAATAAACAGCATCAGCTTGACCCTGGGAGCCAACTATTGGGTTAATAAAATCAAGATAAGTTACGAGATTAGTAACTGTAGATTTAGATTTAGTAAAACCATGCTGACAAGGATTTAATTTCGACTTTATGTAATGTGAGATATGATCATAAATAACAAGTTCAAATAATTTGGAGAAAGTATTAAGTATAGAAATGGGTCGGTAGTTACTAACAGTGGCAGAGTTACCTTTTTTAAAAACAGGAACTACTGCTGCCTGTTTTTCATACTTATAACACATCCTACTACCATCCAACTACCTTAGAGATCCATGCAATTAAATAAAAATGTACGCATGTATTCTACTGATGTGTATGTTGCTGATAGAGTAATTTAACAGTTTATGAGGTATTTGAAGTTGACTTGTAGATCTGCATTTGCAGCCAGCATTTACAATTCTCATGACTTGATGCAGAAAAGTATAACAACTTAAAAAAAGGAAAATTTTCAATGAGCCTCGGAACCATTGTCATCGAGTTAGTCTGTCATTATGTACTGTTTGTACTCTATTGTCATATCACCAACAAGTTCAATTAGAAGTAATACTTTCAGTGTCTATGCACCATACATACAATTCTCATTCTAAGTGTTGTACACATACTTATCGTTTCATGAACTCATGCCCTGATGAACAATACACACACACACACACACAAGAATATACTGCAAAGCTTACTGAAATATTTGGGTGTCTTTCTTTGAATTATACAGACTTTTTTTGCGGTTATGCAACACATTTTTCTTTTTTTGACTGTCTCCACTCAGTTCTGCAGATGGTGTCAATTATTTTTATTAATTGTGTACATCATACATAAAATGTTTAATTATATCCAAGGCAAACAGACAGTTCAAAGTCCAAAAACAATGTTTTATACTAATCAATACCCTGATACGAGTTCTTACACGCTGGCGACATCTGTCGGATATAGCGAATACTTCGTTACTAAAACTCGACTCACAATCGATACATGTATCGATTGCGGCCAGGTATTGCGCGACAGCCATTCGTCAACAACGGTTGCAAGTTTTGAAATGTGAGCAAAACGGTTTGGAAAATTTTTCGAAGAAAACTGCGGAAGAAAGAACTGGACAGAAAAAGTAAGTGTACCACAAAAAGGACAATTCACATTTCTTCATGTGGACCATTAAATCCAACCGGCGCACAGTATTTTTGCTGAGTTGGGTAAGTAATATACAGTGAACAGCCTTCGGCTCCAACATATTTAGTTTCTTTCGTGGTTAATGTGAATGCCTGTTCCAACACAACATAAAATACAAGTGATAGAATAATATATAATCCTTTTTCGGATCAGAATTTGAGATAAGACTGCAAAACTACAAAAGTGCGTATTTTAAGCTACTGACATGTCTTCAAATCATTCATACACAGTTCTGTATCATTGCCATATTATAAATGTTTAGCAAGAAATATTACTGCATGTAGAATTTATAGGTATATTTTTGCTCTAAAGCATATCGCCAGGCAAACTTTACATGTATGTTTCCAGTTTGCAGTGGTTTTGCTAGTTATCATATTCACACCAAATGCAGATTTTACGCAGACACCATTCGCTACAACAAATTCTACAAATATAGGATTTCAGAAATTGCGGGCTTTTCTCTCCAAAACTATATCACGGTGTGATATTTCGGATCTCCATATGAAGTGGTCCTAGTGTGTGGAAGAAGACAAGTGGCATTATATTCACACCAATTTTTTTTTAAAATCGATCGGTGCTTGAAATGCTTAAAGGACAAAAAATACACACAATGTATGTTGATTTTGTAGCTGGCATTACCATTGTGAAAGGAAAGTAGCTTAAAAAATTGTTTTCAAGATGTATAGCTTGGCACCGCAGGTTGTAATGTGCAAATTTTGTTAGGCAGAAGAGGCTCAAGTTTAGTTACTTTCCGTCCTATTTGTCAGCCTCAAAGTTCAGTTTAATAAAGTGTTTCAATGTAATGGTTGACAATACGCCTGCAACTATTACAAGTTACTCCATCAGCAGACAGTCCACTCAAAAGGCAATAACAGGAGGGGAAATGATTAACAATGAGCAATATAAATTGTAGTATTTAACAAATGCTATTACACTGATGAAATGGATGGTGAATGTAGCACACTTGGGAGACTTAGTTGGATTTGATTAATATTTAAATAGACAGTGTGTGAGGATGAGGATTGGATTGATCTTGCACAGGAGGTTAGGATACAGTGGCTGGATATTTTGTACAGAATATCACACAACTTCCATTTCACATTCACATGGAATGCTCAGACGATAGGGTCCATCAGAAATGTTCTTCAAGAGAGAATATTAAGCACCTAGTTTCCATACCCTTGCAGAACAATGGGGCAGAAGTTGATCTCCCATTAATGTACACTAAACAGACCATCTTCTGCAAAGTCAAAACACTCAACTCATTAAAGTCATGTTTACTGACAATTTAGGGTTCACATGTTGTTGCTGGCACTCCTGCTTCATATTTAGAGAGTCCTAGATTCACATCTGTGCCCAGAGACCGAATATCCTGACATTTGCAAATTGGAAAAGTAAATAAAAAATATGTACTTAAAGGATTATATTTCATTTCATTGGTTTTATTATTTGAAATTAAAGCAAATTCTTTGAAGGCCAGTTCAGTGTAACATTTACAATGGGCTTTATAAAGTCAACTTCATGTAGACCTGCTATTATTACTTTTGATACAGGTTCAACTATTTTAAGATAGGTCCCAGGGATGGATTTCTACGAAAAAGGTAATGAATGTCAGATTCTGTGGATGCAGGGAATTTATTGTCACCATGAGCAGCTACCAACCATTCAGGTCCCTGCACCAGACATTTAATGATATTATCACTACAAATGGCGCGGCTAAGAGCAATTCTGGGAATACTTGCTACTGTGCAGTTCAGAATATTTTATCTTACAGACTGCAATCTATCAAGAAATGTAATAAATGTAAAGTTAAAAAAACACAAGAACTGAAACTTTATACTCGATCTCTCACATCAAGGAAAGATGACTGAGAAGGCAGTTGTCATCTGGGATGCTGCTACATGTATTTTAAGTTGAGGGTGTCTAACGATAGTGTGTTAAAGAGAACATTTTAAATTACGGGGGTGACTAATTTGCCTGTCATATCCTCTCTTTCCAGTTTTCTAAAAGCACTGAATTGGACCAAGACATGGGGTGCCCCGTCAACCATGGGGATGACTACGTGAAAAACTGTGACAAATACTGGGACGGAGACTTTCACAACTGGAACAACAAACCTGTCTCTGACTGGGACAGGGACGAACTTTATGCCTGGTACGACAAAAATGTGGAAGACTGGGACTGTGCCACAGAAAACTGGGACGATGACAGTCTCAAGAACTGGGAGAAGGACTTCACGGAGGACAGACCCTCAGGTACGTGACCAAACATCTTATCATTTTGTGTTGCTTGCTGTTAACAAGGGGAATATTTGGCTCATAAAAGACAGGCAGTAAAATGTTTGATACTGGACAGTTTTGCTCCTGATGCCACGAGAACATATGAAAATGGTACATATCTGAGCTAATAGATTTTATCATCTATTTATATCTTAATTTGTGGTTTATATAAAGGATGTGTCAGATGCTCATACAATGTAGCAGAGATGACAATATTTATATTCCTGCTTTTAAGTTCATAAACATGCTATTTCTTGCATGGAAATTTTAGAATGCCGTCAACAAAGTGTGGAAGAATGGAGTCATGTTTTCATATTTCTTATCTTTAATTTCCAATGCATTAATCTGTTACGAGAATAATGGTTAATTGCAAATGTCTGTAAACAAACTGCTAAGGAAAATAATGTTGAATGAAGATTTCAGTTGACAATTATTACATGTATAGCACCAAATTTTGCTGGTTATGTGCATCTCATGTTACTTTTAGGATAATAAAAGGAAGGAAGGTGGCATTTCAATAATATTGATGCACAAGGCATGCATGTACTGTGTTTGAAAGAATATTTATTATAACTGGCCACTTCATTGAGGTGGCATGGCAACATTACGATGGATTTTAGGTAAATATGTTTTGAGCCTCTGAGATGACTGGAAATGGCTGACCACAGCTTCCCATATGCAGGTGTTGTTATTACTCTTGATTAATCTTCCAACTGTAGGCTGCTACTTATAGTGGCAACGATATCAAATATTTTCCAAGTGGGCACAATGCTTTTTATTTAAGAATGATCATAATCTCCTGCAGTGGAGAACATGACCAAATTATGCTACTGAAAATGTTATTAATGGATGGTACCACACCAACGACCATGAAGTTGTAAACCCAACGTCCCTGAATTAGAAAATTAATAAACACACTAAATATTATTTAACAGACTGCACTACAAACATAGGAAGATAATATTAAAATCATCTCCTAACTGGTTCGAACACTCAGCAAGTACATGAATTATTGCTCCTGTCAGTATGAGACCTGAGTTCTGAACAATTACCTCACAATTACGCTTTACATTCTGACAGCAGACCATGCTTGGCAATTAAGTTATAACTGAACCTATAATTAAGCCGTCCAAATACTAATTGCTGCACCGTATTTCATAAGTTCTTCATATGAATCTGTTATTGCACAAAAAATTGTGAGTAAACACAAAACAGTCATGTCTTATGTGTATTTGACATCTTGTCAGTGCCTTGTTTCCTGAGACTAATGCCGGTCAATGTATAATTTTTAGAAACCATCAGAAATAATAACTATCATTAGGACTACCCGAGCAGTTCTTAGGAAGTGGAAATGCCAATATGTACGGCACAATATAGACTAGTATTATAAACTTCAATTTAAATTACAGGCTGTTTTTAGAGACAACAAAACTTCAGACCACTTAGTTAAAGAATTGCCTACTACACAAGTCCTACAGACTGTAATTTAATACATCAGGAAGGTCACCACCATCTGTGGTAACATTCCTCTTCAATTATGATGGACGGTCCATTCAATGGGCAAATTATGTGGCGTACTACGAAAATTATTTTGATCATGGGTAGGATGCCTTAGAACATGGCTGTAATTTTAAAAACTTTGTTACAGAAAAGAATTTGCGGCCTTACGCAACAAAGCTGAGAGACTTTAACCCGCTGAGACTTCTAGGGGAAGGAGGTAAGTATAAATTTCCATTAACACTTGCCTATCTCTGCTGATAAATATAGGCCTGATTTTCTGTAATCCTCTAGATCAATGGGCAAAATAGTAGAAGTCGTAGCACCAACAGCTGTTACTGCATTCAGACATGTGATTATGATCAGTGGTTAGATATCTAACCACAACATTGACAAACTCTGAACCAAATCTTTATTAATGTTTGAGCAAAATGAAGCATCAGAAATATTTTCTTGCTTCAAGACGTCATGGTGTGGTTGAGAACAGTTGGAAACAACTCAGAATTCTTTTATGCTTAAATTAAATGAAAATACACATTTTGCCAACAATACCATTCTTTTTCTTACTGCCGACTATTTTCTTGAATGTTATCTGGAAAGAGTGGACTGACAAATGGTAACCATTATTAACCGTTGTGTCTTTATCTTGGTACACATAAAGACCCACAAATTCATAATTTTAGCACAAAATGCACACAATCACACAAATGTTTGATATTACCCAAAACGTTTATAAACAATTATGATCTTTATAAAGGGACAGTCTACAAATACCTCAGACCACTATTGAGCAGAAAGCAACAAGAATCATAACCGTGTGCTGTTACAGGTTTTGGAAAAGTTTTCATGACGAGGAAGAACTGTGGCATGGATAATAACAAGACATATGCGATGAAAATCATGGATATTCCCGTTGAAGGCGACCGAGACAAATACCAAACAGAGTGCTACGTCCATCAACTCTGCTCCCAATTTCCATTCTTGGTAGCACTCTGTTACGCCTTCAACACAGAGTCAAAGATCTGTCTCACACTTGGTGAGTACATGAAAAACAATTCCTGATTCGAGGATGGTTGAGAAGCAAAGTGAACTATTTAACAACAGAAGTGTCAGTGCGTTGTAGTGCCAAGTAATGCTGTAAAATTTACATAGTTGCAGAGGTACAACACCCTGATAACACAAAGAATAAGAACCAGGTTCAAACTTAAATTCCTAACATTCCATGTTTTCAGAATATGCGTACTCTGCTGGAATCAAAACCTTCAAAATTCTGTTCACTAGTGTCAAAACTATTAAAGATTATACGGACAAATTTGCTGTACTTAGGCCTATCTTCTGCATAACAGTGCTTTTAGTGCAACATCTTAAAATCGTTATTAAACCTCTATCTTCCGTGAAACCTAATTGCTATTTTAATTTGTACACATCTGTATGTCCCATATTCCACATCCTGTAGTCAGTCTAAGATGTGAATCCATGGAAAGTTTGCAGATAAATGTACTGTCTATCTGAGCGAAGAACTATCTTGACCTTCATACACAAGTGCCCATCTGCAGTGATGCGCATCCCTCCTAACACGCACAAGAGAAATCAACAGCTGACACTCATTAGTTTTCCAGCGATTCACCTCATTTTTCTAGTTTCGGCATTTCTTAGTTTCTCTTTTTAATTCAATGATCACTGCCAGCACCTGCAACGGAGGGAGTGTTCTTCGTGTCGTTTAATGTTTTTAGGACCACATTCAGGATGCCTTCAAGTTTGAGATAGTTATAACTTTAGACAGACAGACAGACAGTATGTATGATATAGGAAATCCTCCTGCTGAGCACGGTGGTCTGGTGTACTGAGTGTACATCAGTTTGAATGATTCCAGTCAACACCAGTTGCGTGCTGTGGTGTTAACACACTGTCCTATCACTTATGTTTCGTGTGAGGAATCATGTTTACTCAGAATTTATAACTGTTTATAGTAGCCTATAGTGTACATAGCAGTAAAATAAGTTTCAATAACAACTGAATCATTTTAGAATGGGTAGCACAAGGAGTGACCACCATGTCGACCGGAGGACGAAGGGTCAGCGTATTATTTATTTGCTTCTCAAACATCGAGTGCAGTGTCCTGCATGGGCTGTGAGTTTTGTCTCTGTCTACAGATTGTGCTCCATCCCCCACTGACGAACAAATCTGCTGTTTCCAGTCTTCTGGAGAGGAAAACATTGCAGTAACTCCATTGTCAAATTCAACAGATAACGCAGTAGCACTCACTAGTACCCCTAGTATCATGAAGTGTCCTTACAGTAACAGTAATGCATTATTATTTTTCCAGACTATTATCCTGGTGGAGACTTGTTCCATTTGCTGCGTTACTGGGGCAAGTTTACAGAGACTGCAGCAAGACTATACCTAGCGGAGATAGTCCTGGCTGTTGAACACCTGCATCAGGTATTCAGACATCACCTCACTTGTCTGCATTAAACTACTTAAGTGAATGTGGGGCTATAACTTTTTTATTCTATTCAATGTCATTTTTATTTTCTGTGGTAATCAACAATAACAATATTATATGACATCTTAGTTTAAGCGCTATAAGGCAGAAATGCAAAATAGTAGTACTACAACTTTCTGCCACATTAACCTTTATCTTACTAGCGTTCCTTGTCTGGGACATAAGTTGTGTACTCAGCCCTATGAACGTTCCCTGTGCGGAACTCAAAACTTGCAACACTGTAAGTAGACTTGGCTACGTCTTTTGGCCTCTTTTAGGGGCTGCAGATATTGAATCACTTTCTGTAGGGTTCCCACAAGTTCAACCTGAGCTGTCAACCCGGAAACTATAAACAGCAATTAACTTTGTTTATGTCAAGTGGGTTTGGGCTTCATTTTCAGTCCCCCTATTCAAAGTTTCTCACGTTCTTCCTCATGATGGGTGAAAAGAATGTGTATCCACTGAAGTAGCGGAAACAACTTTTTCTGTGTGGTCATTAGTTCACAACCATGGCTTCTATCATGTCGAATGAGCTTCAAAAGAACAAAATAAAGTTACTAAGGCCTATTTAGGCAATTAAGATATTAACTGCATTTTTTCTCTGTTCTATTCGAATAAATATGGCTTTTATTTCGTGAATTTATCATGTTTACTTTAGATAATATTAAAGTTTTCCGTGGAGTGTGCACAAAAGTTTAAAAACCTGCAAAAAACCCCAATAGGGCTACTACCATTTTGTCGTTTAAATCCCCGTCGTGTAAAGGTTAAAAAGCAGCATATCACACTATGCAAATAACTCGTTAATTTCTTCCTTTCAGATCGGTGTCATACACCGTGACTTGAAACCAGAAAATATCCTGATTGATGCACGCGGCCACATCGCAGTCTCTGATTATGGGCTGTGTAAAATCTTCAACTGCCACACAAAGGTAAAGTTAAATCCACCTTATCTTTTGTTGGGTTTACTTACAGGGTCGCATAGGCTACATGGACCACACTCTGTCTGGCACTACTCCTTGTTTAAGACTGGATAGTTTACAGGAGGACAAAATCTTTATGTAGCGATTCTTAATGGAAAAAGTGTAAACAAATGTAACAAGGTCTTTCAATTAGAGGGGATGAACTCAGAACTAATACTTATAGCTCTATTAGAGTTTCATAAATTATTGCTGTTATGCAATTCATACACCATTAACATGCTGTTTACTATACCAGATATGAAATATATTAGATAAATAAGCCTGGTTCTTACTTTGCGGAAACTACATCAGTTAACAAGTGGTTTGAAGAAAGGGCAATACTGGATGCTAAGGAGGATAGAGCAAGGGGCTAGTCCAACTAACTAAATAACTAGATGGCTTACGGAACGCGAAGGTTCATCACCGAATTAACCAAAGCCCTCCACCAGACACTGTTCTGGGGAAACAAAATCCAGTCTCCTTCAACTCCTATCTCCCAAAGATCTTGCCTGAGATTATCCTCCCATCTACGTCTAGGTCTCCTTAGTGGACCTTCCCCTCAGGCTTCCCAATCAATAACCAATGAACACCATTTGCCCCATCAATGCGTGCCACATTCCCCACCCATCTCATTCTTCTTGAATTAATCACCCTGAAGAGATTGGGGGGAAAACAAATTATTAAGCTCACCATTATGCAGTTTTCTCCATGCCCCATCGTCTTCTCTCCTAGGCCCGAATATCCTCCTCAACACCCTATTGTCAAACATCTGCAATCTATGTTCCTCCCTCAGAGTGAGATACCATGTTTTGCACCCATACAAAACAGGAAAAATTATTGTATAGTATATTTTAAACTTTAGGTTTTTATAAATCAGACCGGAAGACAAAACACTTTGAACTGAACAGGAGCACGTATTTCCAGTATTTGGTCTCCTTCTAACTTCCTAATGAGTATCATTTTGATTTGTTCCCAAGTATTTGAACTGCCACACTTACAAGGGATCTATTAGCCACACTAAGATAATTCTGTCTGCTGATGAGATACAAACATAATATTAGTTTTTTGTGAATTTACTTCTAGCCCCACCTTTCTACTAGCCTCCAGTAAAACTTCTGTGTTCCTCTTTATTGTATTTATATCATCACCCAATAAATTAACATCATCAGCATATGCAATTAGCTGAAGTGTCCCATTCAATTGCAACCCCTCCTGCCTGTCTTGGACTTTCCTGATGGCATATTCTAGTGCAAAGTTAAAGCGCAATGGGGACAAGGCATCTCCTTGTTTCAGACCATTCTTGGTGGAAAATGACTCAGATAAATATTTAACTATACCAATTTTACTACAGGTTTCATTTAAGCACATTTTCATTTGACTCACTGGCATCTTTAGAATACCAAATTCAATTTGAATATTGTATAACACTTCTCTCTTAACAGAGTCATAGAAAATTTCGTTCAAACTGGGGTTAGTTTAGATTTTTTAGCATTAATGAAAAAATATGTGTTAGGACCTTGCATACCGTGCAGTGCATCCAAATATACAAAGTATGTGGTTTGTTACAGTTTACCAAGTATTGTAATGATAGGGCGCTTATGGAGTTAACTTAGAATGGGCTGGACATCTAGGGAGAGAGGAAATGCCGCAAAATATAGGTGGGAGAAACTCCTGCACGTTGCTAACTTGGAAAAGAGGGGAGCAGATGGGAATACAGCATGAAGAGGGATCTTAGAGAAATAGGTTATGAGGGCAGCAGATGAAGGAATTGACTGTTTTCAATGCCAAGTAGTGGATGTTCAGAGCTTTGTTCCGGTTACCAAACAGTTAATTTCTAGTTGCTTCCTGTCTGATATCTCTTTTACGGTTATATAAAATGCTTTTTCTGTTAACAGGAGAAACGTGCAGAATCCGTGTGTGGGACAGCCCACTACATGGCCCCAGAAATGCTGCGAGGCAATGGATACAGCTTTGTGAGTATCTCATACCCTGATAGTGCGAGAATAATGAGCTCATTGTTTTATGTCACTGAACCAGCAGTAAGTTTAATGTAAACTATTAAGGCAATGCACTATAATATTCTGAGGATTTGGAGGCACAGATGGAATCTTCATGGAGCTTGCAATGACACATGCATAATCAAAGTAATCAGTTTACAGCACGAGACATAGAAGCATTCTACCAAATTTGGCGAACTCACAACAATTTGATAGGTATGAAGGAAATGTAAAATAATCTTATGCACTTCCACAACCAAACTCTATGAAAATGCTCCTGTTAGCTTAACCAAGTCTGTCCACGGGCGATATTTTGAGAATTGCTTAACATATAATGATAATTTAAACAATGCTTAACCAAATGATTTCCATGTTTCTCATTGCACATTCATCGGAAAATGTAAGAAACGTCAGCAGTCTCCATGTCAATAGGAATCAAACCTCTTCCTATATTAAACAGATAAATGAAGAATGAGTACAAGTCATACACGGGAAAGTTCAATATAAAACTGGAGGCAAGAAATGAACAACGCAGATCCTTCCACAATTTTTTTCTTGATTCTGGAGACCCTAATGAAAATGTTTGACCGTGTGATGAAGTGAAAATGAGTGCAATTTGAACTGTTGCAGGAAGTCGACTGGTGGAGCGTGGGAGTCGTCACATATGAGATGTTGGCAGGCCACAGGCCCTTTGAATTTGATGCCAACAAAAGAGATTTGCAAACACTCTACACGTAAGTATCGATGACCCAACGAACGTGTTCCCTGTGAACATCAGTCTCGTATTAACAGTTACGTGCAGATACCTTTGCGGCCAACACATTACTGTCTATTTCAATGCCAGGAAAGCAGGTGCACATTTTAATCATATGCATAATTAGCCTTAGGCAAGGAAACAAAATGCAAGCACAAACATTACGAAAGCAAATTTGTGCAGGACATCGATATAATGTAAGGGGTCTGTAAACTAAAGTATTGCAAAAGCTAAGAACTAACATATTTTGACAAGTACAATTTTCCTTGACTCTTGTATGACCTGCATCAGAGTTCTCCATGCAAATTACACATAACTAAGCAGTTTACTGGAACCGTCACAGGCATTAGAAATACTAATTCTCAATGCATGTTTAATAAGAATGTTTAAATGGTAAATACAATGGGCCTGTCTTTTACAGTAAAATCGTATGTGACACCATAGACATTCCCACATGGTTGTCGCCAGATGTGGCAGACCTTGTCTGGAACCTCCTGGACAAGAAACCACATTGCAGACTTGGCGCACTGGACATCAAGTGGCATCCATTCTTTGACGTGAGTTCTTATCCCATGTCTGACATGGTATAATAAATAATACAGAATATACACATGTTTCAGTTCTGAACTGTGCTTTGTCCATGCAAATCAAGCACAGAGGCACAGCAGAGCAGTTCATGCCTTCTGACACTATTCTGGACAATCTCGTTGTTTGGAAAGTTCAGCATAATTTACATTCCCAGACAAATAAAAATAACTTATGTGATGGGCCTAACACCGTCAGTACATAAGCAGTAAGACCGCAGTAAAAGGTTTAGAAAGGTGACGCATAATATATTGCCAGAGCAGATTTTCAAAGGTGTCTCTCAGTACACAACAATTTTCTTTGATCCTTGAAGGCAAGATCGGATGTCCCCAAAGTTCCTTGTAACTGCAGTCCAAAGTTTATATCCAAGCAGAAGATTGCAATTCAATTCCTTGTACTTCCTCCGTGATTGAAGGGTCTTTTACTTCGAAGCATTCTCCCTTCTACCTCCCCATACTTTAACTCTGCAATCAACAGTCTGGTCCATGTCACTGACGTTTGTGCTTCATCCTACAGGGACTCAAGTGGAGTGACGTGATGGCAAAGAAATACCAGATGCCACGCCCTCCACCACGACGACCAGTCGGCTCTATTACGTCCAGTCAGACAAGAGACAGTATCTTCAACCAGAGTGAAGACAATTACGAGGTAAGTAAGAGTACTGTGTGATGTGCCACATAGCAACGGTGTTTACACTTGGTGATTCTGTTACATTTGGAAAATGTCCTGGAAGCTGAAGGCCATGTTTCCATTAAGGTGTTTTAGTAATTAAAAGTTCTATGGCTGTCCCGAGTCCTATGCTAATACGCGAGTGGTGGATGACATGAGATGGCTTATGGGCATAAAAATTCATTAGTGGTAAAAGAATGAAATGCAATAAAGAGAGTCTACAATTAAGATACAGCTTTATAAACAGGTTTCAACATAACCTAACGTTTGTACCTTATGAACACTATAATAAACAAGTTCCACTACAACTGAATTTACTTATATATATCTCTGTAATTCATTTTGCAGGTATGCACATATGTTGCGCCCGTACTTATACCACATTAGACACATGACGGAGACATCGAATAGCCGCACCCAAGACCAAGAAATGGACGATGTTCAACTCGCGTCTGTCATCGAAGAAGTCATCACAATACCATTTGAGAATAGTGAAGTACTTAAATAGTTAAATTGTTTTCACTTAAATACTTAAATTGTTGTTAGAACATAAGTTAAATAATGTATTAGTTAAATTGCTTTTCGTTCACATATTATATATATAAGAATAAAAATTATAAAATATGTTCATAAACTTTCGCTGCATGCAATTGCATACTTGTTAGCTGTAATTCCAGTTCTGATCTGATCCAAATGTTTATTTCCTTTGCAGACTCCAGAAATGGACGACGTGATGTTTGCATCGGCCATTTAAGACATCGTGAATCAGCTAAATTAGTATAATTAGGGCATTTTTAGTTGAAAAGTTAAATAGTTAAATTGTTGTAATGAAAACGTTAAATTGTTTAGTCAAAAACTGTTTAATTAAATTGTTTTTGATTTAACTGTTTATATTTTAGATAAATAGTTCAATTGTTTGTGAAAAAGTTAAATTGTATTAGTTAAATTGTTTTTAGTTCACATATTATATATTTAAGAATAAAAATTATAAAATATGTTCATAAACTTGCGCTGCATGTGTTTCCATACTTGTTACTCATAATTCCAGTTCCTGTTCTGATCCAATGTTTATTTCTTTTCCAGATCCCAGGGATGGACAACATTGAATTTCCGTCCTTCACTGAAGAATCACGAATCTGCCCATTTAGTTACGTAGTTTGAAATTAAAAGGTTAGATAGGTTTAGTTAAATTAGTTAAATACTTAAATTCCTTTAGTTAAGTACTTACGTTGTTTTATTTAAATAGTTACAGTGTCTTTAGTTAAATTGTTTTTAGTTCACATATTATATATTTAAGAATAAAAATTATAAAATATGTTCATAAACTTTAGCTGCATGCAATTGCATACTTGTTAGCCGTAATTCCAGTTCTGATCTGATCCAAATGTTTATTTCCTTTGCAGACTCCAGAAATGGATGACGTGATGTTTGCATCGGCCATTTAAGACATCGTGAATCAGCTAAATTAGTATAGTAGTAGTATAGTTGAAAAGTTAAATAGTTTCAGTTAAATAGTTAAATTGTTGTAATGAAAACAGTAAATTGTTTAGTCAAAAACTGTTTAATTAAATTGTTTTTGATTTAACTGTTTATATTTTAGATAAATAGTTCAATTGTTTGTGAAAAAGTTAAATTATATTAGTTAAATAGTGTTTTAATTAAATTGTTTTAGTTTAATTGTTTATATTTTAGTTAAATATTTTAATTGTTTCAGTGGACAGTTAAATTGTATTAGTTTAATTGTTTATATATTAGTTAAATATTTTAACTGTTTTAGTAAAAAAGTTAAATTGTATTAGTTAAATAGTGTTTTTAATTAAGTTGTTTGTTTATATTGTAGTTCAATATTTTAATTGTTTTAGTAGAAAGTTAAATTGTGTTAGTTATATAGTGTTTTTAATTAAATTGCTTTAGTTTAATTGTTTATATATTAGTTAAATGGGGCTGGAAGTAAATTCAGAAAAAACTAAGTACATCTTAGTATCTCGTCATCAGAAGACAGGCGGGCAAAATTATCTTAGGGTGGCTAATAAATCCTTTGAAAGGGTTACAAAGTTCAAATATTTGGGAACAACAATAACAAATCAAAATGACACTCATGAGGAAGTTAGGAGGAGACTAAATTCCGGAAATGCTTGCTACTTCTCAGTCCAAAATATTTTGTCTTCCCGTCTGATTTCTAAGAACCTGAAAATTAAAGTATACAAAACAAAAATTTTGCCCGTTGTTTTGTGTGGGTGCGAAACATGGTCTCTCACTCAGAGGGAGGAACACAGATTGCAGGTGTTTGAGAATCGGGTGTTGAGGAGGATATTTGGGCCTAAGAGGGAAGACGATGGGGCGTGGAGAAAACTGCACAATGACGAGCTTAAAAATCTGTACTGCTCCCCCAGTATTGTGAGGGTGATTAAGTCGAGAAGAGTGAGATGGGCGGGACATGTAGCGCGCATGGATGGGACAAGAGGTGTGCAACGGGTACTGGTTGGGAAACCTGAAGGGAAGAGACCGCTGGGTAGACCTAGACGTAGATGGGAGGATAATCTCAGGCGGGATCTATGGGAGATAGGAGTTGAAGGAAACTGGATTTTGTTGGCCCAGGACAGAGTCCGGTGGAGGGCTTTGGTTAATTCGGTGATGAACCTTCGGGTTCGGTAAGCCATCTGGTTGGTTGGGTCCACTATTTGGGAAGCCTGAGGGGGAGAGACCTCTGGGGAGACCTAGACGTAGATGGGAGGATAATCTCAGGCGGGATCTATGGGAGATAGGAGTTGAAGGAGACTGGATTTTGTTGGCCCAGGACAGGGTCCGGTGGAGGGCTTTGGTTAATTCGGTGATGAACCTTCGGGTTCGGTAAGCCATCTAGTTAGTTAGTTATATTAGTTAAACTAACTAACTAACTAGATGGCTTACCGAACCCGAAGGTTCATCACCGAATTAACCAAAGCCCTCCACCGGACCCTGTCCTGGGCCAACAAAATCCAGTTTCCTTCAACTCCTATCTCCCATAGATCCCGCCTGAGATTATCCTCCCATCTACGTCTAGGTCTCCCCAGCGGTCTCTTCCCTTCAGGTTTCCCAACCAGTACCCGGTGCACACCTCTTGTCCCATCCATGCGCGCTACATGTCCCGCCCATCTCACTCTTCTCGACTTAATCACCCTCACAATACTGGGGGAGCAGTACAGATTTTTAAGCTCGTCATTGTGCAGTTTTCTCCACGCCCCATCGTCTTCCCTCTTAGGCCCAAATATCCTCCTCAACACCCGATTCTCAAACACCTGCAATCTGTGTTCCTCCCTCTGAGTGAGAGACCATGTTTCGCACCCATACAAAACAACAGGCAAGATTATTGTTTTGTATACTTTAATTTTCAGGTTCTTAGAAATCAGACGGGAAGACAAAATATTTTGGACTGAGAAGTAGCAAGCATTTCCGGAATTTAGTCTCCTCCTAACTTCCTCACAAGTATCATTTTGATTTGTTATTGTTGTTCCCAAATATTTGAACTTTGTAACCCTTTCAAAGGATTTATTAGCTACCCTAAGATAATTTTGCCCGCCTGTCTTCTGATGACGAGATACTAACATGTACTTAGTTTTTTCTGAATTTACTTCCAGCCCCACTTGTCTACCAGCCTCTAGTAAAACTTCTGCGTTCCTCTTTATTGTATTTATATCGTCCCCCAATAAATTAACATCATCAGCATATGCCAATAGCTGATGTGTCCCGTTCAATTGCAAACCCTCCTGCCTACCTTGGACCTTCCTGATGGCGTATTCTAGCGCAAAGTTAAAGAGCAAGGGAGACAAAGCATCTCCTTGTTTTAGACCGTTCTTGATGAGGAATGTCTCAGATACATATTTACCTACTCGAATTTTGCTGCAGGTTTCATTTAAGCACATTTTTATTAGACCCACTAGCTTCTTTGGTATACCAAATTCAATAAGAATATTATATAGCACTTCTCTCTTCACAGAGTCATAGGCTTTTTTGAAATCTATAAATAACTGATGTACAGTCCCACCGAACTCCCATTTTTTCTCTAGTATCTGACGAATGCAAAAGATCTGATCAATCGTTGATCTGTTTCGTCTGAACCCACACTGATGATCCCCAATAGTTTCATTCGCATATGGGGTTAATCTTGCCAAAAGAATGTTGGATAGAATTTTGTATGAGGTTGATAGCAGCGATATTCCTCGGTAATTACCACACTCAGTCTTGTCCCCCTTCTTATAAATAGGAATAATTATGGATTCCTTCCATTGATGTGGCATCTCTTCCTTATCCCAAATTAACTGAATAAGCTTATGGATCCTCATATGCAACCCTTTGCCACCTGCTTTAATTAATTCGGCCGGAATCTGATCAATTCCTGGAGATTTATAACTTTTCAACTTCCCAATGGCTAGTTCCACTTCATCTAAGCTAGGTTCTGGCACCAACAGTTCAGCTGTATGCATTTTAATCTGTCTAATATCACCAGTATTATGAACATTTAAGAGCTCGCTAAAGAAATTTTTCCACCTATTCACAATTTTTATTGGATCTGCAAGCAAATTGCCACTATCATCCTTTACCAAATTAGTCTGGGGTTGATATCCTTTCTTAAAGTTATTAATGCCTCTGTACAGGTCTCTGATGTTTTTTTCCTTATTAGTTAAATATTTTAATTGTTTTAGTAAAAAAGTTAAATTGTATTAGTTAAATAGTGTTTTAATTAAATTGTTTTAGTTTGATTGTTTATATATTAGTTAAATAGTTTAATTGTTTTAGTAATAAAATTAAATTTGTATTAGTTGCACAGTGTTTTAATTAAATTGTTTTTAGTTTAATTGTTTATATTTTAGATAAATAGTTCAATTGTTAGTGAAAAAGTTAAATTGTATTAGTTAAACAGTGTTTTTAATTAAATTGCTTTTAATTGAATTGTTTTAGTTTAATTGTTCATATTTTAGTTAAATATTTTAATTGTTTCAGTAAAAAAGTTTAATTGTTTTAGTTTAATTGTTTATATATTCGTTAAATAGTTTAATTGTTTTAGTAATAAAGTTAAATTGTATTAGTTAAACAGTGTTTTTAATTAAATTGCTTTTAATTAAATTGTTTTTAGTTTAATTGTTTATATTCTAGATAAATAGTTCAATTGTTTGTAAAAAAAAGTTAAATTGTATTAGTTAAACTGTTTTTAATTGAATTGTTTTTAGTTTAATTGTTCATATTTTAGTTAAATATTTTATAATGTTTTAGTAAAAAAGTTAAATTGTTTTAGTTTAATTGTTTTAGTAATAAAGTTAAATTGTATTAGTTAAACAGTGTTTTTAATTAAATTGCTTTTAATTAAATTGTTTTTAGTTTAATTGTTTATATTCTAGACAAATAGTTCAATTGTTTGTAAAAAGGTTAAATTGTATTAGTTAAACAGTGTTTTTAATTAAATTGCTTTTAATTGAATTGTTTTTAGTTTAATTGTTCATATTTTAGTTAAATATTTTATAATGTTTTAGTAAAAAAGTTAAATTGTTTTAGTTTAATTGTTTTAGTAATAAAGTTAAATTGTATTAGTTAAACAGTGTTTTTAATTAAATTGCTTTTAATTAAATTGTTTTTAGTTTAATTGTTTATATTCTAGATAAATAGTTCAATTGTTTGTAAAAAGGTTAAATTGTATTAGTTAAACAGTGTTTTTAATTAAATTGCTTTTAATTGAATTGTTTTTAGTTTAATTGTTCATATTTTAGTTAAATATTTTATAATGTTTTAGTAAAAAAGTTAAATTGTTTTAGTTTAATTGTTTTAGTAATAAAGTTAAATTGTATTAGTTAAACAGTGTTTTTAATTAAATTGCTTTTAATTAAATTGTTTTTAGTTTAATTGTTTATATTCTAGACAAATAGTTCATTTGTTTGTAAAAAGGTTAAATTGTATTAGTTAAACAGTGTTTTTAATTAAATTGCTTTTAATTGAATTGTTTTTAGTTTAATTGTTCATATTTTAGTTAAATATTTTATAATGTTTTAGTAAAAAAGTTAAATTGTTTTAGTTTAATTGTTTTAGTAATAAAGTTAAATTGTATTAGTTAAACAGTGTTTTTAATTAAATTGCTTTTAATTAAATTGTTTTTAGTTTAATTGTTTATATTCTAGATAAATAGTTCAATTGTTTGTAAAAAGGTTAAATTCTTAATACAGATTTGCAAAGTGTGCTTTTTAATATATTTGAAAAATTCGGAAAATGAGGCATTTAATTACACAATTAACAGTGCATGGCCCAATTTGACATTATGAAGATGTTGCCTTGGGAGTGATGAGTAACTGCCTGTATAATGGTAAGAAGGACTGAACATAACAAGCACATTTTATGCTTTGCGGAAGATTTATTATGTCAAGACACAGGATAGCAAAATGAGAAAGATATTGTACTTAAAATATGCAGTTGCATCACAGTACACTAAAAATAAAAATGTTACCTAACGTGTAAATCATAACAAAGTTGGAATTGCTGCAGAGTGGTAAGTCTTTGCTGTCAATCAAGGCAAAAGTCTTTGTGATGCTGTACGTGAAAAGCAGTCCTGCTACACCCATCTAGGTCATTTGGGGGGAGACAGGGTAGAGCGCGTAATCGTTCTTGACCTCAGCACTAGATGATGGTGAGTAGTCAGCATCATGCCCTGGTCACTCTTTAACTCAAGGAAAGGACTCAGGTACCCAACGGATAGGAGGCTGGGTGGGCCCCAGAGACGGTATGGACGCAGAGGCTAGAGGAAAAATCCTCTGCCCCGGTCGGGGATCAAACCCTAGTTGTCCAGCTCACAGCTAGTCACTATACTAACTCAGCTATCCCAGTAGGTGGCACAGCATAATTACAGGCAGCTGGAGAAAGCCCTCAATGTCCTAATGACAAGCAAATACTGACAGCCAAAGACTTCTATGAATTTGCACAAGAAAACATGAATGCAATAAAACACTTATGAGTCTTATTAGGGCTAAAGGAACGTTTCAGTAATTGCACATTAGTATAGCCTCCATGTAAAGATACAGAAGAGCATAACTGAAGAAACTGCTTTCACTGTATGATTAAATGCTAGCACATTCATACAACTCCAAAGAAAAACACTATACAAGTCATGATACACTTACTTAACCAACCTTCTTTTCTGCTTCTCTGATAAAGACTTAGGGGCTTCTATTTCAGACTTTTCTGATTCCTCATCTTCATCTTCATCTTCACTTGGAATAAGGTCTTGCAAAGAAACAGTACATGCACTTGTAGCAACTTTATTTTAGTCATAGACCATAATGAAAAGTCATGTCAACACAATCATAATCTGGATGCATCACGATTATTTAGTACACATGTACTGATGCTTTCATCCCGGAATGAGTATCTGCCACAATTTTCTCAGCTTACATTCCTCCAGTGCATTTTATTGTAAACATTAGAAATTCATCGACAGAGTAAAAGGAGTGTGTAATTAAGTAATTTTTTTTAATGCTAGTTTAAATTGTGCCTTTTTATTTACAAGATTTGTGTGATTTGATGGTAGACTGTTGAAAATTTTGATCCTGCATAATATGCACTCTGCTGAAAACATGAGAGGTTAGCAATTGGTCTATGAAGCTTATTTTTGTTCCTTGTGTTGACACGGTGTATAGCAGAATTAGTTTGAAAATGTTCTTGGATATTTACAATAAAGTTCATTAACTTATTCACAAAAGTCGGTAGTTGAACCCTTCCCACATACTGTAGTTCCTCAAAAACATTTTAATATTATCCTTCCTTTTACACCTATGTTACACAAGTGGTATCTTACCTTCAAGATTACACAATTAGAACTTTCTAGATGTGTGTATTTCTCGTAACTTCAATGCTTCACACTCCGTGTTACCCAATGGGCTTGATGCTCTTAAAATTTGTAATTCCGTAAACGTAAGGAATGGATGAAATACAGAAAAGAAAATTCATTCCCTTTTGCAGTGTTAGTATTAGTACCAGGAACGAAGTTAAGGATCAAATAGCTGCAATATTATTTTCGTACTTGTAGCTCGATTAGTGAACAAGGGAATCTATGAAGCATTTACTTTAATGCTGGAGTTTATTGACGGTACAGTAGAAACAGGATTGTAGTTTACCAAAGTTTTAGAGGAACATACAATTCAGTTTACTGTCCATTTCTCATTTTGTAATTTGGATTTCTGTCTTCCTTCCTCTGCACTAACAAATGAACTGGTTTCTTCTTTACAATCATGGACTCTGCTTGACACATCTGATGACTTCTTTGTAATGTCCTGACTATTACTCGATGTTTTATTACCTTACCCTTTAACACGAGGCTGGCGGGCCTCCAGCCTCGTGCTAATCACATCCAATTTCTCAGCAGCTGGGTTTAGAATGGTTCCTGGCACTGTATTAAATTGTAAAATAGGGAAAAAATTAGCTCTCTGCGATATATAAAAATATTTACATTCAGTAGGTAAAACCAAGTCTTAATACCGCCCCCCCCCCCAAACCGATAATTAATACTGCCGCCAAGAAAACAAAACTTTACATTAATATGTAGAAGCAAAATATAAAGTTGTTCCCTTGCCTTGAATATGTGTAAACATGGAAGTAAGGCACATGAACACTAAATGGATACAAGTGAACAGCTTCACACTCTGGCCACTTCAATCCTTGGGGAAAGAGTTCCCAGTTCCCACTACATAAAAGACTACGGTGGCCAGTCCGGATGTAGTGGCAAGGAGAAAATCTGAAGCTGTCTTGCCAAATGCCATTCATTAGCATGTGCTCTTCCATAGTTTGTACCAGTAAAGTCTCACTCTACATCATATTCACAGAAGAAATAAATAGATGTCTAGGACAGGGACATTACAGAAGTGTAAAATGTAATATAACAAAGAACAAAGTATGAATATAAAGTAATGGTACAGCTAATGCACCAACACTAGTGAAGCCAAATTCAGGAAAGAACCATTTTTTTGTGTTCTTTATGATGGATAAAAAATGGTACTCTAGTTGCCTTAGAGTTTTTTCATGTTCTGTCCTACAAGAAAGAAAAATAACATTTGGTATTAATGATACCAGAATACAGTCTGACTTATTTCACTCAGAGATTGAACACAAATTTCAATATTTTATGGCAAGTCCTGTCTAACAAACTACATTTTTTTATTCAGCTGTTCACATAACTCTGTGATGTTATGAAACCTCAGGCAATGTTCATTACCACATTCACAAAAGCCCAGAATTGACACATATCTTAAGTCAGGTACTTCATCACTCATGCATTCTCAAAGAAGAGAAATTCTCAACCTTTCCACATTATAACAATTTTTGAACACAAGGAAATCTTAGCTACAGCCTAAACTGATGCCCATAAATTTTTCTACATTATTCTGCTAGAATTGAAGAACGGCTTTTGGAGAAAAATGTACCAGTCAGTGTACATAAAAATGAATAAGGAAAGTTTAATGAATTGTTCTCGGGCTACCAGCCTTGTAAGTTGCTTTAATGGAGAAAAAAACCTTACACTGTTGGTAGCCCAAGAAGAATTCATTATACTTAGTCCCCGTGAAAGCTTCAGATCCTACACGGAAGGTATTGTCTCAAAATGTAACTAACCAGTAAGGCACACGCTGATCTACAAGTTAATAACAATGGTTCATTCATTATACCAATATTACGTCAGACATTGTCCATTGTCTGATATGTATGTGGTATACACATTTCAGGAGTTGGCTTTACTCTTGTCTTCAGATAATGGCTGTATTTATACAGACAGATTATGTTTTGTTGTTAGTTAAATTCTCATATTATATTCATTCGCAACATGTGCAGTGACAGCACAACAAATGCATATACAATTAATTTGAATTACCAAAATGAATAACAACCTTCTCTGATCACTGTCCTCCAGGAAAGTGGTATCCGCCTTTCCTAACAGAGACGTAATGATTTTACGGTTTCTGAACGTCACCACATAAAGTATGAATATTACTAATACAATTTTCTATGAATGAGATTGTATTAATACATTCATAAAAGTGACCACTGTGAAAAGGTGGGTGAAAACTGAATGCCATAAATAAAAACATTCTGTTGTAATAATTTAAAACATTTAATAAATAAATACAATTGTATAAATAAAACAAATAAATGTACATATCACAAATATTACAAGCAGTCCTGCATAACACTCCACATTTGAACATTTATGTAAGTTACTAGACAGTTCACAATAACAACAAATTATTTGTTCACTCAACATCAGGATTTCAATAGTACATTATAATTTGTGTGACCAAATTTCATCATCGAATTCCCTTAAACATGCTCGGAGCAGCCTTAGAGTCTCTTATCTCTTTCTTCTTCTTCTTCTTGATAGGATGAAGAGCAAAACATTTCCACAATCTTAAAGTTTCATCTGCACCAGCAGACGAAACTGTGCTTCCATCTGGAGACATAGCCAGTTGCAATACCCGTGCTGTGTGTCCAGTTAATTCGGCAACCTGAAATTAATTCAAGACTTGATTTAATTAACTTAATCAATGCTCTCATTTTACTGATAAAATTACGCAAGGACCAGTTCTCCAGCTTTGGGGTTTGGCAATAAACTCTTGCAGTAAAAATACAAACTGACTCTGCCCGCAGAAGGTGGTACTGGTATTCGTGTTGTGTTAGTGTTTTGTTTGGACGACAAGATCCTGTCTGACATTTAGATGAAAAATATTTTATGGAAATACTTTATAAATTTGTACGGGGACCACAGAAGTTATTAATGTCTGTGGTTCCTGTACAAATTTAAAATATTCACCCAGTGCAATGATGAAAATAAAAGAGTTTCAATCCAAATTTAAGGATCATAATTCTTATGTTAAATAGTAAAATCCTGAACTACTAAAATTAATGGCAGCAGAGATGCAATTTTGAAGAAGCAAAGACTGAAATACTAAAAGAGATAGGATAAAAAATTTAAAAAAATGAAAGAGAATCTAAGTTAAATGCCATGGAAGAAAAACTAACAAAGAACAGAATGAGATGGTATGGGCAATGGTTTATTAAGAATGAATAATAGACAAATCCCAAAGAAGGCTTTGAACATGAAAGTGAAAGGAAAATGTTCACAATGGAGGCTGTGATAAAGATGGGAATGACAGGTTAAGAAACAAAACAGAGAGAGAAGGAAGGTCAAGAGGAAGAAGCATAGGAGGTGTGGGTTGAGACCAAATTGAGAGCCCAGGAAAACCACCCCATTTTCTTCTTTCATTCCCTCAAGCACGGCAGAGTAAAGGTGATGGGAACAATATCAAAATAAACATAAATTACAAAGTTTGCCATGACAGTATTGGAAAAACATTTTCTGAGATTTCAGGTTCTCATGTTGGTGCCATGTACTGCGGCATAAATACGTATACTGACTCATGATTTAAGATGAAGCAAATAGAGAGTGGGGGAAGAAGACTTTCGTTTGCAAAATATTTGTTAATCATCATCATGTTTTTGGTGCAAAACACTAAGTCAGACAATAATATACAAAAGTGGCTGGTAACAGGAGCCTGTTCTACAAGAATTAAATCTCAGTCACAGGATGCTCAAAAATAAGTGTGAAATAAATCTATCTTCCAACTAACCAATTATATATGTATAATTTTAAAATACATGAAAATATCCTGAGTCAACTTTCGTAGACATCTCCCAATACAAACCTTTCAGAAATAACCAATTCATTTTCAATCGCTTATCTATTAACATTTCATCTCACTAAAATTATGATCATTTACCTTTGTCATTGATGGATATTTCCAGATAATTAGTTGATTATTTGCGTAACCATGACCTGAGATGAGTTCTCTGTATGTAGCTGACCACTGAAGACTGCATACCTGTAAGAAATTTTTTACAGTGTAAATATTTCAGTGGATTCAAGGAAGTAACAAAATCCACTAAATAACCCAGTCCAAGGAGACAAATGACTGACAGATTTAAAAATTCAAGATTTTTCATTCATAAACCTTCCCTTAGTGGTAATAATGTCTAACAAACAGAAGACAGTAGTTGAATATGAAGGTAATGGCCATTTTATTACAAGCTTCAACAAGATAATCATGCAGTAGTTAGGCAACAGTCCACACATTTGAGATGTTTGTAAATTGACAAACACAAGTCACGTTACTTATTTGTTATAAAATCTTCTCAAATGACCAGACATGTCAATGTGGAGTGAAAAATCAACGTTTCAGAGACTAGCTCCGTCTCCATTATCAGTGTCTCTGAAATGCTGGTTTTTGACACAACACTAACATGGCTGCCCAGATTTTTAAATAAAACAATAATTATTCACTTAATAACTATAGATGTGCTACTGTACCTTCCAAATTTAACAGTGCATCAGCCTAAGCAGTTATGTACTTTCTATAGTCATGGCAGTCAAGGGGTCTTAAATACAGTAAATATCCAGGCCTTACCTGAGACTTAGTGTCGATGGTGTTGAAACAACAACCAGTATTGCAGTTCCAAAAGCGAAAGCATATGTCACCTGTTCCACCACCATTTGCCAATGCCTTCACAGCTGCTTGATGTGCACTACAAACAAACACTGGAAATTACGACACAGCAGGAAAATAAGCATCTCTCTATTGGAATGGAATGTCACAATTTTTGCAGTGCAATTCTACTAAACAGAAAACATGTTTGTCATTCCCTTGTGAAAATCATTTGTGTGTCTAGAGCAATGATGGAGATGGTCCCTGAAACACTGGTGATTTTTAATCAACTGATGTGACTGACAGCCCAAGAATGTTTGACTAAAATACAATCAAGTTAGCAAAACTGGAACAGTTTCAAGATACAATATATGTCTACAATCGCATTTTATTATTTTCATGGAATTTATATGATAGAGTACGACGTCCACTCGTTTCACAAATACGAAACTACATCATCAAGTATCCACTTACCTGAGAGAGTATAAAGGTTGGGGGTGTGAGTAAGCTCGTCCTGCAACAACTGGCCAAATGTACAGCGTATTGTCATTTCCACCACTAGCTAGGTATCTGCCATCTGGAGACCACTTTAGTCCACAAACCTGAAAACAGTGAAGTTATCAATAACACATCTAATATAAATGACGTTATGACCGTGGGAGTTTTCTTAAGAGACTGCATGCATGTGAATATTTTAATCTAAAACCAGAGGTTAAAGAGGGATGGGAGGGGGAAAATGCACATTTTAGTAACACTTATCTGAAACAGTGCCTTTTTAGAGTGGTCTGAAATCAGACTTTGCAGCTTCACTTTAACTGCAAGGAAGATGGACAGTCTCGACCGATAGGAAACAAGGAGCTAGAGAGAAGTTGGGTAAGGAGAGAGTGGCCCTTTCAGGGCTCTTTTCAATAGGCCTGGACAATTTCCATCTCCCTTCTTCATTCCTCGTCTCTGGCTGGACAATCACCGTGGCCTGGTCCTTTTCCTAACCCTATATAAACCAACCACTTCCCAACACTTCTCACTTCAGCCTTTGGGTTGGAGACAGAATGTTCCTCTGAAACACTGGTAACTGCCTACAAGTTCACTCTGTCACAGCCCATGATTAAATATGTAGGGGCCTGTTTCTGCAAGTGGTATGAGAGGTTACTAATTTCTTGAGATGAGGTATAGTGCAAGGTTTCTTGCAGCGACTCCAAGCGAATAAAGTTTCTTCATCTTGTGTTACTGTAACAATGAACTTTTGATTTGTGGAAGGTGTGTCAAGATTTGTAGCGCCAGTGTTCCTTCCCAAAACTATAATCTGTTCCTGCCATGAATATATCACTACCCTGAACACAAACTCAGGTCCCTGCAGTTAACTGCGTAAGTTTATCCTCACAGTGCATCATATAAAGCTTCTCTGTTATAAAATACTGGTGTATTTTTGACCTTTCACACTGAGAAACCAAGTGTACACCTCTCATTCTTGAATTTTAACGAAAGAACACAGAAAGAAAATTTGCAAACACGTAAGAAAATAAATTAAATTTGAGTCCCCAAAGCCACTGTAGACTTCATGATTGTAAAAGCCTGACTGAGAATCAAACCTGAGTTGCCTGTACCATAGCCAAACAACTGCTACAAACTGAGTTATGGCAGGGAATGCAGGTATGCCTTCTACAATAACATTAAAGCAAGAGGAAAATAAATCTGTGTTGTTCAAAGAAATTGTAAAGTATCAACAAATATGTTGGCCAAGAAGTCACAGGAGGGGCCACAGCAATACTGAAAAAAAAGGAGCCAAAACTGGTGGGTATCAACTGACCAGATTTCCTTGTAAGAGTAGGTTAAATTGACTAGTAGGTAGTGCATACAGAGATTACTTTGATATCAATTAGAAACTCAGTAACCCAGAGAATGAAGAAAAGATTACTATTGCCAAGGAAAAAGCAGATTTGGACAGAGAAGAAAATAAGCTTCTGGTCCTAATTATATATATATGTTAAATGTTATGAACATATATATATATATATATATATATATATATATACACACACTTTACCTGGCATTTTCTTAGGTATTTTACCAGGTGTTTCCTGTGTTGCAATGCATTCCCCTGTCACATTGAACTTGTTTGGAGTCTTCGATAAGCTTGCATTAAAGGAAGTAGAAGCTGTTTTCTTGGATACATTCAGGCTCGTATTGCTAATTAAAAGAAAATAAGTGTCACTATCAAAGTTTCATAAACTGAAATTACTTATTAATTTTTATTGCAATGAGGTTGATTTTTTATAAATGTAATAAATTGCTACAATAAGTTGACTGGGTATGTTACATGCCTTTAAAATTTCCATTAGCTTGTTCCTGTTAACTGTGTCAGCAGGAAAGCTTGCTTCAAAAATTCGTAACATGTTTAAAAATGTGTCAAACTTTAAATCAACATGATATATTGATCCTCACTTTTCACTTCACAGAAATGTTTTACATTAATTTATTAGTTTTGCTCGGCTTAATATAACCTCAACTTCCTATGACAACTGTTCAGCTATTATTAAATTCAGGATGCCTTCATAAGAAACAGTTTAAATGTGAAATTTCTGAAACCTTCAACTTTACAGATTCGTTTAAAGTATCTTAAATACCACAAAGAGCAAACCTTATATCGGAGACCTCAGAATACTCCTTCTGCCACAGCGGAATCGGATCTTTGCTTACTGCATCGTCTTTAATTCATTCGCGAAAACAAACTACGTTTCCGTAGAAGGATGTATAGATACAATTGAAAAATAATGAGAATACTAGACTACACCATATTTCGATCCGCAGATTTCAAATTCGTCTGTAACACACACAATATGCACAATACGTTTACCTGTCAAAGACCTAATTTCAAATCTGATGCTTTTATGTTTATTTCCGTCGTACATTGTGACCAACGTATAAGATGTAAACGTCGTTACCAGTGCAGGTAACTTACGTGTTTGTAGGATATGACCAGAGATCACCTTATACCGTAATACATGTGAATTACAGCCTTTGCCCATTTGCGTGTTGCAGGTCATACAGCGTTTAGCGCTAAAATAATTTATACATCGCTTAAAAAAGGAGTAAAGCTGTCCGTCTATGTGCCATGTAGGGGCTTTAGCAAAATGTGAATCTCTTAATACTTTTCTGCCAATTACGAACGTACGGAAAATCGATACTGTGTGTACTGGGTGAATGTACAGCTGAAACAATAAAATTATCCCAGGTGACCACTGCATATACAAGTTAAATTCAGCGGGACGCAGTAGCTAATAAACATACCTACACATTATGAAATATTGTTATACAATGATTATTTTACCAAAATGCAAGAATTTGGGTGTCTAATTACACTGACAACAGAAACGATGCGAAGATAAAATTTCACTAATGTTTACAAAAGTATGTATTTAATGTATGAGAAATATCTAAAAATATGCACAATGCTCCAATACTAAACAGTCAAGTCCTACTTAAAGAATATATATCACCCCATAACATCATAACCAAGATTTTGTTGCTATATTCACATTTGCAGAAATATGTACGTAAATGAGTAATTTGTCAACTTCTGATTGAACTTATTTCATCTTAAATAGAATCTTTGAATTTCTTCTGTATCGAACATCTAAAGTAACTGAAACTAGTCAATACTCCAAAATCAGCTTCACTGCTGCGTCAACTGAAGAGGTTATGCAGCATCAATGAAAGACTGCCAATTCTTAAAAAACTGTGCTTTGCATTAAACAGCAACTGCATGTGGCACATTATTGGGCTGAGGATGAGAAAAAATGATAACTAGTGCTAGGGAAGGATTCAAGTCAGATACCTGTCATATATGAAGCAGATGCCATGTAATGCGAAGATTAGTACTTAACAGCGAAGAAAACCACTCCTAGATTGTAAAATATCCCAGCAAAACAATTGTTGACATCTACTGATTATAGATGAGAACTTCAATTCCATTTTTATTGTGTTTGAGTTTTTAATGCCACCAATATGTATCTAGGTATAGCAGATTTAATTAATTTATAAAATTACAAAGAGTGGGTAGTGTATTCCAGACTCCATTTTGGAGTACACATATTGTCAAAATACATTCTTTGCAACTTTCAATATTTCACCAGCCTTGATGGCCATCATTATTGCAGATACAAAACTATTACATACTGACAGTTTAATCCATTATTAAGTGGTTCTTATATGTCATAAAATGCCATCTAGGATCACTTCATGGACGGCTTTAATGAAATCATTCTGAAAGTCCGAAGATGTGCCCTTGAAAACAGTGGCTGCCTCTTAACTGGTCACTCAAAAGAGGATCATAATCTTGTAGCAGTTGCAAAGATTCTATATAGTCATTCTGTGCTTAAGGGCAAATTCTCTTTTTTTTCTTCGCTCTGAATCAAGCATGAATGCGTAGACTGGAACCTCTGGCACAGTGACGAATCATTCTGCTCCTCTAGTGCAACAAGACGTGATCAAATGGTGTAGCAGTCAGGCTGCATAATTGATAAAGCCACATCCAAGCACACAGTAAAGCTTGTATGGAAAGGAGACGAGAAAACATCACGTATTGCTCCAATTTTAGTGGAACGTCGGCACACTACTAGCCAGACCACTGAAAACAATAAACCTTACCCTTTTCACATTTATTTAATAAGGTTTCAATACATGATATGATCCGAAAACAGGCATATAGTTTGGTGTACTCATTGCATATCTATACTTATTTTATGCTATTGCTTTGAAACTGGATTAAGAATTTAGCATCATTCAGAGAATGTGCAAGGTTTTATCATTAAAAGAACTTCATTGTCTTGGCTCTCATACCAGTCACATGTCAGATCATCCTGAACATTTGTGGTGGGCAAAGTGGCACTGGAGCAGTTTCTCTCAAAGTTATTTGGCTTCCGCCCCCAAATCATCATTTCGCCACTGCTCCATACTCATCTGTCATTGTCATATAAAGGGCGTGACAGATGTGACCAAACAACAAATTATCATTACCTTGGTAAAAGTTTGGGCTGCGACCAAGCATTTGGCTGGGATTGTGAAAAAGGTAGCTTTTATCATCAGAAATGCTCATTAAAAGAAAATGATTTCTTAAACCGTGTTCCAGGTGTGTGTAATAAAAATTAATCAATTAAGATGTTTACATTTAAATTGTTAATTTCTTAAATTACTTATTAAGAATCTTTTACTCTTTCTTTCACCTTCACTCTCTATAGCTAACAGAAGAAGGGCATAAGAGACAAGCTTGGAAGAGTCAGAAAGCTGCTTTTTATGTTCTCAGCATCCCCACCACAGAAAATGTTTGTACCATGGACTGAGGCACTTGAGTAGCCGTTAAATGCAAATGAAATTGACATGACAGGAAGTACAAAGCACAGTCTTTCAGAAAGTCAAGAAATTCTCCACCTTTTGCTAAACCCAAATATTCACTAATATGTTCACAATAACATGCCACCTTTCCTTATCCTCAGCCAGATGAATCCAGTTCACAGGCTACCACCCAATTTTCTTAAACCTATCAAGCACAATCTAGTCTTAAACACTTCAACATTCAGTCATAACCTCAAATAAATCACAACTCATGACCATTGCAATGAGCAAGTGGTCAGTGGCATTTAAGGACATAACAGCTGTTTCATGATAAATACATCTGTAGCAAAATGAAGGTAGCATTTTCAGTGCATGTACCTTGAAGCCAAAGTGTCCTGGGTCCAATATGTTATGTTATTAATATTAATTTCATGGCCTAACCTATTGTACATATCGTTCTCAAGTGCATCACGAAACACAGTTACTACTGAAATTGGATAATTTTTCACACTCGGTGTGTCTCCTTAGTTGATATTACTTAATGGGTGATAAAACAGAGATCAACAAGCTTTCAAAATTTGTCATATTATTTCATCATAACATCTTAGGATTAATTTTTGGTAATTCATTTTACTTTATCTCAGTTTCAGTAGATGGGATAATTTTAACAATGGGCATTTAATGGTACAAGAATCTTTTAAATATGAAACTGCATCTTTCTACCCTTTTTAATGTACTGGAAGCATCAGCAACTTTTGCTGAATCTTTAATTGCTTATTGTTTCCTTGAACATATTTTTCTTCTCCTACATTGCGTGTACCAAGTTACTCATGTATTATGATTGACTTTTGATCTAAGTGTACTATAATGCTGTCCTTAGCCACTTTTGTAATTTCACATTACTTCATGTGCAATACCTATGTTAATGAATCGTTACTCTTCCTGCTATAAAAATATGTACATCCCTTGTTACAAAATTCCCTATTTTTTGTGTAATCAGCTATTCTTTATTTTGTGTATAGTTAGTTATATGTTTATTCGCAAAACTAGATGGGCATCCACTTACCTTATTGGTGGGATCACAGTCTTTATTAACAGATAACATACAAACTTTAGTGGCAGTAACAAACTCTAGGCAAATTTCCTTGCTTTGATTAAATTGTTACACTTTACTGGCAAATACATAAAGCACATTGAAAGCCCACCAATAATGATATATAATAATGATCCTTAACTAATAGCTAACTTTATTAATACCTACTTTTAACGTATGTAGAAAGAATGAAGAACAGTGATACCATAACCCTAAAAACCGAAGATGCAATGAAGTTCTTGGCTAAGGCAATTCCTAATTCATTTCCGAATAATAATCTTATTCCTACCACACCAAATCTAGAATCTGGTTACTGTATATACTAACTGGAATATTTACCACTGTTTGAAATTGAATGTTTCTTTAAAACTATATACATAATGGTAAGGAGGATGCTTTTCAGTGGCTTGTAGATCTGTCTGCATATCCTACAAAGATAATTTGCTGCAGTTTTATGACTAAATGCCACCTGTATGTGCTATACAACTAACTTCAAATGGCTGTAATGTCTTTCAGATTTGGAGATGCAGCACACTGCAGTGGTATGTCAAATCACATCTTTGTGTTGGATGAGAAACATGGATTGTTATCGACTACACATTTCAATGTATCTATATCAATCAAAAAACTAAAGCTTAAAGTTACCTCACTACTTGATTTGGGTCCAGAACAATATAAACATCTTCTAGATTAATTAATGTCAGAAAACATCTTTCCGTCCCCTAATATTTGAATGTGACTGGTTGCTTGCCTGACTGCTTTAAAGTTGGTTCAATTCTAGATATTGTATGGATCTATCAACACAATTAATTATTTTTAAAATCAAAACTAACAACGTTTTAACCTAAAACTAACATAACCTAAATTTTATACCATAATAGCATGTTTCCTGTTACAGAGCAATAGTTATGTCACTATAAAGTACTCACTAGAGCATTGCCGTGGACCATGTAAAGATGTGTACTTCCCTTTTCATCTCATTAATGTGGATAAAATTATAACAGCCTTGCAACGAATATACTATATGCCTCTTGTATGACCATGACCATCACCTTCCTTATTTCCCTTGCTATCACTCGCATCCTGCATTCCGATTCACTGGTTGGTTTATTCCTTTGCCAAACCATAGCTTTTGAATTTTGGGTCCAAGACAACTTGTAAATATCTTAAAGAGTATGAAAGAAATATCAGAAATATTCTTGCAGTTAATGACCATGTTTACCCGTTGTTGTTTTTGAGGTTTATTTACTTTTTGTAAGCCTATCAAACTTTTTCAATTGAACTAACTCGCCTAACCTGCCATGACGTTGGAATTTCACACATATTGACTTACTAGTAACACACACCATTTTAAGTTACCTCATGCAATTAGTCACCAAATTGTTAACTATTTGTCCTCAATCGTTGGAAGCATCGGAAGAACAAGACAGGCTTGATGAAAATTAGGAAGTTTTAAGGTTAACAATCCACAGCTGTTAACCTTGCTCATTCACAAATACCACCCTGGTATTCAACAGGAACACCAACTTAAATGCAAATTAAATTAAAACATTGACTTTTCGTCATTAAAAAACAATTGTGTCATTCAGAATCGCATAAATTTATTTTTTATTAGAAGAAAGCATGATGAGGTGTTAAGCAGAACGAAAGAGGAGGGCATGACAAAGAGATCTATGCACCAATACAACACATTTTGAAGGTGTTGTGATAAAGCTCCTTGCAATTTTAGCTGCTGAATAAGACAGTAATGCAACTACATGCATCAACCCCCATTTCTCAAGGTACGAGCCTGGATGGAATGGGCATTATGGATAACTGGGATTCCATTCATGAAAAGAACAGGAAGTTTCAAAACAACATCCAGGTTGGCTGTGCAGTCCACCCAATCTCCTACTCAGTCCTTGAGTTCCTTTTCACAGTGTATATCACCTGGAGCATGAAGCTGATCACTCACTTCCATCCACTGCTGAGACAGAGTGGATGGAGTGTTACATCCCTTCTTCCAGATAACCTCAAACCATGATACTTATGCAAGGAGAAATTTACATTCATATTGACCTTATGCGTGGGAATAGATCACCAATGTCCAATGGGTAAAAAGAAAAATCTCATTGTCCCATCATGTATTTAAGTTTTGGACAAAACATTTTAAAATGTCTTCTTGGATAGAGTTTTGGTTCTACAAATTTGTTTTTAGAGCTCTCATTGTACTAAAGGCAACATCACAGTACAAAATGTTATTTTAAGGTTATAGAGAGACAAAGTCTCAGTTTTAAACTCTGTGTATTAGAATGCTGATTGTTTCTTCCTACTGTAAACATCTTTTGCCAATATTCAACATGATTAGGAAAACAACAAAAGCTGCACTGTTAAACACCTAGAATGTTTGCTGCAGGTTCCAGTCATGTCCCTATTATTCTCCTAAAGAACATGTGATGGAAACAGGCATGTGGGAATTTTCAAATGCAACTTGTATTCTCCTGCACTTGACTGGTTAAGTGGATATATTAACAGGTGGTATTTCAAATGTCTGTAATCTGCAAAGATGCCTCATGCAAGATAACCCGACTACATGAAAGTGATAGAGAGTAGCTCTTTTAAGACACGAATTAATTGGCAAGTGCATCATTCAGCAATTATGTAATGCTTCTGAAATATAAAAATAGGATGTCTTCTAGATCAGTATTTTGGGTAACATATGCAGATAATTAGAAATGACCAAATAGTTGGTTCTTCTTAATTGTATGCAACAAACATAATGATTGTGTTCTATTCTTAAAGGAAACCCAAAAAATTATTATAAACATAGGGTTGCAACCACTTGATTAGTGAGACTTGGAAGCATCAGTAAATCAAATGAGACAAATAAAACAGCTTATTAAAAGCACATTCATTTTTGTACTTAAGCATAGTTTAACAGCATCTTAACTTTTAAAAAGACTCCCCCCCCCCCCCCCCAATTCTTTTTCTGAAAATGCTGCTTCTTCCATTGAGTGCATAAATGACCACTGATGCACCAAGAATTCCTGATAGTAGTGCAATGAAAAATTCCAGTCATATGTGCTACTGTTGTCCCAGCCACTGAATCAAATGCCAAAGGTAGTAATTCATGTTGACTCTTTCCAACAAAATTATGCCGTTCAGATTCCCCCACAGGTAGGAGTTGGTAGATGTAAAATCGGGCCACAGAGGCCACACAGTCAATTTGGTTTATCTCATCCATCAATGTGTGTGATGAGAGTGCAAAAGCCGCTTTATGTTGCAGGTAAAATGAACAGGAGCTTAGCCTTGCGTAAACCACAGTTTTTTACACTGTCAATGGTACAGCCAATAGTATTCAAGGTAATTCTACTGAAAATGTACATAAGATATCCTAAGAGTTTAAACACTAACTCTTAATGTGATCACCAATTATTCCTATCCAAATATTACCTCTCACAAGGCACTTGTGACCATTTATTCATAGGAGCTTCATCTTGGATTGATTTTAGGAGTAGATCACAATCCTTAATTGAAATGCATGCACATATATTATCTATTGCAGGTGTCAGGCAATTAATCTGCATTTATTCTTCATATTATTGTGTCATGACATAATTAATTTCATCGCCTGCCGTATGAAGGCATCTGGAGTATGAAAAACTTGGCATCAAGACAAACTCTTTGTTGCCAGTATGAGGATGCACTTAAAGTTCTCAAGGAGGGAACAACTGCAAAGGCCATGTTCACGTTGAAAAAGCAGCAACACAGAGTTAAAACTCTTAGCTGTGAAAGACTGTACTGGAATTACTGTAATTTCATCAAAACATTATTTAATTATGGTATAACAGCAGACAACATTGCAGTATTATGACACCTTTTGCAGTGTCCATTCATTATTACCATCAGCATATCGGTCATAGATTTCACTGCATTTTAGTATCTAATGACCAGAAAATCTTCAGATCTTTCTAGAGGGAACAAAGCGAAACACTTAGTATCGTTATATCAAGTTCCTCCATCCAGAGGTCTGCTTCTGCCATCAACACCTTCCAAGAACTATAAAATTGCAACACTTAAGTAAAGGTAAAATGAATACAGAGAGATATTTACTGTATACCAATATTAATATAAAAAATACCTGCTCACTTAAAGCATCTAAGAGGTAACCCACAAAGTCATTTGCTGACAGACTGGTAAGTGAGTAGTTAGCAACAAAAGATCACTGGAACTACTGCCCTCTTAATTACATTTCTGCTGTGTTCTGTTTCAGCAAGTATTGTTTGCTTCTCAAGCATTGTTTATTACGAGTAGTGCATTCATTTTATGTAAGGTGTTCTTTTGTATTAACTCACATGTTCCTGAGTGTCAGCAGCAGTTTCTTTGCAGTTGTTCAACCCATCATGTGTCTGCCTCTGCCTTCACTACTTGTGATCGGCGCAACTTTTGCCCCTCTTGATAATCCTTCATACCACGATATATTGGGAACAATTCCTTTTAAAGAATGATTCCCTTAACATTGTAGTTTTGTTTCCAGGTTTTCCACCCATTCCCTTTGTGTTCCTGAGGAAGCCAAAACACGGTGCCATAGAAAATAAAGCATGTTGCCTCAACTACAGTAATTTGCTGACAGTTCGAGTGGATTGAAAATTGCAACGGAACTGATTCTGAATGTTTTGCGTCTTAGTCTGATGGATGCAGCCTGTGAAGAATGGAGTTCTAACTGCGTTAGTTTTCCTACAAGTATTTAGTAATGTCACATAATTGTCTTCATTGCTGCATAATACTGCGACAGTCAACTGATGACATACACACAGATATAAGAATATATTTTGGAAAAACTTAAAAATTACAAAAATGGTTAAACATGTAGCTGTTTATCCAATAATCTGTTTATATTCAAGTGTATGTTTCAATGGTAAATATCATTTATTGTACAAAATTAAAATAAATATCAAATTAAAATAAACTGGTAATGTTACAAGCTGAATTCCAATAAACGGAAGGAGCCAAAATATCACTCATCACATCCAAAACTTAAGAATTGCCGAGAATTTCTTCTTCAGTGCGATCCATTAGGCATCAAGACTGGATTGATGTAAGAGCATGCCTGCAATACCATTAACAAAATCAAAAAATCATTTTTCAAGCGCTTAGTACGTAAATACAGTGCTGCCACTGTATATTTGGTGCATTAACACACTAAGAGCCTTTCTAATAACACTGCAACAAGGCTGTCTCGTTCAAAAATCAGGGTGTGGAATACGGCATGAGATGAAGGAAACAAGAAAGAAACAAAAGAAAGGACACCTGCCATTGTGTTAAATAAAAACAGATGTCTTAATTAAGAGATTATGATAATGGGACTGTGTACCAAAAAAATTTAAGGCAATGAAAATTAATTTTGTACATGCTCTGTTCATCTCATTTTGAATTCTGATAGTCATTAACCAGAAATTACGTCTTTGGGATGCTGTGATTCAGAAGCAACTTTCAACTCTCTGAACGATTGACATAAAGGTCTACATCTAAAAATTCTTTGAGTTATCTTACTTCAGTGCATTGCAGATGGCGTGCGAGGAATGCACGAGAAATACGTATTTTAAATTACGTTTGTTGGCATTTTATAAAATGGCGGATGTAGTATTTCGACTGCAGCAGGGCCATTGATCTGAGCAATCCATTACAGGCTACTTTATCGATTGATATCAATCATATTTAACGGGCTACAGGTCCTATCATTGGATTCAGATCTGGTAGAAGATTTAGAATGTGCATGTTAGTAGCTCTTATTATTTCTCCGTCCTTTCTTTGTTTTATGACCTGTGTAACAGAAAGCTATTAAAGCAACTACAGAAAGATCTTATGAAAAATGGGATTTAAATAGGATTGTTCTTACACAGAGTTTATAACAGGATTGTTGTGTAATAATGATATTACATAAAACATCTACATATATGAATCGGCCATTTTCAAAGCCAAATTATGACACAAAATTCACTTTCATGAAACCTAAGGTAGAAAAAGAATCAGGCCAGAAAATATTTTATTTCACCCTTGTTTCATTTTTGGCAAATAATAATTGTTATTGGCCCCAAGAATGGCTAGAAAGTCAGTTTTTGACACGGCTATAATTCGCTAACATCTTTTGTATCTGTTCTTATAGCTGAAGTTACTTTTTTTGGACTTGTGTTGTTTCTGTAAGTACCCATATAATATTTACTCGTGTGGTTATTCTTCTCTTTTCACTTTTGGGGTAAACTATTTAAGTCTCCGTGGTTTTCAGTGGTTTCTTAGTGGTCAAAACCTGATCAAAAAGCCACTAATAAAATAACAAGAGTTCAGGACACATATCGTTTTGTTGAAAAATATATTATAAATAAGGCTGCGAGCGCGCATTATGGACATTTACTGGTACAGCGAATATTGCATTTACCCCTGGCGACTGGCATGATACAACTGCTCAGTTATCTCAAGACGTTTAATCAAGCGGTTTTAAAAAATACCTATTAATATATAACAGGCAATAGTCGGTCCATCTGACTGTCCGTTTCCCCTCGGTGGGATAACCTTCGGATAATTACACGCTTCTCACAGTTTTGAAAATTATCCGCTAGGAGTCTACGTAAACCGCATCTTCCTAAAATAATGAAATGGCAGACTAAATAGTTCCTCTTGGACACACAAGACGGACAAAATTATTGTCTTCTTCTTAACTTTAAACTTTGTCACAGATGAATAAAAGAACTTATTGATCGGTGTGATTCATGCGAAAAGAAAACAGGCAAAGAAAATGTTCCCTTAAAAAGAAGCAACCGCGGGAAAAATCATAAACTTTCGTATATTTTGGAAAATTAGGGTAAATAGTCATTATATTCCCATACGTCTCTTCATAGAATAAATGTCAGTACAAAAGATGTTCCTCCGGGAGAGACGACGCTGGAATAATTACAGGTTTTTTACTTCTAAACTTAGTCACAGAGGTGTCGAAAAATATGCAATGACATGTTTGTCCTAAACGGCGAGTCACAGAAATAAATAGTAAAATGACAGTTCCTCTTTTTCTGTATCGTCAAACACACACAAACTTGTTCAAAAAGTTACACCGCGTGTCGCAGGAAAAGTGGAAATGTTAAGTAAAAAATTCATTAACCTACATTTTACCTTCTTTATATTCATACAAAACTGAAGTGAAAACAGTTACATTAAAAGTGATAAAATGGAGGTCTAATTCTTCATATTTTTTAAATTATCTCCGAGCACATTCACGATCGAGCAGGGTTGTTCTTCAGAAGTTCATAGTCACTCAGCTATTCAAGATACTTCCCGTCTTTTATGGAAATTTAAGACCTGTGACCGTGTTCAGAACTCCGCACCACCGGTCCCTATACTCAGCTACAGTCCACGACTATAATATTGAGACTTGCAAGTCTCAAGATTACAGTCCTGACTGTAGTTGAATCGTTTCCACGCTCTGTTTATTTATGAATCGTTTTAATATTATCCTCCTATCCATACCTAGATTTCCCACGTGGTATATTCCTTTCAGGTTTTCCAACCAAAACTTTTACGTACGAGTATTGTCAGGTACATCACATCAGAAGAACTTTCTCTGCGGAACTTAAATATCTTATTCCCAAATGGTAAAGGTTAAAAGTTTCTTTTAGTGTTGGATTAGATTTGTAGTGCAGTGTCATCATAGATTGGATATAAGAATTTGATCTTGTAAATCCATGGCTGTTATATTTGCCATGGCCAGGCCACATGACATTTTAAAAAAACATTTTGTGTAAGCAAAATTTGTGCGCTTATTGAGAGACAGAATATGGGACCTAGTAAGAAAGAAAACAGGTCGCTGGTAATTTACAATGAACTGAAAAGTAGTGGGAAAGGAAAGTACACACACAAGCATGTACTTAGGGGGCTAGAAGATGTGCAATTGATAAAAGATCGTCATCTGGAAATTTGAGGATGTCGGGGAATACGGAATATAAAACTTGAGTTGTGTGTAACAAAGAAAAGGCTATTCATTATTTATTTTCTAAATATATATATTTTTTTTTTAGAGTTGCAGTTTATCGTCTGTGGATATCAGACGTCCGACACATCACAATACAACCTGATAATGAACATCAAAATGCATACTCCAAATCAAGATGAAGACTGAAAATTAAAAATCAATAAACGCAATGCACAAATGTACAATAGTTTTTTAAAAAATATATGAAATGATAAGCCTGATGATGATGTGGTAAACATCGAAACATGTCGTCGAAATCAAAACCGCTGTGATAGATGTAATATTATACGACACAGAAAAGCGCCATAAAATATAACATAATGCAATTTATATTGTAAATGTTATAAATAATTTTAAACAACATTATTTTAAAACAAGTTTTGTGTATAGACTGGAAAAATAAATATATGTATTTCTAAATATAGTTTATATCATTTGATTAAATAAATTTATTTCCCTGATGCCACTGTGATGACCTCTTGAGGTTGAAACGTGTATGGCAATAGTATCTTTTTTATAGTGTTAATAGTTGTTTGTTTGCTTATTTTATATTCTAATCACTATTTGTTATCAAAAGGATAATATACTAACCTTGTCCAGGAAACTTCAGATGATACATGCTAGGAATATGTGAAGTACGTAAGTGTGTTTTGTTTCCAACAAGTGTCTTGGTTGAGTTTGAGGGCTTGAAGGTAATCACTCACCCCATGTAGTGCCAATAGTAAGAATGTAAGGAACTACAGCTCCATTTTGTCATATCTGATCATAGGGTGATTACTTAAAGCACATAGCTTAGTCACCAATAAAGTACATGAGTAACTCCACCGTCTTTACCTTTTTCATGAACTGAGCCACGGGTGGGACTTCAAAGATACAGGTAGATTCTCACAGTTAGTAGGAAAAGTCAGGGGAATGACAAACGCATTTGAGGAAAGTATTAAGTATTACTGTGTAGGCAGTGGCGGCCCATCCATAAGAGCTGCAGAGTTGAATATTTATATAATTTGTAACACTTTATTTCCTCTATATCATTATTCTAATATTGCCCCTTACGTTGTCATTATCAACCAATCGGCTGAACTAACAGTTTTGAGCGCTGTGTGAGGTGGAGTGAGGGGCAGTTCACGGGTACAGCGCATTTCGGGGCTCATAGTAAACATGCTTGCCCGTTACCACGTGTTTTAGCCTGGCTTCTGTATTGCAATCTGTTTCGTGGTTATTGTTAATGAGTGTTCAGTAATCCTGTGTGCTGACTATTTTTTGTTCTGATAATGACAATGAGCAAAGGAAGTGTATCATTTATACATGACATTACTTTTTGCAAATTCTTTGAGTGAAAAAAGTGATGTAAAAAAACATGGCCGTCCTCTTCGGGACTTAGAAATAGCTAAAGCATCGTCGATGTAAATTTACTTTTCATTTATTTATATTGTCATGTGTTGAAAACCTATTCTGAGTTTCCCCCTTGCGCAGAACTACCACTCCTCAGACTCACGAAACGCCATTGGGTAGGCGAGCCAGAAAACTGACTTTATTTCGCATGGAAACAATGCACCGGGTGATCCATAAGAACTGCATACTATTCACGTGCATCTAATACAGGTATACTCTGTACAAAAATAAGTAGAAACACTACAATATGGCTGACACTTATCAAAAGGCCACGCTTTGCCACTGCATGGACATACAATGGGAATTTAAGCCTCTTGGTGGAATACATTCAAACTGACACAAGGAAATGCAATGTAAATCTTTGTAAAAATGTTTTGTGTTTATTTGCTCTCTGCTTAAAGTCTAGTTACATACAGAAATTTGTATCATATTGGGCTAAACAAAGGAATCAGTAATGAGATACACTTAAGCAAAGAAACTATTAATTATGTAGGATTTGAGGTTTTCACAGCAGTGAGTCTGAAGATTGCTGTCTTCTGGGTTGTTGCGCCGTGTGGTCTGGTAGATTTCCACCGAAGTTTCAGAGGTCCATGCTGCCTCCATCATCAGGGCTATGAATGTAGACCGCTAGACCTGGCCAAAGCTCTCCTATTGGTCCCCATGCACTCCAGATTTGCTCTCATTGGCTAGGATCAAGCTACTCCGGTTACTGTCCGGTCCCTATAACCTGGACCTTTCTGCTCGATTGGCACATTCATCGCCCTGATAACGGAGCTGTTTCTTTTTACTCCCCTGTATTTTCTACCGTGGCCGATCTCCACGGAGCAGAGTCCTTGAGAATCTAACATATTCCAGTCCAGAGCTCAAGCAATCAAGAACACCCGGTTCGAACCCGAACTCGGCATTAGTCCAATGTTACCCCATTTAGAATTTCTTCGTCCAAGTGGCTGTTGATGGACTCCAGGAGGATGGCAGAGGAAGGGTCGAAGTCCTACAGGGGCAATAATGTAGCAGTTTGCAGCTTCGAGGGCAGTCAGGATACTCGACTCACGTCTTCAGGCGATTGGCTGGCGGTGTTATACTCGCAATGAGAACCAGTCGCCTGGTACGGCCAGACGCAGATTACGGTATAATATTAAAATGGAGCGTAAATAAATATAAAGTTTCCGTGGAATCATCTGGCGCAGAATAGCGAACAAGATAGCGAGTCTTCGGTTCGGTGATAGGCGGGAAATTGTTTTGACAAGAACGGAGAAACTGTCGACCTAATTACCCGCTGCAATACCGACTGAAAATTCGTGGCCACTCCATTTTGTTAAAATGGCTGACTGTGTGTTGCGTGCAATCAGGCTGCGACTGTTGGTAGTTGCAGTGAGGGATTTTCACTCGCGAAATTTACCTCCTGTACGATGCACATGCTTTCGCTAAATCGTCCTAAGGGAATTTTTTCTTGTGTATGTTTTAAATTGCGCCTAATTAATTTAGAGAAAATTATTTTGAAGAATATCACCTAAATTTGTGGCACTTATATTCTTCTTATCTCTATGAAATATTCTAATTTTCCATCTGCCACTTAGTCAAAATAATTATTAGCGCTAGTTTCGCCACGTTCTTATTATCGATTAAGCGACAAACATGTAAATTCTGGGTGGCATGCAATGTAGGGACGTTTATACATCATTTCATCAAAATCCGTCTGGGGGTTCTAGAGGTTAAAGATGCTGACACGCAGATGGACAGGCGTGTGTAAAGTAGGAATTTCATTTAACTTGTTCATATTAAACCATCGAGAACATTCGGCAGAATCACAGTTACCAGACGCCATTAAAATGGTCCGGTGGATGAAGCTTAGTCATGTGTAGGCACAAGAACTATTTGTGACTTCGTTTTGTACGCGCTTTATCTAATTCTTATAATTTAAAATAAATATTAAAAGAGGGTAATGTAATTTCGTATGTAGAAGGAGCAAGAAATGTTCCGTTTACTTACATACAGCAAATAGAGGAAGCTTTTTTAAGAAGGGCAGGGGAAATAAATTTCGACACGTTGGTATTAATGTAGGATAATGCTAACGCGTGTCTGAGGCCTAACCTTTAAGGATGTGGATTGGACTCAGCTGGCGAGGGACGAAGTGAGTTGGGAATTTAGAATTCTGCATAACGAACAGTGAGGGTAGTGAAATATATCAGGCCCCGATGGGCTGGGTGTGTAGCACGCAAGGCGTGCATGCAGAATTGCTTGTATCATCAAAACCTCTAATCCTACATAGAACGAAAGAATGTGTTGTTAAACAGTGGGCAAAATTAAGCACGTCCTACATAAGCAAAAGGTTTTGGAACTCGTACAAGAACATAAATTCAGAGGCCGAATGTTCAGTCATGTAGTGCGGGTAGCAGCGATGGTTCGTTATCCTGAAAATGTTTAAACTAAAAATGTTCCCCTTCATCAGAAAATTATTGCTAACGGCTGAATTTTGCTTAAGAAACATCTCGTTCGTGCTCGTAAGGTTCCTCCTGCTTGCTTGTTTGTTTGTGTTAGATGGCTGTCTGTCCAACCACATGGAGTAACCCGGGATCGGATTTTCATTATATTTGTTAATGCGGACTCATTTGCTGAGGTCATCAATGTCAAATGTAAATACAGAATGATTTTGTAATATTAATTGAGAAGTAAAGTTAAGAAAGTTACTTTTAGCTTATGAATAAGAAATTTACATGAAAAGCCATAGAAAACTCAGCATAGTTTATGTGTGGCTACAATTACTTTGTCACTTTGATTTACGAAGAAAGCAACTGTTTGTTCTTAGAATTGTTCAAGTTAACATCAGATGCAAGAAATAAACAACTCAGTTTGATCATATTCTTAATTTTTCTGTTTCTGGAGGCCATTGTGTCTGTGGTGGAAGGTGTGAACAAATTAAAGTGGCTGATTGCAGCTGTTGTCCTAATTGGATTCTTGCAGGCACCTGGTTGGTGGAGCCGTGCGGTTTTGTCGCAAGAGATGCTGTCAAGAGCTAAGCCTTTTGAAAAACAACCAGCAGATGATATTTGAGTGAGTCTCAGCATTTGGAAACAGATTGGATATCCATGTTCCCTGGGAACAGCAAATTTTTAAACAAGTTTTAAACTTATTAGTTTGCCCCTATCACAGACCCAGTTAATGTATGTCGTCTGTTTTAATGCCAGTGAGGGAGGTGCATTTACATGTGGAGAGTTAACTTTAAGAAAGAAAACAAAATCCAGGCGGAAAACTACCTGATGGCCAACAGGAAATCAGTAATTACGGTTATACAGGGAATAAACAATGTGAGGGACAGGGAAGGAAATGGTTCCCAGATTTTATTGTAGAAGAACAATATTTGCTTCTTTGGAGACTTAAATTAAAATAGCCATTTATCATGAAAGTGGCAAAAAAGAGAAAAACTCTTTGGAATGTGATTTGAGATGTATCTTTCTGATGGGAGAGAAATTAATTAAATCTTCTTTTGCAGTCTAATTCTGAAAACAGATGTGATTGTGCTCGAACACTTCCTACCATGAGTGGCAAATCTCGTAGTGAGTGACACCAAATTACGTTCAGGTGAGGGAAGAACAAGTGCCGAGGAAAATGAAGAGGCGTCCATTCTACACTGTATTTTTTTATCCTACAACTGTTACCATAAAATATCAATGTTTGAGATCTAAACTGCCTTGTTCATGGATCTAATACATTAGAATCCTGATTATAAAATCTAAATAGGACGTAAGGATGATCAGGTGATTAAAATTGTCAAATAATCACGAAGCCTGAAGAAAAAGATGAGGGTAGCGCTGCTAATGCCACGTTCTCTCCAAAAGCAATTATGAAGGCACTCTGAAGAAACTGATTTCACAAAATGTAGAAGGGGCTTGGTCAGGAAGTGTGATTTATTCTGTTACGTGCTGAGTTGACGGCTGTTAAAATGAAGCAGATAATTGGGACCGTACTGTATTAATAAATAAACCCAGTGTGCAGTTTTAAGGCTTTCAGCAATGTTTCTAGGTATTATTTTTTTGAACTTCAGTAAATAAATGAAGAGTGTGGTTTACGTTCCCAGCAGCGGGCTATCCGTAGGGTGGGGTGAGTGTTCAGAACCCCACATTTTGACATTATGAAGCATGACATATTTCATGCTGAATAAATTAAGCACTCTGTAGATACAAAATAAACACAAAGGATATTGGTTTAATTGTAATCATAGGATAGAGACAAGAGGACATGCACAGTTTAAGTAAAGTAAAGTAAAACTTACAGATACTGATCTTATGGAATGGACCCACATAGACTGCTTTACCCAGGCCCTGTGCCCCTCTGGGAATGGCTCCTAATGAAACATCTCATGTGCAATATTTCTGGAAACACTGGCAGTTACACAGTAGAATTACATTAAGAGACTTAGGAAGAAACTGCAAAACTTACAGGGAGGTCAGAATTTCAGAAGAAACCTCTCAGTGCATGACCTGACAACTTGAAACTTCCCTCTCAGTAAATGTGGCATTGCAGAACTCTTAGAGAGCACCACAATTTATATTCACACAAAAGACTTCATGTGATGACTCTTGTACATACTCTCTTGACGATTGGAAGGTCTTTTAAACTGAGGTGCTCTCGTGTCTGCTTTGCCAGGCTTCAGTCTGCACTAAGCACGCTGTACCATACCATTAAAGCTTGTGATTTGTACTACAGAACACCACGTGGGCTGATATCAGGGCTTCCTGCTTCACGATGACAACATTGTCGATGATGATGAAGACCAGTTTGGCGTGGATGCTCACCCTCGGTTACCGGGCACACAGTCTCACGAGACTGATGACACTTTCAAGGTCAGCACAAAAATTTGCAACATTGTAGTTTGTGTTGCTTGAGAATAAGGTTTAATTTTTGATGTTCTGTTGCTTTTAGAAAAGGTGTTGCTGTTCTGATTTGGCCTTGGCTGATATTTGTGTACTGTAACTGTGGTATTGTGCACAAAGTAAGATTCAGCATTCACACTGCCTTATTTATTAACTTGCTTAGTGCATGAAGATGGCAGGAATTAGCAAAATAATGGTCATGACTGTGAACTGTAGAGTGATATCAGTAATATAATGGGTTGTTCATGCCTTGAAGTACAGTCTTTTCTAGAAGCTGAGCATTTACTCAGCTAGTCCAGACATTAGCCACGTGTAACATTTTTTAACAACGAGAACTTTTCCAGTGAGGCGCTTCTAGCACCCCACCTGACCTCCAATATATTTGCAGCTATTTGATGTCTGGACATCCTTTCATTCTGCAGGGGACGGGCCACTTAACATGTTGAAAATGTTTAAACGTACCTTTTAAGAAGGTAGCTGTCCTGTGGGTTGTAATGCCGTCATATGGTAGAAGATTACAGACGTTTCAGAGGTGTATGCTACCTCCATCATCAGGGAGATTATGATGGAGGCAGCAAGCACCTCTGAAATGTGGTTAAACTTCTGCCACATGATTATTATTATGGAATGGATTTTGTGTTGTCTGTCACAATAATATACATCAGTGAACAAAATTATGTGATGTTAAATATATTACATTACAATAAAATCCTCTCGGGCTATCAGCCACGTCAAATGGTTAACCAGTTGATGCGGCTGATAGCCCGAAAGGATTTTATTGTACACAGTCGCCGTGAAAGCTCAAGATCATGCATAATATTACATTACATTTTAGATTAAGATTAAAGACACACTTAGGTCATATTTGCAACCTTGAATTTATTCCCAAAAGTATAATTCCATCATGGCAGGCTGTATTCATCAACTGACCTTAGAAAAAGTCCACAGCTCATGTGGTTAGTTGCCGAGTTCTAAATGTGGGAGCCCAGGTTGAAACCCAAGACAGTCCATGTAGGATTTATGGTGGGCAAAATGACACAGAACACTCTTCTCAGAGATATTTCGTTCACTCAGACACTAGATTAATTGTGTCCGTTGCTTTGCATTATTTGTGGGCTGTAAGATGGTTTCTATGGGACGCATTTCCAGACTGACAGTTGCTTCCCTTCACGATAATAACAGTAATGCAGAGCGTTGCAGTATTAGAATAAAAACGATACAGAATTAAAATCAATAATTTAAAATATGGGATGGTCTGTGGATTGTATAAAATCTATTGTTGCCGTGTGAAATGTGGTTCTGATGTTTCTCCCTTATAATGCTAAAAGTAAACTTGGGACCAGCTTTACATGGAGCATTAAACATTTATTATTATGGGGTGGCCATTTATTATTTCTTATTGTAATATATGTTTAGTGTTTGCTTGTATACTGTTGTTCCGCTGGCCCAGTGTGTGTTGTGATCATCAGCGGTGTACCAATGTTCTAGTTCTGTGTTGACTACAGTGGTATTCTGTGATAATGGGCCAGTTCCTGGTTTCCTGACTCGTGTTCTACCTTAATCCTATAAAATTGTTGCAGTAATCATTTGACAGAGCCCATAACAGAAATATTAACCAGCCATGTGGAGGGTCACACCAGTGCACTGATAAATGTAATTCTGCAAACCCTCCCTCACTGGGAGAGCTCGCAGTTCGAAAGCAGCCAGGAAGAAGTTGAGCAGTTTACCCAAAGTCTTATTAAGTGTTGTCAAAAACTACAGTGAACTAAGGGAGTGAAGAAAAGACCAGGGAACTTCTGTATTGCCACGTATATTTTGTTAGATTCTTGTTTTCCATTTTCTTTCTTGAAAGTCAGTTATGATTGGGGGTTAGGATCTGGGGAGTGTTCGCACTGAAGCAATTGAAACTGAACCAAATCAGTTCACACCGGACTTGAAACTTCCTGGTAGTCTCACAGAACCAACTCTTGGTTGCTGAGTTCATCATTAAATTATATTCCAGATCGACTTTTCCTACTGAAGCAGGTGAAATGGCCTCAGGTGTGAGTAGCAGTGAGTCAGAAAAGACTGTAGTTGCACGACTTAACACAACCTGAAAGAGGTGGATATTTCAGTTGAATGTGAAGTGCCAAGTTCAAGAACAGTTGCTTCAAACTTGAGTTGAGTTATCGTAGTGAGAACACTCCATAAGAAGTGTGAATGTGTTTGTTGAACAAACTGTTGCATGGAACTGACTGCTGGTGTTATTTTGTTTTTCTTCTTTTAGTGAACAGAATGCGAATTGAATGGTGCAAGAATCAAGTGACCCATTTGCTTCTACACCCAAACGTTTAACCTCATGCTCCACCACTCAAAGACCAGGTGAGATACTCACGTCATCCGTTAACCAATATTTCTACAATTTCATGTGTGTCCTGACAGTGGAACTCCGTGTCGATGTTGGTATTCTAGATTGTTAAGCCATGTAACTGCTTACACTTAAGAGAAACTACTGCCTACATCATCAGCCCTGACAATGGTGGGAGTAAAGACTTCATAGGAACTTTTGTCTCCCTACAAGTTCTCACAGCATTTTCTGGCATCAACATCTTCAAAATGCTGTTAGAACCTCAAATTTCACGTACTTAAACTCTGTTCCTCTAATTTCTGTACATCATTTCACCTTTGTAGTGTTGCATAAAAGTGCACTGCAGTCTGTAATCTCACATTGAGAAATATGTAAACATTATTCCAGTCTCTTCCATACTGTGTCTGATGTCCTTCCAAGGACATCTTGGTTGTTTCAGAGGCCTCTCATTTGTTTCAGTTCCAGTTATCTTAAAAATGTCTGTGTCTTTTCATTAGTTTTATTCTGTTGAAACCATCAGTTCTTAATATTTTTCATTATCCGTTAATTTCAACCGCCTGTGTAACCACTTACAGTTATGCCGACAAACACAGTTGCAATACTTATGGTTTCAACAGTCTCAGATCATATTTTTGTTCTCGTCTCAGTATCGGTTACTGAATTTAGTGGCTCAAAACACAAGGTTTGTGACGTCATGCACCATTCGCTGGAATGACAGAGAAGAATGGACTGTTTATTTCTCAGTGCTCTGAGTTTTTACCCAGCAATGATATTTTGTGTGATGTCTGCTTAATTTTTTGGTTTGCCCCGTTCAGTGGTATGGCTTATGTTCAACAATATCAGTAGCTCGGACTACTGTTAGTTTCAAGGTTTTCATGAAGAATAGAATGTAAAAAATACACGGGCAGTTTTTGTGTATGCTGTTCAGGAAAGGCAGCCTTAAAGTTATGTATGTAAACTTTCTCACTTATGTAGTAGCAGTAATTTTGTAGAAAAGTTTTCTGTACTTCTCTTCTGCAGAATTTTCTGTGTCAGGTTTTGCCTTCTTCATTTCCCTGGTTTTTGTTAGAAAATTGATAAGTGTGTCATGTTCATTTTGCACGTGACTTTGAATTTCTCTTATTTTGTGAATAAAATCTATACCCAGACCTGTCTGTAATGTATGAACCAAAATGTAAGAATTTGCGAACACAGAAAGAAAGGGTTTGAGCAGAAAGACCTGTTACTATCATGAATGTACCTCATGACAAAATGAAAATCAGAAGTTTCATCCAATATTAGGTGGTTCCTGAATTTGTCTTGAAATGTCAACTAGCAACACTTCATGGAGGGCTTTTAACAAATTATTTTCAATGGCCAGAGATGTGCCTTAGCAAAAGGTCATTCAGCAGAGGTTCATAATGTTCAAATATTCTTTACAATTACTTCTGTCAAGGGGCAACTCAGATAATTCTTGACCTCTAAATGGTAGTTCTTTTTCTTTCAGCAGACAAGTCATGTCACCCATTTCAATATTTCTTAATTTTTATAAACTCCTTTATTATATTCTGAACTACTAAATGTAAGTTGGATCTCCAGAAGCTCATAATTTCTTTGGAGACTTAAATAAAGAATGATCTGCGTGTACTGTACATGTTTGGCGTAAGATTCGTGTTTTTCTTTTCTTTTCGTGAAGCATGTAAGTCATAAGTTTGTTAAAGGCCCCCGAAATCCAAAACATTTCAACATTTTTGGAAGATCAATTATGGCCAGCAAATCAGTTTCTCTCAGATTGTTGCAAGCTGTTAACCATGGGTAAAAATGATATTGCAAAACAAAAGTTCCCAGTGTACATATTTTGTTCCTTATATTCACTCTCAGGGTTTTATATAGGTTGGTAATGTCTCCCATGTCTTAATGTTTTTAGTTTCTCCATGAATTTTCTTCTTGACAATAGTTTTTCTAAAAAACATTGAATAACATTTTTATCTAGTTTCCACAAACTTCAAATGGTCTTCCACCGTCACTGCAGTTGTGTTTATGAAAATTGCAGTTTGTGGGTGATTTTGGTACAATTCACTTCTTCTTCAGTTCATGTTGAGGTCAACCATTATTTTATTTAAAAGAATGGTAAAGACCTATCTTTTTCTTATACGTTTCTTATATTCACAATTTTTTAATATTTTTATTTGCATTTTTCTCGTGCGATTGTTTTGTAGCCACATCAGCATCAATAAGATACTCAATTTTTATAGCTTAAAGTCGCCTAAATAATATTTGAACATTCAGTGGTAAATCAAAGAAGACAACTCAGCCATTACAAGGGTTAATGTTTTTGAAGTAAATAATCGCTGTTTACACTGTAGAACAATGATTTCTTTATTTTTAAAGCAGATTGTGTTTGTAGGTGTCACTAGGTCTGTTCCGTTTATGTGTTAGAGAGTTACGTAATGATACTTCAATTAACAAAGTTAACGTGCTTTGTGTGTGTTACCTACTCAGCTATGAGTATATGTTCTTCGATACTGGGAGTGCCGTGAATAAAACACGTTAAAGAGGCCTCTATCTAACATTGGACGAGCCTTTTAAATGAGGTGAATTATGCAGTGACAGTGCGAGTTAATTTGATTTTGCGTATTCAAATAACTTGTGTCTTTGATGTCAGCATGGAATAATTAGTCTGTAGTACCATGATGATACTGTAAGTGAAAGTGAAATATTTATTAGTGTTGTGATTTTAGATCTTGGCGTTCATAGTGGCAAGTCAGATAATTATTGTTTTATTTCGGTCATTAAAGAGGACTAATTGTTTATATTTATAAACATGCAAGCCGACTCCAGTGAGAAGTTAGCAGAACAGAGCTAGGTTTTCGTACCTGTATGATAAAATAAAAAGTAAAAATTGCTTGCATCGTCATAACCTCAAAACCTACATAGAACGAAATATGACTGGTAATAAGACAGATGCAGAGGGGTGCATTGTTAAACTGTGGGCCAAATTAAGCATGTCTTACATAAGCGAAAAGTGATTAAAATTTTGTGCCTTTTGGGTTGTTTTGGATCTCCAGCAAGTTTCAGTCATGTAGCATAAGTAGCAGCGATCATCTATTATCTTGAGAATGTTGAAATAAAGAATGTTCCCCCACACCAGAATATTATTGCTAAATATTTCAGTACACACACTCGTGTATTTGCGATACCAAGTTAAAGTATTCTGTCTTTTTTTATTTACATTTATTCAGCATGCCCCATTACAAGATTGCAATATTACATGCATTAATATATAGCACGTTAACAGATTACACAACTCTAATATCATGATCCATTGCCACCGTTTGCACCTATGTTCCTATGCAAAACTGTATTATAATCAGTGGATTTAATGAATTTATTAAAATGACCTAAACATTTCTGAACAATTACTTCATGCAACACTGGCCATGTGCCACCATTCCTGACTATTGCATCTATTAAGGTACGCCTTGGTTGTTGTAGTTTTTCGCAGTCATAGATGAGGTGATCCACTGTTTGTGCTGCTTTCAGGCATGAGCATGTTGGATCGTCAATGATTCCAAACCTGTGTAGATATGATTTGTTTTTGCTATGTCCAGTCGTCATTGCTGCCAGTTCAGGAATTATTTCAATATTTAGCTTCATTCTTTGTCACACTGACGCGAATAATTTCTTGCACGCTGCTCCTTTATTGGTGGCGTACAATCATTTTGCCATTTTATAATCCCTTCTTCCTTTGTTTCTTTAATAATTGTACTTTTAGGCTTCTTTGCATATACTACATTTCCACCATCTGCTGCTGCCTTCGCTAATCTGTCTGCTTTTTCATTACCGAAAATTCCGATGTGTGCTTTGATCCACCCAAAATGAATAGTCCAATTTTGATCTTTGAGATTCCTTAATCTATTTCTTATCTCAGATATTACAAAGCCATGTTTGAAGTTGTTTTTTAGTAGATCGAGAGAAACTGGACTATCTGTGTACACCGCTACTATTCTTTCCTCAATGCTGATTTCCCTTAAAGTTGTTACTGCATCCAAGGCCTCTAGAATTCCGATCTGCTCAGCTTGATTGTTTGAGCAATGATCGGGTAACTTGGTTTTTAAGCTATGAATTAGTTCTCCATTTTTGAAGATAACAGCGGCAGCACTCACCTTTCCCTGGTGTTTACTTCCATCTATATAGATTTCCACAGTGTATTTATTGAAGTCTTTCACTTCATCAAGAGTTATTCTTTCCGCTGGATGAGACCATTCCTTCTTGTTTAATGGTGCTTCGTACTCGGTAGAGTCATCTTTCAGTCCGTGTATAGTTTTATATATCTGCACTGCTTCTTCGATAGTAATGCAGATAGGATATTCTGTCTTCCTGGTCTTTTCGAAGTGTGCATTTGTCAGTAGTGAGCGACCAGCCCACTGCCTCTGCACAATTTCTACTCAATCCTTATCTTTGTCTGCTATAGCCATCTAATAGGAATCAGGAGAGACTTGTGTGAGAAATGGCCAGGGAGTTTTGCTTAGGAAACATCTCGTTCATTGTTTTTTGTGCCATAAATCTACGGCATGGGACTGCCGGCTTTAGTTCCCTCCCGAAGGAAGTTGTTCTATGGATTTTTATCACCCCTTAAAATTCCATCAACCTCAGCAGTGTTTGAACTCGCGTACCTTGGGTCCAGTGGCGACGACATTAACCACTAGTGCAATGAGGGCGACAAGTTCGTTGAAATATTACTTTGCTAAAATAATAACAGGAAAGTTTATGAACATGTTTTTTATTTAATATTCTTAAATATATTAATTAGAAACAATTCAGAAAACATTAAATAATTTAACTATTTAACAAAAAATAAACAATTCAACTATTTTACAAAGAACTAAACTATTTCACTATTTAAATACTGAAGTATTTAACAAAAAAACTAAATAATTTATTTATTTAACAAATGTGAACAATTCAGATATTTAACAAAAAAAAATGAACAGTCTAACTATTTAAATACTAAACTATTTAACAAAAAATAAACAATTGAACTATTTTACAAAGAACTAAACTATTTCACTATTTAAATACTGAAGTATTTAACAAAAAACTAAATAATTTATTTATTTAACAAATGTGAACAATTCAGATATTTAACAAAAAACTGAACAGTGTAACTATTTAAATACTAAACTATTTAACAAAAAATAAACAATTTCAAGATTTAAACAATTGAACTATTTTACAAAGAACTAAACTATTTCACTATTTAAATACCGAAGTATTTAACAAAAAACTAAATAATTTATTTATTTAACAAATGTGAACAATTAAGATATTTAACAAAGAACTAAACTATTTTACTATTTAAATACTGAAGTATTTAACAAAAAAACTAAATAATTTATTTATTTAACAAATGTGAACAATTCAGATATTTAACAAAGAACTAAACTATTTCACTATTTAAATACCGAAGTATTTAACAAAAAAACTAAATTATTTATTTATTTAACAAATGTGAACAATTCAGATATTTAACAAAGAACTAAACTATTTTACTATTTAAATACTGAAGTATTTAACAAAAAAAAAAAAAAATTATTTATTTAAAAAATCTCATCTAACGTCCATTCCTTGGAGCCCAGTTGCTTTGCTTCAGGTCGATGACGTAGTCGATCTTAAACTTTATTCTGCTAGAGAGCATCGCCTTCTTATTTGTTAGTTCCTTCATTGTATGAAGGAACTCAGACAGATCCTGCAAGAAAACAAAAATTTAAAGTCACATTTCATGGGCATAATTAACTTCTTACGCTTATAAGCCTACACATAAAACTAGAAAATTCTGCCACTACTCATGTAGTTCACATAGAACTTGCTGTGTGGGAAGGCGCGTGTAAATTTAAATTGAGAGCTGAAGGTTGCTGTCTCGAACAAAACGTAAGTATGTGTCTCATCTAAACAAAGGCATAAACCGAGATTTTTGGTGGCTGAGCCTAGACATGACCCTTCGATCAGATTCCTGCTTTGTCCTGTCAGGACTGAGTGAATTCTGACATGATTCAGCAGAGGTGATGAGAGGAAACGTAAAAGTGTAACAAAATACTGAGCAAGATTCCCGTTGAAGTCACGGCATGAGGCGTCTTTATATGAAACATGTTAGAGTGTAGAAGAGTATGAAGAATTTCAGAAGAACATGTCACGGTGATCATTTATCACACAGAAACACTATTCAGAATATTGTCAGCGAGCTCAGAAAGGTATTTCATATCAGAATAGATGCAACATCCTCACGCGTTCTTTACAATGTGCACTTTCAAGCATCGAATCCACCTTCTGTGACAGTTCCCAATTTGGCCACCAGATTGCAGCACCTGACTTTCTACCTAGGAGGATATTCAAAATAGGATTATGCGAGGTCGTGCAGAATACCACAAACTCCATATCAAATTTCATCCTAGTCTGTCCATTGGTTCTCGAATTGAATGGACTGGAAAGACAGATGGACGAGAAGGTGCGACCAGCCCATAATGCCTTCTCGCTATGATTTTGTGCAAAGAATGTATAACAATTAAGAAGACTTGCATGTTACAAAATGGAAGCCAGAAAGTCAGTGAGATCAAAGGGACACACTTACTGCTTTTTGCATTGTACTTTCCGTATAAACCTGTGGTCATCATAGAGCCCAAAGGAAGGCAATAAATTACACGGTAGGAGAACTGCAAATTAAAACTAAAAGTATTAAAAAATGAAAACAAACATACTTGGCTCTTGCTCTCCAAATCCTTGCCGACCGTCATCAGAAGAGTGCAGAGGCACTCCAAGGAATGTTCGTCTTCTTTGGTAAGGAGACGTTTAATGCAATGCTGCATGGTGCTTGTGGCGAGCATATCTGCTTTATGCAGCTCGCCAATAAACCTGTAACATAGTGAAGAATATATCACTTGGGTTGAGTTAAGACAATAGTAAAAGTCCAAAGAACAGAAGAGAAACGAGGTTCTTTGCCTCTACAAGGTACAGAAAGATTTGTGCCTTAAAATAATGAGAACTTTTGTTTAAATAGATGGAATTTAATCAGTGTCTTGTGTGTGATATATATTTTTGAGGTGAAATATAATATTTCTGTACGTGGTCCTGTAAAAATCTGTATCTGTTTATAAATATAAAACAGCTGAGACAGAATATTGAAAATTTCAAATTAAATAATTATTTTTATGTAATTTGCATTTGATTCTGTATGGAGGAAAGCCATCAGTGCCATTTCACGATGCAAATACCAAGAAGAAGAAATACCGAGGAAGTGGAGACTTTATGATAGTGTGTGATCATGTAAGCAGCAGCATTATGGAGCACATTTAGAAATTGGTCCTGGATTTTGTGGAACACTTGCATACTGGAGGGCAAGAACCCATTAACATTTCAAATTTCCTCTCAGTGTCTTGTCCTAATTCACAACTCTTAAGTTCACTACTTTCAGAGTCACTGATGAATCAAATGTAGAGCTTCAAAATCACAAAGAAAAATGTAAGTTACCTGATGTTTCCTATTGATTTCATTTGTACCCTTCGCAGTTCCTCGTCAAAACTCTGCTGTAGTTCGTTTTTCTTTGCCTGCAGAAAAAATAAGTAGAGAAGATTAGAAATCGCCTTTTTTGATGGTATCTTGTAAGAGCCCTTCTTTAATGCACAGCTTTCAACATATGTAAGTTTGCATTTTAAAGTTTGTGTCCACGATACTCGGCCGGTCAAGAAGCCCCCTGCCTTTACGCCCCCAAAAGAACGTCATGAGCTAATGAGAAATGTCAAGTGCAGCAGGAGTCCATTATTATGAGAGTTTACAACATTTGGAAAAAAAATGAGTACATTAAGTGCTCATTATAGGAAGTTAAACTAACCTAAGAAGTTAGGAAAATGTTTTTTCATCTTGAGGTACCATTTATATCATAATAATTTAAATTAAGTTTATGTGCATTCTACATTCAGTCTTTATCAATTTATGTCTCTTTCTTGTCTTTCAAGAAGTCTTAAAACCTGAACAACATATTGAATAATAATTTTTCAAATGATAGATATTCATCTTCAAGCAAAAAGGGAGGAGACATCTATTCCATTCGATCAAGCAGACGGAGCTATTCCCAATCTGTGGACAGAAGCGTAGTAACATATGACCGTAGACAAAGACATTAGAGAAGCACTTACTGGGTCTGCTGTTTCCTCAATCTCTTTCTGTGTGGCTTCTAGATTTATTTCTGCTTCAGGATTCTTTTCAAATTCTGCCCGGCATCGACCTAGCAACAACTTCCTGAAGGTGACCTCTGGTTCGCCATTGTTCCCACGCTCTGCCGGAACTTTCATGCTGGAGAGAACCTTGCACATTCGTGCATAAATCTCTGTGAACTTTGGTTCATCAACAGCCTGCACATAAAAACACACAACATTATCACTTTGCTCTCATGTTATATTTATGAAAAACAACTCTGTTGAGCATACGTTACATAAACTAAATTTATGAAATGAAGGCCACCTAAATGAAGCTTCAACAAAAGTAAATCTTTATCTCTTAAACCTGAGAAACTCAAAATCTCAGTCAGATGCAAGACACATTTCATGACAGCCTTAATTTTCTTGCATAAGATAAACATTTTTAGATGAGAGCAGATAAATTCTAAGGTTGGAGGTGAATTTAAAGAGAGAACAATCAGCGTACTGCTTTTTAAGATTATTATCATAGTGAACAGTAACAATTATAATTTTCACTTGCCCCTAGCGTCTCCAATACTACACTGAGGATAACTTCAATATTTAAGAAATTGAGCTGCAAAGTTACAAAAGAAGGGAATTTCTATCAATATGACGTCTCTGTCTGAATGTATCAGCTGCTAAAGACCGGTGCCTCACCTTTTCAAATATGAGGTCGATGACGCCCTTCAGGCGATCGCTGCTGTCAATTGGCAGATCCTGGACTTGGGAAACTAGTCTGTCAAACTTGTCAGGCGTGAGTTTGTTGAGCAAACTGCGAGCCTTCTTTAACAGCTCCTGCAACATCAAGTTCCCTCTCATCATCTGACAGAACGCAAACACAGAAATAAAGCGAAACATGTTTTACTTCCTTAAAGCCTTCATAGAGATGATTAAAACCTAGAGCCAGTTGCTCTGCATGCGCCGTCCAGCCGCGTTTTGTCTACACCGAAGAAGAAGTCTGTTGTCATGAGAAGCCAATGTCTATTGAGAAATATAATTACAATGCATACTCATTATATGCAATTAAACACTTGGAAAGGTAAACATTGCTTCTAAAATCAAAGAGTAAGCAAAAAGAAAGTTTATTTTTTAGTGTGGCAAAGTTCCAATAAGAAGTGATGAGGAAATTAGGAGGAGACGAATTCCGGAAATGCTTGCAGCTTCTCAGATCGAAATGTCTGATCTTTAAGAGCATCAAGATTAAAATATAGACCTACAATTTTGCCTGTTCCTTAATTTGGTGATGAACCTTCAGTTTCAATAAGCCACCTAGTTAGTTAGAGTGAACGTGTTTCTTAGCGCAGGACTGTTCCTTTCAGCCATCTTGCATTGGGGCAGATACAGCATTATTGACTGTTTCCAGGATCCTGTCCTTAAATGAATGCCAGGAACATACCTGAGTCTGGGCAGCCTGCTCGTTGGTCGCCGGCTTCCTTCGCCCAGGTCGCCAGGCGTTTTCACATCTCGCCAGTTTCACCTCATTGAGTTTTATTTCAATGACCGGCCTGGTGCTCATGGTGTTTGTAGTTTCAGTGGCTGGCCTTGCTGCAGGCTGCTGTGAATGACACCAAAGCAACACAACATTAACCAAAAGTGTTCACTCTTAAATGTTGTTTTGATCACAGTATTGCGTACAATTTTTCCATTTTCTGGCTTTAATCATGCATTTAATACATTACTCGATGCTTCCTACAGCTCAGATAATAAGAGACCTGTATGTATAAAGCCCTAAACAGTACATGACTGAAATTAGGCTCCAGGTGTTGTGTTCATCACCTCTCACAAAAAATACAACATTTCTTCTGCTGCAGTTGACGTAGAACTGTTCACTTTATTATTTTCTATCACAGTTTATATGTTCACAACTGCATCATCAGTGAAAGATGATACACCCAAATTATGCTATTTCATCCGTAAAAGCCTTGGGTACCCTCTCTTTTGACAGGGAATACTCGTGTCCGACCCCATCGACATCGCGAGTCACCGAGTAACTGCCTTAAGCTATACTTCGTCCTACAAACTACACTCTGACAGCTACAGATGAAATCCTTCTCCTCCTCTTCAACAAATGATTCAGTCCGAAATGGATTTGACTTCTCACTTTTATTTACACGCCTTAGAAAGCACTTACCTCTTCATTTTTCCAATATCTGACAATTTTCAGTTACTGTTTAGTATTTACGATTTCAAGGAATCGTTCATTAATGCACAGAATAACTCAGAGCCATGCCCCACAATGCAACAGAAAGTTTAAACGTACCTGAGTTTTGTCATCCTTCATTGCCTTCAGCTTCTCAATTAGCTGTGTTGCAGCAAAGTCTGTAACAATCGATAATTATTTTAGATAGTAAAATTCCTCTTTTGACTATATGTTAACAAACAAGAAAGTTTGTCTTTCGAAACTGTTACGAATGTAAAGATGGAAAAAGACGAGAGGGTTTTCCGAAGACCAGAAACCCATGTCTCATGCAGCCTTAGGTGTAAAGAGTGGCAGCTGATAATGTTGAAAATTATCCCACATTTCGACTAACAATGGAGTTGCCTTCTTCAGGTCAGAGATTGCAACCGAAATGGATAATTTCAAACTTTAATACCTTTCACCTCCTAAGGCTCGAGGTCAAAATATGAGAGCAAACTCTCTTCTTCTTTGGGTACATAAATTAGTCTGCAACTCAGGGCGAAGGTAACTAGAACAAAATGCCTAGGAGAATATCTCGATATCTCATGAGACATGCAGGAACATGGTAATGAACAGAATTTCATACTGAGGCAATTTGCAGCCTGTAATCTTTGACTTAGTACTTAAATAGAATGAGAGCAAACATACTTTCTGCTTGCAGCTCCTTGATCTGCTCAGCCTGCAGATTTCTTTCCTTCCTCAGTTTCTCCTTCTCCTCTCTGACGGCTCGGAGACTGACTTTGTGTTTCTCCCCTTGCCGGCGCTCAAACAAGATTTGGTTTTTGAGTTCCGTGTCTGTAACAATTCACGACTGCATCAAATGGTCTGTTAAATTCCTCATGTGACGTTATTTCAAGAAACAGCTTCAGGAGTTAAGTATTACTACGTAAAGAAAAGAGTTAGTTTAGTTAAAAAAAATGAACTGTAATAAGAGTTTGTAATTTTGAAATTGCATTTTTCTTGCCCGTGATCAAATTCCAAATTCAGTTTAAGAGTCACTTCCAGTTGGAAAAACCAGTGTCTCTTACGCAATGCATTACTGATTGCTATTTGCAGTGTTTAAAACTGGGATTTGCATGCTGGTCACCGGAAAACATTCTTCTTAACGAAGACGTCGTTAAACAGCCTGGCTCTCATCGAGTCTTCCCGAAAGAGGGATGGGTGTCTACCCTGGGGGACCATCAGACAGACCTCATCCTCGTCACTTGTGACTGAGGCGCAAGGTACACGTGGACACAAAATTAATCTTGGTCTCAACTCTCAGAGAGCAAAGTAAACGTACATAATTCACTAGAAAATATTCTTTGAAGTCCAGCAAATTTAAAATGTCTGAGAATGACTATTAAAAAAGCAAAATTGCAATGCATTTAACATTTTTTGGTTTTCCTTCTGACAAAATCACTTAAAATAATGAAGAGTTGCTGGAAGTCTGGGGGGCATATCTGGACATCTAGAAAGACGTACATAAACATCACACTGACGAGGTTTACGGACTGTACTCCACAACTTACTGCATGCACGGAATTAAACCACACTTACTCTCTGCTGCCAGCATCCTAATCCTGTTCATCAAGAAGCAAGTGATCCTCGTGTCTTCAGTTTCAGCAGGGTTTACCTGAGGACAGACAAAAAATGAGTCATTTTATAGTCCAAGAATTCTCTGCAACTTCATGAGGTTAATATTTATTATGAAATTGTTGTCCCAGTCACACACAAATCGTATGTGCCTTGGCTGTTTGTGCTGCACTGCTATCGATTTTCGTTTCTGCCAGAAAATATTAAGAAGACCTCACTTATAGAAAGAGAAATTAAGGCTGTGTCAGATAACGAGGCCTTCCTTGTAATGAATGATTTACCTTTAAAATTAGCATGTTAGGAAACGTTTCAAAGCTTTAATTGCAATATACAAGTCAGTTTATGATTAATCTGTAATACAAAACAACGATCCTGAGAAATTAAGCTGTTCACTCAACAATAACTTTCCTCTACACGAAAAAATTAAGACTGAAAACAACCTTTAACAATGTCTGAATGCGACAAGTGACCCAGTCATAGGTCCCTATCAGCCGTTTAGCTTAGCCGGAATTCAAGTAACTTTGTTGATGATGGCGGACGTGTGTTGCTGCTAGCATTTGAATTCTTAAGAATGACATACAATCCCTCAAGATAACGAAATAATAATATTTGTTTAAATCTTGTCAGTCACAATCGCAATAAAATTCCTATTAAATATTAAAATATTACTATAATTAGCATTTAAATATTTAAAATATATTAAATGATGTTCTCATCGAAATGTTCGATTTACATTAGATCATCACTTTTTACACGACATGTTTTGAAACAAAATTAAATTATCAAATATATTATTTTATTTTCTATTTCTAATTTTATTAATATTCATTTAGTCTTTATATTATTTACTTTACAGGATGATAACAAAACGTTCACCCACACAAAATCATGTTAAGCACGACATACATATACAGAACAACTTCGAATACGATATTAAAAAATACAATAAAATCTGGAAGAAAACTTCATTTGAAATCTGATAAACATCTGACTAAAAGTTGCATTTAAGAAATTATATTTAAGTTTATATAATGTTATACACCTGAAGATGGTTCTTTTAGAACTGAAACATGTCGTGTAAAAAGTGATGTTCTAATGTAAATGGAACATTTCGATAGAGAACATCATTTAATATATTTTAAATATTTAAATGCTAATTATAATAATATTTAATAGGAATTTTATTGTGATTGTGACTGACAAGATTTAAACATATATATATTTATCACAATATGACGCAACTTTATCATCTCAGAAATAATAATATTAATAATAAGTAGGCTCACCCATTGTGAAGAGCTGGAGACCTCCATGTCGCAGGCAGCAAGATTTGAATAAGAAATTAAACACGTTGCAGGAAATATTTTCACTATATATATATATATATAGAATTATCTTGTTCTAGAAGCTGCTCACACCACCATTCGTTTCACACTGAGGAAAGCCAACCAACTACTGAGTAGAGCGGGCCGTGCGTAACTGCTATTTATACCATAAAAGTGTGACGTCACGTATGGCGCAACAGTCAGTAGAGGGAGTGCAATACGTTTCATTCAGGCGTGCATAAGAAATGAGAAATGAACCTTATGGCATGCCAGCCGAGATTGTTGCGCGTGTTCGTATTTTATAAGAACACCTGCGTTTCATATTTACACATTCTTTGTAGTTCAAGAAATACAAATTGAATTACTCCAAGTTATAATTTTTTGACATTCCATCATAAATGTAAGAAGTCAATTATTAATATTAAATATTTTCTGTGTGAAAGGAAATTAATTTAAAAGTAATGAAAGGAGGCTTGAAGTAAATTTTGCGGTTTAATTTGCACTTGTTTAAAAACAACGTCGTGTTTTTTATACTTTTTTAATTTTAAGACGATTATTGAGGGCCCCGGGCGCTGTTGAACCCATCGCCCCTGCGACAGGGAAAATGTTTCCTTCCTTCGAATCCCGACTATTCATTTTGACCAATAAGAGAACGCAGGAAGGTAAGAACTCTGGAAGAAGTGTCCTGAGTTCGATTTCCTTCAAGGGCGGTTCCTTTGGCTCCAAAACTAAGCGAGACAGAAGAAGAGTTTTTTGCTTCGAAGAGGAGATTTCGGAAACGAAGGCCTCGACACTGAGTTCGAGACCCGACAAAGATGATTTCTGTTGACGGGAAAGCACCCACGAGAAGAAATCGACGCCAAGGCAAAATTCTTTCGTTTCGGAGAGGAAATTACTGGGTCTAAGGTCACGGACACGAATACAGTCCTCGGTTCGAGTCCCTGTTAGGATGAAGATTTCTGTCTTCTGGGTTACTGCAGCAGAAGAAATGTTGTATTTTTTGTGAGAGGTGATGAACACAACACCTGGAGCCTAATTTCAGTCATGTACTGTTTAGGGCTTTATACATACAGGTCTCTTATTATCTGAGCTGTAGGAAGCATCGAGTAATGTATTAAATGCATGATTAAAGCCAGAAAATGGAAAAATTGTACGTAATACTGTGATCAAAACAACATTTAAGAGTGAACACTTTTGGTTAATGTTGTGTTGCTTTGGTGTCATTCACAGCAGCCTGCAGCAAGGCCAGCCACTGAAACTACAAACACCATGAGCACCAGGCCGGTCATTGAAATAAAACTCAATGAGGTGAAACTGGCGAGATGTGAAAACGCCTGGCGACCTGGGCGAAGGAAGCCGGCGACCAACGAGCAGGCTGCCCAGACTCAGGTATGTTCCTGGCATTCATTTAAGGACAGGATCCTGGAAACAGTCAATAATGCTGTATCTGCCCCAATGCAAGATGGCTGAAAGGAACAGTCCTGCGCTAAGTCTACTCTAACTAACTAGGTGGCTTATTGAAACTGAAGGTTCATCACCAAATTAAGGAACAGGCAAAATTGTAGGTCTATATTTTAATCTTGATGCTCTTAAAGATCAGACATTTCGATCTGAGAAGCTGCAAGCATTTCCGGAATTCGTCTCCTCCTAATTTCCTCATCACTTCTTATTGGAACTTTGCCACACTAAAAAATAAACTTTCTTTTTGCTTACTCTTTGATTTTAGAAGCAATGTTTACCTTTCCAAGTGTTTAATTGCATATAATGAGTATGCATTGTAATTATATTTCTCAATAGACATTGGCTTCTCATGACAACAGACTTCTTCTTCGGTGTAGACAAAACGCGGCTGGACGGCGCATGCAGAGCAACTGGCTCTAGGTTTTAATCATCTCTAAGAAGGCTTTAAGGAAGTAAAACATGTTTCACTTTATTTCTGTGTTTGCGTTCTGTCAGATGATGAGAGGGAACTTGATGTTGCAGGAGCTGTTAAAGAAGGCTCGCAGTTTGCTCAACAAACTCACGCCTGACAAGTTCGACAGACTTGTTTCCCAAGTCCAGGATCTGCCAATTGACAGCAGCGATCGCCTGAAGGGCGTCATCGACCTCATATTTGAAAAGGTGAGGCACCGGTCTTTAGCAGCTGATACATTCAGACAGAGACGTCATATTGATAGAAATTCCCTTCTTTTGTAACTTTGCAGCTCAATTTCTTAAATATTGAAGTTATCCTCAGTGTAGTATTGGAGACGCTAGGGGCAAGTGAAAATTATAATTGTTACTGTTCACTATGATAATAATCTTAAAAAGCAGTACGCTGATTGTTCTCTCTTTAAATTCACCTCCAAGCTTAGAATTTATCTGCTCTCATCTAAAAATGTTTATCTTATGCAAGAAAATTAAGGCTGTCATGAAATGTGTCTTGCATCTGACTGAGATTTTGAGTTTCTCAGGTTTAAGGGATAAAGATTTACTTTTGTTGAAGCTTCATTTAGGTGGCCATCATTTCATAAATTCAGTTTATGTAACGTATGCTCAACAGAGTTGTTTTTCATAAATATAACATGAGAGCAAAGTGATAATGTTGTGTGTTTTTATGTGCAGGCTGTTGATGAACCAAAGTTCACAGAGATTTATGCACGAATGTGCAAGGTTCTCTCCAGCATGAAAGTTCCGGCAGAGCGTGGGAACAATGGCGAACCAGAGGTCACCTTCAGGAAGTTGCTGCTAGGTCGATGCCGGGCAGAATTTGAAAAGAATCCTGAAGCAGGCATAAATCGAGAAGGCAGACAGAAAGAGATTGAGGAAACAGCAGACCCAGTAAGTGCTTCTCTAATGTCTTTGTCTACGGTCATATGTTACTACGCTTCTGTCCACTGATTGGGAATAGCTCCGTCTGCTTGATCGAATGGAATAGTTGTCTCCTCCCTTTTTGCTTGAAGATGAATATCTATCATTTGAAAAATTATTATTCAATATGTTGTTCAGGTTTTAAGACTTCTTGAAAGACAAGAAAGAGACATAATTGATAAAGACTGACATAAACTTAATTTAAATTATTATGATATAAATGGTACCTCAAGATGAAAAAACATTTTCCTAACTTCTTAGGTTAGTTTAACTTCCTATAATGAGCACTTAATGTACTCATTTTTTTCAAAATGTTGTAAACTCTCATAATAATGGACTCCGGCTGCACTCGACATTTCTCATTAGGTCATGGCGTTCTTTTGGGGGCATAAAGGCAGGGGGCTTCTTAACCGGCTGAGTATCGTGGACACAGACTTTGAAATGCAAACTTATATTTGTTGAAAGCGGTGCATTAAAGAAGGGCTCTTACAAGATACCATCAAAAAAGCGATTTCTAATCTTTTCTACTTATTTTTTCTGCAGGCAAAGAAAACCGAACTACAGCAGGAACTGCGAAGGATACGAATGAAATCAATAGGAAACATCAGGTAACTTACATTTTTCTTTGTGATTTTGAAGCTCTACATTTGATTCATCAGTGACTCTGAAAGTAGTGAACTTAAGAGTTGTGAATTAGGACAAGACACTGAGAGGAAATTTGAAATGTTAATGGGTTCTTGCCCTCCAGTATGCAAGTGTTCCACAAAATCCAGGACCAATTTCTAAATGTGCTTCATAATGCTGCTGCTTACATGATCACACACTATCATAAAGTCTCCACTTCCTCGATATTTCTTCTTCTTCTTCTTGGTATTTGCATCGTGAAATGGCACTGATGGCTTTCCTCCATACAGAATCAAATGCAAATTACATAAAAATAATTATTTAATTTGAAATTTTCAATATTCTGTCTCAGCTGTTTTATATTTATAAACAGATACAGATTTTTACAGGACCACGTACAGAAATATTATATTTCACCTCAAAAATATATATCACACACAAGACACTGATTAAATTCCATCTATTTAAACAAAAGTTCTCATTATTTTAAGGCACAAATCTTTCTGTACCTTGTAGAGGCAAAGAACCTCGTTTCTCTTCTGTTCTTTGGACTTTTACTATTGTCTTAACTCAACCCAAGTGACATATTCTTCACTATGTTACAGGTTTATTGGCGAGCTGCATAAAGCAGATATGCTCGCCACAAGCACCATGCAGCATTGCATCAAGCAGCTTCTTGCAAAAGGAGATGAGCATTGCTTGGAGTGCCTCTGCACTCTTCTGATGACGGTCGGCAAGGATTTGGAGAGCAAGAGCCAAGTATGTTTGTTTTCATTTTTTAATACTTTTAGTTTTAATTTGCAGTTCTCCTACCGTGTAATTTATTGCCTTCCTTTGGGCTCTATGATGACCACAGGTTTATACGGAAAGTACAATGCAAAAAGCAGTAAGTGTGTCCCTTTGATCTCACTGACTTTCTGGCTTCCATTTTGTAACATGCAAGTCTTCTTAATTGTTATACATTCTTTGCACAAAATCATAGCGAGAAGGCATTATGGGCTGGTCGCACCTTCTCGTCCATCTGTCTTTCCAGTCCATTCAATTCGAGAACCAATGGACAGACTAGGATGAAATTTGATATGGAGTTTGTGGTATTCTGCACGACCTCGCATAATCCTATTTTGAATATCCTCCTAGGTAGAAAGTCAGGTGCTGCAATCTGGTGGCCAAATTGGGAACTGTCACAGAAGGTGGATTCGATGCTTGAAAGTGCACATTGTAAAGAACGCGTGAGGATGTTGCATCTATTCTGATATGAAATACCTTTCTGAGCTCGCTGACAATATTCTGAATAGTGTTTCTGTGTGATAAATGATCACCGTGACATGTTCTTCTGAAATTCTTCATACTCTTCTACACTCTAACATGTTTCATATAAAGACGCCTCATGCCGTGACTTCAACGGGAATCTTGCTCAGTATTTTGTTACACTTTTACGTTTCCTCTCATCACCTCTGCTGAATCATGTCAGAATTCGCTCAGTCCTGACAGGACAAAGCAGGAATCTGATCGAAGGGTCATGTCTAGGCTCAGCCACCAAAAATCTCGGTTTATGCCTTAGTTTAGATGAGACACATACTTACGTTTTGTTCGAGACAGCAACCTTCAGCTCTCAATTTAAATTTACACGCGCCTTCCCACACAGCAAGTTCTATGTGAACTACATGAGTAGTGGCAGAATTTTCTAGTTTTATGTGTAGGCTTATAAGCGTAAGAAGTTAATTATGCCCATGAAATGTGACTTTAAATTTTTGTTTTCTTGCAGGATCTGTCTGAGTTCCTTCATACAATGAAGGAACTAACAAATAAGAAGGCGATGCTCTCTAGCAGAATAAAGTTTAAGATCGACTACGTCATCGACCTGAAGCAAAGCAACTGGGCTCCAAGGAATGGACGTTAGATGAGATTTTTTAAATAAATAAATTATTTAGTTTTTTTGTTAAATACTTCAGTATTTAAATAGTAAAATAGTTTAGTTCTTTGTAAAATAGTTCAATTGTTTATTTTTTGTTAAATAGTTTAGTATTTAAATAGTTAGACTGTTCATTTTTTTTTGTTAAATATCTGAATTGTTCACATTTGTTAAATAAATAAATAATTTAGTTTTTTTGTTAAATACTTCAGTATTTAAATAGTGAAATAGTTTAGTTCTTTGTAAAATAGTTCAATTGTTTATTTTTTGTTAAATAGTTAAATTATTTAATGTTTTCTGAATTGTTTCTAATTAATATATTTAAGAATATTAAATAAAAAACATGTTCATAAACTTTCCTGTTATTATTTTAGCAAAGTAATATTTCAACGAACTTGTCGCCCTCATTGCACTAGTGGTTAATGTCGTCGCCACTGGACCCAAGGTACGCGAGTTCAAACACTGCTGAGGTTGATGGAATTTTAAGGGGTGATAAAAATCCATAGAACAACTTCCTTCGGGAGGGAACTAAAGCCGGCGGTCCCATGCCGTAGATTTATGGCACAAAAAACAATGAACGAGATGTTTCCTAAGCAAAACTCCCTGGCCATTTCTCACACAAGTCTCTCCTGATTCCTATTAGATGGCTATAGCAGACAAAGATAAGGATTGAGTAGAAATTGTGCAGAGGCAGTGGGCTGGTCGCTCACTACTGACAAATGCACACTTCGAAAAGACCAGGAAGACAGAATATCCTATCTGCATTACTATCGAAGAAGCAGTGCAGATATATAAAACTATACACGGACTGAAAGATGACTCTACCGAGTACGAAGCACCATTAAACAAGAAGGAATGGTCTCATCCAGCGGAAAGAATAACTCTTGATGAAGTGAAAGACTTCAATAAATACACTGTGGAAATCTATATAGATGGAAGTAAACACCAGGAAAGGTGAGCGCTGCCGCTGTTATCTTCAAAAATGGAGAACTAATTCATAGCTTAAAAACCAAGTTACCCGATCATTGCTCAAACAATCAAGCTGAGCAGATCGGAATTCTAGAGGCCTTGGATGCAGTAACAACTTTAAGGGAAATCAGCATTGAGGAAAGAATAGTAGCGGTGTACACAGATAGTCCAGTTTCTCTCGATCTACTAAAAAACAACTTCAAACATGGCTTTGTAATATCTGAGATAAGAAATAGATTAAGGAATCTCAAAGATCAAAATTGGACTATTCATTTTGGGTGGATCAAAGCACACATCGGAATTTTCGGTAATGAAAAAGCAGACAGATTAGCGAAGGCAGCAGCAGAAGATGGTGGAAATGTAGTATATGCAAAGAAGCCTAAAAGTACAATTATTAAAGAAACAAAGGAAGAAGGGATTATAAAATGGCAAAATGAGTGGAGCGCCACCAATAAAGGAGCAGCGTGCAAGAAATTATTCCCGTCAGTGTGACAAACAATGAAGCTAAATATTGAAATAATTCCTGAACTGGCAGCAATGACGACTGGACATGGCAAAAACAAATCATATCTACACAGGTTTGGAATCATTGACGATCCAACATGCTCATGCCTGAAAGCAGCACAAACAGTGGATCACCTCATCTATGACTGCGAAAAACTACAACAACCAAGGCGGAACTTAATAGATGCAATAGTCAAGAATGGTGGCACGTGGCCAGTGTTGCATGAAGTAATTGTTCAGAAATGTTTAGGTCATTTTAATAAATTCATTAAATCCATTGATTATAATACAGTTTTGCATAGGAACATAGGTGCAAACGGTGGCAATGGATCATGATATTAGAGTTGTATACTCTATTGAAGTGTTTTATATTAATGCATGTAATAGTGCAATCTTGTAATGGGGCATGCTGAATAAATGTAAATAAAAAAAGACAGAATACTTTAACTTGGTATCGCAAATACACGAGTGTGTGTACTGAAATATTTAGCAATAATATTCTGGTGTGGGGGAACATTTTTTATTTCAACATTCTCAAGATAACAGATGATCGCTGCTACTTGCACTACATGACTGAAACTCTGAATACATGCTCTTGTTGGAGATCCAAAACAACCCGAAAGGCTCAAAATATTCATCACTTTTCGCTTATGTAAGACATGTTTAATTTGGCCCACAGTTTAACAACGCACTCCTCTGCATCTGTCTTATTACCAGTCATATTTCGTTCTATGTAGGTTTTGAGGTTATGACGATGCAAGCAATTTTTACTTTTTATTTTATCATACAGGTACGAAAACCTAGCTCTGTTCTGCTAACTTCTCACTGGAGTCGGCTTGCATGTTTATAAATATAAACAATTAGTCCTCTTTAATGACCGAAATAAAATAATGATTATCTGGCTTGCCACTTTGAAACGCAAGATCTAAAGTCACAACACTAATAAATATTTCACTTACGCTTACAGCATCATCATGGTACTACAGACTAATTATTCCGTGCTGACATCAAAGACACAAGTTATTTGAATACGCAAAATCAAATTAAGACTGCATAATAGTCACCTCATTTAAAAGACGCATCCAATGTTTGATAGAGATTTATTTAACGTGTTTTATTCACGGCACTCCCAGTATCGAAGAACATATACTCATAGCTGAGTAGGTAGCACACACAAAGCACGTTAACTTTGTTAATTGAAGTATCATTACGCAACTCTCTAACACATAAACGGAACAGACCTAGTGACACCTACAAACACAATCTGCTTTAAAAATAAAGAATTCAGAGTTCTACAGTGTAAACAGCGATTATTTACTTCAAAAACATTAACCCTTGTAATGGCTGAGTTGTCTTCTTTGATTTACCACTGAATGTTCAAATATTATTTAGGCGACTTTAAGCTAAAAAAATTGAGTATCTTATTGATGCTGATGTGGCTACAAAACAATCGCACGAGAAAAATGCAAATGAAAATATTAAAATATTGTGAACATAAGAAACGTATAAGAAAAAGAAAGGTCTTTACCATTCTTTTAAATAAAAAGATGGTTGACCTCAACAGGAACTGAAGAAGAAGTGAATTGTACCAAAATCACCCACAAACTGCAATTTTCATAAACACAACTGCAGTGACGGTGGAAGACCATTTGAAGTTTGTGGAAACTAGATAAAAATGTTATTCAATGTTTTTTAGAAAAACTATTGTCAAGAAGAAAATTCATGGAGAAACTAAAAACATTAAAATATGGGAGACATTACCAACCTATATAAAACCCTGAGAGTGAATATAAGGAACACAATATGTACACTGGGAACTTTTGTTTTGCAATATCATTTTTACCCATGGTTAACAGCTTGCAACAATCTGAGAGAAACTGATTTGCTGGCCATAATTGATCTTCCAAAAATGTTGAAATGTTTTGGATTTCGGGGGCCTTTAACAAACTTATGACTTACATGCTTCACGAAAAGAAAAGAAAAACACGAATCTTACGCCAAACATGTACAGTACACGCAGGTCATTCTTTATTTAAATCTCCAAAGAAATTATGAGCTTCTGGAGATCCAACTTACATTTAGTAGTTCAGAATATAATAAAGGAGTTTATAAAAATTAAGAAATATTGAAATGGGTGACATGACTTGTCTGCTGCCAGTTCAAGAACTACCATTTAGAGGTCAAGAATTATCTGAGTTGCCCCTTGACAGAAGTAATTGTAAAGAATATTTCGAACATTATGAACCTCTGCTGAATGACCTTTTGCTAAGGCACATCTCTGGCCATTGAAAATAATTTGTTAAAAGCCCTCCATGAAGTGTTGCTAGTTGACATTTCAAGACAAATTCAAGAACCACCTAATATTGGATGAAACTTCTGATTTTCATTTTGTCATGAGGTACATTCATGATAGTAACAGGTCTTTCTGCTCAAACCCTTTCTCTCTGTGTTCGCAAATTCTTACATTTTGGTTCATACATTACAGACAGGTCTGGGTATAGATTTTATTCACAAAATAAGAGAAATTCAAAGTCACGTGCAAAATGAACATGACACACTTCTCAATTTTCTAACAAAAACCAGGGAAATGAAGAAGGCAAAACCTGACACAGAAAATTCTGCAGAAGAGAAGTACAGAAAACTTTTCTACAAAATTACTGCTACTACATAAGTGAGAAATTTTACATACATAAGTTTAAGGCTGCCTTTCCTGAACAGCATACACAAAAACTGCCCGTGTATTTTTTACATTCTATTCTTCATGAAAACCTTGACACTAACAGTAGTCCGAGCTACTGATATTGTTGAAAATAAGCCATAGCACTGAACGGGGCAAACCAAAAAATTAAGCAGACATCACACAAAATATCATTGCTGGGTAAAAACTCAGAGCACTGAGAAATAAACAGTCCATTCTTCTCTGTCATTCCAGCGCATGGCGCATGACGGCACAAACCTTGTGTTTTGAGTCACTAAATTCAGTAACCGATACTGAGACGAGAACAAAAATATGATCTGAGACTGTTGAAACCATAAGTATTGCAACTGTGTTTGTCGGCATAACTGTAAGTGGTTACACAGGCGGTTGAAATTAACGGATAATGAAAAATATTAAGAACTGATGATTTCAACAGAATAAAACTAATGAAAAGACACAGACATTTTTAAGATAACTGGAACTGAAACAAATGAGAGGCCTCTGAAACAACCAAGATGTTCTTGAAAGGACATCAGACACAGTATGGAAGAGACTGGAATAATGTTTACATATTTCTCAATGTGAGATTACAGACTGCAGTGCACTTTTATGCAACACTACAAAGGTGAAATGATGTACAGAAATTAGAGGAACAGAGTTTAAGTATGTGAAATTTGAGGTTCTAACAGCATTTTGAATATGTTGATGCCAGAAAATGCTGTGAGAACTTGTAGGGAGACATAAGTTCCTATGAAGCATTTACTCCCACCATTGTCAGGGCTGATGATGTAGGCAGTAGTTTCTCTTAAGTGTAAGCAGTTACATGGCTTAACACTCTAGAATACCAACATCCACACGGAGTTCCACTGTCAGGACACACATGAAATTGTAGAAATATTGGTTAACGGATGACGTGAGTATCTCACCTGGTCTTTGAGTGGTGGAGCATGAGGTTAAACGTTTGGGTGTAGAAGCAAATGGGTCACTTGATTCTTGCACCATTCAATTCGCATTCTGTTCACTAAAAGAAGAAAAACAAAATAACACCAGCAGTCAGTTCCATGCAACAGTTTGTTCAACAAACACATTCACACTTCTTATGGAGTGTTCTCACTACGATAACTCAACTCAAGTTTGAAGCAACTGTTCTTGAACTTGGCACTTCACATTCAACTGAAATATCCACCTCTTTCAGGTTGTGTTAAGTCGTGCAACTACAGTCTTTTCTGACTCACTGCTACTCACACCTGAGGCCATTTCACCTGCTTCAGTAGGAAAAGTCGATCTGGAATATAATTTAATGATGAACTCAGCAACCAAGAGTTGGTTCTGTGAGACTACCAGGAAGTTTCAAGTCCGGTGTGACCTGGTTTGGTTCAGTTTAAATTGCTTCAGAGCGAACACTCCCCAGATACTAAACACCAATCACAACTGAGTTTCAAGAAAGAAAATGGAACACAAGAATCTAACAAAATATACGTGGCAATACAGAAGTTCCCTGGTCTTTTATTCACTCCCTTAGTTCACTGTAGTTTTTGACAACACTTAATAAGACTTTGGGTAAACTGCTCAACTTCTTCCTGGCTGCATTCGAACCGCGAGCTCTCCCAGTGAGGGAGGGTTTGCAGAATTATATTTATCAGTGCACTGATGTGACCCTCCACATGGCTGGTTAATATTTCTGTTATGGGCACTGTCAAATGATTACTGCAACAATTTTATAGGATTAAGGTAGAACACGAGTCAGGAAACCAGGAACTGGCCCATTATCACAGAATACCACTGTAGTCAACACAGAACTAGAACATCGGTACACCGCTGATGATCACAACACACACTGGGCCAGCGGAACAACAGCATACAAGCAAACACTAAACATATATTACAATAAGAAATAATAAATGGCCACCCCATAATAATAAATGTTTAATGCTCCATGTAAAGCTGGTCCCAAGTTTACTTTTAGTATTGATAAAGGAGAAACACCAGAACCACATTTCACACGGCAACAATAGATTTTATACAATCCACAGACCATCCCATATTTTAAATTATTGATTTTAATTCTGTATCGTTTTTATTCTAATACTGCAACGTTCTGCATTACTGTTATTATCGTGAAGGGAAGCAACTGCCTGTCTGGAAATGCGTCCCATAGAAACCTGATCTTACAGCCCACAAATAATGCGAAGCAACGGACACAATTAATCTAGTGTCTGAGTGAACGAAATATCTCTGAGAAGAGTGTTCTGTGTCATTTTGCCCACCATAAATCCTACATGGACTGTCTTGGGTTTCAACCCGGGCTCCCACATTGAGAACTCGGCAACTAACCACATGAGCTGTGGACTTTTTCTAAGGTCAGTTGATGAATACAGCCTGCCATGATGGAATTAAACTTTTGGGAATAAATTCAAGGTTGCAAATATTACCTAATTGTGTCTTTAATCTTAATCTAAAATGTAATGTAATATTATGTATGATCTTGAGCTTTCATGGCGACTGTGTACAATAAAATCCTTTCGGGCTATCAGCCGCATCAACTGGTTAAAACATGAGGAGACTGTTTCGAGGTCCATCTCTGTCCTCATCCTCAGGGTAATGAACTGTTTGGGGCTCTCAGCAGGTATATATATGACACGGTTGAGAGCCCCAACCACTTCATTACCCTGAGGATGAGGACAGATGTGGACCTCGAAACGTTGTTCTCCTCATGTTTTAACCAGTTGATGCGGCTGATAGCCCGAAAGGATTTTATTGTACACAGTCGCCATGAAAGCTCAAGATCATACATTAAATACCGTTTCAAGATTAAACATCGTAATTCTAGGCAAAACTTGCACTGATTACACGGCCACAGGAATCGGGGAGTCTAAAATGTCAAATTTCGTAAACTGGGAGTAAAGTAGATCGTAATGCTAATTCACTTTATTGATAGAGCTACCAAAACCGGCTGAACTTCTTTATTGCCCCGAGAGATGGCTCAGCGAGTATGAACCCCTCTCTCCTCGACTACTAACGCTCATAGTACCAAGACTACTCCATAGAGTGCATCCGCTACCGCAAATAATATTGATTTTATTTTGGCCTGCGTGAAAGAACGCTGTATAGAACACAGATTTTAAGATCACGAATGAAATGAGGCAGTGAAATTTATTTTACCCATTACTTTTACGAGCTGCATACGAACCTGTCCCTCTGATCCAGTCACCAAATCAGCCAACATTTCTTCATTAAATCTGGCGTGAACAGAGTGCACTGGAAGCCTTTTTAAGGAGTAATTAGATTTGTGTCAGCCCAGCGGAATTCGGCATAGAATTCACAATATTCTTTATTAAAATTTCTAAAAAAAGAGATTCTAGAACGAACTGTGGATTAATATAAGCCACAAAATACAACTATAAAATTGTCAAGTCCAAATTGTAGGCATGTATGAAAAATATAATACCCACCTATCATATTGGCCAACATAGACATATGCTTATTTTGCATGCATCGCGTTAAAGAACAAATGAGCGTAAGAACAAGTCATTTGTTTTTTATCTTTGATTGCGCTTAGTCCAGCTTAGGTCGTTGCAAATATTCCGTCCCAGTCAGAGGCCACGCCCAACATTTCGGAACAATTTCTTATTCTCACGGCCTGGAATTGTTAGCCCCGCGTCGACCCAAAGGTCGGAGAATCACCCCTTGTCGGCTGTCCGCAAATGCTTATTCGAAAACTCCGTATCTGGCGGCCATAATCTATCATGATCCTGGTTTTGTGTGGACTACGGGGCGAAGTTATCCAAGCGATTTTCAGTTCGAATCTCGTACATCGACACAATCCCCACCTTGTCGAAGGCAAATTCCTCAGCAGTTCCTAAAATCCATTTACACATTAAACCTGTCCCATTCACAATTCATAACAAACTTAGCATCCGCCATTTAAAGCCGCCTGTGAGATTAATGAAACTCTGTGGCACCAAAATCTAAAAGAAAAATCGATCCAATTCCTGCCCCCCCTTAAAACACGCCCAAAATATCCGTTTCATCCAATCGCAGTAGACTAACATGTTGGTATCGGCTACCCCCAGTTTTCTGGTTCTTCTCAGTTACTTTAAAGCAAGCACAGAATGTACTCTCGCGATTTATCATTCATAAACATCCTGGCATATTTAATTAATGGATACGCAACATTATCAGTTGATAGAGCGTTGAAGGAACAAGAATGAAACACCATCTTCTCAGTCATGGTGAACGCCTTCTAACTGGTTTACCCATCAAACTACGTGTATCTCAGCCCTCAAAACAGTGAAGGAGGCCGTGGGGGTAGAAACTTCGAAGTCCTCCCTCTGTAGGCCTCATCTCCGCCTGGACCAGCTTAATTTCTCGATTTCGCACGCACAGTTCACGCTGAGGCGAAAAATCCAATTGTCGGCAGTTGGTAGTCAGTCCAGTGCTTTAAAAACATTCGAGTGCACAAGAACTTGTCAGTGGGGCGCATTTTCATACACCTTTTATTCTTATGCACCAAACTACGTGCTTTATTCAGCCGCCGGTCGAATGCGGTAAATTACATTACCACAAAAACGTTTCCGATATTTGGGTAACCCTACAAATTGTACAGCACTTTACTTTTGAGACATCCGGTGGCATCCGTGTTAGTCGACAGTAATACAGAATTAAGCTAGGATTTATCAATGGATTTGATGCTCCTGTGCTACGCCTACTGAAAATGCGTCGTTAAATAAACCACGAATAAATGAAAAATCATTAACTACTATAACCACACAGAATCAGCAGATTAATTTGGAGACACCCGGTAGCTTATGGGCCTCATCAGTAAACGTGCGTCGTTTAATACGCCCGTAAAAATGACCGCAGAAACCAACGACCTAATAGAGACTCGAACCGAGGACTGTGTATTCGTGTCCGTGACCTTAGACCCGGTAATTTCCTCTCCGGAACGAAAGAATTTTGCCTTGGCGTCGATTTCTTCTCGTGGGTGCTTTCCCGTCAACAGGAACCATCTTTGTCGGGTCTCGAACTCGGTGTCGAGGCCTTCGTTTCCGAAATCTCCTCTTCGAAGCAAAAAACTCTTCTTCTGTCTCGCTTAGTTTCCGAGCTACAGGAACCGCCCCTGAAGGAAATCGAACCCAGGACACTTTTCCCCAGAGTTCTGACCTTCCTGCGTTCTCTCATTAGTCAAAATGAATAATCGGGATTCGAAGGAAGGAAACACTTTTCCTCGCCAAGGGGCGATGGGTGCAACAGTGCCCGGGCCCCCCAAAAATCGTCTTTAAAATTAAACAAGTATAATAAAATACAACGATAATTTTAAACAAGGGCAAATTAAATTACAAAATTTACTTCAAGCCTCTTTTCATCACCTTTAAATTTATTTCGTTTTACACAGAAAGTATTTAATATTAATTATTGACTTCGTATATTTAGGATGGAATGTAACCAAATTATAACTTGTAGTAATTAAAATTTGTATTTCTTTAACTACAAATAATGTGTAAACACGAAACGCAGTCGTTCTTATAAAATACGAAAACCTGCGCGAGAAAGATTGGAATTCGTAAAGCACACCTGTGACGCAGACGTGCAACAGTCTCGATTGGCAGGCCATAAGGTTCATTTTTCATTTCTTATGCACGCCTGAATGAACCGAATTGCACTCCCTCTACTGACTGTTGCGTCACAGGTTATGTAGGTATAAATAGCAGTCCACACCCCCCCACTACTCTACTCAGTGGTTGGTTGGCTCTCCTCAGTGTGAAACGAATGGTGGTGTGAGCAGCTTGTAGAACAAGATAATTCTATATATAGTGAAAATCTTACTTGCAACCTGTTTCATTTTTTATTCAAATCTTGCTGCCTGCGACATGGAGGTCTCCAGCTCTTCACAATGGGTGAGTCAAGGGTTTCCTACTTATTAATAATATTATTATTTCGTTATCTTGAGGGATTGTATGTCATTCTTAAGAATTCAAATGCTAGCAGCAACACACGTCCGCCATCATCAACAAAGTTACTTGAATTCCGGCTAAGCTAAACAGCTGATAGGGACCTATGACTGGGTCACTTGTCACATTCAGACATTGTTAAAGGTTGTTTTCGGTCTTAATTTTTTCGTCTAGAGGAAAGTTATTGTTGAGTGAACAGCTTAATTTCTCAGGATCGTTGTTTTGTATTACAGATTAATCATAAACTGACTTGTATATTGCAATTAAAGCTTTGAAACGTTTCCTAACATGCTAATTTTAAAGGTAAATCATTGATTAAAAGGAAGCCCTCGTTATCTGACACAGCCTTAATTTCTGTTCATATAAATGAAGTCTTCTTAATATCTTCTGTTAGAAACGAAAATCAATTGCAGTGCAGCACAAACAGCCAAGGCACCTGCGTTTTGTGTGTGACTGGGACAACAATTTCATAATAAATATTAACTTCATGAAGTTGTAGAGAATTCTTGGACTATAAAATAACTCATTTTGTGTCTGTCCTCAGGTAAACCCTGCTGAAATGCATATGAGGGAGCTGAAGAGCCTTCAAAATAACATTGGATGGCTGGCAGCAGACAGTAAGTGTCGTTTAATTCTGTGCATGCAGTAAATTGTGGAGTATAATCTCATCAGTATGATGTTCTGTCAATTATGATGCTTATGCATCTTTCTAGATGTCCAGATATGCTCCCCATAATATCATTATTTCATTATTTTAAGTGATGTTAGCAAAGGGAAAACAAAAAGTGTTAAATAGACTGTAATAAGAATTCTCCAAATAAAATCAATTTTGGTTTATTATAGTCACTGTCAGACATTTTAAATTTGCTGGACTTGAAAGAATCATTTTCTAGTGTTGAATTATGTACTTTTACTTTGCTCTCTGAGAGTTGAGACCAAGAATACTTAATTTTGTGTCCACGTGTCAGAAGCGAGCTTATTTCTTGGGCCTCAGTCTCTAGTGACGAGGAAGAGATCTGTCTGATGGGTCCCCCAGGGTAGACACAATTCCCTCTTTCGGCAAGACTCAATCAGAGCCAGCCTGTTTAACGACGTCCTCGTTGAGATGAAAACACAAAACTGTGCGTCTCTTATTCACAATTCACATATTCTCTGTTATACTGATGTTACTGAAACCTCGCTCCTTCTTTACACACAACCACATTCAGATACGTCAACAGCGCATTTTATTACTTATGCTTCATAAGTCTGTAACTATTCAGTAAAAAAAGGGTCAGGTACACTGGAGATAGCCATGTTTCTTTATATAATGTTGGCCATATTCTGATTATCATAATTTTTATACATGGATTCCATCATTCTTTCAGGAAAAACTCAGGAACACCAGCAGCTGCAAGTTACAGGGCAGCCAGAGAAGATCGAAGGGAAGAGGAAGGCGAAAAGGTGCCAAAAAACACCAAAGTGCGCAAAGATAAAGAGGCCGCCTAACGCCTTCATGATCTTCTCAAATGAATGGAGAAAAGAACTGGCTGCCCTGTACCCTGCAGACAGCAACAATCAGATCAGCGTGAGGTAAGTTGTAATACAAAATGTACTTCAGGACAATTACGTGTTAATAATTTAATGTGCAGAGCATTCGTGAATGACAGATTGTCTTCAAAGATATTCGAATTCAGCGGACATGTATGATCATTGAACGTACGTGAACGATGATAAACATGGCGACGGTGCGAACCTGTAAAATTATATGTGAGAAATTTCTCGTGTTCAGAACGCGCACTTAGAAATTTGTACTTCTATTTCGTGACGACACTGATAATTGCGGTGACGATAAACTATGAAACCTTATAATTAAAAAAATATTGGCTCTTGCAAGATTCGATTCACAAAGTCAGCACTTTAAGCTGAAGGCTAATTTGCTTTCCATTGCTGGATTATAAATTTATATTTACCTTATTATAAAATGAACACAGGATATTTAGGGCAGTAGAGAAGTAGAATTCATAAGTCCGCCCGGAACTATTCTTTTACTGTAAAAGTGCAAAGATCCAAAATTGACAGAGAAAGCATGAGGTGAATTTGAAATTGGATATCTTATTTCCCTTTGCTGAAAATGTTCTGATCGTCGAGAACAGGTGAAACATTTTGCACGCCGTCATACGCCACTGCCTTTGCCTTTACCCAGCTGCAGCCCTTGGATGATGGTCCTCCGGTGCGTCCTACAAACTGCCTGTGTTCTTACAACTTCTGCTTTTCTATTTGCAGACTTGGATGTATGTGGAAGGCACTAAAAGGTGTGCAGGACGATTATTTTGACCGCGCGCGACAGGCGGCCGCGGAGCATAAGAAGAAATATCCCGGTAAGTAATTAATTCTCTTTTAACCTCAAAAAGCAGCAAGAAGCTTCCAAAAAATGTACCCGAGAATTACGAGGAAAATCACAGATTCAGATTTATTTGGGATTGACTGCTAGCGATTTTAAGTAAGAGAACTTTTCACGAGACTTTACTTTTAGCAACATATTTTAAGATTTGAGTCGATCAGAGCTGGAGTGGCAAAAGTCAACAAAAGCACAGAAGGCGTATTTTTTTCCTTATATTTCGAGTTCATTTCCTCCCAAGTCTACACTGTATCAAAATCCAGAATTTAATCATCATCCTCAGCCTCACCACCACGAAAACTCATCAAAGTCTTAAAGTGACTTCAACCTCGACACTGAGGCAGTACTTTACCCGGAAGACCTCCCTTTGATGCCACTTCAGTGTCATTAATTTTTGCTTCGTTTTAACAATCGCAATAGAAATATTAATTTTGTATTATCAGGAGCTTTCACGGCGACTAATTCGATGCCAACGTTTCGAAGAAAGATGCATTGTTCTGTTCCTGTCTTTCTGTAATATATGATTTATGAATGTCGCTGATTTTCCTTCTCTGATGTCAAATCACGAGATCACAAGCGACCGTTAACGGAATGCTGTGACCTGAATGTCATTCTTTCCGATTTCAGGTTACATCTACATCCCAAATGAGGTCCGCAAACAAAAGCGCCTCCGGGAGGAGACCCGTGATAGGAAGTTGAGACGCCAGTCAGGGAAGCGACGCTCCACCACCGCGCAGAACAGCAGCGCCCTTCCCCTCCCTATCCAGGAACATCAATGGGGAGGATTCCCAGCCACACAAGACGTCCTATCATCAGAGGTGAGTCGTCGTCGTCATTACTATTTGGACGAACTCACTCGCCTGCCATCTGCCGTCAGGTTGAAGCCTGTAATTTATATAAAAGTCCACACAACTAGAATAAGTCCAGTGTCTTTCACCTTGAGCTTCGTCACAAATTCCTTCACAACCTGCATCCTAAGAGATCGCGTGCCACGAGATATTCGCTGTACGTGTTTCCATACTTGTTACCCATAATTCCAATTGCAGTTCTGATCCAAATGTTTACTTCCTTTCCAGATTTCTGACGCAACAATAAATCCAAGTGCAATTAGTGACATGGCATTTCAAGAAATTCTGAAAGAGCTTAATTTGTCTCCTGAATATTGCCCACCCAACAACTATCTTGGATTCCCAGCCACACAAGGCGTCGCTTCGTCAGAGGTAAGTCGTCGTTATTACTATTTGGACGAACTCACTCGCCTGCCATCTGTCGCTTTCACATGGAAAACGAACAAGCGTGGAATGTCAGAGGCGAAAGATGACCAGAGTAAACTCCCGATTGCCGCTGTTTGTAAGAGCGCATTGCAGTGGATTTTATTTAGGAGATTCCACTATTTAAATCCCTGAAACTCTGCTCTACGTTTTAAACATTAATTTATCTGTTTTCTGTTTCTTTAAAAATAAACTGGCTGTGGACAGGAAATATATGTTACAAAAAGTTTATATTTATAAGGACGTTAATTATGCACACTCACCATTTTTCTTGACCTACGAGAATTACGTCATTTCCTACTTGAGCACTGAAATCTCCTATAATTAAACTTTTACTCCTGTTAGCCATTTCTGTTGGGTTTACATCAAAATCCTCTGTCACATTTTCACCAGATCCCATTTGGAAAGCGTGCATCTGCAAAATATCCACATTAATTTCCATCGTACTATTATATCGCATGTCGTATCAATACTTTGTTTCATTGGTTGCAGCCCACTGATCCACCACTTTCTGAATTTCAGGAACAAAACAGAAGCAGCGAATATGAACTGCCATTTGACGAATGGTTACTGGACGCTGACCTTCAGCAGTTCATTAATGATGAGGTTAGTGACAACTCTCCTTTGGATTACAACAATTACGTGGGCCGAACACTGATTCGTGAAAGCATTTGACCTATTTCCAGCCCTCCTGAAAGTAAAGTAAAGTTTGTCCCACTGTGCGCCATGTAGGCGTTTTGAGTGAGAGGGGGTATAGCTCCTCTCTTCCTTGACCTTGGCACTAGATGGGGGGCTTTACCCCCGGGAAAGGACCCCGGTACCCATTGTAGAGGAGGCTGGGTGGGCCCCAGAGCCAGTCTGGACGCAGAGGCTAGAGGAAAAATCCTCTGCCCCTGTCGGGGATCGAACCCCGGCAGCTAGTCACTATACTGACTGAGCTATCCCGGCTCATAGCCCTCCAGAAGTTACCCCAAAAACTGCTGAATCAGGTTGAAGCCTGTAATTTATATAAAAGTCCACGCAACTAGAATAAGCCCAGTGTCTTTCACCGTGAGCTTCGTCACAAATTCCTTCACAAGTTGCACCCTTAGAGATGTGTTTCTATACTTGTTACCCATTGTTTCAGTTGCTATTCTGATACAAATGTTCATTTCCTTTCCAGATCCCAGAAATGAACAATGAGCAATATGCCCCCATTTGGGAAGATATCCTGAATATTCTGAATTCAGAAGATTTTAGTATTTAAATACTTTGATTCTTTTTAGAAAATATGTTACAAAGTTTTTTTGTTAAATCGTTTTAGTTAAATAGTTAAATCGTTTTAGTTAAATAGTTTAATCGTTTTTGTTAAATAGTTCAATTATTAATTTTTTGTAAAATAGTTGTTTTTAAATAGTTAAATTGTTCAGTTTTTGTTAAATAGTTAAATTATTAATTTTTTGTAAAATAGTTGTTTTTAAGTAGTTAAATTGTTCAGTTTTTGTTAAATAGTTAAATTATTAATTTTTTGTAAAACAGTTGTTATTAAATAGTTAAATTCTTTAGATTTTGTTAAACACTTAAATTATTAAATAGTTTCTAATTAAATATGAATTATATATTTAAGGATATTAAATAAAAAACATGTTCATAAAATTCTCTGTTGTTATTTTGGCAAAGTAATATTTCAACGAACTTGTCGCCCTCATTGCACTAGTGGTTAATGTGGTCACCACTGGACTCAAGATACGCGGGTTCAAATCCGGCCAAGGTCGGTGGATTTTTAAAGGGTGATAAAAATCCATAGCACAACTTCCTTCGGAGGGGAATTAAAGCCGGCGGTCCCATGCCTTAGATTTAGGGCACGAAAAAGCATGAACGAGATGTTTCGTAAGCAAAACTCGCTGGCCACATATCTCCTGATTCCTACTAGATGGCTCTAGCAGACAAAAATAAGGACTGATTAGAAATTGTGTGGAGGCAGTGGGCTGGTCACTCACTACTGGCAAATGCACACTTCGAAAAGACCAGGAAGACAGAATACTTTAACTTGGTACCACAAAACACGAGTATGTGTACTGAAACAATTAGTAACAATATTCTGATGTGGGGGAACATTTTTTATTCCAACATTCTCAAGGTAACAAATCATCGCTGCTACTTACACTACATGACTGAAACTTCGGGCTCTGAATGCATGTTCTTGTAGGAGATCCAAAACAACCCAGAAGGCTCAAAATTTTAATCACTTTTCGCTTATGTAAGACATGCTTAATTTGGCCCACAGTTTAACAACGCACTCCTCTGCATTTGTCTTATTACCAGACATATTTCGTTCTATGTAGGATTTGAGGTTGTGATGATGCAAGCAATTTTTACTTTTTATTTTATCATACAAGTATCAAAACCTAGCTCAGTGTTCTGCCAACATCTCTCTGGAGTCAGCTTGATTGTGTATAAATATAAACAATTAGTCCTATTTAATGACCGTAATATAAAATAATGATTTTCTGGCTTGCCACTTTGAAACGCAAGATCTAAATTCACAACACTTACAGCATCATCATGGTACTACAAACTAATTATTCCGTGCTGACATCAAAGACACAAGTTATTTGAATACGCAAAATCAAATTAACACGCTCTGGCATTGCATAATGCAAATAAAAATATTAAAAAATTGTGAATATAAGAAAAAGAAAGGTCTTTACCATTCTCTTAAACACAACAAAGGTTGACCTCAACATGAACTGAAGAAGAGGTGAACTGTACCAAAATCACTCACAAACTGGAATTATCATAAACACAATTGCAGTGATGTAAGTTTACGTGTTTATAAACACTGGAAGACCATTTGAAGTTTGTGGAAAATAGATAAAAATGTTATTCAATGTCTTTTAGAAAAACTATTGTCAAGAAGAAAATTCATGGAGAAACTAAAAACATTAAAACATGGGAGACATTACCAACCTATATAAAACCCTAAGAGCGAATGAATATAAGGAACACAATATGTACACTGGGAACTTTTGTTTTGCAATATCATTTTTACCCGTGGTTAACAGCTTGCAACAATCTGAGAGAAACTGATTTGCTGGTCATAATTGATCTTCCAAAAATGTTTAAATGTTTTGGATTTCGGGGGCCTTTAACAAACTTATGACTTACATGCTTCACGAAAAGAAAAGAAAAACACGAATCTTACGCCAAACATGTACAGTACATGCAGGTCATTCTTTATTTAAGTCTCCAAAGAAATTATGAGCTTCTGGAGATCCAACTTGCATTTAGTAGTTCAGAATATAATAAAGGAATTTATAAAAATTAAGAAATATTGAAATGGGTGACATGACTTGTCTGCTGCCAGTTCAAGAACTACCATTTAGAGGTCATGAATTATCTGAGTTGCCCCTTGACAGAAGTATTTGTAAAGAATATTTTGAACATTATGAACCTCTGCTGAATGACCTTTTGCTAAGGCACATCTCTGGCCATTGAAAATAATTTGTTAAAAGCCCTCCATGAAGTGTTGCTAGTTGACATTTCAAGACAAATTCAGGAACCACCTAATATTGGATGAAACTTCTCATTTTCATTTTGTCATGAGGTACATTCATGATAGTAACAGGTCTTTCTGCTCAAACCATTTCTCTCTGTGTTCGCAAATTCTTACATTTTGGTTCATACATTACAGACAGGTCTGGGTATAGATTTTATTCACAAAATAAGAGAAATTCAAAGTCACGTGCAAAATGAACATGACACACTTCTCAATTTTCTAACAAAAACCAGGGAAATGAAGAAGGCAAATCCTGACACAGAAAATTCTGCAGAAGAGAAGTACAGAAAACTTTTCTACAAAATTACTGCTACTACATAAGTGAGAAATTTTACATACATAACTTTAAGGCTGCCTTTCCTGAACAGCATACACAAAAACTGCCCGTGTATTTTTTACATTCTATTCTTCATGAAAACCTTGAAACCAACAGTAGTCCAAGCTACTGATATTGTTGAAAATAAGCCATAGCACTGAACGGGACAAACCAACAAATTAAGCAGACATCACACAAAATATCATTGCTGGGTAAAAACTCAGAGCACTGAGAAATAAACAGTCCATTCTTCTCTGTCATTCCAGCGAATGGTGCATGACGGCACAATCCTTGTGTTTTAAGTCACTAAATTCAGTAACCGATACTCAGACGAGAACAAAAATATGATCTGAGACTGTTGAAACCATAAGTATTGCAACTGTGTTTGTCGGCATAACTGTAAGTGGTTACACAGGCGGTTGAAATTAACGGATAATGATTAATTGATTGATTACATAAATCTATATTTACCTTATTATAAACTGAAGACATGATATATAGGCCACGAAGGCATACTATGAGCCTGAAGTTCTCTTTGTAATTTTTATATTCTTGCATTTGACCTATTTCCAGCCCTCCCTCCGACTTGTAAATTCCGTGCAGATGAAAATCACACGACATAAAAGTTACAACACCAGGTCAGGTTATGACAGGTAGATGAAACAGAGGGTAAAACAGAAGTCACCCCAAAAAATGCTGAATCAGGTTGAAGCCTGTAATTTACATAGAAGTCCACGTAACTAGAATAAGTTCAGTGTCTTTCACCATGAGCTTCGTTACAAATTCCTTCAAAACCTGCATCCTTAGAGATCGCCTACCACGAGATATTCGCTGTACGTGTTTCCATACTTGTTACCCATAATTCCAGTTCCTATTCTGATCCAAATGTTTATTTCCTTTGCAGAATCCAGAAATGGCCGACATTGAATTTGCGTCCTTCATTGAAGAAATAATGAATCTGCCCCTTCAGTTACGTAGTTTGTAATTAAAAGGTTAAATAGGTTTACTTAAATAGATACATTCCTTTAGTTAAGTAGTTACTTTGTTTTATTTAAACAGTTAAAGTTCACATATTGTATATTTCAATTCATTTATTAAAGTGCTTGACAACAGCCAAAAAGGCCAATAACAGCCAAGCACTAACAACAATACAGACATTACAATACAAAAGCAAACAAACAATGAACTGAAAACATAAATGTACAATATTGATTTATTGCATAATAACTAATAAGTAAAAAACTAAATGTTATAGACAAGTAAAGTAATAATTAAACTAAAAACAGTTTAATTTTGGACAAACAACATACACAATAAAATGTCATACTAAGTAAACAATAAAAAACCATGATTATTGTTTAAAAAGCTGACTGACCTCAGCAAGCAAAATGCAATCTTTGTTAAAGATGTCGATGGTCCTACAGACTGCATTGGCAGCAGAAACACTTCTGGCAGAGGGACTGGCCTTGAAATTACGTTGTACAGTAAAGGTAGAATAGTCTCTGATAGACCTAGTAGGTATGCAGAGACTAACTGTATCAAAAACAGATGAGCAACTAATTTTGCCTTTAAAAACATTGATTAGGAAAAGCGCATCCAAAAGCCTCCTCCTTAAATGTAAAGATAAGAAATTTAATCTAACTAATATTTCATCATAATTATAGGCACAAACGCCATTAAAGAATCTAGCATAACATAGAGCTACAAATTTCCTTTGAATCCTTTCCAATTTAAAGGAATCAGTATTAGTAATAGAGTTCCAAACAACAGAAGCATACTCAATTTTGGAACGGACTAAGGTACTGTACAAGACCAAAAGGCTATCAACAGTGGAGAAGGAAGAAGTAATGTACCGAATCAAACCTAGCATTTTCAAGCTCTGTGATAATATATAGTTGATATGCTGGTGAAAATAGAGCTTACAGTCCAGTAGAACACCGAGATCTTTAACACAATGGGAGCGTGCCACCAGGTTGTTACACAATTTGTAATTAAAATAAATACTGTTTGTCTTCCGGGTGAATGATATAACAGTCGTTTTACTTAAATTAAGTTGCATCCCATTCACAAGACACCAATTTTGCACTCAATGGATGTCGTCCTGCAACAGTTTGCAGTCATCAACATTGCTGATACTCCGATACATCTTTAAGTCATCAGCAAATAAAAGGCACTGTGAATTATGTATGGAGTCGCAGATGTCATTAATGAATATATTAAACAGTAAGGGGCCTAGGGTGGAACCCTGAGGCACTCCACACTTAACACGATAAGGATACGAAAGAGTTCCAGATACACGAACAAAAGATTGCCTGTCAGAAAGATAACTATGGAACCAATCAACATAACTGGGTGATAGTCCAAAGTTTCTAAGTTTCCCAAGAAGAATATTATGAGGGACTAAGTCAAATGCTTTAGTAAGATCAAAGTATACCGAATCTGTTTGTCCTTGAGTACTAACTGAAGGTAAAACGGAATTAAGGTAAGTAACCAAATTTGTTGCTGTGGAATTAAATTTACGAAAACCATGCTTTGAGGGATTTAATCTGTACTTAAAATTTTTTTGCAAATGATCATAGACAATAAATTCAAATATTTTTGAAAAGTTATTAAGAATAGAGATGGGTCTATAATTACTAACAATGGAACTGTTGCCTTTTTTAAACACAGGAACAACAGCTGTTTCTTTCCACAGGGACGCAAAGGTGGCACTAGTTACACTTAAATTAAAAATATAGGTTAATAAGGGAGTGAAAATAACCCTTAATTACTAACGAAGGAATTCCATCTAACCCCACACACTTTGAGGGTCTGAGGCGCTTGATCGCCTTGCTAACTTCAGCAGGAGAGATAGGAGCGGCGGGCAAAAAATCAGAAGTAAAAGTATCGGTATTAGTGACGGACTGGCAAGAAGTGTTAAAAATTGATTCAAAATGCGTAGCAAATTCATCAGCAATGTGTTTCGGGTCACTGACAAACTGATCACCAATTTTTAGCTGAATGAAGGAGTTATCTTTTCTTTTGAAATTTGAAACGTGTTTCCAAAAATGCTGAGGGTGAGTTTTAAGACTGTCATCAACAGACTTTAACCACCGCCGCCTATCAGACTTGATGGTAGCCTTAACTAATTTACGAAAGTGTGCAAAGTTGGAGTAATGTAATAATAATAATAATAATAATTCATTTCATTTCATTTATTAGAGTGCTTGGCAACATCCAAAAGAGGCCAATAACAGCCAAGCACTAACAATAAACATAAACATAACAATACAAAAACAAACAAACAATAAACTAAATATATAGATGTACAATATAATAATGATAATATATCAATTCATTAATTTGTTACAAAATAATCAACAAGCAAATGAGCTGAATAATATGCCTAGGTATATAATAATTAAATTAAAAACAGTTAAATATAAATAATACATACAAAATGAAACTTTAGTAAAAAAAAAGAAAAGAAAAGAAAAGGAAATTGGCTAAATAAAATGCCCAAGAAAAATATTCTCCTTGTTAAAAATGTTGATGCGCTGACAGACTGCATTCGCAGCAGAAGCACACCTAAACAAGGAACTAGCTTTAAGACTACGATAAACAAAGAAACGAGAAGTAGTCCCTAATGGATCGGAGGGTACGCACAAAGAAACTGAATCAAAAACGGATAGGCAGCAAATTTTACCTTTAAATATATTAATGAGAAAGAGAGCATCAAGATGGCTCCTCAGCAGGTGCAGTCAAAGAAAATTTATCCTCACTGAAACGTCTTCATAATTATAGTCACTTAGGCCATTAAAAAATCTGGCGTGACATAAAGCAGCAAATTTCCTTTGAATTCTTTCAACTTTGGTAGAATCACTGGAAGTAATAGAATTCCAAGTAACAGATCCATACTCCAATTTAGACCAAACAAGACTATTGTATAAAAACCAATAAGCTATCTAAAGTAGAAGTAGTACCTAATTAAATTTAGCATTCTATCTAGTCTAGCAATAAGATGTTTCAGTCTTCTTGGCAAGAACTGCTATAAAATTAATGAAACTTCACCACGAGACCCAGCTATAATAAAACATTTATGCAACTGGTTTATCCAGACAATGAATGAAGATTAACTGACCCACAAGTATTGTTCTTTTCTGACAAAGCCTGGTTTTACTTAATTGGACATATGAACACACAAAATAACTGATTCTGGTAGTCAAAAAATTCCCTCATTTCATGGGCTATCACTTTTTCATATAATACTTTTGACCAACTTCCACGTATGCCTAATTATATAAAATTTCTAAACTTTAAAATGGAACCATATACTGTACAGTATTTATAATTTCATTATCACTGACCTCTCTAAACACTTTATGCAAAGTGTAGAGAAAAAAAGGTTTATATGCACGTAAATGAGTAAATAAATTATTTAAATTTGATCATTTGTCATGTAAATGTGCAGTAATAGTGATTAAATATCACTTATGAATAATAACTGACAATCATGTACAATTCTCTGCTAGCGATATTCTATAATTGCAGGTCATTATTGATAATAATATAATGGCAAGAAAAATTATACAGTAAACTGAGACAAAAAAGGTGAATGAATCACTGGGTCCTACGTCCAAGAAGCCTAAAGTTTAATTTGTGAACATATGGAATTATCTCTATTTGAGAATTTTTTTTTAAGAAATACTCTTATTGCTGACTTCCTTTACTGATCAATTCTTCTTCTTCTTCTTATTCTTTTAAGAATCTTTTATTCCTTACCTGCATAAAATTTTAAGATCATGTGAAAATATCCCACATGTGCTTCCTACATAATAAACTATCCATTGCATTAAAATATTCTAATATCTGATAATACAAATTTAACAAACATCAGAATTTACTACATCTAGATATAGATAAACATATTTCTAATTATAAAATATAGGCTATTAGAATTTCATAAGTATTTTTCTTTTCAACCCCTGATGACTTAATGGTGAATATGATCCTGTAATTTTGTGCCATGCCTGTGGAGGAGTGGAAGACTGCATACCTTTTTGGTATTGTGAAGAATCTGCGACAGGTGTCTGAAGCATTCTAGTTCTTGCTTTAGGCCTCGAAGGAAGAGGACTGGACCATCTGAAAGTTACAAGACATATAATTAAAATGTTTTACCTTCTTAATGTCCATTCACAAATTCTGTCCACCATTTCCACTTCTTTGTAATTCAACTTTATTTTCCATAGACATTTAGTTTAAAATTTGAAAAACATGTCTTCTTGTTGATGAAAGACTCGGGTTACAAGCCGCGTCAGGTGGCTGAATGGTGAATAGACCATATCTTCTGCCAACGTTTCGAAAACAACCCCTGCTCTCATCCTCAAGGCTGCTGCGTAACAAATCTGAGCCCTGAGGATGAGAACACAGATTTCTCTCACAATGTTGGCAGAAAATATGGTTCATACACCATTCAGCCACCTGACATGGCTTGTAACCTGAGAGTCTATCATGAAAGCTTCACTTTATACATGTCTTCTTGTTATTATCCATATGCACATACGAGAAACTCTACTCTGACAAAAAGGAGTTTTACAAAACTTTCTGCGTTTATCGAAATACAAGAAAAATATTAAATCAATTTAACAATCAGAAACTTCAAAGCGGAACATAACAGAAATATTATTAAAGCTGAAACCATGATCTTGTAAGCATAATTACACAATTTAACAATCCATTTCCACATGAACATTCCAAACAAGATATTTACTATTTAGTTTGAAAGTGAAAACAGATGAAATACTATGGATGGCTAGGAACGTGTTCATAATTCTTTTTTAATTTAATTAATATTGTGTACAAAGATAATACAAATACAAACAATGGACAACAAATTGAACTTGTACACTTCATACAACATAGAGTACTATGGATTGTCCATGGAAAATGCAGTACATACAAAAATTTAATGTTAAATTTTCTGGGAACCATAAAAGTTGGAATTATCGTAAATGTCATTTTGATTTATTACTGACTAATTTTATTTACATTAGACACATTACTTACATGGCTCTCACACTTTCAGAGTACAGCAAAACCAAATGTCGCCATCTATAAATGTTAGGATATTCTATAGGGTCTATATTTAAGCCATCCAATGCCTGCATTACAGTGGCATCCAACTTGGTAGGTGAGTCACTAGAAAAAAAAATTATATTTCAATAAGACTATTTTGTGCTCATATACTTAGTATTCTGGGCACTCTTTAAGGTGGTTACAGATTTTTCATCATTAGATCTAAATGTTGCTAACCACATATAAGACTACATGGCAGCACAGGCGTTTGAAAATTACAAGATGAGGAAACAACAAAATACAGCTTCTAGCAATCATTACCACTTTAAGTGATTAAAATTTTACTGTCTACAAAAATTAGGTAACAATTAGTGTGTTTGGGTACTTCACTGTCAGATAAATATTTCATGAATGACAAACTGCTGACAAGGCAAATATGAATTCTATGCAGCGGGCAAAAAAACTTTCCCCAACATTTTGGTTAAATAAATGTAGCAGCAGTAGTGGGTAGAAAAATTATTCTACTCTTTGCTTTATGTGACATTCAGTATTTACCCTTGTATAAAAACATCTGGCCATTCGTCTGGTGTTAACATTTCAGCGTCATCGTCATCATCATCATCGCAGTATGAATGTACTTCATTTCTGCTGAGTTTTTCAGGTGTTGATGGTGGTGTGAAATATTCATCATCATCATCATCATCTGGAATACAAATAAAACTCACATGCATAAGACATGATCTGTTAGAGGCTACCATCTATACATTTCATAAAATTATATGGTCAGAACCCCTACATTCTGTAAATTACAACTAGTCCCTTCAGGTCTTTATACAGGGCTAATCTAAATGATGTTCCCGATTTGAAACACGTTACTCACGTTTAATGAAATTCAGATGCACAAAATTGGTACCGATGGAAAGAAAAACTTTCCAAGATTATGTTGGTATACTTCGCGGCCGCATAGTAACACTGTTCGCCGCCAGGGGCGATATGACAGAAAATTACTGCCAACGAAGGCAGAGGAGCCTTTTGTGTCCTGGATTTCCACATTCACCGGACCTGACGCCCTGTGATTTTTTTCTGTAGGAGTTCATCAAAGATATTCTTCGTGCCACCCTCACCACAGACCTTGCCAGAAGCCATTACAGCAATCGATCATGATATGCTGCAACGTGTCTGGGAGGAACTCGACTACAGGCTGGATGTGTGCCGAGTTACCAAGGGGGCTCGCATTGAACACCTGTGATGTACTGAAACAAAACTTGGAGAGTTTCTCTTTCCATTGGTACCAATTTTGTGCATCTGAATTTCATTGAACGTATTATTTCTTTCATATCGTGAACATCACTTAGACTAGCCCTGTATTCCACTAAACCAGGGGTTCTTACCCTTTTTCGCTGGCATACCACTAATTCTAATTTAACACACTAAATGTACCAGTAACCAAATTCATTCAGGGAAATCTTATTTATGTTAATATTATCTTCTGCTTTTCTTACTTACTTCGCATACCACCAGTGGTACGTGTACCACAGGTTGAGAAACGCTGCACCATACAATATTCAGTCTCCAGCACTTATATTAGCATAAATTCACATTTTAAAAAGACATGTACATAAAAACACGCATCAGAAATCTTACCTTCTGAAAACTCACCACCTGATGATATGTATGTCATTTGATGTAACTTATTAGTTTCTGAATTATATGTCTGTCTCTTTTTAAAGCTGCTCACTTTCAGATTACAGTGTGTTTCATGAATGGAACCTTCCATCTCACTAATTCTTGTACTATCACACTGCTGGTCAGAATCTAGTGGAAAGTACATAATTAATTAGCTTCATTATTTATTATAATGTACAATATGCTAATAGGATCAACAATAATGAATATGAGGAAGGAGATCAATTGTAACAGTAACTATATTGTCTAAAATCCCCTGAGTGTCACAGAAGAAGAATAGAATGCAATGGTATTTACAGCATTCACAGCACCATCTACAGAAGTAAAATATTGGTACTGCTAAAAATCTCTTTTTAGACATTCTAAACTTGTATGATTTTTCAAGAACAAATTGATTCTACAAACTCCACTCACTGGAAAACCTAACACTTGGAGGACTTATGTTTTCAAGAAAGAGACCAGTATATGCAACGAGTATAGGCGTGAATGGATAAGAATTTGATTTGTTACAAAGGTCGCTCAGTTACATTTGGGAGTGTCAAAGACTTCAACCTACATCACATGAACTGATTCCAACAAAAAATCTGTAATTCTCCTGCTTCATATTTGGGGCATATGATTTAAATCTTAGCCTGGAGACTAGTTATCCTAAGGTTTTTCATGGTTTTACTCAGGACTTCCCTGCAAATTCTGGGATCAGACCATATCCACCTTCTTCCATATCCTTTCAAATTCATTATTCATTACTCATCTCATCATTTGATGCTAAGTAATCTCAACTACTGACAGTATCATTAAATAAACCACAAATAAATAAATAAATACATACATAAACAATTTTTAGTCACATTCAGCATTTACTTACTTTAGTTCAGGGGTTCAAATAATGAAGAATTATCACTAGATGGAACTGAAATGGTGATGGATATATATTTATTTTCAGTGCTTTGTTAATCCCCAAGTATCACTACATTTTTAAGGTGGAATAAAGGTACCTTACATAAACTAATATAATTTCTACAAATAATAAATAAAATTAAATTCTACATTTATTTTATGCAAACAACGTAACAAATATGCACTCACCATTATCTTCTACAAATGTAAGTCGTCTTGTAATTCCATCTGATGAAGATTGTGTGTTAGCTTTGTCAGATGTAGACCGCACATGATTTCTCTTGAAGGACCAACCTTTCCTAGCATTTCTCATAAAATTATGATTTTGTCTGAAGCATAAGCACTGTGAAGCATCAGACCAAATCCTCATACATTCTTCTTCTGTTCGGACATGGATATCTTTCTTAGCACCACTGGTTTTGTCTGTGTCTTTACCATTTCCTTGTATTTCTAAGGCGCAAAGAATATACTCGGCAATACATTTTACCTGATTACGTTCACAATTGGTTTTTCTTTGGTGTTCAGCATATGCATGTGCATCACGGTAACATACGCTCACATCATCCTCTTCATCTGAATAAGAACATGACAATGGGGAAACCGTAGATTGAAGACCAGACACGACAAATTCCAGTTCATCACTAGTAAGCTCAATAAGCTTTGCTGCTACAATTACGGCGATTCGAGAGTGAACGAGATTAAAATCGACAGATGCGAATCTGGCGTCATCTTTAAAACTGCTGACAAGATCTTGGAGATGCCTAATTTCTGGATCAAGCATGTCAGGCACTGAATCACTAACCTGTACACTACGACCAACAACCGCGAGTCCATCAAACATTCGTTTAGCGAACACACAACAAGATTTTTCTACACATAAGAATGGGCTAACACCTGGATTCAACAGAGTTTCATCTTCCATGCCAGCATTTGCATCCACTTTTCGATGACTGTACACATTTGATTTGGTCTTAAACGCATTCTCTACTAGTGGTTTAACTGGACTGGTGTCAGACAGACTGCACGCTTTAAAAGCAAGGCACAGATTTGACACTGGACTAATCTCATCATCAACTGACTGATTTTCACTATACTCTGTTAAAGATGATACACAACCACTCACTACACATTCTGAACTATCATAACACTCCTTGGTTGAATATGGTTTCTGTGCAGCCTCCTCAAATCTGTTCTTCAGATAAGCCTCAAGTTTCTGAAGCCCATCCTCAGAGGCCAAATTTGTAAATGTATCAAGAAATGGCCAATATTCATTCCAACCAACCCTGAATTCCTCAGCCAGGTCCCTGTAAGAAATCACAGGCACAAAATATATTATACTTTCGGGCAAAGTAAAGCAGATATTTTCTTCCTTTGCATTATGCTTCATGGTCAACAGTTTCTTTGGCCAATAACATCAAGCTACTAACTGAAACTGTTTGAGCAGGACACCATTCTACTACTAAAACAAATATACTAATATTATTTCATGTGAAAATTTCTTGCATCCCATTATTTTTATATGGAAAAACTGAGGAACACTGTCAACAAAACTGAATGAATAATAAGAGGCAGAGAAACAGCATCAAGTAGAATAAAACACGCATCTAAATACAGAAAGATAAAATGGAAGGAAAGAATAAATGGCCTTGTAATTTACCATCAACAATGCTTGATATTACTTATGATTGGCTGATGTGTGAGTAGTGGAGTCAGCATTTTCCTGTCAAACAGACTGCCTCGTGAGGTTCTAAATTTTAAAATCTATACATTCAGTAACAGTAACATATCATTTTGCTTCATAATCTAAACTTCATTTGAAATTACATATGCACAATATTCGCTTTTAGAGGTTAACTGGGACGTGCAAGGCTAAAGGTTCATATGGGGCACCAAATACTCTTGCCCTTTCTCAGGTCATGGTGCATTTATCTTATAATACATAAGAATATAACTGTTTGTTGAGTAAAATAATTTCTATATTTGAAGCTCTGACTTCAAGAACCACTTAGATTTGGGCAAACAGTGTCTCACTAAAGCAAAGTGAAAGAAACATAAGCTTGAAGTCGTCCTTATCTCCCACCTGCCAACTCTTTCTAATCCTTTCTCAACATCCAGCAGTCTAAATGCATGACAACTCAGACTTCCTGTATATGCCTGTCTGCAGGCATTCTGCTTTGGAGTCCGAGGCATCCGAGGAGGAGTCTTCCACTTCTTCCGGAACACGATTGCTTTTTCATGATTCATTGGTCCTGCATAAGCCCGGATTTCCATCCTTCCATTAAGTGGATCAGCTTTTAATACCTGATGAATAAACATTTTAAAAACATTTTAGAACAAACAGTAAATTAATAGAATGACGTCTCCTCTGATGATGAGCCATGTTTGTATGAAGTTAATTTTCTGCATTTCACAGACTGTGTCTGCCTCCAACACCAGAGACTGACAGGTTGATTTCATTGGTGATTGGGTGGGTGTAGTATAGATATATATGCACTGTCAGCTCATGGAGCCCAGTCTCCTTGATCAAGAATGGACCAAGGGGACAACAGTAGGTGGTGTATGGCGATCACCCTACCTAAAAGGACACAGTCCCTAGATTATTTCCTATAGAACTGAAAACTGAAACACAAAGACAAATAAATTCAGAAGGCATTCAAAATATAATAAAGTCAAGATACAATTAAATAATGGAAAACAGCTATTAAGCACATAAAAACAGAACGTCTACAAAAAAATTCAAAAAAGCTTTAATCAAGGTGTTTTGAGAGGAACACATTTAATCTGTACTCTTCAATGCGAGGCAATATGATGACAAAAAAAAAAATTGTGACAAAACATTTCACGTTAAGTAAAAGATTTTACAAACTGTTATATTTGATAGTTTTGGTTACATATGAAGTACACACACAATACATGAGACAGAACATATAAACCTCCTTGCATCCATCAAATAAGCAGTGTGTGGGGTCTAAACATGGTAACAGAAGTAACTGTCAACATTCCTGCTAGAAATGAATCTCCAGACATCCTGTGAACACCCTGAATTGTCCCAGCTTCACTTTGAAAACTACCAGCTCTGATATGAGAGAATTCTCTGACTAATTTAAATTTCTCGACAGGACCCTGCATAGTGAATACATGTGTAAAAACAATTTATTACCAACCAGAGGGCAAGCAGGAGAGAATGGATCACCAACAGTAGGCTGTACAGAATTATCCTCTGATCTAAGTACAGGAACATAAAACATGTCATCCAGTAAATTTGACAGTTTTTGCCTTAGACTTTCATCTGGAGAGGAAACACGACTGCAGATAACCTGGAAAAAAAGAAGAAGGAGAAATCATGAGTATGGTAAGTAAGATAGAAATAACGTTATGTACATATAACGGGTTACAGGAAGTAGCCACACTATTTTAATTGTTTCAGCTATGTAAAATCCTACATCTCAGCAAGCAGACTGGTCCTCTGGCAGCACTCCACATTTGTATTAGGGAGGTTAGCTAGTTTGAATCTTGACCAGTCTAATGACTATCTGGATTGTCATTTTTCTGTTTGTGAGTCTCTCCAGGCAATTTCATGGAACTGACATAAGCCATGACAGACTCTTATCTATTCACAATTCATAATTATCGTCACATCACATTCAATTATATCAAATTTCTAAACTTTAAAATGGAATCATATACTGTATATATATATATATATATATATATATATATATATATATACATATATATAATAATTTCATTATCACTGACATCTCTAAACACTTTATGCAAAGTGTAGAGAAAAAAAAGGTTTATAAGTACGTAAATGAGATCCTTGGTAAAACTCTAAAAGAAAGGCCTTCACAAATTCTTACAAACAATATTTTAAAATGTCAATGTGCTAAATACTTTATGATATACTTAATTTAATTTTTTATGAAAATCAATAACACTGGGTGTGAAATAAATTTCTGGGTTATATTATCACTTTTTTAACAAACTGAGAAATATTTTGGACCAACTAACTCCAAGGTAGAGGAATTTTCCTTACAAATTTCTGTCATTCAAATAGTCAAAAAAATTCCCTCATTTCATGGAATTTGATGCGCCATCACTTTTTCAAATAATACTTTTCACCAACTTCCACCTATGCCTTGACCTCATGTCTTACGGTTTCCCAAACAAAACTTTGTACATATTTCTTGATTCTCCCATCATACTACATTACCAACCAATCACATTCTTCTTAGTTGAAGCACAGAGAATAACATAAATATTTTATAACAAGTACTCACTCCTGAAGAATACTGTGATGTATATATGATAATGAAAATACATGTTACTTGCATCTCTTGGTGTTTGTCCATATTTATTCCTCGAATGTCTATCACATTGTGGATAAGACACCAATACATCTACAACTGAAAGAGCTCCCAATTTAACTGCAAAATGTATCGGAGTCTCATTGAGGGCCTTATCAGGAGTATTCAGGTAAAGATCCAACAAGATACGAGCTCGGTCCTCACAGTTGGCAGCATCATCATCTCCATACAGCAACTGAATAAATGCAACATTGCTCACTGTCTGTAGAATTAGATCACATATTTGTGCGTCACAAACCTTGGCTGCTACATGCATTGCGTTATACCGTGAGCCTTCCTAAACCCGGAAAAGACAAAGAAACAGTAAATAAATTATTTAAATTTGATCATCTGTCATGTAAATGTGCAGTAATAGTGATTAAATATCACTTATGAATAATAACTGACAATTATGTACAATTCTCTGTTAGCGATATTCTATAGTTGCAGGTCATTATTGATAATGAATAGATTATTCACTTTTACCGTCAGGCAGAACAAAGCATAATGATTTATAAGTTTATAGAGTAAATTACAGCTAACGTAAAATAAATAAATAACATATAAATTAAAGACTGTGATACATCTTAGTGTAGTTCCCAGTGGAATTAAGGTTGAAAATACCCAGAAAAAATGGTAAATCCCCATAAGAGTTGAAATCAAAGAAGAACATGGATGTTCTTCTCTGTTTTACATTTGGATCTCAAGATAAATGTCAAAGAACAACATTGACTTTTATTTTAATAAAAATGCACAGCAAAGCACACTCCAGTTCACACACTGCTGCTTGCTGGGAAAATCTTGAATATTGCTTCCTCAATATTCTCTTTGATTTATTTTATGCATTTTGTCTTTCAAGCTACCCCATAAATAAAAATCACACAGTGTGAGGTCTGGGAAACAAGTTGGTCATAAACTTTCATTAATACATTTTTCAACAAACATGTCAGTTACTGTGGCCACAGAGTTACCGGTTGTGTTCCCTTTACTGAATCCTGCTGAAAGTAACCATACACTTTCCTTTTTTTAATGAACTTAAGGAAAATCCTTTTCAAAATCTAATTAACATAACTTCCTGAGTGAAGACTATCCATAAAAGAAAAACTGAGACAATTATTCACCATACACTGATTCCACACCAAACACCAACTTCTCGATTTTGAAGCAGAATATAATGAAGGACTCCAGGGTATTTTGAGCACCAGAATCAGTTATTTTGTGTGTTCATATGTCCAATTAAGAAAAACCAGGCTTTGTCAGTAAAAAACAATACTTGTGGGTCAGTGAATCTTCATTCATTGTCTGGATAAACCAGTTGCAAAAATGTATTATTATAGCTGGGTCTCGTGGTTGTTACAGAAAAAGGTGAAGTTTCATTAACTTTATAGCAGTTCTTGCCAAGAAGACTGAAACATCCTATTGCTAGACTAGATATACCAGTGATTTCTTGACAAATGCTCTAATCTTGCAATAGTATAATCAAGTTTCTCTTCTCTTTATTTTCTTATGCAATTCTAACACATTCCTTTGAATGTATTAACGAAACCTTGGGGAAATATCAACACCAGATAATTTTTGTTTAAGTTCTCTGTGATATATACATAAGCTAAATTGGTTTTTTACATAATTATCCAAATACAAAATAACAAGCCTGTATCTTGAACACACAAATAACAGAGGGAAAAAAAACAAAAACATTACTCATGCCAGTTTTCATAACCCTATCTTAACCCATGGACTTAAATTTTTTTAACAAGCATGGTTTCTGTATATAATCGCCCATACAACAGCCTGGATTTCATTTAGTCATTCATAGATGGCTCCCAACTACACATATAAAAATAAAAGAAACACCTAACTTCAAAATCCCTGCTTCTGATGCTCACTCTTAATGTTGTGAAACCATTTTATTGCACAGAATGTTTTGGTAGGGCAGTCTGATTTATTTTTTGTGTATGAAAAGAGCATTAAAATCAGTGATGACCGAGTTAGGAATTCTATGTAGAATACTAACACATACATTTCAAAACTACTTATAAGAATGCAACCTGCATACCTGAAGAATGGCTGGAGTATCTCCACTACTCACTAGGTAACGAGGATTACACCAGATGGTATTTGTGAATGTAAGAGTGTCACCACATTCTATCACTTTCCTCAGCCAAACCAAATCCTGGGATTTAGGTGCTTTGAAAGGACTTGGTTTTTCACCTATTACAGGACTGCTGGTTTCTAAATTTGGAACTACAATTTCAGGAGCTTGAACTGCAAATTCCACAGCCTCCTGTCTTGTCTTAAAGGAATTAAACCTCGCTTCCTTGTATTTTTTCACAATTTTCAGTGCTTCTGATTTGTCATTATAGACATGCAGAGTGTCTGAAAAATGAAGCAAAAATGTTTATATATACAAATGATGCATAAATCTGTCAATGGAAATTCAACAGACAGTAATTACCTATTTTACATCCAAAAGAAAATAATTAAAATAATGACAGGTTTTAAAAGCAGAGGCTCTTGTAGAAAATTAGTTAGAAAATTTTCTACACTTTCATTTGCAAGTGAATAAATACTCTCCTTACTATCATTTATGGTGAAAAACTTGGACAAATTTCAAAGAAATAAATATGCACATAATTTAAACATAATATGTAAATATGACCTTCAAATGCCAAATCCTAACCTCACTACATATCAAGAAGGAGTATATTATACAGGTATCAAGTCATTCAATAATCTTCCACATACAATTAAGAGTTTAAATCATGATATAAAAGTAATCAAGTCTGCATTACCTCTTAACTCACTCCTACTCTGTAGATGATTTTACCTCTGTTGACAATTCTTAACCTTTAGGTATATCTATATGTAAATAAGGTTTCGTTGCAAGATTTGAGGTTTCACAGCGGTGAGAATGAAGATTTCTGTCTTCTGGGTTGTTGTGCTATGTAGTTTAGTTATTGTATTTAAAATTCATAAGTTCATATATAAGTTCTGTACTTATATTATTATCCGTAGAATGTAAATAAACTATATCTACAATTCAAAATCTTAAAACTAACTTTCGAATGCATATTCATTTATGTTTATATTTTACTACTTACCATCAGATTCCAAGACAGTGTCACTAGGTATATTTACACCGTAATACATTTCTTCACAATTAGCAGTATCACAAAATTTTTGTTTCGAAATTGCCGCGTCCTTCACATAAAAACGTTGCTTTTAAATATAAAAATCTACTCTACACATAACATTCATAAAACCCTTCTTAAAACAAGAACTTCAAAGGAGTCAAGGTAGGAAGACGTTAAATCAAAGCAGAAGCTTTATAAAACTCGAATTCAACTGTTTTTCCGTTATGATGCAATTACTAATACCAACCACAGAGACGTACCAACCTCGGGATGATAGACACCATTTCACGGACTGTAAAATGCTATTACCTTTGGTAGTATATACATCATGACTGATGAAATCTTAGGTTCTCACGGCTTGAGTGCAATTGATTCAGTACTTGGGCATTCATATGCTAATGGAGGATTAAGTACAGGAGCTTATAAAAGTGTGAAGGAGTGAATTAATTGCATATATGAGGTTCTCACAGCAGTGAGCAGACATTACAATACAAAAGCAAACAAACAAAGAACTGAAAACATAACTGTACAATATTGATTTATTGCAAAATAAGTCATAACTAAATGTTATAGATAAATAAAATAATAATTATACTAGAAACAGTTTAATATTGAACAAAAAAACATACACAATAAAATGTCATACTAAGTAAACAATAAAAAACCATGATTATTGTTCAAAAAGCTGACTGACCTCAGCAAGCAAAATGCAATCTTTGTTAAAGATGTCGATGCTCCTACAGACTGCATTGGCAGCAGAAACACATCTGGCAGAGAGACTGGCCTTGAAATTACGTTGTACAGTAAAGGTAGAATAAGAAGATATCCTTCTTCTGGGTTATTGTGCTGTGTAGTCTGGTCGATGTTAACCAACGTTTCAGAGGTCATACTGCCTCCGTCATATGACCTCTGAAACGTTGGTTAACATCGACCAGACTACACAGCGCAATAACCCAGAAGATGGATATCTTCATACTCACCGCTGTGAGAACCTCAAGTCTTACAAAGGTAGAAAAGTCTCTGATAGACCTAGTAGGTATGCAGAGACTAACTGTATCAACAACAGATGAGCAACTAATTTTGCCTTTAAAAATATTCACGAGGAATAGAGCATCCAAAAGCCTCCTCCTTAAATGTAACGATAAGAAATTTAATCTAACTAATATATCGTCATAATTATAGGCACAAACGCCATTAAAGAATCTAGCGTAACATAGAGCTACAAATTTCCTTTGAATCCTTTCCAATTTAAAGGAATCTGTATTAGTAATAGAGTTCCAAACAACGGATGCATACTCAATTTTGGAACGGACTAATGTACTGTACAAGACCAAAAGGCTTTCAACAGTGGAGAAGGAAGAAGTAATGTACCGAATCAAACCTAGCATTTTCAAGCTCTGTGATAATATATAGTTGATATGCTGGTGAAAATAGAGCTTACAGTCCAGTAGAACACCGAGATCTTTAACACAATGGGAGCGTGCCACCAGGTTGTTACACAATTTGTAATTAAAATAAATACTGTTTGTCTTCCGGGTGAATGATATAACAGTCGTTTTACTTAAATTAAGTTGCATCCCATTCACAAGACACCAATTTTGCACTGAATGGATGTCGTCCTGCAACAGTTTGCAGTCATCAACATCGCTGATACTCCGATACATCTTTAAGTCATCAGCAAATAAAAGGCACTGTGAATTATGTATGGAGTCGCAGATGTCATTAATGAATATATTAAAAAGTAAGGGGCCTAGGGTGGAACCCTGAGGCACTCCACACTTAACACGATAAGGATACGAAAGAGTTCCAGATACACGAACGAAAGATGGCTTAACCTTAAGTTATTTACTCTTTCAAATTCATTATCTGGGCCATTTTTAAATATAAAATTGCCAAACAAACGATGATTGAAAGATGAACTGTCAGACAGCACACAGCATGCTTATTTCAACAAATGTGGCCCTTACATGACATTTATGTTTACATTTTTAGAAATACTGAGAACGTTATCATTATTATTGATCATTATGCCACTGACAAGGAATCTAGCTGAAATAAGGTTGTAAATACTTCATTTCTGACATACACAATACATTATGCAACCCTATGGGCAAATGTTCAGATTTGAAACACTAAACATACACCTGTGACAAAGTTGGTGGAAGTTCAGCTGAACACAGCTTACAGATAGCAGATGTTAAAGAGATGGATCACTACACAGAAGTTGAGTGAACATAAATGTGGAATATGCTCAGATCAAAATATCACAATGTCCTGTTATGTGATTTACTGATAATACCAAGTAATTGGTCCTTGAAATATTTGCACCACCCATATAGGTCCTGCTTGGAAGCTGTAGCAGCAATGTATCCTAGCTGCATATATATAGCAGTTGGTGAGGCAGTCTGAGGGCCTTATTTCAATTTTGTGGTGCTTTGAAATCAAGTTCTCTATAAGTCTGTACTGGAATTCCAACCTAGTAATTTTGCCTTGCTTTTTCTTTTTTTTTTTTACAGGAAGTAAGAAATGGTGCAATAGATGTCAATAAAATGATGAAAGTGTTTCTGACAGAACTTCTTCAGCCTGTTCATAGTGCTGCAGGAGCTTATCAGGTAAGCATTACTCATATTCATTCCTCCTATCACTGAATTATATTAAATAACTACTTTAGGCCTCTTTACATCTCGGTCTCAAACCCTAACATGGATCAATTTTTCGTCATGAGTGATACTCTTGTCCTTCCCCTTCATGATCACCAATCTGTCCTTGCATACTGCCACATTATCTCCTTTCCTTAATTTTGCCTTCCTTGTTTTTTCTCATGGTGTCACTCTGTTTACTAGCAAACAAAAATTTCACAACCATATCACTTCACAGTCACTATCACTCAATTCACTCTCTGAATAAACACTAAATTAATCTCTGTTCACCACATATTTCATCATCTAATCACAACCTTTGTATTAGGTTTCACCATGATTTTGGCCAGGTAGGGCTTGAAGTCAGGACTACACAAACCACTTTATAATATTAAAAACTAAAACAAAGGGCCAATGAACATGGCATGTGTGTTTACACAGCTGAAAATCATTATATTTGTTGAATCTACAAACATCATACTATGGTAATTGTAGTGGACACACCATACCCACTGGACAGGGTAAAAGCATTGTGGTGTAAATTAAATATAAAATAAACTTAATAATTTACCGACTGGTTCTGTGGGGAGTTTTTACCATTCCAGAAGAATAACTGGTGATAGTGAACATTGCCATGATAATGGACTTAAACATATTTCACTATTACACTAACAACAATTTTGAAGAAATTTGTTGTCCTACTTCTTTTTCCATGAGCACAATACAACATTTTGTAGGAGAATGGTTTTTATGAAAGCACACATTAGCAGTGCGTACTGCAACCAAATAGAAAATTAGGACTCCCAGAATAAAAGTAATCTTTTTTTAAGATTGGCAAATGTATTGATGATGCAAGCACAGTAGGAACAAAATTTTGAAGTACTAAACAACTGAAAGTACTATTTTTCTTATAATAGATAATGTACAATTAGAGCAAAGAGAAACACAACACAACACAACAAGCATACGATGGTAATACTGAAACATACCAGTACATGACATCATTCAAACAAAGCACTGCTTATTTACATGTATCCTTCAAATAATACAGCCAGTTCTTAAAATTAGATTTACAGACAGGAGCTTACATATCAACAACCTGAATAAGCTATTTCAGAAATAACAGTGTCCAACACAATACACAATTTACTTGTTTCAAATGAACACTGAATGTACAAAATTATTTATTTCCCTACACAATCAACAGTTATTTCACAGATCCACCTCACAATTTATGCCACCAGTGTAATAGAGGTTCCCTCTTCTGCCAAATATATGCATTACCCCAATAACTCCAAGCACTGAAAGAGAAGAAAGACAGTCAATACTTCTGCAGGCAGCTTCTGCGACAGGCTCAGCCTTCAACGTGAGATAAGTTATAATATTATCACAGTTTCCTTGCCACAAAGTGTAGATAATGAAGCCCATAGCTACTATAACATTATTTCATTTTTATGTGAGGATCAAGCAAGTCTAGGAAAGAGCCACACATACAAAGTGGTACAGAATGGTCATAAAACTAGCTTAAAATCACAATTTTAATAATTCTGTAATATTTATTTTTATTTTAAGCATAAGTAACCTATTTCATCATCATCAAACAGTCAAGGAGTTTGGTCTTATTGACCTGTTCTGGTCTCATAGTCTAAAAGCCTCTTCTGTGGTCTTCCAGGGTTTCTTTGTCCACAGTGTGTGTAGTTTTTAATAATTTGGGAAGTCTGTCTCTCTGCATTCTGTTAACATGTTGAAGCCAATTGTTTTTATATTTCAAAATCTTGTCTAAAATGGGTTTTGTTTTTAACTCTTTAAGTGTGTCTTCATTTCTTTTATAGGCCATCCAAGTGTACTTTGCAGTGCATCTCATAAATTTCATGTCAGCAGCTGTAATTCTGTTTTTGTCCTCTTTTTCATTGTCCAGTTTTCAATGCCATATAAAATTGTTGGTAGTGCCAAAGTATTATATATTTTTATTCTAGTTCGTTTTTGGACTTCTGATGGTTTAAAAATCATGCTGATAAGGCCAGTAACTTTCAGGAATTCTGAAAGTTTGATATCTATGTCTTTTTCTGCTTCATATGATAGGGAGCAACCAAGGTAATTAAAAGTGTTTATTTGTACAATAATTTTGTTGTCTATTACTATTTTACTTTTTGCTGGTTCTCAGCCACAGAATGCCATTGTCTTTGTCTTTTCTGTTGAGATCGTCACCCTGTATTTATTTATTAACTTATTCATCTTATAAATTGATATTTGTAAATCTTTTCCTGAAGTTGAGATTAGTACTTGGTCAATAGCAAAAAGGATTGTTTTTAAGCTTGTATTCTTGAGATTGGAAATCCTTTTATTTTTTCTGTTTCCCAAACATGTTGTATTTCATTCAAGTATACACTGAACAAAGTTGGGGACTGTGGACGCCCACGATTGATTGGTGAAGATACAGATAACTTGGAATTAAATTTGATCTTTATTTTATTGTCTGTATAAATATCTAGTATTGAAGTAACTTACTTTTAAATTATAACTTTAAGTATAATTAATTCTAAAGAGTTCTGGTAGTGGTATGTTACTATTAGTACTGGGTTTCCAGACTTTGTCCATGGTCTAGTATTCCAAAGAGAATGTTTCAGATGGTGGATCTGCTTCCATCCTCAAGTGACAGATGCCACATTACACTTGCAACATTCCTTATGAATATGAAAGATGATATGTTGGTGAATCAGGTAGACAGCAGTATAATTCTCGAAACATGCTCACTATCTCAAATAATCAAAACTGGTCCAACATATTTATGAAGATCAGTGGACAGGTTAGGATAAAGCTAGGATTTTGCAGATCAACACTAACAGCAGGAAAATGAAACACAAGACATTGGCTCACATGGTGTGTATGACCAATTCGATCAGCCAACCTAGTTATGAGATCAATCAATCAGCAAAAAAGATTTGCAAGTTACAGGGCAGTCCAACAGGCCATGATAGGTTATTTAAGGTTCTGTATGTTCTGTGGGTGGGTACTAATGACAAGCAGGTATTATCTAATCATGCCAATTTGAGTGTTCAAATCATCAATGTTTCTGGCTTATGTTCTTTGTTTGGTTTTAATGATTTCTGATTCTGTCTAAATTTTTGTTCTTCATAAGTATTCCTTTTTTTTTTTTTTTTTGTTATTGTTAATTTTTCTTATTACTTCCTGCTGAAAAAATCTGATCATTCTGACATATAACGTTTCAGTTGACTTATTATGTCCCAACAGGAGAAACTACATAAATTCAAGCTGATGTGATGGAGAACTTGACCATTCTCCACCCATGCTCAAACCATGTTGTTAGAGTTTAGTCTTTTTTGTTCAATGCTTGAGTTCCTTGCAATCATGACAGAGTGTAATGTATAAGTACAAGTATAAGCATGTATATAATCAGAATTATTTTTGTTAAACACATACTCCTATAATGTTTATGCTTTGAATCTCCTTTGGAGGGTCACTGACCCAGTCACACCAATTCCATGCAACAATCTGATTAATTTGCAACTTGAAAACACAAGTTAATTCTCGCAGTCCTTCAATGAATGCTGTTTAATCAATAATCAACCATAAAGAAATGTTGTTCAAGAGCGTACGGTCTACAGCATTTTTAGTAATTTCTAATTTTCAGCTTGATAATGTAAAAGAAAAAGGTACAATAAGTATCGCCATGTTTTAGTCATTTATCAACGGTGATCGTGAAATATTTTAGTAGAGCGTTATCACAACAGAAAATTAAAATATCATTTACATCAAAGGAAGAAACAGGTCAGTTCTGAATATGGGTTCCCTCCTCTGGCCCTTTACCTTTAGTAGGGGCTCGATTTCCACTAACAACATTTCGCAGATAACATTCAAGAACAATGTCAATCATCGGTCATCAGAAAGAGAAAGGTATCATTCACAGAAAATTTTGATTTCCTTCGGCTCGTCAGAACAAAATTCTGAGCTATTTGCAAACATCTTGAAGAAACAAACATTCTCTGGTAAACTTTATGGAACATTATTAATCAAGACTTCGATCTGGGTTTAAAGAGATTATGATCCTACAACACTTGTTCATATTAGCAAATGTCAGAATGGAGTAACTCTTGTAACTGACGTCTAAAATATTGATTGTTTCTGCAGATTCGTTTGCGTAAATGTAAGTCGCGTGAGTGTTCCTAGACGGAGGCTGTATACAGTGTTCGTTTTTGTGTGAATTATTTTTAAGTTCACAGTAATCTTGTTGTGGAAAAGCATGTTCTTTGTTGTTCTGATAATTTTAAAGCCTGTACATTAATTTTAGTTCATACAAATTCACTACCAGAAAATACACAAGGAAAGAAACAAAAGTATACTTGTTTCTTCATGCATTATCAATGACAGGTTTTTCACACTACTGTTTAAAAAATGGTAATTCTTGTCTTGTTGGCTTAAGGATGAAAAGTATTGGGTTCCTAAAGTGTAACTTTTTTTGATTGCCTAATATGCAAAATCAAGGTTCTTAATGAACTTTCAACCATAACAAAAATATAACTGCAACAGTCACATCAACTTATGGAAACTGTGATACAGCCATTCTTTATGAATTCAAAAGCTGAACAATTTATACTAATTGGGAAGGAGGATTCAAACAAATCAGGGAGGAACAGGCATCTTGTTAGATCCAAGAACAGAACAGACTACAAAGCACATTTACTGAATACCATAATAAGTGCAGAACTGCATTAAAGCTACAATTCATTCATGAACATTTTGAAACTTAACCACCAAATCTGAAAAACCTTTTCCTGCTATACTAATTGCAGACAAATTAGAAATGAGTCAAACTCATTTTTTTACAGCAATGCATGAAATTTCTGTGGGACATGGTCCTCAGAGATGGGCTGGCACTCAGAGAACTGTGTAAGTTAACTGACTGGAGTCAAATGCTGAGTCAAATTACTGTTCATTTTTTGTTTTCAAACATTATTTAGAGGCAGGGTTCTTTTCCTGTCAGTATGGTATGCAACAGTATACCATACTCATACCTCCTTTCCCATAAAACAGAAGAATACATAATAATAGCATATATTGATGAAAAACTTGAAGCTCCCTTACCTGAGTACCAGTGCAGGAATGTAAAATAACAGCATGTGAGTGGTCTGGCACATACATATAGGTTAAAAGATATGGTCATGAATCATGTGATATGACATTATTATAAAGTTACCTAATAATGGGGTGACAATTTTAAATAGAGAATTAAATGATAAACAGACTGTCAAATTATATGCCCACAAGTGAGAGCATTTTATTTTATATTGAAACAAACAATTTTTTATTCAATGAAACTAGAGCGCTGAATGGTAGATACTTTGCCTCATGTGTGTGTGCTTGTATCAGTATACATGTGTTATAAAAAATGTCCTTATTCTAACACTCAGGTGTCCCTGTGATGTGTGTACCCATTTCTTGTGCTGGAAATTGCTCGGCTAGTCATCTTGACCACCAGCTTTGTTATTGCCATGTTACTGGTAAAGGAGAACATTGCAGACCTTGGTTTACTTATTGGCGGCTGCTGTTTAGGAGGCTTTGTCTTATGTAAGTTCTAGAAATCCATCGTACAAGAATTTCATGCAATATAGTGTGGTTGTACAGTTTTTTATAATAGGTTAATGTGATGTGCTCCTTATGATGTTGATATTGCTCATAATTTTTAGTTCAGTGTTTTAATTACAAAAAGTTTAAATCAAAAATAAATAGGTATCAGAGTCCTTTAAATATTTTATCTACATTTCATTTCTATTTATAAAAAAATCTATCTTATATTCTTTGATATGCCTCTCACTTAAAGCTATGATGTAAAGACCCAGTATACCAAGAAAATGGTTAACAATCATCTTCAGACTTACTGCAGCGAAAACCTCAAATCCTACAATCTTTATTATTCTTGCATTAAAACTTGCACTCAGTCCAGATCTAAATAAGCCACTTTGGCATACTGAAAACAGTTGGAAGTGAAACCTATATGTGGAGGTATTGTCAAATTATCATCATTCATTGACATTTCCACGTGGTTCAATTATCGTATGATAAAGTATTCTCCATTCTTCCATGTTCTTTCATAAAAACGTTTTCATTTCTCTTACTGTATAATTTCATCAGTTTGTTTTCACACCAGTCATGTATTCACAGTCTTAATTTTTTGTGCTCTCAAAGAATGCTGCTGTCATCTGTGCATAATGTACATTTCCACCACATTATACTCCATTTCACTTCACTAATTCTTTTCACAATGTTACTAAGTTTTTACCTGCAGATCTTGCCTAATATCTTGTTTTCAGATATTCAGGTCAGTCTGCTATGTACAGAAAGACATTACTCCTTTCAAAGCATTGAAATTAGGAATATTACATTTTTTGGGACTTAAGGTTTCCTGGCAATAAAAATATGGAATTAAATAAAATGTTAATTATCTACTAATTTCCTTCTTGCCGGTTACAGTGGCCACACAGTCTGGGGCGTGGGCTTCGTGCTCTCAGACACTGGGACCATGGGTTCGAATCCCACTCAAGGCATGTCTTTCTGTGATGTTCTGTTCTGTGTACAGGTGGACTGATCACTCATCCAAGGAGTTCTATCAAATGTCTAAATAGATCAAAAAACATCTGAAAGGAGGCCCCTATGCTCAACATAGGAATGAAAAGGGCATAAAGAAAGAATTTCCTTCGTCTTATCTTCCCCCAAACTTCGATGCAATCTTAAGGTGGAAATCTTCTGTTTTGTTTAATTCAATCCTGTTCTCCTTTCCTTCTCTAATTTAAGATATATTCACAAAATGAACACTAAAATTAAATTAATCTCTTGTCCTTCTACCCCCTTCTAATTTGAATTATTTTGGCAGAAAGTAACTATAAGAAGTAGCTAATTTAGACAGTAACATTTTCATGTTCAAGCAGATGCCTAGTTATTATGATGTAACAGTGTCCAGACTCACAGACAGTGTTTTCGAAGTGAGATTTGAAGTTTTCACATTGTGGCGAAGATGATGTTCTTTTTGGTTCTGGTGCCATGTGGACTGGCTGATAGATACCAGTGTTTCGGAGAAGCATACTGTCTCCATATTCAGAGCCGAAGTGACAATGCATTGTCCAATTGGGAAATAATGTGCCCACAGTACATGTTACTTCATTTGTTTGCAGTATTTCTCTTCTACCAGTGGTTCTGTGTCCTGAGCTTCATACAGATTGTGAAGGAACTTGTGCTGGTGCATAAGATGGGTCACTATGAAGAAGGCAAACTGAATTTTCATAAATACCAGTGCATGAATGTACTGGAGCTTGGGGCAGAACGTTATCCAATGAGTGAAGATTTTGTACCAGTTGCAGACTTCAGTCGCCACTATAATAAGAAATCAATTAATGAGAATATTCGTTCAAGATTTAGCATAGATAGTGATTATATTAATGTAATGGCCAGACCTGTATATTAGAGTAAGTCCTTGCACATTTCAGTATGGAGTCAGGAAATTCAAATGAAGACATCTGGTTCTCTACAAAATGTTTGCACTGCTTTACTGTGCAGGTAACTCTTATAATTTGTTAGCACTGTCACCTTCTATCTCAGTGCATGTTTTCCAATGTCATGACATCACTGTGTGGTCATGCTACATGCTGCACCTTCTCACTGAGTGTGAAATTTTATAAAAGAGAAAAGTCTGTGAGGAGACTTCTTTGTTTTCTTGCAACATCTGTTTGAAATTACAATTCAGTAGTAGAAAATAGGTATATGCAGCGAACTGAGGGATGACTAACACAATTCCTCAGAGAACTATATAGGACAGAATATGTTGGAAAAGGGGATTAGAGGCTATCAACATGAAGATGTTTAAAACTGAAAGTTCTTTATTATTAAATAAAACCACTATTATACAGAAACTTTTACACTTACTGTCCAACTGGGTAGCAGTCCTTACAGTTCCAGCCTCCAACACATAAACAAAAGCTAAACCATGTTTTGTATTTTAAACAGCAGTGGAATTTTTTGTATGATATTACATGTTTGGCAAACCATGTATAATCAAAATTTCCATGTTCAACCAATAATTGTACATATTTATTTTCACACATATAATGGAATGTGTTCTTTTCTGTATGCCCATTTGTTAGAAATTAAAATATAATTTCAACATGTGACATCTTTCTATTCTTAGTATTAATTTTTATAGCCATTAAAACTATTAAAATCTGTAATACATCACTGTTTAATTTATTTCAAACAGGTGAAACCTCTTTATTGTTAACAGTATGTTGTACTTTAAGTGTTTTTATATAGAATTTATCAGAAACTCCTTTTATTAACTTTTCCTATGTAAGTACATTTCTGATAATGTTCTAGCTGGACTCATATTCTTTTTCTGGTGTCTGCCTTATACTGCAGTACTGATGTCATATTATGTACCACAGTTGTTACAGTGTTGTGTACTTTAGAAAACATTAATAACAACACTTTCCAATAAATTCTATATAAAATAACACTTTGTATACTACAATATAATAATAACACAGTTCTCACTGCAGTCCTCGTCCCAGACCCCACTACAGTGTTTCTACCATTCCTCACTGCAGTGCTAGTCCCAGTTCTCACTGCAGTGCTCGTCCCATTTTTCACTGCAGTCCTCGTCCCATTTCTCACTGCAGTCCTCGTCCCAGTTCTCACTGCAGTCCTCGTCCCAGACCCCACTGCAGTGTTTGTACCAGTACTCACTGCAGTCCTCGTCCCATTTCTCACTGCAGTCCTCGTTCCAGTCCTCACTGCAGTCCTCGTCCCATTTCTCACTGCAGTCCTCGTCCCAGTTCTCACTGCAGTCCTCGTCCCAGACCCCACTGCAGTGTTTGTACCAGTACTCACTGCAGTCCTCGTCCCAGTTCTCACTGCAGTCCTCGTCCCATTTCTCACTGCAGTCCTCGTCCCAGTTCTCACTGCAGTCCTCGTCCCAGACCCCACTGCAGTGTTTGTACCAGTACTCACTGCAGTCCTCGTCCCATTTCTCACTGCAGTCCTCGTTCCAGTCCTCACTGCAGTCCTCGTCCCATTTCTCACTGCAGTCCTCGTCCCAGTTCTCACTGCAGTCCTCGTCCCAGACCCCACTGCAGTGTTTGTACCAGTCCTCACTGCAGTCCTCGTCCCATTTCTCACTGCAGTCCTCGTCCCAGTTCTCACTGCAGTGCTCGTCCCATTTCTCACTGCAGTCCTCGTCCCAGTTCTCACTGCAGTCCTCGACCCAGACCCCACTGCAGTGTTTGTACCAGTACTCACTGCAGTCCTCGTCCCAGTTCTCACTGCAGTCCTCGTTCCAGTCCTCACTGCAGTCCTCGTCCCATTTCTCACTGCAGTCCTCGTCCCATTTCTCACTGCAGTCCTCGTCCCATTTCTCACTGCAGTCCTCGTCCCAGACCCCACTGCAGTGTTTGTACCAGTACTCACTGCAGTCCTCGTCCCAGACCCCACTGCAGTGTTTGTACCAGTACTCACTGCAGTCCTCGTTCCAGTCCCTACTGCAGTCCTCGTCCCATTTCTCACTGCAGTCCTCGTCCCAGACCCCACTGCAGTGTTTGTACCAGTACTCACTGCAGTCCTCGTTCCAGTCCCTACTGCAGTCCTCGTCCCATTTCTCACTGCAGTCCTCGTCCCATTTCTCACTGCAGTCCTCGTCCCATTTCTCACTGCAGTCCTCGTCCCATTTCTCACTGCAGTCCTCGTCCCAGACCCCACTGCAGTGTTTGTACCAGTACTCACTGCAGTCCTCGTCCCATTTCTCACTGCAGTCCTCGTTCCAGTCCTCACTGCAGTCCTCGTCCCATTTCTCACTGCAGTCCTCGTCCCATTTCTCACTGCAGTCCTCGTCCCATTTCTCACTGCAGTCCTCGTCCCATTTCTCACTGCAGTCCTCGTCCCAGTTCTCACTGCAGTCCTCGTCCCATTTCTCACTGCAGTCCTCGTCCCATTTCTCACTGCAGTCCTCGTTCCAGTCCCTACTGCAGTCCTCGTCCCATTTCTCACTGCAGTCCTCGTCCCATTTCTCACTGCAGTCCTCGTCCCAGTTCTCACTGCAGTCCTCGTCCCAGACCCCACTGCAGTGTTTGTACCAGTACTCACTGCAGTCCTCGTTCCAGTCCCTACTGCAGTCCTCGTCCCATTTCTCACTGCAGTCCTCGTCCCATTTCTCACTGCAGTCCTCGTCCCAGTTCTCACTGCAGTCCTCGTCCCAGACCCCACTGCAGTGTTTGTACCAGTACTCACTGCAGTCCTCGTCCCAGTTCTCACTGCAGTCCTCGTCCCAGACCCCACTGCAGTGTTTGTACCAGTACTCACTGCAGTCCTCGTTCCAGTCCCTACTGCAGTCCTCGTCCCATTTCTCACTGCAGTCCTCGTCCCATTTCTCACTGCAGTCCTCGTCCCATTTCTCACTGCAGTCCTCGTCCCAGTTCTCACTGCAGTCCTCGTCCCATTTCTCACTGCAGTCCTCGTCCCATTTCTCACTGCAGTCCTCGTCCCAGTTCTCACTGCAGTCCTCGTCCCATTTCTCACTGCAGTCCTCGTCCCATTTCTCACTGCAGTCCTCGTCCCAGTTCTCACTGCAGTCCTCGTCCCAGACCCCACTGCAGTGTTTGTACCAGTACTCACTGCAGTCCTCGTTCCAGTCCCTATTGCAGTCCTCGTCCCATTTCTCACTGCAGTCCTCGTCCCAGTTCTCACTGCAGTCCTCGTCCCATTTCTCACTGCAGTCCTCGTCCCATTTCTCACTGCAGTCCTCGTCCCAGTTCTCACTGCAGTCCTCGTCCCATTTCTCACTGCAGTCCTCGTCCCAGTTCTCACTGCAGTCCTCGTCCCAGACCCCACTGCAGTGTTTTTACCAGTACTCACTGCAGTCCTCGTCCCATTTCTCACTGCAGTCCTCGTCCCATTTCTCACTGCAGTCCTCGTCCCATTTCTCACTGCAGTCCTCGTCCCATTTCTCACTGCAGTCCTCGTCCCATTTCTCACTGCAGTCCTCGTCCCAGTTCTCACTGCAGTCCTCGTCCCAGACCCCACTGCAGTGTTTGTACCAGTCCTCACTGCAGTCCTCGTTCCAGTCCCTACTGCAGTCCTCGTCCCATTTCTCACTGCAGTCCTCGTCCCATTTCTCACTGCAGTCCTCGTCCCAGTTCTCACTGCAGTCCTCGTCCCAGACCCCACTGCAGTGTTTGTACCAGTACTCACTGCAGTCCTCGTTCCAGTCCCTACTGCAGTCCTCGTCCCATTTCTCACTGCAGTCCTCGTCCCATTTCTCACTGCAGTCCTCGTCCCATTTCTCACTGCAGTCCTCGTCCCAGTTCTCACTGCAGTCCTCGTCCCATTTCTCACTGCAGTCCTCGTCCCAGTTCTCACTGCAGTCCTCGTCCCAGACCCCACTGCAGTGTTTGTACCAGTCCTCACTGCAGTCCTCGTTCCAGTCCCTACTGCAGTCCTCGTCCCATTTCTCACTGCAGTCCTCGTCCCATTTCTCACTGCAGTCCTCGTCCCAGTTCTCACTGCAGTCCTCGTCCCATTTCTCACTGCAGTCCTCGTCCCATTTCTCACTGCAGTCCTCGTCCCATTTCTCACTGCAGTCCTCGTCCCAGTTCTCACTGCAGTCCTCGTCCCAGACCCCACTGCAGTGTTTGTACCAGTCCTCACTGCAGTCCTCGTTCCAGTCCCTACTGCAGTCCTCGTCCCATTTCTCACTGCAGTCCTCGTCCCATTTCTCACTGCAGTCCTCGTCCCAGTTCTCACTTCAGTCCTCGTCCCAGACCCCACTGCAGTGTTTGTACCAGTCCTCACTGCAGTCCCTACTGCAGTCCTCGTCCCATTTCTCACTGCAGTCCTCGTCCCATTTCTCACTGCAGTCCTCGTCCCAGTTCTCACTGCAGTCCTCGTCCCATTTCTCACTGCAGTCCTCGTCCCAGTTCTCACTGCAGTCCTCGTCCCAGACCCCACTGCAGTGTTTGTACCAGTACTCACTGCAGTCCTCGTCCCAGTTCTCACTGCAGTCCTCGTCCCAGACCCCACTGCAGTGTTTGTACCAGTCCTCACTGCAGTCCTCGTTCCAGTCCCTACTGCAGTCCTCGTCCCATTTCTCACTGCAGTCCTCGTCCCATTTCTCACTGCAGTCCTCGTCCCAGTTCTCACTGCAGTCCTCGTCCCATTTCTCACTGCAGTCCTCGTCCCAGTTCTCACTGCAGTCCTCGTCCCAGACCCCACTGCAGTGTTTGTACCAGTACTCACTGCAGTCCTCGTCCCAGTTCTCACTGCAGTCCTCGTCCCATTTCTCACTGCAGTTGGCGGTTGGCAACTGCTATTTATACCCATACAGCGCGTGACGTCACGTATTGCGCAACAGTGAGAAAAGGCGCTCAATTCGGTTCATTCAGGCGTGCATAAGAAATGAAAAATGAACCTTATGGCCTGCCATCCGAGACTGTCGCGCAGGTTTTCGTATTTTATAAAAACGACTGCGTTTCGTATTTACACATTATTTGTAGTTAAAGAAATACAAATTTTAATTACTCAAAGTTATAATTTGGTTACATTCCATCATAAATATACGAAGTCAATAATTAATATTAAATACTTTCTGTGTAAAAGGAAATAAATTTAAAGGTAATGAAAAGAGGCTTGAAGTAAATTTTGTAATTTAATTTGCCCTTGTTTAAAATTATCGTCGTATTTTGTTATACTTGTTTAATTTTAAAGACGATTTTTGGGGGGCCCGGGCACTGTTGCACCCATCGCCCCTGGGCGAGGAAAAGTGTTTCCTTCCTTCGAATCCCGATTATTCATTTTGACTAATGAGAGATCACAGGAAGGTCAGAACTCTGGGGAAAAGTGTCCTGGGTTCGATTTCCTTCAAGGGTGGTTCCTGTAGCTCGGAAACTAAGCGAGACAGAAGAAGGGCGCCAGGATCAGAATTTTTTGCTTCAAAGAGGAGATTACGGAAAGGAAGGCCTCGACACTGAGTTCGAGTCCCGACAGGATGGTTTCTGTTCACTGGAACGCAACCGCAATTAAAGAATGACGTCAATGAAAAGTTCTTTAGTTTCGGAGAGGAAATTTCGGGGTCTAAGGTCACAGACACGGATTCACAATCCTCGGTTCGAGTCTCTATTAGGTCGTTGGTTTCTAGGGTAATTTTACGGGCGTATTAAACGACGCACGTTTAATGATGAGGCCCATTAGCTACCGGGTGTTTCCAAATTAATCTGTTGATTTTGTGTGGTTGTAGTAGTCCATGTATTTTTATTTATTCGTGGTTTATTTAACGACGCATTTTAAGTAGCTCAGAGTAGCACACGATCATTAAATCCATTGATAAATCCTATTTTATTATTTGGAAGCACAAAACTGGCTTCATTTTGAATTACTCTTGACTAACACGGATGCCACCAGATGTCTCAAAAGTCAAGTGCTGTTCAATATCAGAAACGTTTTTGTGGTAATGTAATTTACCGCATTCGACCGGCGACTGAATAAAGCACGTGGTTTGGTGGATAAGAATAAAAGGTGTATGAAAATGCGCCCCATTGACAAGTTCTTGTGCACTCGAATGTTTTTAAAGCACTGGACTGACTAACAAATGCCGACAATTGGATTTTTCGTCTCAGCGTGAACTGTGCGTGCGAAATCGAGAAATTAAGCTGGTCCAGGCGGAGATGAGGCCTACAGAGGGAGGACTTCGAAGTTTCTACCCCCACGGCCTCCTTCACTGTTCTGAGGTAATTGCGGACATTGGCCACGAGGGCTGAGGTGTACGTAGTTTGATGGGTAAAGCAGTTAGAAGGCGTTCACCATGACTGAGAAGATGGTGTTTCATTCTTGTTCCTTCAACGCTCTATCAACTGATAATGTTGCGTATCCATTAATTAAATATGACAGGATGGTTATGAATGATAAATCGCGAGAGTACATTCTGTGCTTGCTTTAAGGTAACTGAGAAGAACCAGGAAACTGGGGGTAGCCGATACCAACATGTTAGTCTACTGCGATTGGATAAAGCCGATATTTTGGGCGTGTTTTAAGGGGGGGCAGGAATTGGATCGATTTTTTTTAGATTTTGGTGCCACAGATTTTCAATAATCTCACAGGCGGCTTTAAATGGCGGATGCTAAGTTTGTTATGAATTGTGAATGGGACAGGGCGAATGTGTAAATGGATTTTAGGAACTGCTGAGGAATTTGCCTTCGACAAGGTGGGGATTGTGTCGTTGTACAAGATTCGAACTGAAAATCGCTTGGATAACTTCGCCCCGTAGTCCACATAAAACCAGGATCACGATCGACTATGACCGCCATATACGGAGTGTTTCGAAAAAGCATTCACTTACAGCCGACAAGGGGTGATCCTCCGACTTGTGGGTTGTCGCGGGGCTAACAATTCCAGGCCGTGAGAATAAGAAATTGTTCCGAAATGTTGGGCGTGGCCTCTGACTGTGACGGAATATTTGCAACGACCTAAGCTGGACTAAGCGCAATCAAAGATAAAAAACAAATGACTTTTTCTTATGCTCATTTGTTCTTTAACGCGATGCATGCAAAATAAGCATATGTCTATGTTGGCCAATATGATAGGTGAGAATTATATTTTTCATACATGCCTACAATTTGGACTTGACAATTTTATAGTTGTATTTTGTGTCTTTTATTAATCCACAGTGCGTTCCAGAATCTCTTTTTTTTGGCAATTTTAATAAAGAACATTGTGAATTCTATGCCGAATTCCGCTGGGCTGACACAAATCTAATTACTTTTTAAAAAGGCTTTCATTGCACTCTGTTCACGCCAGATTTAATGAAGAAATGTTGGCTGATTTGGTTACTGGATCAGAGGGACAAGTCCGTATGCAGCTCGTAAAAGTAATGGGTAAAATAAATTTCACTGCCTCATTTCATTTGTGATCTTAAAATCTGTGTTCTATACAGCGTTCTTTTACGCAGGCAGGAACTAAAAATCAATATTATTGTGCGGTAGCGAATGCACTCTATGGAGTTCTCTTGGTACTATGAACAGAGTCGGGTGCATACTCGTTGTGCCATCTCTCGGGACAATAAAGAAGTTCAACCGGTTTTGGTAGCTCTATCAATAAAGTGAATTAGCATTACGATCTACTTTACTCCCAGTTTCCGAAATTTGACATTTTAGTCTCCCAGATTCCTGTGGCCGTGTAATCAGTGCAAGTTATGCCTAGAATTAGGATGTTTAATCTTGAACAGTATTTAGGTATAGAATGTGCAGGCTGATACTCCAGAGACTAAAGCAAGTTGTGCTTCTAAATGTCATACAAGGGAATGGTCCAGTTGGTCAGGTCAAAAGGCACTTGCAAGGCTGTGAAAGATTTGATAAATCGCACACCCGATATTTATGTTAAATTTGAACCAAGAAGCATAAGACGCAGATCAACGTAACAAGACAAGCTTGGTATTGATGTTTCTAATTTCTGTGACAGTTATCGTGCACAGATTTGTAGATAGTTTTATCAGATGCGTTTTGTGAGCTGTTTGATTTCTGATATATTTATGAGCTTGTGTGTGTGCGTCAGACATTTCTGAAGTCTTTCACATTCTTACCAGCACCTGGCCCACAGACTTCTTTGGAAATACTCCAGTGCTGGTGTCATGTGTGTGAATTTGAACTTCACATTCCAATTTTGGACACATTTTGTGCACCCTAGTACAGTGTATTGGCAGCTCATATTTACCCATCAAACTACGTACATCTCAGCACTCGTGGCTAATGTCCGCCAACACCTCAAGACAGTGAAGGAAGCCTTGGGGGTAAAAACTTGCGTCGTTAAATAAACCACGAATAAATAAAAAATCATGGAAACCAACGACCTAATAGAGACTCGAATCGAGGGCTGTGTATCCGTGTCTGTGACCTTAGACCCCGAAATTTCATCTCCGAAACTAAAGAAATTTTCATTGACGTCATTCTTTTATTGCGGTTGCGTTCCAGTGAACAGAAACCATCCTGTCGGGACTCGAACTCAGTGTCGAGGCCTTCCTTTCCGTAATCTCCTCTTCGAAGCAAAAAACTCTGATCCTGGCGCCCTTCTTCTGTCTCGCTTAGTTTCCGAGCTACAGGAACCGCCCTTGAAGGAAATCGAACCCAGGACACTTTTCCCCAGAGTTCTGACCTTCCTGTGATCTCTCATTAGTCAAAATGAATAATCGGGATTCGAAGGAAGGAAACACTTTTCCTCGCCCAGGGGCGATGGGTGCAACAGTGCCCGGGCCCCCCAAAAATCGTCTTTAAAATTAAACAAGTATAACAAAATACGACGATAATTTTAAACAAGGGCAAATTAAATTACAAAATTTACTTCAAGCCTCTTTTCATTACCTTTAAATTTATTTCCTTTTACACAGAAAGTATTTAATATTAATTATTGACTTCGTATATTTATGATGGAATGTAACCAAATTATAACTTTGAGTAATTAAAATTTGTATTTCTTTAACTACAAATAATGTGTAAATACGAAACGCAGTCGTTTTTATAAAATACGAAAACCTGCGCGACAGTCTCGGATGGCAGGCCATAAGGTTCATTTTTCATTTCTTATGCACGCCTGAATGAACCGAATTGAGCGCCTTTTCTCACTGTTGCGCAATACGTGACGTCACGCGCTGTATGGGTATAAATAGCAGTTGCCAACCGGCTTCCGTTCCGCCAACTGAAGTAACGTTGGTAAGGAGAGTGAGAAAGCTTTTGTGCTGGTAAAATGTTTTAGAAAATAGAAAGTGCTTATCTTATATAAGAATTATTAAGAAATCTGTGACGTGGACGTCGTGGTCTCTTACAATTGAACAAAGTTTGAGAAATCTGTGACGTGGACGTCGTGGTCTCTTACAATTGAACAAAGTTTGAGAGACATGGAAGGAGGTGAGCTGGCCTTTCTGAAGGCCCACCTCCCTGAAGTGTTCCAACAGGTCCAGAAGCAGATCCTGGACGCCATCGCGGCGGAAAAGCAAAGACAGCGGGCAGCAGTGGCAGCAGCATTAAATACAGCAGCTACGACCGTGGTCGGAGGGCCTACTCGAGCCAACACTGGCAAGAGGAAAGCCAAAGAGTTGGACTTGTCCAATTCGAGCGGTTCGTTGGAACCCGCATCCAGGCGCCCGACGCCCGGGCCACTGTCCGGAGCCCAGTCACCTTCTCTGCCGGCACCGGCAAAAGTTCATCGGCCCGATGGCCCGTCGGTAGCAGCAACATCATCCACCGCTTCCATGAGCAGGACAGTGCAGCCCTCAGCCAAGGGACCCGGCTCCCAGCCGGGACCCTCTTCCTCGATGGAGGTGACTGGGGACCTGTCCGGGCCGCTCACTGGTGTGTCATCTGACGCCGCTTCTTCTTCCAACGCTCAAGTGGAAAAAACGGCTCCGGGGGAGCGCCGTAACAAAACCCCGGTGTACGTCTCTGGGGTGAAGGACGTACGCAGCTTCCTGCATAGGATTCGCGCGGAGTTGGCCTGCGGGATCGTGGCGCAGATGAAGGGAGACCTTCTGGCTCTTGTGCCTGAGACCGCCGACGGGTTCCGGGCCACCGTCAGGGTCCTACGGTCCCTCGATGAGGGCGAGGGTGTGAGTTTTCACACATTCTCCCTCCCTGAGGATCGGTGCGTGCGCCTGCTGATTAAAAACCTGGGCGTGCGCATGCCCGAGGCCGAGGTACGCGAGGAGCTGGCCGCCATGCACATTGCTGTGCAGGGGGTCATGCAACTGCGATCGAGGCGCCGGGCCATGGACCAGGACGGTGACCGTCCCCTTACGCCACACTTTATAGTGTCGGTAGCACGAGGCCCCGACGTGGCGAAAGTGCGTTCCCTTACTGAGATCTGCGGTCTGCGGGTCAAGGTAGAAACATATGTTGCACCGAAGGGGCCCATGCAGTGTAAACGGTGCCAACGCTTCGGACACACGCAGCGGAATTGCGGTTATGCACCCAGGTGCGTGGCCTGCGGGGACGCTCACCCATCCGGGTCGTGTGCCACCCCCAAGCAACAACTTAAGTGCTGCAGCTGCGGAGGCAATCACACTGCGAACTATAGAGGTTGCAGTAAGTGGAAGGAAGCCAAGACGGCCGCTGCACAGCGTGCGAAAGGGGATCGCGGCCGAAAGGACGACGTCTCCACGCGCCTGCCAGCGCCCAAATCGGCGCTAGCTAAGCCTTCCCTCGAGCAGGAGAACTTGGGCCCTGGGTGGAACCACGTGGTCCGTGGTGGCCGCGTCGTCAAGGCTGCGGCTATGAAGAACCCCGCCCCAACGCCAACTGGAGCCATTGTACAGACTGAGCGGCAGACTATCCCCAAGGGCGGCCGTGCCAAGCCCGCTCGTCCTGTGGCGCCGGTGGCAAATCCCACAGCACCTGCTCTCAAGAAGACTGACCCCACCCCACCCAAGGGTCAATCACCGCTCCAGGACATCTCAGATATCCTGGAAACCCTCTCACCACGGGTCTGCATTGAGTTGACACGACGTCTCCTCGCCGCGATCCATTCACTCCCCCCCGGGGGGTCTCGTCCGCGAGCCCTCCTCAAAACCGTTCTCCTCTTCATGGCCGACAATGACTGCACGGCCTAGAGGACACGGTAGCAAGGCCTTGCGGCTGGCTTACTGGAACGCCGACGGTGTCCGCGACAGGAAGCTGGAGCTGGAGCAGTTCCTCGGTGACTACGGAGTCGATGTTTGCCTCCTGAACGAGACGCACCTCACGTCGGGTCGGGCCTTGAGGTTCGCGAACTACGTTTGCCACCGTACGGACCGCCCGACGCTAGGGGGTGGCACAGCGATCCTTGTCCGCAGGGGCATTGATCATTACCCTGTGCCGGTATCGGGTCTACAACAACTAGAAGCAACCGCCATTCACCTGGTACTGGCAACCAGGAAAGTCAAGCTAGTGGCGGCATACCTCGCACCCACCCGGCCATGGATAGAGTCGGACCTGACCGAGTGCTTGAGCGGGGGTTTCCCGGTCCTCTTGGCTGGTGACCTCAACGCGAAACACACGGACTGGAATTCTAGCCTTATCTCTACTAGGGGCTCGCTCCTGCGTGATTACGCCAACAGAAATTCCTGCTTCATCTACGGGCCGGATTCTCCAACCACGGCTCCCTACACACACAACGCCACACCTGACGTCCTTGATATTGTCCTCATCAAGGACTTCGTCCTACCGGTTCACCTGACTGTCTGCCCCGCACTCAGCTCAGATCACCTGCCCGTCCTCGTCGACACCACGTGCCGATCGTCCTTTCAAAACCTGCCTGATCGCCCGGACTTCGCGAGAATGGACTGGTCTGCATTCCAGGCTTGCCTCGAAAGCAGACTACCGGGGAACCCCGTGGTAAACGACGAGGAAGAAATTGACAAGTGCGTCGAGGAGCTGACCAGTGCTATCCTGGAAGCCACAGCAGCGTCCGCTCCCAAGCTTCGACCCCGCATTGACAGGCGACCGCTTCTACCCGCTAGTATTCGAGATGAAATACGCCTGAAGAACCGGCTGAGGAGGCGATGGCAGGTCACAAGAGACCCCGCTCTTAAGACCCAGGTCAATCGACTCCAGAGATCGGTGACCTATCGTCTCAACGAGTGGCGGAACGAACAGTGGAGCGACACGCTCGAATCCTTGGACTGCGAGGACCAGTCGCTTTGGAAAATGACCAAGCGTGTGATGCGAGTCCCCACTCCGTCGCCCCCCTTCTTAGTGATGGGAGGACTGGCTCTCTCGAACCTCGAGAAGGCAGAAGCCCTAGCCGACAGCCTTGAGGTCCAGTTCCAGCCGGTAGACTACCCGTCGGACCTGACTACAATTGACATGGTTAACGACGCGATGCGAGCATACGAGTATACCCCTGTAAATGAACCAAAATTAACCAGTCCATCGGAGGTCGCCCAGGCCATCAAGGGACTCAAGCTTGGCAAGGCTCCGGGCCCCAACGGTATACCGAACAGGGTCCTGAAACATCTTCCACGACGCGCGGTAACCTTTCTCACGAAAGTGTTCAACGCGGTCCTTCGCAGGCAACACTTCCCCTCGGCATGGAAACACGCTCGAGTGGTGTCCATACTGAAGCCGGGGAAGGACCCCACGCTACCTTCTTCCTATAGACCCATCAGTCTTCTCGACACGGTCGGCAAACTCTGCGAGAAAATCCTACTAACGAGGGTCCTACACGAGGTCAGTGAACGCGGGCTGCTGCGCGACGAGCAGTTTGGGTTTCGACCCAGACACAGCACATCGTTACAGCTGGCTCGCCTCGTCGAAAGGGTCAACAGAAACCTTGATGAGAAGCGGCTAACCGGCGCGGTTTTCCTGGACGTGGCCAAAGCCTTCGACACAGTCTGGGTCCAAGGCCTCCTATACAAACTGACCGTCCTCAACTTCCCGTCGTACTTGGTAAAAACCATCTCTTCCTACCTCGCTGACCGGACATTCCAGACATCCTTCCAGTCGGCCACGTCCACACGTCGTACCATGCGGGCTGGAGTTGTGCAGGGCGGAATTCTCTCCCCTGTGCTCTTCAGTCTGTATGTCAACGACATACCCACACCGTCCCGCCACGTCGAGTTAGCACAATACGCGGACGACACGGCTCTAGTAGCCACGTCCCGTAGCCCAACGCTTCTCGTCAGGTATCTGGAGACCTACCTCAGTAGACTTGAGCTCTGGCTCAGGGCCTGGAGGATTGCTATCAACGTCTCGAAGAGCACCGCGGTTCTCTTCATCTCCGCGAGAAGACACATCCAACAGCCCCGAGCAGTGCAGTTCCTCGGACAGCCGATCCAATGGGTCAAAACAGCGCAGTATCTGGGGGTCACCCTTGACGCCGGGCTTACTTGGTCGGCGCACGTCAACCAAGTGGGAAAGAAGGCAGCGCAACGATTAGGTGTGCTAGGCCCGCTTATCAATAGGAAAAGTGGCCTGTCAATCAGGAACGGTGTACTACTCTATAAGCAGCTCATCCGTCCCATAATGGATTACGCATGCCCGATCTGGAGGTCAGCTGCCCACAGCCACGTCCAGAAGCTGCAAGTTCTGCAATCCAAGTGTCTTCGAATTGTTACTAACGCGCCCTGGTACGTTAGTAACAGGCAAATACATGAGGATCTGGGGGTCCCTTTCTTTGCCGACCACATCAGAGCACTAACTGAGAGGTTTGACTCGAGGTTAGCTGGTGTGGGGAACCCCTTAGTTCGGCAACTCGGAAGACACTCGTGCCGAATGAGGGCTGCCAGAGTTCACCCAAGGGCAACCGAGGGCGACTGATGTTCAGCAGGCCAGCCGAAGCCATCCCCAAAAGACGGCCAAGTCAGCACAACGAGTGGTTAGACTACTCGGCTACCCTGACTGAGGTTTTCCGTGCTTTCCTCAGTTGTAAGGCGAATGCCAGGGTATAACTTAATAGGGGCACGGCCCGCCACCCTTCCCCCCGATCATGGAGGCCATCAGCTGAAGTGATCTTCCCCCCATGCCGCAGAGGCCTTCAGCCGAAACGGCCCCTCCCCCTCTGGGTTCATACCCCAGAGACCCAACCAACCAAATTCCTTCGACAACTTGCCTGACAGGATAACCTCCCATCAGCAGCAACAAATCCCAGTTTGAATGGTCGAGGCTCCCGCCACGACGAAACCCCGTTAGCGTTAGCAAAATTTCCGTTCTTATATTACGACCGTTTACCATTTCCAGCAATGCGTCTTGTGCGCAGGAATGGTTTCACCTAGGTAGGGACGATGCTTGCGCTTGCGCAGGCCTCTGCCCTCAGTTAGCTTCTTTGGTTGGTTGGCTTCCGTTCCGCCAGTCTTTAGCGAGTCTGCTTGGTGGTGTCAGCTGTGTTGGCATGAGAATGTTTTGAACTTGTCCAATCAGCAGGTAATATACACTATTGAAAATTTGTTTTTAGGTGTGAGTTGTTTACCCTAATTCGCAATACAGCACAAAGCATCAGAAATATATAATTAAATAAAATGGGGAAACCTGAAATAGGTACCGCGAAGTATATTTCCAATAAAATCAAAGCAAAAGGCCTGCAAAAACTAAGATGGTATTGTCAGATGTGTGAAAAGCAGTGCCGTGACAAGAACGGTTTTAAATGCCATATGATGTGTGAATCTCATCAGCGGCAACTTCTTTTATTTGGTAATAACGCAGGTAAATATATTGCCGAGTTCTCCCAAGAATTTGAAGATGGTTATTTAGAATTGTTAAAACGTCAGTTTGGAACAAAGCGTGTTCATGCAAATCGTGTGTACCAGGATTATATATCGCAGCGTCACCATTTACATATGAATTCTACACAGTGGGAAACATTGACAGACTTTGTGAAATGGCTTGGAAGGGAAGGGAAGTGTGTGGTGGATGAAACTGAAAAAGGATGGTATGTACAATACATAGATCGTGATCCTGAAACCATTGGAATGCAAGAGGCCCTTGTCCGCAAGGAGAAAATGGACAGAGATGATCAGGAGAAAATGATGGCATTTATTGAAAAGCAAATTGAGAAGGGTAAAGAATGTGCCAAGAGTGACGCTCCTGTCTTTACAGAATTTGTGCGGCCAGTTGAGGAAGATAAAATAGTTGTAAATTTGAACTTGGAAGGAAAAAGAATTGAAGGTAATAGAACTCTAGTGTCAAGCAATACTCTCAAAAACGACTATAATAAAGGAGTATCTTCTTCAGCTGGAAATAAGAACAAAGATTCAAAGGAACATAAAAATAAGGTGGAACGAAGAAAAGCATCAGCCCTTGATGACATTATTAAATATGAAGAGAGCAAGAAGAAACGTACAAATAGAGACGATTTTTGGTTGGTTCAAGGAATTATTGTGAAAGTGGTAGAAAAATCTCTGGGTGACAAATACTACAAAAAGAAGGGTGTTGTGACTCAAGTGTTAAACAAATATGTAGCTATTGTCTCCATGTTCGATAGTAGACACAAACTGAAACTGGACCAGTTACACCTTAAAACTGTGATACCGGCACTCGGGCGGCCTGTACGCGTTGTGAATGGAGCTTACCGTGGATACAGTGCTACACTTAAGGAATTGGATGAAAGGAAATTCTGTGCAACAATTGAAATTTCATCAGGCCGTTTGAAAGGAAGAATAATTGATAAAGTTGAATATGAAGACATTTGTAAAGTACATAATGTAGATGTGTAAATGCCATAGAGTTTTATGTTACATTAAGTGCAACTTCATAAAAGATGTAAGATTTGAGGTTTTCATAGCAGTGAGTATGAAGATTTCTGTCGTTTAGTTTTTGTTAATTTAATTATTATTTTTTTCTAAAATAGTTGTTTCTAAAAAGTTAAATTGTTTAGTTTTTGTTAAAATAGTTGAATTATTAATTTTTTGTAAAATAGTTGTTTTTAAATAGTTACATCGTTTAGTTTTTGTTAAATAGTTGAATTATTAATTTTTTGTAAAATAGTTGTTTCTAAATATTTAAATTGTTTAGTTTTTGTTAAATAGTTGAATTATTAATTTTTTGTAAAATAGTTGTTTTTAAATAGTTAAATTGTTCAGTTTTTGTTAAATAGTTAAATTATTAATTTTTGTAAAATAGTTGTTTTTAAATAGTTAAATTGTTTAGTTTTTGTTAAATAGTTAAATTATTAATATTTTGTTAAATGGTTGTTTTTAAATAGTTAAATTGTTCAGTTTTTGTTAAATAGTTAAATTATTAATTTTTTGTAAAATAGTTCTTTTTAAATAGTTAAATTCTTTAGATTTTGTTAACCACTTAAATTGTTAAATAGTTTCTAATTAAATATGAATTATATTAAATAAAAAACATGTTCATAAAATTCTCTGTTGTTATTTTGGCAAAGTAATATTTGAATGAACTTGTCGCCCTCAGTGCACTAGTGGTTAATGTGGTCGCCACTGGACCCAAGGTATGCGGGTTCAAACCCGGCAAAGGTCGGTGGATTTTTAAAGGGTGATAAGAATCCATAGCACAACTTCCTTCGGAGGGGAATTAAAGCCGGCGGTCCCATGCCTTAGATTTAGGGCACGAAAAAGCATGAACGAGATGTTTCGTAAGCAAAACTCGCTGGCCACATATCTCCTGATTCCTACTAGATGGCTCTAGCAGACAAAAATACGGACTGAGTAGAAATTGTGCGGAGGCAGTGGGCTGGTCGCTCACTACTGGCAAATGCACACTTCGAAAAGACCAGGAAGAGAGAATATTTTAACTTGGTACCACAAAACACGAGTATGTGTACTGAAACAATTAGTAACAATATTCTGATGTGGGGGAACATTTTTTATTCCAACATTCTCAAGATAACAGATGAACGCTGCTACTTACACTACATGACTGAAACTTCGGCCTCTGAATGCATGTTCTTGTTGGAGATCCAAAACAACCCGAAAGGCTCAAAATATTCATCACTTTTCGCTTACGTACGACATGCTTAATTTGGCCCACAGTTTAACAACGCACTCCTCTGCATTTGTCTTATTACCAGTCAACTTTCGTTCTATGTAGGATTTGAGGTTGTGATGATGCAAGCAATCTTTACTTTTTATTTTATTATACAGGTACGAAAACCTAGCTCAGTGTTCTGCCAACATCTCTCTGGAGTCAGCTTGATTGTGTATAAATATAAACAATTAGTCCTATTTAATGACCGTAATATAAAATAATGATTATCTGGCTTGTCACTTTGAAACACAAGATCTAAATTCACAACACTTACAGCAGCATCATGGAACTACAAACTAATTATTCCGTGCTGACATCAAAGACACAAGTTATTTGAATACGCAAAATCAAATTATCACGCTCTGGCATTGCATAATGCAAATAAGAATATTAAAAAATTGTGAATATAAGAAAAAGAAAGGTCTTTACCATTCTTTTAAACACAACAATGGTTGACCTCAACATGAAATGAAGAAGAGGTGAACTGTACCAAAATCACTCACAAACTGGATATCATAAACACAATTGCAGTGATGTAAGTTTACGTGTTTATAAACAGTGGAAGACCATTTGAAGTTTGTGGAAAATAGATAAAAATGTTATTCAATGTTTTTTAGAAAAACTATTGTCAAGAAGAAAATTCATGGAGAAACTAAAAACATTAAAATATGGGAGACATTACCAACCTATATAAAACCCTGAGAGTGAATATAAGGAACACAATATGTACACTGGGAACTTTTGTTTTGCAATATCATTTTTACCCATGGTTTACAGCTTGCAACAATCTGAGAGAAACTGATTTGCTGGCAATGCTTGATGTTTAAAAAAAGTTGAATGTTTTTAATATCAGGGGCCTTTAACAAACTTATGACTTACATGCTTCACGAAAAGAAAAGAAAAACATGAATCTTCTGCAAAACATGTACAGTTCAAGTCTCCAAAGAAATTATGAACTTCTGGAGATCCAACTTACATTTACTAGTTCAGCATTTAATAAACGTTTGTAAAATTTGAGAAATATTGAAATGGGTCACATGACTTGCCTGCTGCCAGATCAAGAACTGCCATTTAGAGGTCATGAATAATCTGAGTTGCCCCTTGACAGAAGTAATTGTAAAGAATATTTGAACATTATGAACCTCTGCTGAATGACCTTTTGCTAAGGCACATCTCTGGCCATTGAAAATAATTTGTTAAAAGCCCTCCATGAAGTGTTGCTAGTTGACATTTCAAGACAAATTCAGGAACCGCCTAATATTGGATGAAACTTCTGACTTTCATTTTGTCGTGAGGTACATTCATGATAGTAACAGGTCTTTCTGCTCTAAACCCTTTCTCTCTGTGTTCGCAAATTCTTACATTTTGGTTCATACATTACAGACAGGTCTGGGTATAGATTTTATTCACAAAATAAGAGAAATTCAAAGTCACGTGCAAAATGAACATGACACACTTCTCAATTTTCTAACAAAAACCAGGGAAATGAAGAAGGCAAATCCTGACACAGAAAATTCTGCAGAAGAGAAGTACAGAAAACTTTTCTACAAAATTACTGCTACTACATAAGTGAGAAATTTTACATACATAACTTTAAGGCTGCCTTTCCTGAACAGCATACACAAAAACTGCCTGTGTATTTTTTTACATTCTATTCTTCATGAAAACCTTGACACTAACAGTAGTCCGAGCTACTGATATTGTTGAAAATAAGCCGTAACACTGAACGGGGCAAATCAACAAATTAAGCAGACATCACACAAAATATTATTGCTGGGTAAAAACTCAGAGCACTGAGAAATAAACAGTCCATTGTTCTCTGTCATTCCAGCGAATGGTGCATGACGGCACAAACCTTGTGTTTTGAGTCACTAAATTCAGTAACCGATACTGAGACGAGAACAAAAATATGTTCTGAGACTGTTGAAACCATAAGTATTGCAACTTGTAAGTGGTTACACAGGCAGTTGAAATTAACAGATAATGATTAATTGATTGATTACATAAATCTATATTTACCTTATTATAAACTGAACACATGATATATAGGCCACGAAGGCATACTATGAGCCTGAAGTTCTCTTTGTAATTTTTATATTCTTGCATTTGACCTATTTCCGGCCCTCCCTCCGATTCGTAAATTCCGTGCAGATGAAAATCACACGGCATAAAAGTTACAACACCAGGTCAGGTTATGACAGGTAGATGAAACAGAGGGTAAAACAGAAGTCACCCCAAAAAATGCTGAATCAGGTTGAAGCCTGTAATTTACATAGAAGTCCACACAACTAGAATAAGTTCAGTGTCTTTCACCATGAGCTTCGTTACAAATTCCTTCAAAACCTGCATCCTTAGAGATCGCCTACCACGAGATATTCGCTGTACGTGTTTCCATACTTGTTACCCATAATTCCAGTTCCTATTCTGATCCAAATGTTTATTTCCTTTGCAGAATCCAGAAATGGCCAACATTGAATTTGCGTCCTTCATTGAAGAAATAATGAATCTGCCCCTTTAGTTACGTAGTTTGTAATTAAAAGGTTAAATAGGTTTACTTAAATAGATACATTCCTTTAGTTAAGTAGTTACTTTGTTTTATTTAAACAGTTAAAGTTCACATATTGTATATTTCAATTCAATTCATTTATTAAAGTGCTTGACAACAGCCAAGCACTAACAACAATACAGACATTACAATACAAAAGCAAACAAACAATGAACTGAAAACATAAATGTACAATATTGATTTATTGCAAAATAACTAATAAGTAAAAAACTAAATGTTATAGACAAGTAAAGTAATAATTAAACTAAAAAAAAGTTAAATTTTGGACAAACAACATACACAATAAAATGTCATACTAAATAAACAATAAAAAACCATGATTATTGTTTAAAAAACTGACTGACCTCAGCAAGCAAAATGCAATCTTTGTTAAAGATGTCGATGCTCCTACAGACTGCATTGGCAGCAGAAACACTTCTGGCAAAGGGACTGGCCTTGAAATTACGTTGTACAGTAAAGGTAGAGTAGTCTCTGAAAGACCTAGTAGGTATGCAGAGACTAACTGTATCAAAAACAGATGAGCAACTAATTTTGCCTTTAAAAATATTCACGAGGAAAAGCGCATCCAAAAGCCTCCTCCTTAAATGTAAAGATAAGAAATTTAATCTAACTAATATTTCATCATAATTATAGGCACAAACGCCATTAAAGAATCTAGCGTAACACAGATCTACAAATTTCCTTTGAATCCTTTCCAATTTAAAGGAATCAGTATTAGTAATAGAGTTCCAAGCAACGGAAGCATACTCAATTTTGGAACGGACTAAGGTACTGTACAAGACCAAAAGGCTTTCAACAGTGGAGAAGGAAGAAGTAATGTACCGAATCAAACCTAGCATTTTCAAGCTCTGTGATAATATATAGTTGATATGCTGGTGAAAATAGAGCTTACAGTCCAGTAGAACACCGAGATCTTTAACACAATGGGAGCGTGCCACCAGGTTCTTACACAATTTGTAATTAAAATAAATACTGTTTGTCTTCCGGGTGAATGATATAACAGTCGTTTTACTTAAATTAAGTTGCATCCCATTCACAAGACACCAATTTTGCACTGAATGGATGTCGTCCTGCAACAGTTTGCAGTCATCAACATTGCTGATACTCCGATACATCTCTAAGTCATCAGCAAATAAAAGGCACTGTGAATTATGTATGGAGTCGCAGATGTCATTAATGAATATATTAAAAAGTAAGGGGCCTAGGGTGGAACCCTGAGGCACTCCACACTTAACACGATAAGGATAGGAAAGAGTTCCAGATACACGAACAAAAGATTGTCTGTCAGAAAGATAACTATGGAACCAATCAACATAACTGGGTGATAGTCGAAAGTTTCTAAGTTTCCCAAGAAGAATACTATGAGGGACTAAGTCAAATGCTTTAGTAAGATCAAAGTATACCGAATCTGTTTGTCCTTGAGTACTAACTGAAGGTAAAACGGAATTAAGGTAAGTAACCAAATTTGTTGCTGTGCAATTAAATTTACGAAAACCATGCTTTGAGGGATTTAAGCTGTACTTAAAATTTTTTTGCAAATGATCATAGACAATAAATTCAAATATTTTTGAAAAGTTATTAAGAATAGAGATGGGTCTATAATTACTAACAATGGAACTGTTGCCTTTTTTAAACACAGGAACAACAGCTGTTTCTTTCCACAGGGACGGAAAGGTGGCACTAGTTACACTTAAATTAAAAATATAGGTTAATAAGGGAGTGAAAATATCAGAAAAACCCTTAATTACTAACGAAGGAATTCCATCTAACCCCACACACTTTGAGGGTCTGAGGCGCTTGATCGCCTTGCTAACTTCAGCACGAGAGATAGGAGCGGCGGGCAAAAAATCAGAAGTAAAAGTATCGGTAGGAGTGACGGACTGGCAAGAAGTGTTAAAAATTGATTCAAAATGCGTAGCAAATTCATCAGCAATGTGTTTCGGGTCACTGACAAACTGATCACAAATTTTTAGCTGAATGAAGGAGTTATCTTTTCTTTTGAAATTTGAAACGTGTTTCCAAAAATGCTGAGGGTGAGTTTTAAGACTGTCATCAACAGACTTTAACCACCGCCGCCTATCAGACTTAATGGTAGCCTTAACTAATTTACGAAAGTGTGCAAAGTAGGAGTAATGTAATAATAATAATAATAATAATAATAATAATTCATTTCATTTATTAGAGTGCTTGGCAACATCCAAAAGAGGCCAATAACAGCCAAGCACTAACAATAAACATAAACATAACAATACAAAAACAAACAAACAATAAACTAAATATATAGATGTACAATATAATAATGATAATATATCAATTCATTAATTTGTTACAAAATAATCAACAAGCAAATGAGCTGAATAATATGCCTAGGTATATAATAATTAAATTAAAAACAGTTAAATATAAATAATACATACAAAATGAAACTTTAGTAAAAGAAAAAATAAAAGAAAAGGAAATTGGCTAAATAAAATGCCGAAGAAAAATATTCTCCTTGTTAAAAATGTTGATGCGCTGACAGACTGCATTCGCAGCAGAAGCACACCTAAACAAGGAACTAGCTTTAAGACTATGATAAACAAAGAAACGAGAAGTAGTCCCTAATGGATCGGAGGGTACGCACAAAGAAACTGAATCCAAAACGGATGGGCAGCAAATTTTACCTTTAAATATATTAATGAGAAAGAGAGCATCAAGATGGCTCCTCCGCAGGTGCAGTCAAAGAAAATTTATCCTCACTGAAACGTCTTCATAATTATAGTCACTTAGGCCATTAAAAAATCTGGCGTGACATAAAGCAGCAAATTTCCTTTGAATTCTTTCAACTTTGGTAGAATCAGTGGAAGTAATAGAATTCCAAGTAACAGATCCATACTCCAATTTAGACCAAACAAGACTATTGTATAAAAACCAATAAGCTATCTAAAGTAGAAGTAGTACCTAATTAAATTTAGCATTCTATCTAGTCTAGCAATAAGATGTTTCAGTCTTCTTGGCAAGAACTGCTATAAAATTAATGAAACTTCACCACGAGACCCAGCTATAATAAAACATTTATGCAACTGGTTTATCCAGACAATGAATGAAGATTCACTGACCCACAAGTATTGTTCTTTACTGACAAAGCCTGGTTTTACTTAATTGGACATATGAACACACAAAATAACTGATTCTGGTAGTCAAAAAATTCCCTCATTTCATGGGCCATCACTTTTTCATATAATACTTTTGACCAACTTCCACGTATGCCTAATTATATAAAATTTCTAAACTTTAAAATGGAACCATATACTGTACAGTATTTATAATTTCATTATCACTGACCTCTCTAAACACTTTATGCAAAGTGTAGAGAAAAAAAGGTTTATATGCACGTAAATGAGTAAATAAACTATTTAAATTTGATCATTCATCATGTAAATGTGCAGTAATAGTGATTAAATATCGCTTATGAATAATAACTGACAATCATGTACAATTCTCTGCTAGCGATATTCTATAATTGCAGGTCATTATTGATAATAATATAATGACAAGAAAAATTATACAGTAAATTGAGACAAAAAAGGTGAATGAATCACTGGGTCCTACGTCCAAGAAGCCTAAAGTTTAATTTGTGAACATATGGAATTATCTCTATTTGAGAAATTTTTTTTAAGAAATACTCTTATTGCTGACTTCCTTTACTGATCAATTCTTCTTCTTATTCTTATTCTTTTAAGAATCTTTTATTCCTTACCTGCATAAAATTTTAAGATCATGTGAAAATATCCCACATGTGCTTCCTACATAATAAACTATCCATTGCATTAAAATGTTCTAATATCTGATAATACAAATTTAACAAACATCAGAATTTACTACATCTAGATATAGATAAACATATTTCTAATTATAAAATGTAGGCTATTAGAATTTCATAAGCATTTTTCTTTCCAACCGCTGATGACTTAATGGTGAATATGATCCTGTAATTTTGTGCCATGCCTGTGGAGGAGTGGAAGACTGCATACCTTTTTGGTATTGTGAAGAATCTGCGACAGGTGTCTGAAGCATTCTAGTTCTTTCTTTAGGCCTCGAAGGAAGAGGACTGGACCATCTGAAAGTTACAAGACATATAATTAAAATGTTTTACCTTCTTAATGTCCATTGACAAATTCTGTCCACCATTTCCACTTCTTTGTAATTCAACTTTATTTTCCATAGACATTTATTTAAAATTTGAAAAACATGTCTTCTTGTTGATGAAAGACTCGGGTTACAAGCCGCGTCAGGTGGCTGAATGGTGAATAGACCATATCTTCTGCCAACGTTTCGAAAACAACCCCTGCTCTCATCCTCAAGGCTGCTGCGTAACAAATCTGAGCCCTGAGGATGAGAACACAGATTTCTCTCACAATGTTCGCAGAAAATATGGTTCATTCACCATTCAGCCACCTGACACGGCTTGTAACCTGAGAGTCTATCATGAAAGCTTCACTTTATACATGTCTTCTTCTTATTATCCATATGCACATACGAGAAACTCTACTCTGACAAAAAGGAGTTTTACAAAACTTTCTGTGTTTATCGAAATACAAGAAAAATATTAAATCAATTTAACAATCAGAAACTTCAAAGTGGAACATAACAGAAATATTATTAAAGCTAAAACCATTATCTTGTAAGCATAATTACACAATTTAACAATCCATTTCCACATGAACATTCCAAACAAGATATTTACTATTTAGTTTGAAAGTGAAAACAGATGAAATACTATGGATGGCTAGGAACATGTTCATAATTCTTTTTTAATTTAATTAATATTGTGTACAAAGATAATACAAATACAAACAATGGACAACAAATTGAACTTGTACACTTCATACAACATAGAGTACTATGGATTGTCCATGGAAAATGCAGTACATACAAAAATTTAATGTTAAATTTTCTGGGAACCATAAAAGTTGGAATTATCGTAAATGTCATTTTGATTTATTACTGACTAATTTTATTTACATTAGACACATTACTTACATGGCTCTCACACTTTCAGAGTACAGCAAAACCAAATGTCGCCATCTATAAATGTTAGGATATTCTATAGGGTCTATATTTAAGCCATCCAATGCCTGCATTACAGTGGCATCCAACTTGGTAGGTGAGTCACTAGAAAAAAAAAATTATATTTCAATAAGACTATTTTGTGCTCATATACTTAGTATTCTGGGCACTCTTTAAGGTGGTTACAGATTTTTCATCATTAGATCTAAATGTTGCTAACCACATATAAGACTACATGGCAGCACAGGCGTTTGAAAATTACAAGATGAGGAAACAACAAAACACAGCTTCTAGCACTTTAAGTGATTAAAATTTTACTGTCTACAAAAATTAGGTAACAATTAGTGTGTTTGGGTACTTCACTGTCAGATAAAGATTTCATGATTGACGAACTGCTGACCAGGCAAATATGAATTCTATGCAGCTGGCAAAAAAACTTTCCCCAACATTTTGGTTAAATAAATGTAGCAGCAGTAGTGGGTAGACAAATTATTCTACTCTTTGCTTTATGTGACATTCAGTATTTACCCTTGTATAAAAACATCTGGCCATTCGTCTGGTGTTAACATTTCAGCGTCATCGTCATCATCATCATCGCAGTATGAATGTACTTCATTTCTGCTGAGTTTTGCAGGTGTTGATGGTGGTGTGAAATATTCATCATCATCATCATCTGGAATACAAATAAAACTCACATGCATAAGACATGATCTGTTAGAGGCTACCATCTATACATTTCATAAAATTATATGGTCAGAACCCCTACATTCTGTAAATTACAGCTAGTCCCTTCAGGTCTTTATACAGGGCTAGTCTAAATGATGTTCCCGATTTGAAACACGTTACTCACGTTTAATGAAATTCAGATGCACAAAATTGGTACCGATGGAAAGAGAAACTCTCCAAGTTTATGTTGGTATACTTCGCGGCCGCATAGTAACACTGTTCGCCGCCAGGGGCGATATGACAGAAAATTACTGCCAACGAAGGCAGAGGAGCCTTTTGTGTCCTGGATTTCCACATTCACCGGACCTGACGCCCTGTGATTTTTTTCTGTAGGAGTTCATCAAAGATATTCTTCGTGCCACCCTCACCACAGACCTTGCCAGAAGCCATTACAGCAATCGATCATGATATGCTGCAACGTGTCTGGGAGGAACTCGACTACAGGCTGGATGTGTGCCGAGTTACCAAGGGGGCTCGCATTGAACACCTGTGATGTACTGAAACAAAACTTGGAGAGTTTCTCTTTCCATTGGTACCAATTTTGTGCATCTGAATTTCATTGAACGTATTATTTCTTTCATATCGTGAACATCACTTAGACTAGCCCTGTATTCCACTAAACCAGGGGTTCTTACCCTTTTTCGCCGGCATACCACTAATTCTAATTTAACACACTAAAAGTACCACTAACCAAATTCGTTCAGGGAAATATTATTTATGTTAATATTATCTTCTGCTTTTCTTACTTAGTTCGCATACCACAGGTTGAGAAACGCTGCACCATACAATATTCAGTCTCCAGCACTTATATTAGCATAAATTCACATTTTAAAAAGACATGTACATAAAAACACACATCAGAAATCTTACCTTCTGAAAACTCACCACCTGATGATATGTGTGTCATTTTATGTAACTTATTAGTTTCTGAATTATATGTCTGTCTCTTTTTAAAGCTGCTCACTTTCAGATTACAGTGTGTTTCATGAATGGAACCTTCCATCTCACTAATTCTTGTACTATCACACTGCTGGTCAGAATCTAGTGGAAAGTACATAATTAATTAGCTTCATTATTTATTATAATGTACAATATGCTAATAGGATCAACAATAATGAATATGAGGAAGGAGATCAATTGTAACAGTAATTATATTGTCTAAAATCCCCTGAGTGTCACAGAAGAAGAATAGAATGAAATGGTATTTACAGCATTCACAGCACCATCTACAGAAGTAAAATATTGGTACTGCTAAAAATCTCTTTTTAGACATTCTAAACTTGTATGATTTTTCAAGAACAAATTGATTCTACAAACTCCACTCACTGGAAACCCTAACACTTGGAGGACTTATGTTTTCAAGAAAGAGACCAGTATATGCAGCGAGTATAGGCGTGAATGGATAAAAATTTGATTTGTTACAAAGGTCGCTCAGTTACATTTGGGAGTGTCAAAGACTTCAACCTACATCACACGAACTGATTCCAACAAAAAATCTGTAATTCTCCTGCTTCATATTTGGGGCATATGATTTAAATCTTAGCCTGGAGACTAGTTATCCTAAGGTTCTTCATGGTTTTACTCAGGACTTCCCTGCAAATTCTGGGATCAGACCATGTCCACCTTCTTCCATATCCTTTCAAATTCATTATTCATTACTCATCTCATCATTTGATGCTAAGTAATCTCAACTACTGACAGTATCATTAAATAAACCACAAATAAATAAATACATACATACATAAACAATTTTTAGTCACATTCAGCATTTACTTACTTTAGTTCAGGGGTTCAAATAATGAAGAATTATCACTAGATGGAACTGAAATAATGATGGATATATATTTATTTTCAGTGCTTTGTTAATCCCCGAGTATCACTACATTTTTAAGGTGGAATAAAGGTACCTTACATAAACTAATATAATTTCTACAAATAATAAATAAAATTAAATTCTACAGACCAACACACCATGACATTTATTTTATGCAAACAACGTAACAAATATGCACTCACCATTATCTTCTACAAATGTAAGTCGTCTTGTAATTCCATCTGATGAAGATTGTGTGTTAGCTTTGTCAGATGTAGACCGCACATGATTTCTCTTGAAGGACCAACCTTTCCTAGCATTTCTCATAAAATTATGATTTTGTCTGAAGCATAAGCACTGTGAAGCATCAGACCAAATCCTCATACATTCTTCTTCTGTTCGGACATGGATATCTTTCTTAGCACCACTGGTTTTGTCTGTGTCTTTACCATTTCCTTGTATTTCTAAGGCGCAAAGAATATACTTGGCATTCTCTACTAGTGGTTTAACTGGACTGGTGTCAGACAGACTGCACGCTTTAAAAGCAAGGCACAGATTTGACACTGGACTAATCTCATCATCAACTGACTGATTTTCACTATACTCTGTTAAAGATGATACACAACCATTCACTACACATTCTGAACTATCATAACACTCCTTGGTTGAATATGGTTTCTGTGCAGCCTCCTCAAATCTGTTCTTGAGATAAGCCTCAAGTTTCTGAAGCCCATCCTCAGAGGCCAAATTTGTAAATGTATCAAGAAATGGCCAATATTCATTCCAACCAACCCTGAATTCCTCAGCCAGGTCCCTGTAAGAAATCACAGGCACAAAATATATTATACTTTTGGGCAAAGTAAAGCAGATATTTTCTTCCTTTGCATTATGCTTCATGGTCAACATTTTCTTTGGCCAATAACATCAAGCTACTAACTGAAACTGTTTGAGCAGGACACCATTCTACTACTAAAACAAATATACTAATATTATTTCATCTGAAAATAGTAAAAACATTTTCTTGCATCCCATTATTTTTATATGGAAAAACTGAGGAACACTGTCAACAAAACTGAATGAATAATAAGAGGCAGAGAAACAGCATAAAGTAGAATAAAACACGCATCTAAATACAGAAAGATAAAATGGAAGGAAAGAATAAATGGCCTTGTAATTTACCATCAACAATGCTTGATATTACTTATGATTGGCTGATGTGTGAGTAGTGGAGTCAGCATTTTCCTGTCAAACAGACTGCCTCGTGAGGTTCTAAATTTTAAAATCTATACATTCAGTAACAGTAACATATCATTTTGCTTCATAATCTAAACTTCATTTGAAATTACATATGCACAATATTCGGTTTTAGAGGTTAACTGGGACGTGCAAGGCTAAAGGTTCATATGGGGCACCAAATACTCTTGCCCTTTCTCAGCTCATGGTGCATTTATCTTATAATACATAAGAATATAACTGTTTGTTGAGTAAAATAATTTCTATATTTGAAGCTCTGACTTCAAGAACCACTTAGATTTGGGCAAACAGTGTCTCACTAAAGCAAAGTGAAAGAAACATAAGCTTGAAGTCGTCCGTATCTCCCACCTGCCAACTCTTTCTAATCCTTTCTCAACATCCAGCAGTCTAAATGCATGACAACTCAGACTTCCTGTATATGCCTGTCTGCAGGCATTCTGCTTTGGAGTCCGAGGCATCCGAGGAGGAGTCTTCCACTTCTTCAGGAACACGATTGCTTTTTCATGATTCATTGGTCCTGCATAAGCCCGGATTTCCATCCTTCCATTAAGTGGATCAGCTTTTAATACCTGATGAATAAACATTTTAGAAACATTTTAGAACAAACAGTAAATTAATAGAATGACGTCTCCTCTGATGACGAGCCATGTTTGTATGAAGTTAATTTTCTGCATTTCACAGACTGTGTCTGCCTCCAACACCAGAGACTGACAGGTTGATTTCATTGGTGATTGGGTGGGTGTAGTATAGATATATATGCACTGTCAGCTCATGGAGCCCAGTCTCCTTGATCAAGAATGGACCAAGGGGACAACAGTAGGTGGTGTATGGCGATCACCCTACCTAAAAGGACACAGTCCCTAGATTATTTCCTATAGAACTGAAAACTGAAACACAAAGACAAATAAATTCAGAAGGCATTCAAAATATAATAAAGTCAAGATACAATTAAATAATGGAAAACAGCTATTAAGCACATAAAAACAGAACATCTACAAAAAAATTCAAAAAAGGTTTAATCAAGGTGTTATGAGAGGAACACATTTAATCTGTACTCTTCAATGCGAGGCAATATGATGACGAAAAAAAAATTGTGACAAAACATTTCACGTTAAGTAAAAGATTTTACAAACTGTTATATTTGATAGTTTTGGTTACATATGAAGTACACACACAATACATGAGACAGAACATATAAACCTCCTTGCATCCATCAAATAAGCAGTGTGTGGGGTCTAAACATGGTAACAGAAGTAACTGTCAACATTCCTGCTAGAAATGAATCTCCAGACATCCTGTGAACACCCTGAATTGTCTCAGCTTCACTTTGAAAACTACGTGCTCTGATATGAGAGAATTCTCTGACTAATTTAAATTTCTCGACAGGACCCTGCATAGTGAATACATGTGTAAAAACAATTTATTACCAACCAGAGGGCAAGCAGGAGAGAATGGATCACCAACAGTAGGCTGTACAGAATTATCCTCTGATCTAAGTACAGGAACATAAAACATCTCATCCAGTAAATTTGACAGTTTTTGCCTTAGACTTTCATCTGGAGAGGAAACACGACTGCAGATAACCTGGAAAAAAAGAAGAAGGAGAAATCATGAGTATGGTAAGTAAGATAGAAATAACGTTATGTACATATAACGGGTTACAGGAAGTAGCCACACTATTTTAATTGTTTCAGCTATGTAAAATCCTACATCTCAGCAAGCAGACTGGTCCTCTGGCAGCACTCCACATTTGTATTAGGGAGGTTAGCTAGTTTGAATCTTGACCAGTCTAATGACTATCTGGATTGTCATTTTTCTGTTTGTGAGTCTCTCCAGGCAATTTCATGGAACTGACATAAGCCATGACAGACTCTTATCTATTCACAATTCATAATTATCGTCACATCACATTCAATTATATCAAATTTCTAAACTTTAAAATGGAATCATATACTGTATATATATAATAATTTCATTATCACTGACATCTCTAAACACTTTATGCAAAGTGTAGAGAAAAAAAAAAGGTTTATAAGTACGTAAATGAGATCCTTGGTAAAACTCTAAAAGAAAGGCCTTCACAAATTCTTACAAACAATATTTTAAAATGTCAATGTGCTAAATACTTTATGATATACTTAATTTAATGTTTTATGAAAATCAATAACACTGGGTGTGAAATAAATTTCTGGGTTATATTATCACTTTTTTAACAAAGTGAGAAATATTTTGGACCAACTAACTCCAAGGTAGAGGAATTTTCCTTAAAAATTTCTGTCATTCAAATAGTCAAAAAAAAATTCCCTCATTTCGTGGAATTTGATGCGCCATCACTTTTTCAAATAATACTTTTGACCAACTTCCAACTATGCCTTGACCTCTTGTCTTACGGTTTCCCAAACAAAACTTTGTACATATTTCTTGATTCTCCCATCATACTACATTACCAACCAATCACATTCTTCTTAGTTGAAGCACAGAGAATAACATAAATATTTTATACCAAGTACTCACTCCTGAAGAATACTGTGATGTATATATGATAATGAAAATACATGTTACTTGCATCTCTTGGTGTTTGTCCATATTTATTCCTCGCATGTCTATCACATTGTGGATAAGACACCAATACATCTACAACTGAAAGAGCTCCCAATTTAACTGCAAAATGTATCGGAGTCTCATTCAGGGCCTTATCAGGAGTATTCAGGTAAAGATCCAACAAGATACGAGCTCGGTCCTCACAGTTGGCAGCATCATCATCTCCATACAGCAACTGAATAAATGCAACATTGCTCACTGTCTGTAGAATTAGATCACATATTTGTGCGTCACAAGCCTTGGCTGCTACATGCATTGCGTTATACCGTGAGCCTTCCTAAACCTGGAAAAGACAAAGAAACAGTAAATAAATTATTTAAATTTGATCATTTGTCATGTAAATGTGCAGTAACAGTGATTAAATATCACTTATGAATAATAACTGACAATTATGTACAATTCTCTGCTAGCGATATTCTATAGTTGCAGGTCATTATTGATAATGAATAGATTATTCACTTTTACCGTCAGGCAGAACAAAGCATAATGATTTATAAGTTTATAGAGTAAATTACAGCTAACGTAAAATAAATAAATAATATATAAATTAAAGACTGTGACACATCTTAGTGTAGTTCCCAGTGGAATTAAGGTTGAAAGTACCCAGAAAAATTTTTAAATCCCCATAAGAGTTGAAATCAAAGAAGAACATGGATGTTCTTCTCTGTTTTACTTTTGGATCTCAAGATAAATGTCAAAGAACAACATTGACTTTTATTTTAATAAAAATGCACAGCAAAGCACACTCCAGTTCACACACTGCTGCTTGCTGGGAAAATCTTGAATATTGCTTCCTCAATATTCTCTTTGATTTATTTTATGCACTTTGTCTTTCAAGCTACCCCATAAATAAAAATCACACAGTGTGAGGTCTGGGAAACAAGTTGGTTATAAACTTTCATTAATACATTTTTCAACAAACATGTCAGTTACTGTGGCCACAGAGTTATCAGTTGTGTTCACCTTTACTGAATCCTGCTGAAAGTAACCGTACACTTTCTTTTTTTCTGTTAACTTAAGGAAAATCCTTTTCAAAATCTAATTAACATAACTTCCTGAGTGAAGACTATCCATAAAAGAAAAACTGAGACAATTATTCACCATACACTGATTCCACATCAAACACCAACTTCTCGATTTTGAAGCAGAAATATAATGAAGGACTCCAGGGTATTTTGAGCACCAGAATCAGTTATTTTGTGTGTTCATATGTCCAATTAAGAAAAACCAGGCTTTGTCAGTAAAAAACAATACTTGTGGGTCAGTGAATCTTCATTCATTGTCTGGATAAACCAGTTGCAAAAATGTATTATTATAGCTGGGTCTCGTGGTTGTTACAGAAAAAGGTGAAGTTTCATTAACTTTATAGCAGTTCTTGCCAAGAAGACTGAAACATCCTATTGCTAGACTAGATATACCAGTGATTTCTTGACAAATGCTCTAATCTTGCAATAGTATAATCAAGTTTCTCTTCTCTTTATTTTCTTATGCAATTCTAACACATTCCTTTGAATGTATTAACGAAACCTTGGGGAAATATCAACACCAGATAATTTTTGTTTAAGTTCTCTGTGATATATACATAAGCTAAATTGGTTTTTTACATAATTATAAAAAATACAAAATAACAAGCCTGTATCTTGAACACACAAATAACAGAGGGAAAAAAAACAAAAACATTACTCATGCCAGTTTTCATAACCCTATCTTAACCCATGGACTTAAATTTTTTTAACAAGCATGGTTTCTGTATATAATCGCCCATACAAGAGCCTGGATTTCATTTAGTCATTCATAGATGGCTCCCAACTACACATATAAAAATAAAAGAAACACCTAACTTCAAAATCCCTGCTTCTGATGCTCACTCTTAATGTTGTGAAACCATTTTATTGCACAGAATGTTTTGGTAGGGCAGTCTGATTTATTTTTTGTGTATGAAAAGAGCATTAAAATCAGTGATGACCGAGTTAGGAATTCTATGTAGAATACTAACACATACATTTCAAAACTACTTATAAGAAAGCAACCTGCATACCTGAAGAATGGCTGGAGTATCTCCACTACTCACTAGGTAACGAGGATTATACCAGATGGTATTTGTGAATGTATGAGTGTCACCACATTCTATCACTTTCCTCAGCCAAACCAAATCCTGTGATTTAGGTGCTCTGAAAGGACTTGGTTTTTCACCTATTACAGGACTGCTGGTTTCTAAATTTTCTGATAACACAGATATGGGAACTGCAACTTCAGGTCGTTGAACTGCAAATTTCACAGCCTCCTGTCTTGTCTTAAAGGAATTAAACCTCGCTTCCTTGTATTTTTTCACAATTTTCAGTGCTTCTGATTTGTCATTATAGACATGCAGAGTGTCTGAAAAATGAAGCAAAAATGTTTATATATACAAATGCTGCATAAATCTGTCAATGGAAATTCAACAGACAGTAATTACCTATTTTACATCCAAAAGAAAATAATTAAAATAATGACAGGTTTTAAAAGCAGAGGCTCTTGTAGAAAATTAGTTAGAAAATTTTCTACACTTTCATTTGCAAGTGAATAAATACTCTCCTTACTATCATTTATGGTGAAAAACTTGGACAAATTTCAAAGAAATAAATATGCACACAATTTAAACATAATATGTAAATATGACCTTCAAATGCCAAATCCTAACCTCACTACATATCAAGAAGGAGTATATTATACAGGTATCAAGTCATTCAATAATCTTCCACATACAATTAAGAGTTTAAATCATAATATAAAAGTAATCAAGTCTGCATTACCTCTTAACTCACTCCTACTCTGTAGATGATTTTACCTCTGTTGACAATTCTTAACCTTTAGGTATATCTATATGTAAATAAGGTTTCGTTGCAAGATTTGAGGTTTCACAGCGGTGAGAATGAAGATTTCTGTCTTCTGGGTTGTTGTGCTATGTAGTTTAGTTCTTGTATTTAAAATTCATAAGTTCATATATAAGTTCTGTACTTATATTATTATCCGTGGAATGTAAATAAACTATATCTACAATTCAAAATCTTAAAACTAACTTTCGAATGCATATTCATTTATGATTATATTTTACTACTTACCATCAGATTCCAAGACAGTGTCACTAGGTATATTTACACCGTAATACATTTCTTCACAATTAGCAGTATCACAAAATTTTTGTTTCGAAATTGCCGCGTCCTTCACATATAAAACGTTGCGTTTAAATATAGAAATCTACTGTACACATAACTTTCATAAAACCCTTCTTAAAACAAGAACTTCAAAGGAGTCAAGGTAGGAAGACGTTAAATCAAAGCAGAAGCTTTATAAAACTCGAATTCAACTGTTTTTCCGTTATGATGCAATTACTAATACCAACCACAGAGACCTACCAACCTCGGGATGATAGACACCATTGCTATTTTCTTTGGTAGTATATACATCATGCCTGATGAAATCTAAGGTTCTCACGGCTTGAGTGCAATTGATTCAGTACTTGGGCATTCATATGCTAATGAAGGATTAAGTACAGGAGCTTATAAAAGTGTGAAGGAGTGAATTAATTGCATATATGAGGTTCTCACAGCAGTGAGCAGACATTACAATACAAAAGCAAACAAACAAAGAACTGAAAACATAACTGTACAATATTGATTTATTGCAAAATAACTCATAAGTAAAAAACTAAATGTTATAAATATATATTTTTATTATCACAGTCCGCACACAAACTTTTTTAAAATGTTGTTGTTAAAATTTATATAACACTATAATATCTGTAGTATAAAATATTACAATAAGTTATATTATGTTATATTATGGCGCTTTTATCCATGCTCATTTCATTATAGAAAATTGGACTTTAATTTCACAGAAAATGAACGTCTAACTACAGACATGCAGAGCATTATGAAGACAGAAAAATCTACAATTATACCTATAAATCAATAAATGCATTGCATCAAAATATATAATAGTTTTAAAATGATAAAAACGACGGTATAAACCTGAAGATGATGTCATAAAACATCGAAACATGTCGTACAATTAATAATAAGCGCCATAATAGTCTTCAGTGTTACTCCAATAGCCAGGCTTTCATTTCGTCCTTCTTTGATTAAGACGTCGCTGGGTTTTGTCTGTCTGAGTGTTGTGATACGAGGCGTTATCAATGACCAGAAAGGAGATTGAACGAACAGGTGGCATGTTGTTAACACAGCACTGACACAGACTGTACTGACCGACAGAAACTCCTTCCTTCCTTCCTTCATTGAGTGGTCCGCATACTGGGCACTCCGTACAAGGTCAGGGGCCATAATCGGTGGATCCAATTCTATTTGCATGGCACATCAGAATGGTTAGCAACCAGCAGCTTGACTTGGGTCCCATGGTCCTCTTTCCTTCACCTGGTATCACAAGGCAGCCAGCTCTCCCCTTCATGGCTACCTCCCAACACTGACTTTATGTACTTTTGGCAAGAATTTGGGCACGTCTAGTCCTACACATGCCATCGGTTCACATCCCCTTTTCAAGTTGTTTTACATTTTGAATGTCCTAACCTATGCAAACTGAAGTAGCGATAACTAGTCTCACTTCGATTACAACAGCTCTCATGAATCCACTGCCAGAATGTCTGTGGATTCTATTATCAGACTTGAATTTCCTAATTTTATGGCTTTTGGCCACAACAGCTCGCATTTATGTCTCTACTAGCAATGCCCAGTGAAATTCAAAGCAATAACACGTAGCCCTCGATTCACGCCGGGGATGCGTTCCTGGACGAACCGGCATAAATTGAAACTCTTTTATAATTTAAACAAATGCGAAGTCAACGACATGCGTTCCCAGCACCCAAACATTCACGAGTAATATAATGGCATTACATTTAAAGCTCTGAAATAACGTAAATAAAATAAAGGGAATTTAAAAAAATATATTTTATACACTTACAATCGGCAATTCGTTGGTCCCCGCGATTGACTGCGATTATTTCATGTGACTGATGTGTACAGTCATCTCTGCTGTTATGCGACAGTTGCATTCATGTAAGACGCCGACCTATAGAAAATCGCGTAGTAAAAATAACACCGGTACCTCCGCAGAGATTAAATTAGTCCTTTGAAAGTTTAAAGTGCCAGGAATGAAATTGCATAAGAATATGCAAAAGTTTATATTTCACAAACAGCTGTTGCCGATTCTTCAATCTCATTGGAGCAAATTCGCGTTAACGAGACTCACGTAATTGCAGAGATGACCGTATTTATAATTTTTATTCAAAATCAGCGATGTGAGAATTATGATTTAGTATAAGAATCAGTACGAGATACATTGTAAAACGTTATAAATAATAGTAAAATATATTTTTCCACGTTTTGACTTGCTAGTTTTCAAAATCGGTGTTAATCTGAATCGGCGCAAATCGAGGCCTACCTCTATTTTCTACAATGCACCATTAAACAATCTTCAGTTACTTAAAATGAAAATCTTCATAATGTGGAAAACTTAATTACTTCCTTCCCCTGCGACATGCCAAACATTCTGGATAATTCTGTTCCTAATTTTAAAAACATAATAAATTAATAATTTTCCTACGATTGTATCTTCAAGATGAATAATTTTTTGTGCACCAGTTTTCTAAATCTGGCTGTTGTATATGAATTTTCAATAGCCCTGTTCCTAATTTCCAAAACTGAGAACTTGATAATTTTTCTGATATTATCTCTCGAAGAGGAACATTTTTGTACTTATCCTGTTATATATCATGCAAAATGTCTGGCATATCTGATCCATCTTCATTCAACCCTTTACAGCCTAGAGGAAATTCAATATGCCACATCCTTTGGTATTCAATGACTGCATTTTTCCCACCGAGTATATTTGTGTACTTGTTATGATTCTCAGAACAAACAGCAAGCATTTCCGTAACAGCATCAACAGACTGATCCTCGCAATGGTGGAGTGCTGTGTTCTCTTTGAGGTAGGAGCTGATATCTGAATATTGTTACAACCAGCTGGGGTCAAAGGGTTTATTAGACACAGAATATAAAATATGAAGATTTAATTAATGACATAAAATATAAATACTCCATAAAGAAAAATCCAAAAATAGTCACACTACAACGTGTCTGCGATAAACAATTTATGCCTATGATTTCAAAATTTTTCCTGTTAATTCCTCTCCAAAAGACATCAGTTATTCTTCTTCTTCTTCAGAGTTATGTGGACTGGTGACTTCCCTCATAACCTGGTTGCGTGAGGAAGCCGTTTGTCCAAAAGAAGAGCAGGAGAGTACATCTCTTTCCGAAGTCCCAGATGTCTGGTAGGCATGATATGCTGTTCTCAGAATTGCTGCTCCTTTTCACTCTAACTGGACTGGTACCAATGGCAGAACCCTGGAATCTTTGATACCAAGCATAAACATTGATTATAGTACAATCATCATTCTACACCTATAAATATTTTTAATTTTATTCTAAAGGGTTTTGATGACGGTAGTTTACATCAAAAATTATTCTTTGTCAGGACGTTTTCCATCGCCTGTTATTTAAAATCACGATGTTTCAGAGGCTGGTTCTGTGACAGAGACTATCTCTATCCAACGGACCCAACAGAGCATTTACCTCTCACCTGAAGACGGAGACAGAACCAGCCACCGAAACGTCGTGTTTTAAAGAACAGACGATGGAACAAATAATTTTATTTGTAATTTTGTTTCCCTACTCCTTGTTTATGAAGATCATTTTCTTAACGTTCTTCCATCTCCTCACGAACCTCAAACAGACACTCTCCTACTTTCTTCACTGTATCTTCATTCCTATTTTTTCTTTTTAATTTCAACGTTCCTACATGATCAATAAAGACTGCGTGTTCAGGCACTGAAAACTGCTTTTAAGCACTTAACATAAGGGCACATGTACTTGAAAATATGCATTCATTTGTTAAAAATATAACAGCGATATCAAGCGACAGGTACACTGGAAAAACATGACGAACCAAATAAACACTAGCAATTTATGCAATTCTATTTTGCCAATGATGTAACTAAACATTATTTACTGATTCTTTACTGAAAACTACAAATTATATTGCAAGATAATTTTGAAAGACAAACTGCATAGAATGTTAACTCAGGTCTAACAACCTATTTAATTTACTATCCCGTGGAAACCCACAGGAAACTTTCAATAAAGAAGCAAAATTAACGGGTACTTACCACTCTCCATTGCTGGGTTATTTTCATCAGGAAACATATTAGGTCCATGACCGATCTGCGTACCTTGGGACCGCTGCAGAATCATTCAGCTCTTCGGATTCTTCAATATCCAACTTCCTCGATAGATACGAATCTGTAAAATTTTATGAACGCTTGAAATTGTCTGTAGAATATCTCCTGATAAAAGTACATAACATTTATTCTTTAGCTACGATAATCAGATCAAGAAGGATGAGATTGGTGGGGCACGTAGCATGGCAGAGATAAAAAGCACATAAAGGATTTAGTTCAGAAGCACTGATTGGACAAGACTGAAGACATGAAGAGGAGGATAATATTAAAATGAATTATGAAACACTGAAAGGAAGAGGAACCTGGATTGATACGGCTCACAACAGACACCACTTGTGGTCTCTCGTGATTCTTACGGTAACAATAGCAACTGAAATCCTTGACAAAATGATGGATAATTTTCAAAATCTGACATGTCTCATTCCCGATAGCCAAAGCCGTTTAAAACAACACACTAAAATTTCATCTTCTTTGGAAGCAAAACTTATTCTCTAACTCGGATATAAGAACAAATTTTGGGAGCAATTGGTAAAGAGCGCTGAGCAGAATATCTACATTTCTAAAGAGATATGCAGTCAAATGGTAAATGAGAGGACTTCATAATGAGGAAGTTTATAGTATGCGCTCTTCAACTTAGTAAATACACGCAATAAAAGCATACGTACTGTCTTTGTGCAGTTTGTCGATCTCACGCCCCATCCATGAACACATTGCTTGTAACGTCTTAATCACATCTGTCTGGATAGAGATCGTGCCCTCATGCTTCTTCACAACCGATTTCTGAAATCTCACTTCTTTCTGCAGATCCATTTCTGAAACATTTTAAGACAAAGTAAAACAGTCTGCTAAATTCCTTGCATGACAGAATTTCAAGAAACCACGCGCTACAGCACACAGTCTACATAGCTAAAATTTAAACAAAGGATTTAAATAAAGTGAGCATCTTCTTTGAACACCGTTTGTCTACATTACTGGATCCCAAAAACTGTCGAAATCATTAGATGGCAAAAGACCAGTGCCTTTTCCAATTACGGTGGCCTGATGTCATACAATATATACGCCCTTTCATCACCGACACAAACAGTAGGGATGTGGTGGATGGAGCATGTAACAGGCTTCACAAATGAGAAATTCATAAAGAATTAACTTTGTAAGGAAAATGTCATTTTGACAGCCCGGGGATAAGAAGCCGAGTAATATTAAAAGGGATAATAAACACAGAGCGTCTTCAGAACATGAAAGTAAAACATCTTCTTCTTCTTCTCTGAAAGCAGAACTTTATCTGTAACTAACTAAAGGGAGGCGAACAAATTTTGAACAAAATTCCAAGGAAAATATCTGCGCTTCTGAAGAGACATGCAGTTACATGGTAATTGACAAAATTTCATACTAAGAAGTGTCTGCACTATTCAACTTAAAACATAAATAGAATAAAAGCATGCATACCCTCTGTCTGCGGTTTGCTGTTCTCTCTCGCCCTCTCATTCTCCTGCATCTGGAAATGAAGTGCGTCCGCATTCTTCTTCGCAATAAATTTATGGTGTCTGAGTTCATTCCGCAGCTCTGTCACTGTAACATTTTATGACTACATTAGTTCATCTTCTTAGTCTTTTGTAGCTGGAGTTAAGATTATAATTACGGCTTCCAGGAATAAGTCTTGACAAATATCAAGAATGATCCCGCGTTACAGCTGACAATGAAACTAATTCTTTCAAGGTGGCAATGGCAACTTAAATATCTGCCAAAATCTTGGATAAGTTTTAAAATTTGACAAGATTCATCCCCGAGAGCCATAGTTGTTCAAAATATGACAATAAAATCTGTTCTACTGTAGAGCAAAGCTTCATCTTGAACCCACTAGTTAGGAAATTTTTTTTTAAGATAACTGGAACAAACTGCCAAGCAGAATATCTGCACTTCTGAAGAGACAAGTAGTTAATACGGTAATTGACAACATTTCATACCGCGGAAGTATATAATCTGTACTCTTCAACTTTGGACATAAACACAATAAAAATATACATACTCTCTGTCTGCAGTTTGCTGTTCTCTCTCGCCTGCTCTGACAACATTTCTCGTAATTTCTGATTCTCCTGCGTCTGAAATCGAAGTTCGTCTCCATTCTTCTTCGCAATAAATTTATTGCATCTCAATTTATTCCGCAGCTCAGTATCTGTAACATTTTATGACCATGTCAAATTGTGAAATTCCTCCTGTGAGGGTATTTCAGGAAATAAGAAATCAAGCATTACAGTTAAGAGCAAAATTTATACACAGCTATTTGAGTCCACTAGTGAATCATACGAATTTCTGAACCATTGTGTGGCAAACAAGCAGTGGCTTCTCAAATTAGAGCGCGTGACATCATACTAAAAACATGTCTCCGAGAGAGACAAAAACAACTGGGATGATGTGTGTGTCGAGAAGGCAGCATGCATGAGCCAGATGAGAAATTCATTAAGAAAATTATATTGGAATAATGTATGGGAAATATCACTTTCATGGGCTGGTAATAACAATGTTCGCTGCCAGGGGCAATATGAGAGAAAATGGCCTTTTGTGTCTTGGATTTCCACGTTCACCGGTCCGTTATTAGTGCGCAACGGCGTTTCTGAACCAAGTTTATGGCAGATCGACCCAGTGGGCATACAATTCGTAATTGGTATTCCGAATTTAAGAAATGGGAGAGATGTAAGAGAAGGTCAACTGGCCGCTCGTCAGCAAGCGAGGAAACAGTGGAGCGGGTCCGTGAAAGTTTCACACGCAGCCCGCATAAATCCACCGTCAGAGGCAGCACAGAGCTTGGTATCCTGCAGAAGAATGTGTGGAAGATTCTGCGCAAACTTGGAGAGTTTCTCTTTCCATTGGTACCAACTTTGTGCATCTGAATTTCATTAAATGTGAGTAGCATGTCTTTCAAATCGGGAACATCATTTAGACTACACCCTGTACTTGGACCTAAAAGAGAGTCGATGATAGATGAAGGGAGAAGCGCATAATGTAGAACACCGTACTATGCAGTCTTCTACAACAGGAATCAAATCAAGGGCGATGAAGCAGGTGAGGCAAGTAATACGCATTGGGAAATGAGAACATAAATAACTCTACGGCACACACAACTTTCAACATGTGACAAGGTTCACCCCGGAAAGCTGAAGTCAACCTAAGTATTTCTTTGGAGGCAAAGAGCTTTGTCTCTAAGCGAGACAGAACCAATTCTCAACGTAACTGGAAGAGAGTACTGGGGAGAATATCAGGGCTTCTAAAGAGACACGCGCAAACACAGAAATAGAACATAGAATTAAATCATACATACTGTCTGCATTCAGAGTCCAGATCTCTTTTTCCTGCCTAACGATCTTCTCTTCTGACCATCTTTTGTCCTCAATGTGAGTTTGGAGAGATTCTTCCAATTCCCTCACAATACAGCCACTCTTGTCATTGACTGGGCACACGTGAGCCGGTTTTGACTGGAAACAGAGAAAAAATGGGTCATTCTACAGACTAAGAATTCTCTGTAACATAATGAAGTCAATATTTAATCTGGAAAATCTGTTTCAACTTTGAACCATTACAGCAAACAAGAATTAAATTCAACACAGGAAACCAGGCCCAGGCGTCTAACCAGTAAGCTGACCATAACAAGGCGAGCTCATGACATCATCCACCAGTCACACGGGGCTGGAGCCAGTACCCTGAGGACAACAAACCGTTGGTCTTTTCATGTTTTAACCACTTGGCGCGGCTGATAACCCGAGAGGATTTTCAAGAATTAAAACACTGAAGGCCAGTCTGCCTCATGTCATTTGCTGCCACATTGATGGAGACAAGCAATCATCTAAGAAATGTCTGCGAATTTCTACCAGACTGCGCAGGGCAACAACACGGAAGACAGCCATATTCCTCCGCAGATGGTTAGACAGCAATCATTCAGGTGAAAGAAACTGTGTTGACTAGTTCAAATAAGAGAGAGTGTTGTATCAAGGAACTCGTATATTACGGCTCTACGACATTGCCATTTTGAAGGCATCTGAACCTTGCTACAATGTCACGTACACATTTGCCATGCAGAGACTTAAGAAGCAAATTTTCACTAACATTTATCTTACAAGTGCATGTAGGAAAATACGGTTGCTCAGAAAGAAACATCGCTAATGTCTAATGGCCCTATGATTTATTTACGTCAGTGTTTAAATGTCACATCACATATTTGCTTTGTCTTCATACTTACTTGTTTGCAAAAATCTTTATAAACAAATGTGTTCCATTTTGTTATTTTGGTTATGTTTCCTTGCATGTTTGCATACTGATTAATTCATTGTCAGGATCAATGTTAAGATATCAGGTAAAAGAAACAGTTGGAATTCTGAACCCACACGGATGGTTAACAGAAGGATCTTCTGAATTGATACAATTTAAATGTGGTAAAATTGAGGAGTAAAATATACTCTATCTAGATCCATTAAAGAAAAGATAAATTGTATTTTGTTTTGTTCTATTAACACAGCAGTGTATCTGAATTTTTCTTAAACGAAGCTGCTTGTAATTTCCTTGTTTTCTTTACAAAGCAACAAGTGAGATTTGAGGTTATCATGGAGGTAAGTATGAAGATGGCCGTCTTCAGGCTTGTTGCACCATTCAGTCTCATTTCCCTGATGATACAGAGAGCTAGCACCTCTGAAACATCGGCAAGCTTCTACTAAACAATGTATTCCAACAACGCACAAGACAATCACAAATAAAAAAACCTTTCTTAAAAACAATTTTGAATAGTACAAAAATAATCCAATTACCGGAGGTCAGATTTCAAGTCAAACTATTTGTTCACTTACATCAGCTTCCCAAAATTAAGCCAAAATAATCTAAATACAAATTCCTTTAATTTGACAGTTCATCTTCTCTGCTCACAACTGAACGATAATGGATTCACATACACCACTCATCACAAGGCATCACATTACAGATATAGGACAGACTTTATTTCCCTACTGACGCCATATTGGGAATTTCTGTGCAAAATGCAGAAACGTTTAGTCACAGATGAAAACAAGCATTTTATATTACTCACAAAACATACGAGGTCGTGATTCTTTTAGATTTCGAAATTAAAGTTGTGAAGGATAACAGACGCTTTATTTTACGAATTACTTGTCTTTAAATTGGGAGCCAGGAAACATTTCAAAGTATAAGATGGTAAAGTTGCGTCATATTGTGATATAATAAGTATATATTAAATCTTGTCCGTCTAATCACAATACTTCTTATTAAATATTAAAATATTACAATAATTAACATTTAAAATATTAAATGATGTTCTTTATCGAAATATTCGATTTACATTATATACACCTGAGGATGGTTCTTTTAGGAACTGAAACATGAAAAATGATGGTCTAATGTAAATCGAATATTTCGATAAAGAACATCATTTAATATTTTAAATGTTAATTATTGTAATATTTAATAAGAATTATTATTGTGATTAGACGGACAAGATTTAATATATATTTCAAAGTATGTTGTAGGCTATACATTGCATTTGTTGATTAGTACTTAATACAAAGTAATGGCCATGGAAGTGCGAAAGAAAACTTTTAAAAATCGTGTCGACATATTTCAGTGAGAAGTATGTAAAGAACGATAATTGCATTGCAATAACCTCTAACTTCATTTGTGAGGAAGGTAAGTGGGATAAATATCATAATTATATCATATTGAAGAGAAACGTGTGTACATCACCTGTGGACTACAGTGTTTACGATTAATATACTGCTAAATTAATTTTGAATGCAATGATACAAAACATAAAACAACTGCGTACTCTGTTACACAGACTTTACGTTTTGGTGTCGTGTCGAAGTAGGCAAATACCAAATACGTTACCCCAATTAAGGGCGAGTTCCATACTTACTTTGTTCAGCGACTTTGATTTGTGACTTCCTTTGAAGTATTTTATTAAATTCTTCATCTTGCAGGGTCCGCTTTCACTGATTAACTTTTGTTTTATCTCACCACTTCGTTAGCTCTATACGGAAGGTAATGCGGCAAAGAAGTGAAACCAATATCCGTTATCAACTATTTGTAAATATGGATGACCAACCAACCAACCAAAAAAGCTAACTGAGGGCGGAGGCCTGCGCAAGCGCAAGCATCGTCCCTACCTAGGTGAAACCATTCCTGCGCACAAGGCGCATTGCTGGAAATGGTAAACAGTCTTAATATAAGAAACGGAAATTTTGCTATCGCTAACAGGGTTACGTCGTGGCGGGAGCCTCGACCATTCAAACTGGGATCCGTTGCTGCTGATGGGAGGTCATCCCGTCAGGCAAGTTGTCCAAAGGAATTTGGTTGGTTGGATCTCCGGGGTTTGAACCCAGAGAGGGAGGGGCCGTTTCGGCTGAAGGCCGCTGCGGCATGGGGGGAAGATCACTTCAGCTGATGGCCTCCGTGATCGGGGTGGGGGTGGCGGGCCGTGCCCCTATTAAGTTATACCCTGGCATTCGCCTTACAACTGAGGAAAAGCACGGAAAACCTCAGTCAGGGTAGCCGAGTAGTCTAACCACTCGTTGTGCCGACTTGGCCGTCTTTTGGGGACGGCCTCGGCTGGCCTGCTGAACATCGGTCGCCCTCGGTTGCCCTTGGGCGACCTCCAACCAACCAACCAACCAAAGAAGCTAACTGAGGGCAGAGGCCTGCGCAAGCGCAAGCATCGTCCCTACCTAGGTGAAACCATTCCTGCGCACAAGACGCATTGCTGGAAATGGTAAACGGTCGTAATATAAGAACGGAAATTTTGCTAACGCTAACGGGGTTTCGTCGTGGCGGGAGCCTCGACCATTCAAACTGGGATTTGTTGCTGCTGATGGGAGGTTATCCTGTCAGGCAAGTTGTCGAAGGAATTTGGTTGGTTGGGTCTCTGGGGTATGAACCCAGAGAGGGAGGGGCCGTTTCGGCTGAAGGCCTCTGCGGCATGGGGGGAAGATCACTTCAGCTGATGGCCTCCATGATCGGGGGGAAGGGTGGCGGGCCGTGCCCCTATTAAGTTATACCCTGGCATTCGCCTTACAACTGAGGAAAGCACGAAAAACCTCAGTCAGGGTAGCCGAGTAGTCTAACCACTCGTTGTGCTGACTTGGCCGTCTTTTGGGGATGGCTTCGGCTGGCCTGCTGAACATCAGTCGCCCTCGGTTGCCCTTGGGTGAACTCTGGCAGCCCTCATTCGGCACGAGTGTCTTCCGAGTTGCCGAACTAAGGGGTTCCCCACACCAGCTAACCTCGAGTCAAACCTCTCAGTTAGTGCTCTGATGTGGTCGGCAAAGAAAGGGACCCCCAGATCCTCATGTATTTGCCTGTTACTAACGTACCAGGGCGCGTTAGTAACAATTCGAAGACACTTGGATTGCAGAACTTGCAGCTTCTGGACGTGGCTGTGGGCAGCTGACCTCCAGATCGGGCATGCGTAATCCATTATGGGACGGATGAGCTGCTTATAGAGTAGTACACCGTTCCTGATTGACAGGCCACTTCTCCTATTGATAAGCGGGCCTAGCACACCTAATCGTTGCGCTGCCTTCTTTCCCACTTGGTTGACGTGCGCCGACCAAGTAAGCCCGGCGTCAAGGGTGACCCCCAGATACTGTGCTGTTTTGACCCATTGGATCGGCTGTCCGAGGAACTGCACTGCTCGGGGCTGTTGGATGTGTCTTCTCGCGGAAATGAAGAGAACCGCGGTGCTCTTCGAGACGTTGATAGCAATCCTCCAGGCCCTGAGCCAGAGCTCAAGTCTACTGAGGTAGGTCTCCAGATACCTGACGAGAAGCGTTGGGCTACGGGACGTGACTACTAGAGCCGTGTCGTCCGCGTATTGTGCTAACTCGACGTGGCGGGACGGTGTGGGTATGTCGTTGACATACAGACTGAAGAGCACAGGGGAGAGAATTCCGCCCTGCACAACTCCAGCCCGCATGGTACGACGTGTGGACATGGCCGACTGGAAGGATGTCTGGAATGTCCGGTCAGCGAGGTAGGAAGAGATGGTTTTTACCAAGTACGACGGGAAGTTGAGGACGGTCAGTTTGTATAGGAGGCCTTGGACCCAGACTGTGTCGAAGGCTTTGGCCACGTCCAGGAAAACCGCGCCGGTTAGCCGCTTCTCATCAAGGTTTCTGTTGACCCTTTCGACGAGGCGAGCCAGCTGTAACGATGTGCTGTGTCTGGGTCGAAACCCAAACTGCTCGTCGCGCAGCAGCCCGCGTTCACTGACCTCGTGTAGGACCCTCGTTAGTAGGATTTTCTCGCAGAGTTTGCCGACCGTGTCGAGAAGACTGATGGGTCTATAGGAAGAAGGTAGCGTGGGGTCCTTCCCCGGCTTCAGTATGGACACCACTCGAGCGTGTTTCCATGCCGAGGGGAAGTGTTGCCTGCGAAGGACCGCGTTGAACACTTTCGTGAGAAAGGTTACCGCGCGTCGTGGGAGATGTTTCAGGACCCTGTTCGGTATACCGTTGGGGCCCGGAGCCTTGCCAAGCTTGAGTCCCTTGATGGCCTGGGCGACCTCCGATGGACTGGTTAATTTTGGTTCATTTACAGGGGCATACTCGTATGCTCGCATCGCCTCGTTAACCATGTCAATTGTAGTCAGGTCCGACGGGTAGTCTACCGGCTGGAACTGGACCTCAAGGCTGTCGGCTAGGGCTTCTGCCTTCTCGGGGTTCGAGAGAGCCAGTCCTCCCATCACTAAGAAGGGGGGCGACGGAGTGGGGACTCGCATCACACGCTTGGTCATTTTCCAAAGCGACTGGTCCTCGCAGTCCAAGGATTCGAGCGTGTCGCTCCACTGTTCGTTCCGCCACTCGTTGAGACGATAGGTCACCGACCTCTGGAGTCGATTGACCTGGGTCTTAAGAGCGGGGTCTCTTGTGACCTGCCATCGCCTCCTCAGCCGGTTCTTCAGGCGTATTTCATCTCGAATACTAGCGGGTAGAAGCGGTCGCCTGTCAATGCGGGGTCGAAGCTTGGGAGCGGACGCTGCTGTGGCTTCCAGGATAGCACTGGTCAGCTCCTCGACGCACTTGTCAATTTCTTCCTCGTCGTTTACCACGGGGTTCCCCGGTAGTCTGCTTTCGAGGCAAGCCTGGAATGCAGCCCAGTCCATTCTCGCGAAGTCCGGGCGATCAGGCAGGTTTTGAAAGGACGATCGGCACGTGGTGTCGACGAGGACGGGCAGGTGATCTGAGCTGAGTGCGGGGCAGACAGTCAGGTGCACCGGTAGGACGAAGTCCTTGATGAGGACAATATCAAGGACGTCAGGTGTGGCGTTGTGTGTGTAGGGAGCCGTGGTTGGAGAATCCGGCCCGTAGATGAAGCAGGAATTTCTGTTGGCGTAATCACGCAGGAGCGAGCCCCTAGTAGAGATAAGGCTAGAATTCCAGTCCGTGTGTTTCGCGTTGAGGTCACCAGCCAAGAGGACCGGGAAACCCCCGCTCAAGCACTCGGTCAGGTCCGACTCTATCCATGGCCGGGTGGGTGCGAGGTATGCCGCCACTAGCTTGACTTTCCTGGTTGCCAGTACCAGGTGAATGGCGGTTGCTTCTAGTTGTTGTAGACCCGATACCGGCACAGGGTAATGATCAATGCCCCTGCGGACAAGGATCGCTGTGCCACCCCCTAGCGTCGGGCGGTCCGTACGGTGGCAAACGTAGTTCGCGAACCTCAAGGCCCGACCCGACGTGAGGTGCGTCTCGTTCAGGAGGCAAACATCGACTCCGTAGTCACCGAGGAACTGCTCCAGCTCCAGCTTCCTGTCGCGGACACCGTCGGCATTCCAGTAAGCCAGCCGCAAGGCCTTGCTACCGTGTCCTCTAGGCCGTGCAGTCATTGTCGGCCATGAAGAGGAGAACGGTTTTGAGGAGGGCTCGCGGACGAGACCCCCCGGGGGGGAGTGAATGGATCGCGGCGAGGAGACGTCGTGTCAACTCAATGCAGACCCGTGGTGAGAGGGTTTCCAGGATATCTGAGATGTCCTGGAGCGGTGATTGACCCTTGGGTGGGGTGGGGTCAGTCTTCTTGAGAGCAGGTGCTGTGGGATTTGCCACCGGCGCCACAGGACGAGCGGGCTTGGCACGGCCGCCCTTGGGGATAGTCTGCCGCTCAGTCTGTACAATGGCTCCAGTTGGCGTTGGGGCGGGGTTCTTCATAGCCGCAGCCTTGACGACGCGGCCACCACGGACCACGTGGTTCCACCCAGGGCCCAAGTTCTCCTGCTCGAGGGAAGGCTTAGCTAGCGCCGATTTGGGCGCTGGCAGGCGCGTGGAGACGTCGTCCTTTCGGCCGCGATCCCCTTTCGCACGCTGTGCAGCGGCCGTCTTGGCTTCCTTCCACTTACTGCAACCTCTATAGTTCGCAGTGTGGTTGCCTCCGCAGCTGCAGCACTTAAGTTGTTGCTTGGGGGTGGCACACGACCCGGATGGGTGAGCGTCCCCGCAGGCCACGCACCTGGGTGCATAACCGCAGTTCCGCTGCGTGTGCCCGAAGCGTTGGCACCGTTTACACTGCATGGGCCCCTTTGGTGCAACATATGTTTCTACCTTGACCCGCAGACCGCAGATCTCAGTAAGGGAACGCACTTTCGCCACGTCGGGGCCTCGTGCTATCGACACTATAAAGTGTGGCGTAAGGGGACGGTCACCGTCCTGGTCCATGGCCCGGCGCCTCGATCGCAGTTGCATGACCCCCTGCACAGCAATGTGCATGGCGGCCAGCTCCTCGCGTACCTCGGCCTCAGGCATGCGCACTCCCAGGTTTTTAATCAGCAGGCGCACGCACCGATCCTCAGGGAGGGAGAATGTGTGAAAACTCACACCCTCGCCCTCATCGAGGGACCGCAGGACCCTGACGGTGGCCCGGAACCCGTCGGCGGTCTCAGGCACAAGAGCCAGAAGGTCTCCCTTCATCTGCGCCACGATCCCGCAGGCCAACTCCGCGCGAATCCTATGCAGGAAGCTGCGTACGTCCTTCACCCCAGAGACGTACACCGGGGTTTTGTTACGGCGCTCCCCCGGAGCCGTTTTGTCCACTTGAGCGTTGGAAGAAGAAGCGGCGTCAGATGACACACCAGTGAGCGGCCCGGACAGGTCCCCAGTCACCTCCATCGAGGAAGAGGGTCCCGGCTGGGAGCCGGGTCCCTTGGCTGAGGGCTGCACTGTCCTGCTCATGGAAGCGGTGGATGATGTTGCTGCTACCGACAGTCCATCGGGCCGATGAACTTTTGCCGGTGCCGGCAGAGAAGGTGACTGGGCTCCGGACAGTGGCCCGGGCGTCGGGCGCCTGGATGCGGGTTCCAACGAACCGCTCGAATTGGACAAGTCCAACTCTTTGGCTTTCCTCTTGCCAGTGTTGGCTCGAGTAGGCCCTCCGACCACGGTCGTAGCTGCTGTATTTAATGCTGCTGCCACTGCTGCCCGCTGTCTTTGCTTTTCCGCCGCGATGGCGTCCAGGATCTGCTTCTGGACCTGTTGGAACACTTCAGGGAGGTGGGCCTTCAGAAAGGCCAGCTCACCTCCTTCCATGTCTCTCAAACTTTGTTCAATTGTAAGAGACCACGACGTCCACGTCACAGATTTCTCAAACTTTGTTCAATTGTAAGAGACCACGACGTCCACGTCACAGAACCCATCGCCCCTGCGACAGGGAAAATGTTTCCTTCCTTCGAATCCCGACTATTCATTTTGACGAATAAGATAACGCAGGAAGGCAAGAACTCTGGAAGAAGTGTCCTGAGTTCGATTTCCTTCAAGGGCGGTTCCTTTGGCTCCGAAACTAAGCGAGACAGAAGAAGAGATCAGAGTTTATTGCTTCGAAGAGGAGATTTCGGAAACGAAGGCCTCGACACTGAGTTCGAGACCCGACAAAGATGGTTTCTGTTGACGGGAAAGCACCCACGAGAAGAAATCGACGCCAAGGCAAAATTCTTTCGTTCCGGAGAGGAAATTACGGGGTCTAAGGTCACGGACACGAATACACAGTCCTCGGTTCGAGTCTCTGTTAGGATGTTGGTTTCTGCGGTCATTTTTACGGGCGTATTAAACGACGCACGTTTACTGATGAAGCCCATAAGCTACCGGGTGTCTCCAAATTAATCTGCTGATTCTGTGTGGTTATAGTAGTTAATGATTTTTCATTTATTCGTGGTTTATTTAACGACGCATTTTCAGTAGGCGTAGCACAGGAGCATTAAATCCATTGATAAATCCTAGCTTAATTCTGTATTACTGTCGACTAACACGGATGCCACCAGATGTCTCAAAAGTAAAGTGCTGTACAATTTGTAGGGTTACCCAAATATCAGAAACGTTTTTGTAGTAATATAATTTACCGCATTCGACCGGCGGATGAATAAAGCACGTAGTTTGGTGGATAAGAATAAAAGGTGTATGAAAATGCGCCCCATTGACAAGTTCTTGTGCACACGAATGTTTTTAAAGCACTGGACTGACTACCAACTGCCGACAATTGGATTTTTCGCCTCAGCGTGAACTGTGCGTGCGGAATCGAGAAATTAAGCTGGTCCAGGCGGAGATGAGGCCTACAGAGGGAGGACTTCGAAGTTTCTACCCCCACGGCCTCCTTCACTGTTTTGATGGCTGAGATACACGTAGTTTGATGGATAAATATGAGCTGCCAATACAATGTACAAATTTGCACAAAATGTGTCCAAAATTGGAATGTGCAGTTCAAAATTATTCCACCATACACACACATGACAGCAGCACTGTCGTATTTCCTGGTGGATCCCAATGAAGTCTGTGGGCCAGACGCTGGTAAGACTATGAAAGACTTCAGAAACGTCTGACACACACAGGCTCATATATCAGAACTCAAACAGCTCACAAAATGCATTTGATAAAACTACCTACAAATCTGTGCACTGTAACTGTCACAGAAGTGTGGAGCATCTGAGGTTGATCTTGGTTCGTATTTAGTATTTATTGGGTGTGTGATTTATCAAGTCCTTCACTGCCTTACAAGCGCCTTTTGATCTGACCAACTGGACCATTCCCTTGTACGACATTTAGAAGCACAAGCAACTTGCTTTGGTCTCTGGAATATCAGCGTGCACCCATACAACGCTGACGTCACGCATTGCGCAACAGTGTGAAAAGGCGCTCAATTCGGTTCATTCAGGCGTGCATAAGAAATGAAAAATGAACCTTATGGCCTGCCATCCGAGACTGTTGGACGTGTGCGTCGCAGGTGTGCTTTACGAATTCCAATCTTTCTCGCGCAGGTTTTCGTATTTTATACGAACGACTGCGTTTCGTATTTACACATTATTTGTAGTTAAAGAAATACAAATTTTAAATACTACAAGTTATAATTTGGTTACATTCCATCCTAAATATACGAAGTCAATAATTAATATTAAATACTTTGTGTGTAAAAGGAAATAAATTTAAAGGTAATGAAAAGAGGCTTGAAGTAAATTTTGTAATTTAATTTGCCCTTGTTTAAAATTATCGTCGTATTTTATACATGTTTAATTTTAAAGACGATTTTTGAGGGGCCCGGGCACTGTTGTACCCATCGCCCCTGGGCGAGGAAAAGTGTTTCCTTGCTTCGAATCCCGATTATTCATTTTGACCAAATAGAGATCACAGGAAGGTCAGAACTCTGGGGAAAAGTGTCCTGGGTTCGATTTCCTTCAAGGGCGGTTCCTGTAGCTCGGAAACTAAGCGAGACAGAAGAAGGGCGCCAGGATCACAGTTTTTTGCTTCGAATAGGAGACGTCAATGAAAAGTTCTTTCGTTTCGGAGAGGAAATTTCGGGGTCTAAGGTCACAGACACGGATACACAGTCCTCTGTTCGAGTCTCTGTTAGGTTGTTGGTTTCTAGGGTAATTTTACGGGCGTATTAAACGACGCACGTTTAATGATGAGGCCCATTAGCTACCGGGTGTTTCCAAATTAATCTGTTGATTTTGTGTGGTTGTAGTAGCCCATGTATTTTTATTTATTCGTGGTTTATTTAACGGCGCATTTTCAGTAGCTCAGAGTAGCACACGATCATTAAATCCATTGATAAATCCTATTTTATTATTTGGAAGCACAAAACTAGCTTCATTTTGAATTACTCTTGACTAACACGGATGCTACCAGCTGTCTCAAAAGTAAAGTGCTGTACAATTTCGGAAAAGTTTTTGTGGTAATATAATTTACCGCATTCGACCGGCGGATGAATAAAGCACGTGGTTTGATGGATAAAAATAAACGATGTATGTAAATGCGCCCCATTGACAAGTTCTTGTGCACACGAATGTTTTTAAAGCACTGGACTGACTACCAACTGCCGACAATTGGATTTTTCGCCTCAGCGTGAACTGTACATGCAAAATCGAGAAATTAGGCTGTCAGGAGGCCGTGATCTCTGGAGTGATGTCAGAGCCTTGAAGCTTTTAGGCCAGCTACTGTTAGAAGGCGTTCACCATGACTGAGAAGATGGTGTTTCATTCTTGTTCCTTCAACGCTCTATCAACTGATAATGTTGCGTATCCATTGATTAAATATGCCAGGATGGTTGTGAATGATAAATTGCGAGAGTACATTCTGTGCTTGCTTTAAAGTAACTGAGAAGAACCAGGAAGCTGGGGTTAGCCGGTGCCAACATGTTAGTCTACTGCGATTGGATGAAGCGGATATTTTGGGCGTGTTTTAAGGGGGGGCAGGAATTGGATCGATTTTTCTTTTAGATTTTGGTGCCACAGATTTTCAATAATCTCACAGGCGGCTTTAAATGGCGGATGCTAAGTTTGTTATGAATTGTGAATGGGACAGGGCGAATGTGTAAATGGATTTTAGGAACTGCTGAGGAATTTGCCTTCGACAAGGTGGGGATTGTGTCGTTGTACGAGATTCGAACTGAAAATCGCTTGGATAACTTCGCCCCGTAGTCCACACAAAACCAGGATCACGATCGACTATGGCCGCCAGATACGGAGTGTTTCGAAAAAGCATTCACTTACAGCCGACAAGGGGTGATCCTCCGACTTGTGGGTTGTCGCGGGGCTAACAATTCCAGGCCGTGAGAATAATAAATTGTTCCGAAATGTTGGGCGTGGCCTCTGACTGGGACGGAATATTTGCAACGACCTCAGCTGGACTAAGCGTAGTCAAAGATAAAAGACAAATGACTTGTTCTTATGCTCATTTGCTCCTTAACGCGATCCATGCAAAATAAGCATATGTCTATGTTGGCTAATATGATAGGTGGGTATTATATTTTTCATATATGCCTACAATTTGGACTTGACAATTTTATAGTTGTATTTTGTGGCTTATATTAATCCACAGTTCGTTCCAGAATCTCTTTTTTTTTAGCAATTTTAATAAAGAATATTGTGAATTCTATGCCGAATGCAGGCGAAATCTGTCCAACTAAAATCAATACTATTGTGCGGTAGCGGATGCACTCTATGGAGTAGTCTTGGTACTATGAGCGTTGGTGGTCGAGGAGAGCGGGGTTCATACTCATTGAGCCATCTCTCGGGGCAATAAAGAAGTTCAGCCGGTTTTGGTAGCTCTATCAATAAAGTGAATTAGCATTACGATCTACTCGTACTTTACTCCCAGTTTACGAAATTTGACATTTTAGACTCCCAGATTCCTGTGGCCGTGTAATCAGTGCAAGTTTTGCCTAGAATTACGATGTTTAATCTTGAAACGGTATTTAATGTATGATCTTGAGCTATCACGGTGACTGTGTACAAGAAAATCCTCTCGGGCTGTCAGCCTCATCAAGTGGTGAAAACATGAGGAGAACAACGTTTCGAGGTCCACATCTGTCCTCATCCTCAGGGTAATGAAGTGGTTGGGGCTCTCAACCGTGTCATATATATACCTGCTGAGAGCCCCAAACAGTTCATTACCCTGAGGATGAGGACAGAGATGGACCTCGAAACAGTCTCCTCATGTTTTAACCAGTTGATGCGGCTGATAGCCCGAAAGAATTTTATTGTACACAGTCTCTGTGAAAGCTCAAGATCATGCATAATATTACATTACATTTTAGATTAAGATTAAAGACACACTTAGGTCGTATTTGCAACCTTGAATTTATTCCCAAAAGTATAATTCCATCATGGCAGGCTGTATTCATCAACTGACCTTAGAAAAAGTCCACAGCTCATGTGGTTAGTTGCCGAGTTCTCAATGTGGGAGCCGGGGTTGATTCCCAAGGCAGTCTATGTAGGATTTATGGTGGGCAAAATGACACTGGGACACTCTCATCTCAGAGATCTTTGGTACACTCAGACACTAGATTAATATTGTCTTTTGCTCCGCGTTATTTGTTGGCTGTAAGATCAGGTTTCTATCGGACGCATTTTCAGACAGGCAGTTGCTTCCCTTCACGATAATAACAGTAATGCAGAACGTTGCAGTATTAAAATAAAAACGATACACAATTAAAATCAATAATTTAAAAAATAGAATAGTCTGTGGATTTTATAAAATCTATTGTTGCCGTGTGAAATGTGGTTCTGATGTTTCTCCTTTATCAATACTAAAAGTAAACTTGGGACCAGCTTTACATGGAGCATTAAACATTTATTATTATGGGGTGGCCATTTATTATTTCTTATTGTAATATATGTTTAGTGTTTGCTTGTATACTGTTGTTCCACTGGCCCAGTGTGTGTTGTGATCATCAGCGGTGTACCGATGTTCTAGTTCTGTGTTGACTACAGTGGTATTCTGTGATAATGGGCCAGTTCCTGGTTTCCTGACTCGTGTTCTACCTTAATCCTATAAAATTGTTGCAGTAATCATTTGACAGTGCCCATAACAGAAATATTAACCAGCCATGTGGAGGGTCACACTAGTGCACTGATAAATGTAATTCTGCAAACCCTCCCTCACTGGGAGAGCTCGCAGTTCGAAAGCAGCCAGGAAGAAGTTGAGCAGTTTACCCAAAGTCTTATTAAGTGTTGTCAAAAACTACAGTGAACTAAGGGAGTGAATAAAAGACCAGGGAACTTCTGTATTGCCACGTATATTTTGTTAGATTCTTGTGTTCCATTTTCTTTCTTGAAAGTCAGTTGTGATTGGTGTTTAGTATCTGGGGAGTGTTCGCACTGAAGCAATTGAAACTGAACCAAATCAGGTCACACCGGACTTGAAACTTCCTGGTAGTCTCACTCTTGGTTGCTGAGTTCATCATTAAATTATATTCCAGATCGACTTTTCCTACTGAAGCAGGTGAAATGGCCTCAGGTGTGAGTAGCAGTGAGTCAGAAAAGACTGTAGTTGCACGACTTAACAGCAGGTTGTAACACAACCTGAAGGAGGTGGATATTTCAGTTGAATGTGAAGTGCCAAGTTCATTAACAGTTGCTTCAAACTTGAGTTGAGTTATCGTAGTGAGAACACTCCATAAGAAGTGTGAATGTGTTTGTTGAACAAACTGTTGCATGGAACTGACTGCTGGTGTTATTTTGTTTTTCTTCTTTTTGTGAACAGAATGTGAATTGAATGGTGCAAGAATCAAGTGACGCATTTGCTTCTACACCCAAACGTGAACCTCATACTGCACCATTCAAAGACCAGGTGAGATACTGACGTCATCCGTTAACCAACATTTCTACAATTTCATGTGTGTCCTGACAGTGGAACTCCGTGTGGATGTTGGTATTCTAGAGTGTTAAGCCATGTAACTGCTTACACTTAAGAGAAACTACTGCCTACATCATCAGCCTTGACAATGGTGGGAGTAAAGACTTCATAGGAACTTTTACTCCCTACAAGTTCTCACAGCATTTTCTGGCATCAACATCTTCAAAATGCTGTGAGAACCTCAAATTTCCTCTAATTTCTGTACATCATTTCACCTTTGTAGTGTTGCATAAAAGTGCACTGCAGTCTGTAATCTGACGTTCAGAAATATGTAAACATCATTCCAGTCTCTTCCTTACTGTGTGAGATGTCCTTCCAAACTTACATCACTGCAATTGTGTTTATGATAATTCCAGTTTGTGAGTGATTTTTGTTCAGTTCACCTCTTCTTCAGTTCATGTTGAGGTCAACCATTGTTGTGTTTAAAAGAATGGTAAAGACCTTTCTTTTTCTTATATTCACAATTTGTTAATATTTTTATTTGCATTATGCAATGCCAGAGCGTGTTAATTTGATTTTGTGTATTCAAATAACTTGTGCCTTTAATGTCAGCACTGAATAATTAGTTTGTAGTACCATGATGATGCTGTAAGTGTTGTGAATTTAGATCTTGCGTTTCAAAGTGGCAAGCCAGATCATCATTATTTTATATTACGGTCATTAAATAGGACTAATTGTTTATATTTATAAACATGCAAGCTGACTCCAGAGAGATGTTGGCAGAACACTGAGCTAGGTTTTGATACTTGTATGATAAAATAAAAAGTAAAGATTGCTTGCATCATCACAACCTCAAATCCTACATAGAACGAAAGTTGACTGGTAATAAGACAAACGCAGAGGAGTGCGTTGTTAAACTGTGGGCCAAATTAAGCATGTCGTACGTAACCAAAAAGTGATTACAATTTTGAGCCTTCTGGGTTGTTTTGGATCTCCTATTCACAGGCCTAAGTTTCAGTCACGTCGCGTAAGTAGCAGCGATCAAATGTTGAAATAAAAAATGTTTCAGCGCACATACTCGTGTATTGCGATACCAAGTTAAAATATTCTCTCTCCTGGTCTTTTCAAGTGTTCATTTATGCCTCCTCACAGTTTCTACTCTGTCCTTATTTTTGTCTGCTAGAGCTATCTAGTAATAATCAGGAGAGACTTGTGTGAGAAATGGCCGGCGAGTTTTGCTTACGAAACATCTCGTTCATGCTTTTTCGAAGGAAGTTGTGCTATGGATTTTTATCACCCCTTAAAAATCCACCGACCTCGGCCGGGTTTGAACACACGTACCTTGGGTCCAGTGGCGACCACATTAACCACTAGTGCACTGAGGGCGACAAGTTCATTCAAATATTACTTTGCCAAAATAACAACAGAAAATTTTATGAACATGTTTTTTATTTAATATCCTTAAATACATAATTCATATTTAATTAGAAGCTATTTAACAATTTAAGTGTTTAATAAAATCTAAAGAATTTAACTATTTAATAACTATTTTACAAAAAAATAATAATTTAACTATTTAACAAAAAAACTTTGTAACATATTTTCTAAAAAGAATCAAAGTATTTAAATACTAAAATCTTCTGAATTCAGAATATTCAGGATGCCTTCCCAAATGGGGGCATATTGCTCATTGTCCATTTCTGGGATCTGGAAAGGAAATGAACATTTGTATCAGAATAGCAACTGAAAGAATGGGTAACAAGTATAGAAACACATCTCTAAGGATGCAACTTGTGAAGGAATTTGCGACGAAGCTCACGGTGAAAGACACTGGGCTTATTCTAGTTGCGTGGACTTTTATATAAATTACAGGCTTCAACCTGATTCAGCAGTTTTTGGGGTAACTTCTGGAGGGCTATGAGCCGGGATAGCTCAGTCAGTATAGTGACTAGCTGCCGGGGTTCGATCCCCGACAGGGGCAGAGGATTTTTCCTCTAGCCTCTGCGTCCAGACTGGCTCTGGGGCCCACCCAGCCTCCTCTACAATGGGTACCGGGGTCCTTTCCCGGGGGTAAAGCCCCCCATCTAGTGCCAAGGTCAAGGAAGAGAGGAGCTATACCCCCTCTCACTCAAAACGCCTACATGGCGCACAGTGGGACAAACTTTACTTTACTTTCTGGAGGGCTGGAAATAGGTCAAATGCTTTCACGAATCAGTGTTCGGCCCACGTAATTGTTGTAATCCAAAGGAGAGTTGTCACTAACCTCATCATTAATGAACTGCTGAAGGTCAGCGTCCAGTAACCATTCGTCAAATGGCAGTTCATATTCGCTGCTTCTGTTTTGTTCCTGAAATTCAGAAAGTGGTGGATCAGTGGGCTGCAACCAATGAAACAAAGTATTGATACGACATGCGATATAATAGTACGATGGAAATTAATGTGGATATTTTGCAGATGCACGCTTTCCAAATGGGATCTGGTGAAAATGTGACAGAGGATTTTGATGTAAACCCAACAGAAATGGCTAACAGGAGTAAAAGTTTAATTATAGGAGATTTCAGTGCTCAAGTAGGAAATGACGTAATTCTCGTAGGTCAAGAAAAATGGTGAGTGTGCATAATTAACGTCCTTATAAATATAAACTTTTTGTAAGATATCTTTGCTTTCAACAGCCAGTTTATTTTTAAAGAAATACGAGGGCAGATAAATTAATGTTTAAAACGTAGAGCAGAGTTTCAGGGATTTAAATAGTGGAATCTCCTAAATAAATTCAACTGCAATGCGCTCTTACAAACAGCGGCAATCGGGAGTTTACTCTGGTCATCTTTCGCCTCTGACATTCCACACTTGTTCGTCTTCCATGTGAAAGCGACAGATGGCAGGCGAGTGAGTTCGTCCAAATAGTAATAACGACGACTTACCTCTGACGAAGCGACGCCTTGTGTGGCTGGGAATCCAAGATAGTTGTTGGGTGGGCAATATTCAGGAGACAAATTAAGCTCTTTCAGAATTTCTTGAAATGCCATGTCACTAATTGCACTTGGATTTATTGTTGCGTCAGAAATCTGGAAAGGAAGTAAACATTTGGATCAGAACTGCAATTGGAATTATGGGTAACAAGTATGGAAAAACATGCGGTGAATATCTTGTGGCACGCGATCTCTTAGGATGCAGGTTGTGAAGGAATTTGTGACGAAGCTCAAGGTGAAAGACACTGGACTTATTCTAGTTGTGTGGACTTTTATATAAATTACAGGCTTCAACCTGACGGCAGATGGCAGGCGAGTGAGTTCGTCCAAATAGTAATGACGACGACTCACCTCTGATGAAAGGACGTCTTGTGTGGCTGGGAATCCTCCCCATTGATGTTCTTGGATAGGGAGGGGAAGGGCGCTGCTGTTCTGCGCGGTGGTGGAGCGGCGCTTCCCTGACTGGCGTCTCAACTTCCTATCACGGGTCTCCTCCCGGAGGCGCTTTTGTTTGCGGACCTCATTTGGGATGTAGATGTAATCTGAAATCGGAAAGAATGACATTCAGGTCACAGCATTCCGTTAACGGTCGCTTGTGATCTCGTGATTTGACATCAGAGAAGGAAAATCAGCGACATTCATAAATCATATATTACAGAAAGACAGGAACAGAACAATGCATCTTTCTTTGAAACGTTGGCATCGAATTAGTCGCCGTGAAAGCTCCTGATAATACAAAATTAATATTTCTATTGCGATTGTTAAAACGAAGCAAAAATTAATGACACTGAAGTGGCATCAAAGGGAGGTCTTCCGGGTAAAGTACTGCCTCAGTGTCGAAGTTGAAGTCACTTTAAGACTTTGATGGGTTTTCGCGGTGGTGAGGTTGAGGATGATGATTAAATTCTGGGTTTTGGTGCAATGTAGACTTGGCAGGAAATGAACTCGAAATATAAGGAAAAAAATACGCCTTCTGTGCTTTTGTTGACTTTTGCCACTCCAGCTCTGATCGACTCAAATCTTAAAATATGTTGAAGATTTCTGTCTTCTGGGTTATTGCGCTGTGTAGTCTGGTCGATGTTAACCAACGTTTCAGAGGTCATACTGCCTCCGTCATCAGGGCGATGAATATGAATGAATGGAGAAAAGAACTGGCTGCCCTGTACCCTGCAGACAGCAACAATCAGATCAGCGTGAGGTAAGTTGTAATACAAAATGTACTTCAGGACAATTACGTGTTAATAATTTAATGTGCAGAGCATTCGTGAATGACAGATTGTCTTCAAAGATATTCGAATTCAGCGGACATGTATGATCATTGAACGTACGTGAACGATGATAAACATGGCGACGGTGCGAACCTGTAAAATTATATGTGAGAAATTTCTCGTGTTCAGAACGCGCACTTAGAAATTTGTACTTCTAAAAGAGGGGGGGGGGGGGATATTTCGTGACGACACTGATAATTGCGGTGACGATAAACTATGAGACCTAATAATTAAAAAAATATTGGCTCTTGCAAGATTCGATTCACAAAGTCAGCACTTTAAGCTGAAGGCTAATTTCCTTTCCATGTTACTAAAGAATAAAGTCTCTTACTTAAAATCGCTAGCAGTCAATCCCAAATAAATCTGAATCTGTGATTCTCCTCTTAATTCTCGGGTACATTTTTTGGAAGCTTCTTGCTGCTTTTTGAGGTTAAAAGAGAATTAATTACTTACCAGGATATTTCTTCTTATGGTCCGCGGCCGCCTGTAGCGCGCGGTCAAAATAATCGTCCTGCACACCTTTTAGTGCCTTCCACATACATCCAAGTCTGCAAATAGAAAAGCAGAAGTTGTAAGAACACAGGCAGTTTGTAGGACGCACCGGAGGACCATCATCCAAGGGCTGCAGCTGGGTAAAGGCAAAGGCAGTGGCGTATGACGGCGTGCAAAATGTTTCACCTGTTCTCGACGATCAGAACATTTTCAGCAAAGGGAAATAAGATATCCAATTTCAAATTCATCTCATGCTTTCTCTGTCAATTTTGGATATTTGCACTTTTACAGTAAAAGAATAGTTCCGGGCGGACTTATGAATTCTACTTCTCTACTGCCCTAAATATCCTGTGTTCATTTTATAATAAGGTAAATATAAATTTATAATCCAGCAATGGAAAGCAAATTAGCCTTCAGCTTAAAGTGCTGACTTTGTGAATCGAATCTTGCAAGAGCCAATATTTTTTTAATTATTAGGTCTCATAGTTTATCGTCACCGCAATTATCAGTGTCGTCACGAAATATCCCCCCCCCCCCCCCCCTCTTTTAGAAGTACAAATTTCTAAGTGCGCGTTCTGAACACGAGAAATTTCTCACATATAATTTTACAGGTTCGCACTGTCGCCATGTTTATCATCGTTCACGTACGTTCAATGATCATACATGTCCGCTGAATTCGAATATCTTTGAAGACAATCTGTCATTCACGAATGCTCTGCACATTAAATTATTAACACGTAATTGTCCTGAAGTACATTTTGTATTACAACTTACCTCACGCTGATCTGATTGTTGCTGTCTGCAGGGTACAGGGCAGCCAGTTCTTTTCTCCATTCATTTGAGAAGATCATGAAGGCGTTAGGCGGCCTCTTTATCTTTGCGCACTTTGGTGTTTTTTGGCACCTTTTCGCCTTCCTCTTCCTCTTCCCTTCGATCTTCTCTGGCTGCCCTGTAACTTGCAGCTGCTGATGTTCCTGAGTTTTTCCTGAAAGAATGATGGAATCCATGTATAAAAACTATAATAATCAGAATATGGCCAACATTATATAAAGAAACATGGCTATCTCCAGTGTACCTGACGCTTTTTTTACTGAATAGTTACAGACATATGAAGCGTAAGTAATAAAATGCGCTGTTGACGTATCTGAATGTGGTTGTGTGTAAAGAAGGAGCGAGGTTTCAGTAACATCAGTATAACAGAGAATATGTGAATTGTGAATAAGAGACGCACAGTTTTGTGTTTTCATCTCAACGAGGACGTCGTTAAACAGGCTGGCTCTGATTGAGTCTTGCCGAAAGAGGGAATTGTGTCTACCCTGGGGGACCCATCAGACAGAGCTCTTCCTCGTCACTAGAGACTGAGGCGCAAGAAATAAGATGGCTTCTGACACGTGGACACAAAATTAAGTATTCCTGGTCTCAACTCTCAGAGAGCAAAGTAAAAGTACATAATTCAACACTAGAAAATGATTCTTTCAAGTCCAGCAAATTTAAAATGTCTGACAGTCACTATAATAAACCAAAATTGATTTTATTTGGAGAATTCTTATTACAGTCTATTTAACACTTTTTGTTTTCCCTTTGCTAACATCACTTAAAATAATGAAATAATGATATTATGGGGAGCATATCTGGACATCTAGAAAGATGCATAAGCATCATAATTGACAGAACATCATACTGATGAGATTATACTCCACAATTTACTGCATGCACAGAATTAAACGACACTTACTGTCTGCTGCCAGCCATCCAATGTTATTTTGAAGGCTCTTCAGCTCCCTCATATGCATTTCAGCAGGGTTTACCTGAGGACAGACACAAAATGAGTTATTTTATAGTCCAAGAATTCTCTACAACTTCATGAAGTTAATATTTCTTATTGAACTTTTGTCCCAGTCACACACAAATCGCAGGTGCCTTGGCTGTTTGTGCTGCACTGCAATTGATTTTCGTTTCTAACAGAAGATATTAAGAAGACTTCATTTATATGAACAGAAATTAAGGCTGTGTCAGATAACGATTTACCTTTAAAATTAGCATGTTAGGAAACGTTTCAAAGCTTTAATTGCAATATACAAGTCAGTTTATGATTAATCTGTAATACAAAACAACGATCCTGAGAAATTAAGCTGTTCACTCAACAATAACTTTCCTCTAGACGAAAAAATTAAGACCGAAAACAACCTTTAACAATGTCTGAATGCGACAAGTGACCCAGTCATAGGTCCCTATCAGCTGTTTAGCTTAGCCGGAATTCAAGTAACTTTGTTGATGATGGCGGACGTGTGTTGCTGCTAGCATTTGAATTCTTAAGAATGACATACAATCCCTCAAGATAACGAAATAATAATATTAATAATAAGTAGGCTCACCCATTGTGAAGAGCTGGAGACCTCCATGTCCCAGGCAGCAAGATTTGAATAACAAATTAAACAGGTTGCAGGAAAGATTTTCACTATATATAGAATTATCTTGTTCTAGAAGCTGCTCACACCACCATTCGTTTCACACTGAGGAGAGCCAACCAACCACTGAGTAGAGTAGTGGGGGGTGTGGACTGCTATTTATACCTACATAACCTGTGACGCAACAGTCAGTAGAGGGAGTGCAATTCGGTTCATTCAGGCGTGCATAAGAAATGAAAAATAAACCTTATGGCCTGCCAATCGAGACTGTTGCACGTCTGCGTCGCAGATATGCTTTACTAATTCCAATCTTTCTCGCGCAGGTTTTCGTATTTTATAAGAACGACTGCGTTTCGTGTTTACACATTATTTGTAGTTAAAGAAATACAAATTTTAATTACTACAAGTTATAATTTGGTTACATTCCATCCTAAATATACAAAGTCAATAATTAATATTAAATACTTTCTGTGTAAAACGAAATAAATTTAAAGGTGATGAAAAGAGGCTTGAAGTAAATTTTGTAATTTAATTTGCCCTTGTTTAAAATTATCGTCGTATTTTATTATACTTGTTTAATTTTAAAGACGATTTTTGAGGGGCCCGGGCACTGTTGTACCCATCGCCCCTGGGCGAGGAAAAGTGTTTCCTTCCTTCGAATCCCGATTATTCATTTTGACCAATGAGAGATCACAGGAAGGTCAGAACTCTGGGGAAAAGTGTCCTGGGTTCGATTTCCTTCAAGGGCGGTTCCTGTAGCTCGGAAACTAAGCGAGACAGAAGAAGGGCGCCAGGATCAGAATTTTTTGCTTCGAAGAGGAGATTACGGAAAGGAAGGCCTCGACACTGAGTTCGAGTCCCGACAGGATGGTTTCTGTTGACGGGAAAGCACCCACGAGAAGAAATCGACGCCAAGGCAAAATTCTTTAGTTTCGGAGAGGAAATTTCGGGGTCTAAGGTCACGGACACGGATACACAGTCCTCGGTTCGAGTCTCTATTAGGTCGTTGGTTTCTAGGGTAATTTTACGGGCGTATTAAACGACGCACGTTTACTGATTAGGCCTTTAAGCTACCGGGTGTCTCCAAATTAATCTGCTGATTCTGTGTGGTTATAGTAGTTAATGATTTTTCATTTATTCGTGGTTTATTTAACGACGCATTTTCAGTAGGCGTAGCACAGGAGCATCAAATCCATTGATAAATCCTAGCTTAATTCTGTATTACTGTCGACTAACACGGATGCCACCGGATGTCTCAAAAGGAAAGTGCCGTACAATTTGTAGGGTTACCCAAATATCGGAAAAGTTTTTGTTTTAATATAATTTACCGCATTCGACCGGCGGATGAATAAAGCACGTAGTTTGGTGGATGAGAATAAAAGGTGTATGAAAATGCGCCCCATTGACAAGTTCTTGTGCACACGAATGTTTTTAAAGCACTGGACTGACTACCAACTGCCGACAATTGGATTTTTAGCCTCAGCGTGAACTGTGCGTGCGAAATCGAGAAATTAAGCTGGTCCAGGCGGAGATGAGGCCTACAGAGGGAGGACTTCGAAGTTTTTACCCCCACGGCCTCCTTCACTGTTTTGAGGGCTGAGATACACGTAGTTTGATGGGTAAACCAGTTAGAAGGCGTTCACCATGACTGAGAAGATGGTGTTTCATTCTTGTTCCTTCAACGCTCTATCAACTGATAATGTTGCGTATCCATTAATTAAATATGACAGGATGGTTGTGAATGATAAATCGCGAGAGTACATTCTGTGCTTGCTTTAAAGTAACTGAGAAGAACCAGGAAGCTGGGGTTAGCCGGTGCCAACATGTTAGTTTAATGCGATTGGATAAAGCCGATATTTTGGGCGTGTTTTAAGGGGGGGCAGGAATTGGATCGATTTCTTCTTTTAGATTTTGGTGCCACAGAGTTTCTTTAATCTCACAGGCGGCTTCGAATGGCGGATGCAAAGTTTGTTATGAATTGTGAATGGGACAGGGCGAATGTGTAAACGGATTTGAGGAACTGCTGAGGAATTTGCCTTCGAGAAGGTGGGGATTGTGTCGATGTACGAGATTCGAACTGAATATCGCTTGGATAACCTCTCAGCTTTGTCTTGAGTACTTCGTGGTTTTACTTTCGTTAAGTTAGAGAATTTTCTGGCGTTGACTCCGATTCTGCCTCAGATAATTCGTTGATGCGATAATTGTTCCTGTGCTCAAGAGTCTTCTTCACGCTGCGGCCTGCTTTACCCTCGGTGGTCAGGGAATACGAGGCTAGCTGAGCCCCAGAAACAGACTGGCCGCAGAGAGGGCGGGAACTTCGCCCTGTAGTCCACAGAAAACCAGAATCACGATCGACTATGGCCGCCAGATACGGAGTGTTTCGAACAAGAATTCGCGGGCAGCCGACAAGGGGTGATACTCCGACATGTGGGTTGTCGCGGGGCTAACAATTCCAGGCCGTGAGAATAATAAATTGTTCCGAAATGTTGGGCGTGGCCTCTGACTGGGACGGAATATTTGCAACGACCTCAGCTGGACTAAGCGCACTCAAAGATAAAAAACAAATGACTTGTTCTTATGCTCATTTGCTCTTTAACGCGATCCATGCAAAATAAGCATATGTCTATGTTGGCTAATATGATAGGTGGGTATTATATTTTTCATATATGCCTACAATTTGGACTTGACAATTTTATAGTTGTATTTTGTGGCTTATATTAATCCACAGTTCGTTCCAGAATCTCCTTTTTTTAGAAATTTTAATAAAGAATATTGTGAATTCTATGCCGAATTCCGCTGGGCTGACACAAATCTAATTACTCCTTAAAAAGGCTTCCAGTGCACTCTGTTCACGCCAGATTTAATGAAGAAATGTTGGCTGATTTGGTGACTGGATCAGAGGGACAGGTTCGTATGCAGCTCGTAAAAGTAATGGGTAAAATAAATTTCACTGCCTCATTTCATTCGTGATCTTAAAATCTGTGTTCTATACAGCGTTCTTTCACGCAGGCCAAAATAAAATCAATATTATTTTGCGGTAGCGGATGCACTCTATGGAGTAGTCTTGGTACTATGAGCGTTAGTTGTCGAGGTGAGCGGGGTTCATACTCGCTGAGCCATCTCTCGGGGCAATAAAGAAGTTCAGCCGGTTTTGGTAGCTCTATCAATAAAGTGAATTAGCATTACGATCTACTTTACTCCCAGTTTACGAAATTTGACATTTTAGACTCCCAGATTCCTGTGGCCGTGTAATCAGTGCAAGTTTTGCCTAGAATTACGATGTTTAATCTTGAAACGGTATTTAATGTATGATCTTGAGCTTTCATGGCGACTGTGTACAATAAAATCCTTTCGGGCTATCAGCCGCATCAACTGGTTAAAACATGAGGAGAACAACGTTTCGAGGTCCACATCTGTCCTCATCCTCAGGGTAATGAAGTGGTTGGGGCTCTCAACCGTGTCATATATATACCTGCTGAGAGCCCCAAACAGTTCATTACCCTGAGGATGAGGACAGAGATGGACCTCGAAACAGTCTCCTCATGTTTTAACCAGTTGATGCGGCTGATAGCCCGAAAGGATTTTATTGTACACAGTCGCCATGAAAGCTCAAGATCATGCATAATATTACATTACATTTTAGATTAAGATTAAAGACACACTTAGGTCGTATTTGCAACCTTGAATTTATTCCCAAAAGTATAATTCCATCATGGCAGGCTATATTCATCAACTGACCTTAGAAAAAGTCCACAGCTCATGTGGTTAGTTGCCGAGTTCTCAATGTGGGAGCCCGGGTTGAAACCCAAGACAGTCCATGTAGGATTTATGGTGGGCAAAATGACACAGAACACTCTTCTCAGAGATATTTCGTTCACTCAGACACTAGATTAATTGTGTCCGTTGCTTCGCATTATTTGTGGGCTGTAAGATCAGGTTTCTATGGGACGCATTTCCAGACAGGCAGTTGCTTCCCTTCACGATAATAACAGTAATGCAGAACGTTGCAGTATTAGAATAAAAACGATACAGAATTAAAATCAATAATTTAAAATATGGGATGGTCTGTGGATTGTATAAAATCTATTGTTCCCGTGTGAAATGTGGTTCTGGTGTTTCTCCCTTATAATGCTAAAAGTAAACTTGGGACCAGCTTTACATGGAGCATTAAACATTTATTATTATGGGGTGGCCATTTATTATTTCTTATTGTAATATATGTTTAGTGTTTGCTTGTATGCTGTTGTTCCGCTGGCCCAGTGTGTGTTGTGATCATCAGCGGTGTACCGATGTTCTAGTTCTGTGTTGACTACAGTGGTATTCTGTGATAATGGGCCAGTTCCTGGTTTCCTGACTCGTGTTCTACCTTAATCCTATAAAATTGTTGCAGTAATCATTTGACAGTGCCCATAACAGAAATATTAACCAGCCATGTGGAGGGTCACACTAGTGCACTGATAAATGTAATTCTGCAAACCCTCCCTCACTGGGAGAGCTCGCAGTTCGAAAGCAGCCAGGAAGAAGTTGAGCAGTTTACCCAAAGTCTTATTAAGTGTTGTCAAAAACTACAGTGAACTAAGGGAGTGAAGAAAAGACCAGGGAACTTCTGTATTGCCACGTATATTTTGTTAGATTCTTGTGTTCCATTTTCTTTCTTGAAAGTCAGTTGTGATTGGTGTTTAGTATCTGGGGAGTGTTCGCTCTGAAGCAATTGAAACTGAACCAAACCAGGTCACACCGGACTTGAAACTTCCTGGTAGTCTCACAGAACCAACTCTTGGTTGCTGAGTTCATCATTAAATTATATTCCAGATCGACTTTTCCTACTGAAGCAAGTGAAATGGCCTCAGGTGTGAGTAGCAGTGAGTCAGAAAAGACTGTAGTTGCACGACTTAACAGCAGGTTGTAACACAACCTGAAAGAGGTGGATATTTCAGTTGAATGTGAAGTGCCAAGTTCATGAACAGTTGCTTCAATCTTGAGTTGAGTTATCGTAGTGAGAACACTCCATAAGAAGTGTGAATGTGTTTGTTGAACAAACTGTTGCATGGAACTGACTGCTGGTGTTATTTTGTTTTTCTTCTTTTTGTGAACAGAATAAGAATTGAATGGTGCAAGAATCAAGTGACCCATTTGCTTCTACACCCAAACGTTTAACCTCATGCTCCACCACTCAAAGACCAGGTGAGATACTCACGTCATCCGTTAACCAATATTTCTACAATTTCATGTGTGTCCTGACAGTGGAACTCCGTGTGGATGTTGGTATTCTAGAGTGTTAAGCCATGTAACTGCTTACACTTAAGAGAAACTACTGCCTACATCATCAGCCCTGACAATGGTGGGAGTAAATGCTTCATAGGAACTTATGTCTCCCTACAAGTTCTCACAGCATTTTCTGGCATCAACATATTCAAAATGCTGTTAGAACCTCAAATTTCACATACTTAAACTCTGTTCCTCTAATTTCTGTACATCATTTCACCTTTGTAGTGTTGCATAAAAGTGCACTGCAGTCTGTAATCTCACATTCAGAAATATGTAAACATTATTCCAGTCTCTTCCATACTGTGTCTGATGTCCTTCCAAGAACATCTTGGTTGTTTCAGAGGCCTCTCATTTGTTTCAGTTCCAGTTATCTTAAAAATGTCTGTGTCTTTTCATTAGTTTTATTCTGTTGAAATCATCAGTTCTTAATATTTTTCATTATCCGTTAATTTCAACCGCCTGTGTAACCACTTACAGTTATGCCGACAAACACAGTTGCAATACTTATGGTTTCAACAGTCTCAGATCATATTTTTGTTCTCGTCTCAGTATCGGTTACTGAATTTAGTGACTCAAAACACAAGGATTGTGCCGTCATGCACCATGCGCTGGAATGACAGCAATATCAATAGCTCAGACTACTGTTAGTGTCAAGGTTTTCATGAAGAATAGAATGTAAAAAATACACGGGCAGTTTTTGTGTATGCTGTTCAGGAAAGGCAGCCTTAAAGTTATGTATGTAAAATTTCTCACTTATGTAGTAGCAGTAATTTTGTAGAAAAGTTTTCTGTACTTCTCTTCTGCAGAATTTTCTGTGTCAGGTTTTGCCTTCTTCATTTCCCTGGTTTTTGTTAGAAAATTGAGAAGTGTGTCATGTTCATTTTGCACGTGACTTTGAATTTCTCTTATTTTGTGAATAAAATCTATACCCAGACCTGTCTGTAATGTATGAACCAAAATGTAAGAATTTGCGAACACAGAGAGAAAGGGTTTGAGCAGAAAGACCTGTTACTATCTTGAATGTACCTCATGACAAAATGAAAATCAGAAGTTTCATCCAATATTAGGTGGTTCTTGAATTTGTCTTGAAATGTCAACTAGCAACACTTCATGGAGGGCTTTTAACAAATTATTTTCAATGGCCAGAGATGTGCCTTAGCAAAAGGTCATTCAGCAGAGGTTCATAATGTTCGAAATATTCTTTACAATTACTTCTGTCAAGGGGCAACTCAGATAATTCTTGACCTCTAAATGGTAGTTCTTGAACTGGCAGCAGACAAGTCATGTCACCCATTTCAATATTTCTTAATTTTTATAAACTCCTTTATTATATTCTGAACTACTAAATGTAAGTTGGATCTCCAGAAGCTCATAATTTCTTTGGAGATTTAAATAAAGAATGACCTGCGTGTACTGTACATGTTTGGCGTAAGATTCGTGTTTTTCTTTTCTTTTCGTGAAGCATGTAAGTCATAAGTTTGTTAAAGGCCCCCGAAATCCAAAACATTTCAACATTTTTGGAAGATCAATTATGGCCAGCAAATCAGTTTCTCTCAGATTGTTGCAAGCTGTTAACCATGGGTAAAAATGATATTGCAAAACAAAAGTTCCCAGTGTACATATTGTGTTCCTTATATTCACTCTCAGGGTTTTATATAGGTTGGTAATGTCTCCCATATTTTAATGTTTTTAGTTTCTCCATGAATTTTCTTCTTGACAATAGTTTTTCTAAAAAAACATTGAATAACATTTTTATCTAGTTTCCACAAACTTCAAATGGTCTTCCACCGTCACTGCAGTTGTGTTTATGAAAATTGCAGTTTGTGGGTGATTTTGGTACAATTCACTTCTTCTTCAGTTCCTGTTGAGGTCAACCATCTTTTTATTTAAAAGAATGGTAAAGACCTTTCTTTTTCTTATACGTTTCTTATGTTCCCAATATTTTAATATTTTCATTTGCATTTTTCTCGTGCGATTGTTTTGTAGCCACATCAGCATCAATAAGATACTCAATTTTTTTAGCTTAAAGTCGCCTAAATAATATTTGAACATTCAGTGGTAAATCAAAGAAGACAACTCAGCCATTACAAGGGTTAATGTTTTTGAAGTAAATAATCGCTGTTTACACTGTAGAACTCTGAATTCTTTATTTTTAAAGCAGATTGTGTTTGTAGGTGTCACTAGGTCTGTTCCGTTTATGTGTTAGAGAGTTGCGTAATGATACTTCAATTAACAAAGTTAACGTGCTTTGTGTGTGCTACCTACTCAGCTATGAGTATATGTTCTTCGATACTGGGAGTGCCGTGAATAAAACACGTTAAATAAATCTCTATCAAACATTGGATGCGTCTTTTAAATGAGGTGACTATTATGCAGTCTTAATTTGATTTTGCGTATTCAAATAACTTGTGTCTTTGATGTCAGCACGGAATAATTAGTCTGTAGTACCATGATGATGCTGTAAGCGTAAGTGAAATATTTATTAGTGTTGTGACTTTAGATCTTGCGTTTCAAAGTGGCAAGCCAGATAATCATTATTTTATTTCGGTCATTAAAGAGGACTAATTGTTTATATTTATAAACATGCAAGCCGACTCCAGTGAGAAGTTAGCAGAACAGAGCTAGGTTTTCGTACCTGTATGATAAAATAAAAAGTAAAAATTGCTTGCATCGTCATAACCTCAAAACCTACATTGAACGAAATATGACTGGTAATAAGACAGATGCAGAGGAGTGCGTTGTTAAACTGTGGGCCAAATTAAACATGTCTTACATAAGCGAAAAGTGATGAATATTTTGATCCTTTCGGGTTGTTTTGGATCTCCAACAAGAGCATGTATTCAGAGTTTCAGTCATGTAGTGCAAGTAGCAGCGATCATCTGTTATCTTGAGAATGTTGAAATAAAAAATGTTTCCTTACACCAGAATATTATTGCTAAATATTTCAGTACACACACTCGTGTATTTGCGATACCAAGTTAAAGTATTCTGTCTTTTTTTATTTACATTTATTCAGCATGCCCCATTACAAGATTGCAATATTACATGCATTAATATATAGCACGTTAACAGATTACACAACTCTAATATCATGATCCATTGCCACCGTTTGCACCTATGTTCCTATGCAAAACTGTATTATAATCAATGGATTTAATGAATTTATTAAAATGACCTAAACATTCCTGAACAATTACTTCATGCAACACTGGCCATGTGCCACCATTCTTGACTATTGCATCTATTAAATTACGCCTTGGTTGTTGTAGTTTTTCGCAGTCATAGATGAGGTGATCCACTGTTTGTGCTGCTTTCAGGCATGAGCATGTTGGATCGTCAATGATTCCAAACCTGTGTAGATATGATTTGTTTTTGCCATGTCCAGTCGTCATTGCTGCCAGTTCAGGAATTATTTCAATATTTAGCTTCATTCTTTGTCACACTGACGGGAATAATTTCTTGCACGCTGCTCCTTTATTGGTGGCGCTCCACTCATTTTGCCATTTTATAATCCCTTCTTCCTTTGTTTCTTTAATAATTGTACTTTTAGGCTTCTTTTCATGTACTACATTTCCACCATCTTCTGCTGCTGCCTTTGCTAATCTGTCTGCTATTTCATTACCGAAAATTCTGATGTGTGCTTTGATCCACCCAAAATAAATAGTCCAATTTTGATCTTTGAGATTCCTTAATCTATTTCTTATCTCAGATATTACAAAGCCATGTTTGAAGTTGTTTTTTAGTAGATCGAGAGAAACTGGACTATCTGTGTACACCGCTACTATTCTTTCCTCAATGCTGATTTCCCTTAAAGTTGTTACTGCATCCAAGGCCTCTAGAATTCCGATCTGCTCAGCTTGATTGTTTGAGCAGTGATCGGGTAACTTGGTTTTTAAGCTATGAATTAGTTCTCCATTTTTGAAGATAACAGCGGCAGCACTCACCTTTCCCTGGTGTTTACTTCCATCTATATAGATTTCCACAGTGTATTTATTGAAGTCTTTCACTTCATCAAGAGTTATTCTTTCCGCTGGATGAGACCATTCCTTCTTGTTTAATGGTGCTTCGTACTCGGTAGAGTCATCTTTCAGTCCGTGTATAGTTTTATATATCTGCACTGCTTCTTCGATAGTAATGCAGATAGGATATTCTGTCTTCCTGGTCTTTTCGAAGTGTGCATTTGTCAGTAGTGAGCGACCAGCCCACTGCCTCTGCACAATTTCTACTCAATCCTTATCTTTGTCTGCTATAGCCATCTAATAGGAATCAGGAGAGACTTGTGTGAGAAATGGCCAGGGAAACATCTCGTTCATTGTTTTTTGTGCCATAAATCTACGGCATGGGACCGCTGGCTTTAGTTCCCTCCCGAAGGAAGTTGTTCTATGGATTTTTATCACCCCTTAAAATTCCATCAACCTCAGCAGTGTTTGAACTCGCGTACCTTGGGTCCAGTGGCGACGACATTAACCACTAGTGCAATGAGGGCGACAAGTTCGTTGAAATATTACTTTGCTAAAATAATAACAGGAAAGTTTATGAACATGTTTTTTATTTAATATTCTTAAATATATTAATTAGAAACAATTCAGAAAACATTAAATAATTTAACTATTTAACAAAAAATAAACAATTGAACTATTTTACAAAGAACTAAACTATTTCACTATTTAAATACTGAAGTATTTAACAAAAAAACTAAATTATTTATTTATTTAACAAATGTGAACAATTCAGATATTTAACAAAAAAAAATGAACAGTCTAACTATTTAAATACTAAACTATTTAACAAAAAATAAACAATTGAACTATTTTACAAAGAACTAAACTATTTTACTATTTAAATACTGAAGTATTTAATAAAAAAACTAAATAATTTATTTATTTAAAAAATCTCATCTAACGTCCATTCCTTGGAGCCCAGTTGCTTTGCTTCAGGTCGATGACGTAGTCGATCTTAAACTTTATTCTGCTAGAGAGCATCGCCTTCTTATTTGTTAGTTCCTTCATCGTATGAAGGAACTCAGACAGATCCTGCAAGAAAACAAAAATTTAAAGTCACATTTCATGGGCATAATTAACTTCTTACGCTTATAAGCCTACACATAAAACTAGAAAATTCTGCCACTACTCATGTAGTTCACATAGAACTTGCTGTGTGGGAAGGCGCGTGTAAATTTAAATTGAGAGCTGAAGGTTGCTGTCTCGAACAAAACGTAAGTATGTGTCTCATCTAAACAAAGGTATAAACCGAGATTTTTGGTGGCTGAGCCTAGACATGACCCTTCGATCAGATTCCTGCTTTGTCCTGTCAGGACTGAGTGAATTCTGACATGATTCAGCAGAGGTGATGAGAGGAAACGTAAAAGTGTAACAAAATACTGAGCAAGATTCCCGTCGCACTAGACGGGGACAAGTTGAAGTCACGGCATGAGGCGTCTTTATATGAAACATGTAAGAGTGTAGGAGAGTATGAAGAATTTCAGAAGAACATGTCACGGTGATCATTTATCACACAGAAACACTATTCAGAATATTGTCAGCGAGCTCAGAAAGGTATTTCATATCAGAATAGATGCAACATCCTCACGCGTTCTTTACAATGTGCACTTTCAACCATCGAATCCACCTTCTGTGACAGTTCCCAATTTGGCCACCAGATTGCAGCACCTGACTTTCTACCTAGGAGGATATTCAAAATAGGATTATGCGAGGTCGTGCAGAATACCACAAACTCCATATCAAATTTCATCCTAGTCTGTCCATTGGTTCTCGAATTGAATGGACTGGAAAGACAGATGGACGAGAAGGTGCGACCAGCCCATAATGCCTTCTCGCTATGATTTTGTGCAAAGAATGTATAACATGTTACAAAATGGAAGCCAGAAAGTCAGTGAGATCAAAGGGACACACTTACTGCTTTTTGCATTGTACCTTCCGTATAAACCTGTGGTCATCATAGAGCCCAAAGGAAGGCAATAAATTACACGGTAGGAGAACTGCAAATTAAAACTAAAAGTATTAAAAAATGAAAACAAACATACTTGGCTCTTGCTCTCCAAATCCTTGCCGACCGTCATCAGAAGAGTGCAGAGGCACTCCAAGGAATGTTCGTCTTCTTTGGTAAGGAGACGTTTAATGCAATGCTGCATGGTGCTTGTGGCGAGCATATCTGCTTTATGCAGCTCGCCAATAAACCTGTAACATAGTGAAGAATATATCACTTGGGTTGAGTTAAGACAATAGTAAAAGTCCAAAGAACAGAAGAGAAACGAGGTTCTTTGCCTCTACAAGGTACAGAAAGATTTGTGCCTTAAAATAATGAGAACTTTTGTTTAAATAGATGGAATTTAATCAGTGTCTTGTGTGTGATATATATTTTTGAGGTGAAATATAATATTTCTGTACGTGGTCCTGTAAAAATCTGTATCTGTTTATAAATATAAAACAGCTGAGACAGAATATTGAAAATTTCAAATTAAATAATTATTTTTATGTAATTTGCATTTGATTCTGTATGGAGGTAAGCCATCAGTGCCATTTCACGATGCAAATACCAAGAAGAAAAAATATGATAGTGTGTGATCATGTAAGCAGCAGCATTATGGAGCACATTTAGAAATTGGTCCTGGATTTTGTGGAATACTTGCATACTGGAGGGCAAGAACCCATTAACATTTCAAATTTCCTCTCAGTGTCTTGTCCTAATTCACAACTCTTAAGTTCACTACTTTCAGAGTCACTGATGAATCAAATGTAGAGCTTCAAAATCACAAAGAAAAATGTAAGTTACCTGATGTTTCCTATTGATTTCATTTGTACCCTTCGCAGTTCCTCGTCAAAACTCTGCTGTAGTTCGTTTTTCTTTGCCTGCAGAAAAAATAAGTAGAGAAGATTAGAAATCGCCTTTTTTGATGGTATCTTGTAAGAGCCCTTCTTTAATGCACAGCTTTCAACATATGTAAGTTTGCATTTTAAAGTTTGTGTCCACGATACTCGGCCGGTCAAGAAGCCCCCTGCCTTTACGCCCCCAAAAGAACGTCATGAGCTAATGAGAAATGTCAAGTGCAGCAGGAGTCCATTATTATGAGAGTTTACAACATTTGGAAAAAAATGAGTACATTAAGTGCTCATTATAGGAAGTTAAACTAACCTAAGAAGTTAGGAAAATGTTTTTTCATCTTGAGGTACCATTTATATCATAATAATTTAAATTAAGTTTATGTGCATTCTACATTCAGTCTTTATCAATTATGTCTCTTTCTTGTCTTTCAAGAAGTCTTAAAACCTGAGCAACATATTGAATAATAATTTTTCAAATGATAGATATTCATCTTCAAGCAAAACGGGAGGAGACAACTATTCCATTCGATCAAGCAGACGGAGCTATTCCCAATCTGTGGACAGACGCGTAGTAACATATGACCGTAGACAAAGACATTAGAGAAGCACTTACTGGGTCTGCTGTTTCCTCAATCTCTTTCTGTGTGGCTTCTAGATTTATTTCTGCTTGAGGATTCTTTTCAAATTCTGCCCGGCATCGACCTAGCAGCAACTTCCTGAAGGTGACCTCTGGTTCGCCATTGTTCCCACGCTCTGCCGGAACTTTTATGCCGGAGAGAACCTTGCACATTCGTGCATAAATCTCTGTGAACTTTGGTTCATCAACAGCCTGCACATAAAAACACACAACATTATCACTTTGCTCTCATGTTATATTTATGAAAAACAACTCTGTTGAGCATACGTTACATCAACTAAATTTATGAAATAATGGCCACCTAAATGAAGCTTCAACAAAAGTAAATCTTTATCCCTTAAACCTGAGAAACTCAAAATTTCAGTCAGATGCAAGACACATTTCATGACAGCCTTAATTTTCTTGCATAAGATAAACATTTTTAGATGAGAGCAGATAAATTCTAAGCTTGGAGGTGAATTTAAAGAGAGAACAATCAGCTTACTGCTTTTTAAGATTATTATCATAGTGAACAGTAACAATTATAATTTTCACTTGCCCCTAGCGTCTCCAATACTACACTGAGGATAACTTCAATATTTAAGAAATTGAGCTGCAAAGTTACAAAAGAAGGGAATTTCTATCAATATGACGTCTCTGTCTGAATGTATCAGCTGCTAAAGACCGGTGCCTCACCTTTTCAAATATGAGGTCGATGACGCCCTTCAGGCGATCGCTGCTGTCAATTGGCAGATCCTGGACTTGGGAAACAAGTCTGTCGAACTTGTCAGGCGTGAGTTTGTTGAGCAAACTGCGAGCCTTCTTTAACAGGTCCTGCAACATCAAGTTCCCTCTCATCACCTGACAGAACGCAAACACAGAAATAAAGCGAAACATGTTTTACTTCCTTAAAGCCTTCATAGAGATGATTAAAACCTAGAGCCAGTTGCTCTGCATGCGCCGTCCAGCCGCGTTTTGTCTACACCGAAGAAGAAGTCTGTTGTTATGAGAAGCCAATGTCTATTGAGAAATATAATTACAATGCATACTCATTATATGCAATTAAACACTTGGAAAGGTAAACATTGCTTCTAAAATCAAAGAGTAAGCAAACAGAAAGTTTATTTTTTAGTGTGGCAAAGTTCCAATAAGAAGTGATGAGGAAATTAGGAGGAGACGAATTCCGGAAATGCTTGCAGCTTCTCAGATCGAAATGTCTGATCTTTAAGAGCATCAAGATTAAAATATAGACCTACAATTTTGCCTGTTCCTTAATTTGGTGATGAACCTTCAGTTTCAATAAGCCACCTAGTTAGTTAGAGTGAACGTGTTTCTTAGCGCAGGACTGTTCCTTTCAGCCATCTTGCATTGGGGCAGATACAGCATTATTGACTGTTTCCAGGATCCTGTCCTTAAATGAATGCCAGGAACATACCTGAGTCTGGGCAGCCTGCTCGTTGGTCGCCGGCTTCCTTCGCCCAGGTCGCCAGGCGTTTTCACATCTCGCCAGTTTCACCTCATTGAGTTTTATTTCAATGACCGGCCTGGTGCTCATGGTGTTTGTAGTTTCAGTGGCTGGCCTTGCTGCAGGCTGCTGTGAATGACACCAAAGCAACACAACATTAACCAAAAGTGTTCACTCTTAAATGTTGTTTTGATCACAGTATTACGTACAATTTTTCCATTTTCTGGCTTTAATCATGCATTTAATACATTACTCGATGCTTCCTACAGCTCAGATATTAAGAGACCTGTATGTATAAAGCCCTAAACAGTACATGACTGAAATTAGGCTCCAGGTGTTGTGTTCATCACCTCTCACAAAAAATACAACATTTCTTCTGCTGCAGTTGACGTAGAACTGTTCACTTTATTATTTTCTATCACAGTTTATATGTTCACAACTGCATCATCAGTGAAAGATGATACACCCAAATTATGCTATTTCATCCGTAAAAGCCTTGGGTACCCTCTCTTTTGACAGGGAATACTCGTGTCCGACCCCATCGACATCGCGAGTCACCGAGTAACTGCCTTAAGCTATACTTCGTCCTACAAACTACACTCTGACAGCTACAGATGAAATCCTTCTCCTCCTCTTCAACAAATGATTCAGTCCGAAATGGATTTGACTTCTCACTTTTATTTACACGCCTTAGAAAGCACTTACCTCTTCATTTTTCCAATATCTGACAATTTTCAGTTACTGTTTAGTATTTACGATTTCAAGGAATCGTTCATTAATGCACAGAATAACTCAGAGCCATGCCCCACAATGCAACAGAAAGTTTAAACGTACCTGATTTTTGTCATCCTTCCTTGCCTTCAGCTTCTCAATTAGCTGTGTTGCAGCAAAGTCTGTAACAATCGATAATTATTTTAGATAGTAAAATTCCTCTTTTGACTATATGTTAACAAACAAGAAAGTTTTTCTTTCGAAACTGTTACGAATGTAAAGATGGAAAAAGACGAGAGGGTTTTCCGAAGACCAGAAACCCATGTCTCATGCAGCCTTAGGTGTAAAGAGTGGCAGCTGATAATGTTGAAAATTATCCCACATTTCGACTAACAATGGAGTTGCCTTCTTCAGGTCAGAGATTGCAACCGAAATGTTTTGTGAAATGGATAATTTCAAACTTTAATGCCTTTCACCTCCTAAGGCTCGAGGTCAAAATATGAGAGCAAACTCTCTTCTTCTTTGGGTACATAAATTAGTCTGCAACTCAGGGCGAAGACAAAATATTGAAGGTAAGTAGAACAAAATGCCTAGGAGAATATCTCGATATCTCATGAGACATGCAGGAACATGGTAATGAACAGAATTTCATACTGAGGCAATTTGCAGCCTGTAATCTTTGACTTAGTACTTAAATAGAATGAGAGCAAACATACTTTCTGCTTGCAGCTCCTTGATCTGCTCAGCCTGCAGATTTCTTTCCTTCCTCAGTTTCTCCTTCTCCTCTCTGACGGCTCGGAGACTGACTTTGTGTTTCTCCCCTTGCCGGCGCTCAAACAAGATTTGGTTTTTGAGTTCCGTGTCTGTAACAATTCACGACTGCATCAAATGGTCTGTTAAATTCCTCATGTGACGTTATTTCAAGAAACAGCTTCAGGAGTTAAGTATTACTACGTAAAGAAAAGAGTTAGTTTAGTTAAAAAAAATGAACTGTAATAAGAGTTTGTAATTTTGAAATTGCATTTTTCTTGCCCGTGATCAAATTCCAAATTCAGTTTAAGAGTCACTTCCAGTTGGAAAAACCAGTGTCTCTTACGCAATGCATTACTGATTGCTATTTGCAGTGTTTAAAACTGGGATTTGCATGCTGGTCACCGGAAAACATTCTTCTTAACGAAGACGTCGTTAAACAGCCTGGCTCTCATCGAGTCTTCCCGAAAGAGGGATGGGTGTCTACCCTGGGGGACCATCAGACAGACCTCATCCTCGTCACTTGTGACTGAGGCGCAAGGTACACGTGGACACAAAATTAATCTTGGTCTCAACTCTCAGAGAGCAAAGTAAACGTACATAATTCACTAGAAAATGATTCTTTGAAGTCCAGCAAATTTAAAATGTCTGAGAATGACTATTAAAAAAGCAAAATTGCAGTGCATTTAACATTTTTTGGTTTTCCTTCTGACAAAATCACTTAAAATAATGAAGAGTTGCTGGAAGTCTGGGGGGCATATCTGGACATCTAGAAAGACGTACATAAACATCACACTGACGAGGTTTACGGACTGTACTCCACAACTTACTGCATGCACGGAATTAAACCACACTTACTCTCTGCTGCCAGCATCCTAATCCTGTTCATCAAGAAGCAAGTGATCCTCGTGTCTTCAGTTTCAGCAGGGTTTACCTGAGGACAGACAAAAAATGAGTCATTTTATAGTCCAAGAATTCTCTGCAACTTCATGAGGTTAATATTTATTATGAAATTGTTGTCCCAGTCACACACAAATCGCATGTGCCTTGGCTGTTTGTGCTGCACTGCTATCGATTTTCGTTTCTGCCAGAAAATATTAAGAAGACCTCACTTATAGAAAGAGAAATTAAGGCTGTGTCAGATAACGAGGGCTTCCTTGTAATGAATGATTTACCTTTAAAATTAGCATGTTAGGAAACGTTTCAAAGCTTTAATTGCAATATACAAGTCAGTTTATGATTAATCTGTAATACAAAACAACGATCCTGAGAAATTAAGCTGTTCACTCAACAACAACTTTCCTCTAGACGAAAAAATTAAGACTGAAAACAACCTTTAACAATGTCTGAATGCGACAAGTGACCCAGTCATAGGTCCCTATCACCCGTTTAGCTTAGCCGGAATTCAAGTAACTTCGTTGATGATGGCGGACGTGTGTTGCTGCTAGCATTTGAATTCTTAAGAATGACATACAATCCCTCAAGATAACGAAATAATAATATTTGTTTAAATCTTGTCAGTCACAATCACAATAAAATTCCTATTAAATATTAAAATATTACTATAATTAGCATGTAAATATTTAAAATATATTAAATGATGTTCTCATCGAAATGTTCGATTTACATTAGATCATCACTTTTTACACGACATGTTTTGAAACAAAATTAAATTATCAAATATATTATTTTATTTTCTATTTCTAATTTTATTAATATTCATTTAGTCTTTATATTATTTACTTTACAGGATGATAACAAAACGTTCACCCACACAAAATCATGTCAAGCACGACATACATATACAGAACAACTTCGAATACGATATTAAAAAATACAATAAAATCTGGAAGAAAACTTCATTTGAAATCTGATAAACATCTGACTAAAAGTTGCATTTAAGAAATTATATTTAAGTTTATATAATTTTATACACCTGAAGATGGTTCTTTTAGAACTGAAACATGTCGTGTAAAAAGTGATGTTCTAATGTAAATGGAACATTTCGATAGAGAACATCATTTAATATATTTTAAATATTTAAATGCTAATTATAATAATATTTAATAGGAATTTTATTGTGATTGTGACTGACAAGATTTAAACATATATATATTTATCACAATATGACGCAACTTTATCATCTCAGAAATAATAATATTATTAATAAGTAGGAAACCCTTGACTCACCCATTGTGAAGAGCTGGAGACCTCCATGTCGCAGGCAGCAAGATTTGAATAAGAAATTAAACACGTTGCAGGAAATATTTTCACTATATATAGAATTATCTTGTTCTAGAAGCTGCTCACACCACCATTCGTTTCACACTGAGGAAAGCCAACCAACTACTGAGTAGAGCGGACCAACCAAACCAACCAAAGAAGCTAACTGAGGGCAGAGGCCTGCGCAAGCGCAAGCATCGTCCCTACCTAGGTGAAACCATTCCTGCGCACAAGACGCATTGCTGGAAATGGTAAACGGTCGTAATATAAGAACGGAAATTTTGCTAACGCTAACGGGGTTTCGTCGTGGCGGGAGCCTCGACCATTCAAACTGGGATTTGTTGCTGCTGATGGGAGGTTATCCTGTCAGGCAAGTTGTCGAAGGAATTTGGTTGGTTGGGTCTCTGGGGTATGAACCCAGAGAGGGAGGGGCCGTTTCGGCTGAAGGCCTCTGCGGCATGGGGGGAAGATCACTTCAGCTGATGGCCTCCATGATCGGGGGGAAGGGTGGCGGGCCGTGCCCCTATTAAGTTATACCCTGGCATTCGCCTTACAACTGAGGAAAGCACGAAAAACCTCAGTCAGGGTAGCCGAGTAGTCTAACCACTCGTTGTGCTGACTTGGCCGTCTTTTGGGGATGGCTTCGGCTGGCCTGCTGAACATCAGTCGCCCTCGGTTGCCCTTGGGTGAACTCTGGCAGCCCTCATTCGGCACGAGTGTCTTCCGAGTTGCCGAACTAAGGGGTTCCCCACACCAGCTAACCTCGAGTCAAACCTCTCAGTTAGTGCTCTGATGTGGTCGGCAAAGAAAGGGACCCCCAGATCCTCATGTATTTGCCTGTTACTAACGTACCAGGGCGCGTTAGTAACAATTCGAAGACACTTGGATTGCAGAACTTGCAGCTTCTGGACGTGGCTGTGGGCAGCTGACCTCCAGATCGGGCATGCGTAATCCATTATGGGACGGATGAGCTGCTTATAGAGTAGTACACCGTTCCTGATTGACAGGCCACTTCTCCTATTGATAAGCGGGCCTAGCACACCTAATCGTTGCGCTGCCTTCTTTCCCACTTGGTTGACGTGCGCCGACCAAGTAAGCCCGGCGTCAAGGGTGACCCCCAGATACTGTGCTGTTTTGACCCATTGGATCGGCTGTCCGAGGAACTGCACTGCTCGGGGCTGTTGGATGTGTCTTCTCGCGGAAATGAAGAGAACCGCGGTGCTCTTCGAGACGTTGATAGCAATCCTCCAGGCCCTGAGCCAGAGCTCAAGTCTACTGAGGTAGGTCTCCAGATACCTGACGAGAAGCGTTGGGCTACGGGACGTGACTACTAGAGCCGTGTCGTCCGCGTATTGTGCTAACTCGACGTGGCGGGACGGTGTGGGTATGTCGTTGACATACAGACTGAAGAGCACAGGGGAGAGAATTCCGCCCTGCACAACTCCAGCCCGCATGGTACGACGTGTGGACATGGCCGACTGGAAGGATGTCTGGAATGTCCGGTCAGCGAGGTAGGAAGAGATGGTTTTTACCAAGTACGACGGGAAGTTGAGGACGGTCAGTTTGTATAGGAGGCCTTGGACCCAGACTGTGTCGAAGGCTTTGGCCACGTCCAGGAAAACCGCGCCGGTTAGCCGCTTCTCATCAAGGTTTCTGTTGACCCTTTCGACGAGGCGAGCCAGCTGTAACGATGTGCTGTGTCTGGGTCGAAACCCAAACTGCTCGTCGCGCAGCAGCCCGCGTTCACTGACCTCGTGTAGGACCCTCGTTAGTAGGATTTTCTCGCAGAGTTTGCCGACCGTGTCGAGAAGACTGATGGGTCTATAGGAAGAAGGTAGCGTGGGGTCCTTCCCCGGCTTCAGTATGGACACCACTCGAGCGTGTTTCCATGCCGAGGGGAAGTGTTGCCTGCGAAGGACCGCGTTGAACACTTTCGTGAGAAAGGTTACCGCGCGTCGTGGGAGATGTTTCAGGACCCTGTTCGGTATACCGTTGGGGCCCGGAGCCTTGCCAAGCTTGAGTCCCTTGATGGCCTGGGCGACCTCCGATGGACTGGTTAATTTTGGTTCATTTACAGGGGCATACTCGTATGCTCGCATCGCCTCGTTAACCATGTCAATTGTAGTCAGGTCCGACGGGTAGTCTACCGGCTGGAACTGGACCTCAAGGCTGTCGGCTAGGGCTTCTGCCTTCTCGGGGTTCGAGAGAGCCAGTCCTCCCATCACTAAGAAGGGGGGCGACGGAGTGGGGACTCGCATCACACGCTTGGTCATTTTCCAAAGCGACTGGTCCTCGCAGTCCAAGGATTCGAGCGTGTCGCTCCACTGTTCGTTCCGCCACTCGTTGAGACGATAGGTCACCGACCTCTGGAGTCGATTGACCTGGGTCTTAAGAGCGGGGTCTCTTGTGACCTGCCATCGCCTCCTCAGCCGGTTCTTCAGGCGTATTTCATCTCGAATACTAGCGGGTAGAAGCGGTCGCCTGTCAATGCGGGGTCGAAGCTTGGGAGCGGACGCTGCTGTGGCTTCCAGGATAGCACTGGTCAGCTCCTCGACGCACTTGTCAATTTCTTCCTCGTCGTTTACCACGGGGTTCCCCGGTAGTCTGCTTTCGAGGCAAGCCTGGAATGCAGCCCAGTCCATTCTCGCGAAGTCCGGGCGATCAGGCAGGTTTTGAAAGGACGATCGGCACGTGGTGTCGACGAGGACGGGCAGGTGATCTGAGCTGAGTGCGGGGCAGACAGTCAGGTGCACCGGTAGGACGAAGTCCTTGATGAGGACAATATCAAGGACGTCAGGTGTGGCGTTGTGTGTGTAGGGAGCCGTGGTTGGAGAATCCGGCCCGTAGATGAAGCAGGAATTTCTGTTGGCGTAATCACGCAGGAGCGAGCCCCTAGTAGAGATAAGGCTAGAATTCCAGTCCGTGTGTTTCGCGTTGAGGTCACCAGCCAAGAGGACCGGGAAACCCCCGCTCAAGCACTCGGTCAGGTCCGACTCTATCCATGGCCGGGTGGGTGCGAGGTATGCCGCCACTAGCTTGACTTTCCTGGTTGCCAGTACCAGGTGAATGGCGGTTGCTTCTAGTTGTTGTAGACCCGATACCGGCACAGGGTAATGATCAATGCCCCTGCGGACAAGGATCGCTGTGCCACCCCCTAGCGTCGGGCGGTCCGTACGGTGGCAAACGTAGTTCGCGAACCTCAAGGCCCGACCCGACGTGAGGTGCGTCTCGTTCAGGAGGCAAACATCGACTCCGTAGTCACCGAGGAACTGCTCCAGCTCCAGCTTCCTGTCGCGGACACCGTCGGCGTTCCAGTAAGCCAGCCGCAAGGCCTTGCTACCGTGTCCTCTAGGCCGTGCAGTCATTGTCGGCCATGAAGAGGAGAACGGTTTTGAGGAGGGCTCGCGGACGAGACCCCCCGGGGGGGAGTGAATGGATCGCGGCGAGGAGACGTCGTGTCAACTCAATGCAGACCCGTGGTGAGAGGGTTTCCAGGATATCTGAGATGTCCTGGAGCGGTGATTGACCCTTGGGTGGGGTGGGGTCAGTCTTCTTGAGAGCAGGTGCTGTGGGATTTGCCACCGGCGCCACAGGACGAGCGGGCTTGGCACGGCCGCCCTTGGGGATAGTCTGCCGCTCAGTCTGTACAATGGCTCCAGTTGGCGTTGGGGCGGGGTTCTTCATAGCCGCAGCCTTGACGACGCGGCCACCACGGACCACGTGGTTCCACCCAGGGCCCAAGTTCTCCTGCTCGAGGGAAGGCTTAGCTAGCGCCGATTTGGGCGCTGGCAGGCGCGTGGAGACGTCGTCCTTTCGGCCGCGATCCCCTTTCGCACGCTGTGCAGCGGCCGTCTTGGCTTCCTTCCACTTACTGCAACCTCTATAGTTCGCAGTGTGGTTGCCTCCGCAGCTGCAGCACTTAAGTTGTTGCTTGGGGGTGGCACACGACCCGGATGGGTGAGCGTCCCCGCAGGCCACGCACCTGGGTGCATAACCGCAGTTCCGCTGCGTGTGCCCGAAGCGTTGGCACCGTTTACACTGCATGGGCCCCTTTGGTGCAACATATGTTTCTACCTTGACCCGCAGACCGCAGATCTCAGTAAGGGAACGCACTTTCGCCACGTCGGGGCCTCGTGCTATCGACACTATAAAGTGTGGCGTAAGGGGACGGTCACCGTCCTGGTCCATGGCCCGGCGCCTCGATCGCAGTTGCATGACCCCCTGCACAGCAATGTGCATGGCGGCCAGCTCCTCGCGTACCTCGGCCTCAGGCATGCGCACTCCCAGGTTTTTAATCAGCAGGCGCACGCACCGATCCTCAGGGAGGGAGAATGTGTGAAAACTCACACCCTCGCCCTCATCGAGGGACCGCAGGACCCTGACGGTGGCCCGGAACCCGTCGGCGGTCTCAGGCACAAGAGCCAGAAGGTCTCCCTTCATCTGCGCCACGATCCCGCAGGCCAACTCCGCGCGAATCCTATGCAGGAAGCTGCGTACGTCCTTCACCCCAGAGACGTACACCGGGGTTTTGTTACGGCGCTCCCCCGGAGCCGTTTTGTCCACTTGAGCGTTGGAAGAAGAAGCGGCGTCAGATGACACACCAGTGAGCGGCCCGGACAGGTCCCCAGTCACCTCCATCGAGGAAGAGGGTCCCGGCTGGGAGCCGGGTCCCTTGGCTGAGGGCTGCACTGTCCTGCTCATGGAAGCGGTGGATGATGTTGCTGCTACCGACGGTCCATCGGGCCGATGAACTTTTGCCGGTGCCGGCAGAGAAGGTGACTGGGCTCCGGACAGTGGCCCGGGCGTCGGGCGCCTGGATGCGGGTTCCAACGAACCGCTCGAATTGGACAAGTCCAACTCTTTGGCTTTCCTCTTGCCAGTGTTGGCTCGAGTAGGCCCTCCGACCACGGTCGTAGCTGCTGTATTTAATGCTGCTGCCACTGCTGCCCGCTGTCTTTGCTTTTCCGCCGCGATGGCGTCCAGGATCTGCTTCTGGACCTGTTGGAACACTTCAGGGAGGTGGGCCTTCAGAAAGGCCAGCTCACCTCCTTCCATGTCTCTCAAACTTTGTTCAATTGTAAGAGACCACGACGTCCACGTCACAGATTTCTCAAACTTTGTTCAATTGTAAGAGACCACGACGTCCACGTCACAGATTTCTTAATAATTCTTATATAAGATAAGCACTTTCTATTTTCTAAAACGTTTTACCAGCACAAAAGCTCAACTCCCGCCGACTACTCTAGCTGAGTAGAGCGGGCTTTGCGTAACTGCTATTTATACCATAAAAGTGTGACGTCACGTATGGTGCAACAGTCAGTAGAGGGAGTGCAATACGGTTCATTCAGGCGTGCATAAGAAATGAGAAATGAACCTTATGGCATGCCAGCCGAGATTGTTGCGCGTGTTCGTATTTTATAAGAACACCTGCGTTTCATATTTACACATTCTTTGTAGTTCAAGAAATACAAATTGAATTACTCCAAGTTATAATTTTTTGACATTCCATCATAAATGTAAGAAGTCAATTATTAATATTAAATATTTTCTGTGTGAAAGGAAATTAATTTAAAAGTAATGAAAGGAGGCTTGAAGTAAATTTTGCGGTTTAATTTGCACTTGTTTAAAAACAACGTCGTGTTTTTTTATACTTTTTTAATTTTAAGACGATTATTGAGGGCCCCGGCCGCTGTTGAACCCATCGCCCCTGCGACAGGGAAAATGTTTCCTTCCTTCGAATCCCGACTATTCATTTTGTCCAATGAGAGATCACAGGAAGGTCAAAACTCTGGGGAAAAGTGTCCTGAGTTCGATTTCCTTCAAGGGCGGTTCCTTTGGCTCCGAAACTAAGCGAGACAGAAGAAGAGTTTTTTGCTTCGAAGAGGAGATTTCGGAAACGAAGGCCTCGACACTGAGTTCGAGACCCGACAAAGATGGTTTCTGTTGACGGGAAAGCACCCACGAGAAGAAATCGACGCCAAGGCAAAATTCTTTCGTTTCGGAGAGGAAATTACGGGGTCTAAGGTCACGGACACGAATACACAGTCCTCGGTTCAAGTCTCTGTTAGGATGTTTGTTTCTGAGGTAATTTTACGGGCGTATTAAACGACGACGTTGACTAACACGGATGCCACCAGATGTCTCAAAAGTCAGTCCAGTGCTTTAAAAACATTCGTGTGCACAAGAACTTGTCAATGGGGCGCATTTTCATACACCTTTTATTCTTATCCACCAAACTACGTGCTTTATTCATCCGCCGGTCGAATGCGGTAAATTATATTACCACAAAAACTTTTCCCGATATTTGGGTAACATTGCAAATTGTACAGCACTTTACTTTTGAGACATCTGGTGGCATCCGTGTTAGTCAACGTCGTCGTTTAATACGCCCGTAAAATTACCTCAGAAACAAACATCCTAACAGGGACTCGAACCGAGGACTGTATTCGTGTCCGTGACCTTAGACCCGGTAATTTCCTCTCCGGAACGAAAGAAATTTGCCTTGGCGTCGATTTCTTCTCGTGGGTGCTTTCCCGTCAACAGAAATCATCTTTGTCGGGTCTCGAACTCAGTGTCGAGGCCTTCGTTTCCGAAATCTCCTCTTCGAAGCAAAAAACTCTTCTTCTGTCTCGCTTAGTTTCGGAGCCAAAGGAACCGCCCTTGAAGGAAATCGAACTCAGGACACTTCTTCCAGAGTTCTTACCTTCCTGCGTTCTCTTATTGGTCAAAATGAATAGTCGGGATTCGAAGGAAGGAAACATTTTCCCTGTCGCAGGGGCGATGGGTTCAACAGCGGCCGGGGCCCTCAATAATCGTCTTAAAATTAAAAAAGTATAAAAAACACGACGTTGTTTTTAAACAAGTGCAAATTAAACCGCAAAATTTACTTCAAGCCTCCTTTCATTACTTTTAAATTAATTTCCTTTCACACAGAAAATATTTAATATTAATAATTGACTTCTTACATTTATGATAGAATGTCAAAAAATTATAACTTTGAGTAATTCAATTTGTATTTCTTGAACTACAAAGAATGTGTAAATATGAAACGCAGGTGTTCTTATAAAATACGAACACGCGCAACAATCTCGGCTGGCATGCCATAAGGTTCATTTCTCATTTCTTATGCACGCCTGAATGAAACGTATTGCACTCCCTCTACTGACTGTTGCGACATACGTGACGTCACACTTTTATGGTATAAATAGCAGTTACGCACGGCCCGCTCTACTCAACAACGAGTGGTTAGACTACTCGGCTACCCTGACTGAGGTTTTTCGTGCTTTCCTCAGTTGTAAGGCGAATGCCAGGGTATAACTTAATAGGGGCACGGCCCGCCACCCTTCCCCCCGATCATGGAGGCCATCAGCTGAAGTGATCTTCCCCCCATGCCGCAGAGGCCTTCAGCCGAAACGGCCCCTCCCTCTCTGGGTTCATACCCCAGAGACCCAACCAACCAAATTCCTTCGACAACTTGCCTGACAGGATAACCTCCCATCAGCAGCAACAAATCCCAGTTTGAATGGTCGAGGCTCCCGCCACGACGAAACCCCGTTAGCGTTAGCAAAATTTCCGTTCTTATATTACGACCGTTTACCATTTCCAGCAATGCGTCTTGTGCGCAGGAATGGTTTCACCTAGGTAGGGACGATGCTTGCGCTTGCGCAGGCCTCTGCCCTCAGTTAGCTTCTTTGGTTGGTTTGGTTGGTCCGCTCTACTCAGTAGTTGGTTGGCTTTCCTCAGTGTGAAACGAATGGTGGTGTGAGCAGCTTCTAGAACAAGATAATTCTATATATAGTGAAAATATTTCCTGCAACGTGTTTAATTTCTTATTCAAATCTTGCTGCCTGCGACATGGAGGTCTCCAGCTCTTCACAATGGGTGAGTCAAGGGTTTCCTACTTATTAATAATATTATTATTTCTGAGATGATAAAGTTGCGTCATATTGTGATAAATATATATATGTTTAAATCTTGTCAGTCACAATCACAATAAAATTCCTATTAAATATTATTATAATTAGCATTTAAATATTTAAAATATATTAAATGATGTTCTCTATCGAAATGTTCCATTTACATTAGAACATCACTTTTTACACGACATGTTTCAGTTCTAAAAGAACCATCTTCAGGTGTATAAAATTATATAAACTTAAATATAATTTCTTAAATGCAACTTTTAGTCAGATGTTTATCAGATTTCAAATGAAGTTTTCTTCCAGATTTTATTGTATTTTTTAATATCGTATTCGAAGTTGTTCTGTATATGTATGTCGTGCTTGACATGATTTTGTGTGGGTGAACGTTTTGTTATCATCCTGTAAAGTAAATAATATAAAGACTAAATGAATATTAATAAAATTAGAAATAGAAAATAAAATAATATATTTGATAATTTAATTTTGTTTCAAAACATGTCGTGTAAAAAGTGATGATCTAATGTAAATCGAACATTTCGATGAGAACATCATTTAATATATTTTAAATATTTACATGCTAATTATAGTAATATTTTAATATTTAATAGGAATTTTATTGTGATTGTGACTGACAAGATTTAAACAAATATTATTATTTCGTTATCTTGAGGGATTGTATGTCATTCTTAAGAATTCAAATGCTAGCAGCAACACACGTCCGCCATCATCAACGAAGTTACTTGAATTCCGGCTAAGCTAAACGGGTGATAGGGACCTATGACTGGGTCACTTGTCGCATTCAGACATTGTTAAAGGTTGTTTTCAGTCTTAATTTTTTCGTCTAGAGGAAAGTTGTTGTTGAGTGAACAGCTTAATTTCTCAGGATCGTTGTTTTGTATTACAGATTAATCATAAACTGACTTGTATATTGCAATTAAAGCTTTGAAACGTTTCCTAACATGCTAATTTTAAAGGTAAATCATTCATTACAAGGAAGCCCACGTTATCTGACACAGCCTTAATTTCTCTTTCTATAAGTGAGGTCTTCTTAATATTTTCTGGCAGAAACGAAAATCGATAGCAGTGCAGCACAAACAGCCAAGGCACATGCGATTTGTGTGTGACTGGGACAACAATTTCATAATAAATATTAACCTCATGAAGTTGCAGAGAATTCTTGGACTATAAAATGACTCATTTTTTGTCTGTCCTCAGGTAAACCCTGCTGAAACTGAAGACACGAGGATCACTTGCTTCTTGATGAACAGGATTAGGATGCTGGCAGCAGAGAGTAAGTGTGGTTTAATTCCGTGCATGCAGTAAGTTGTGGAGTACAGTCCGTAAACCTCGTCAGTGTGATGTTTATGTACGTCTTTCTAGATGTCCAGATATGCCCCCCAGACTTCCAGCAACTCTTCATTATTTTAAGTGATTTTGTCAGAAGGAAAACCAAAAAATGTTAAATGCACTGCAATTTTGCTTTTTTAATAGTCATTCTCAGACATTTTAAATTTGCTGGACTTCAAAGAATCATTTTCTAGTGAATTATGTACGTTTACTTTGCTCTCTGAGAGTTGAGACCAAGATTAATTTTGTGTCCACGTGTACCTTGCGCCTCAGTCACAAGTGACGAGGATGAGGTCTGTCTGATGGTCCCCCAGGGTAGACACCCATCCCTCTTTCGGGAAGACTCGATGAGAGCCAGGCTGTTTAACGACGTCTTCGTTAAGAAGAATGTTTTCCGGTGACCAGCATGCAAATCCCAGTTTTAAACACTGCAAATAGCAATCAGTAATGCATTGCGTAAGAGACACTGGTTTTTCCAACTGGAAGTGACTCTTAAACTGAATTTGGAATTTGATCACGGGCAAGAAAAATGCAATTTCAAAATTACAAACTCTTATTACAGTTCATTTTTTTTAACTAAACTAACTCTTTTCTTTACGTAGTAATACTTAACTCCTGAAGCTGTTTCTTGAAATAACGTCACATGAGGAATTTAACAGACCATTTGATGCAGTCGTGAATTGTTACAGACACGGAACTCAAAAACCAAATCTTGTTTGAGCGCCGGCAAGGGGAGAAACACAAAGTCAGTCTCCGAGCCGTCAGAGAGGAGAAGGAGAAACTGAGGAAGGAAAGAAATCTGCAGGCTGAGCAGATCAAGGAGCTGCAAGCAGAAAGTATGTTTGCTCTCATTCTATTTAAGTACTAAGTCAAAGATTACAGGCTGCAAATTGCCTCAGTATGAAATTCTGTTCATTACCATGTTCCTGCATGTCTCATGAGATATCGAGATATTCTCCTAGGCATTTTGTTCTACTTACCTTCAATATTTTGTCTTCGCCCTGAGTTGCAGACTAATTTATGTACCCAAAGAAGAAGAGAGTTTGCTCTCATATTTTGACCTCGAGCCTTAGGAGGTGAAAGGCATTAAAGTTTGAAATTATCCATTTCGGTTGCAATCTCTGACCTGAAGAAGGCAACTCCATTGTTAGTCGAAATGTGGGATAATTTTCAACATTATCAGCTGCCACTCTTTACACCTAAGGCTGCATGAGACATGGGTTTCTGGTCTTCGGAAAACCCTCTCGTCTTTTTCCATCTTTACATTCGTAACAGTTTCGAAAGACAAACTTTCTTGTTTGTTAACATATAGTCAAAAGAGGAATTTTACTATCTAAAATAATTATCGATTGTTACAGACTTTGCTGCAACACAGCTAATTGAGAAGCTGAAGGCAATGAAGGATGACAAAACTCAGGTACGTTTAAACTTTCTGTTGCATTGTGGGGCATGGCTCTGAGTTATTCTGTGCATTAATGAACGATTCCTTGAAATCGTAAATACTAAACAGTAACTGAAAATTGTCAGATATTGGAAAAATGAAGAGGTAAGTGCTTTCTAAGGCGTGTAAATAAAAGTGAGAAGTCAAATCCATTTCGGACTGAATCATTTGTTGAAGAGGAGGAGAAGGATTTCATCTGTAGCTGTCAGAGTGTAGTTTGTAGGACGAAGTATAGCTTAAGGCAGTTACTCGGTGACTCGCGATGTCGATGGGGTCGGACACGAGTATTCCCTGTCAAAAGAGAGGGTACTCAAGGCTTTTACGGATGAAATAGCATAATTTGGGTGTATCATCTTTCACTGATGATGCAGTTGTGAACATATAAACTGTGATAGAAAATAATAAAGTGAACAGTTCTACGTCAACTGCAGCAGAAGAAATGTTGTATTTTTTGTGAGAGGTGATGAACACAACACCTGGAGCCTAATTTCAGTCATGTACTGTTTAGGGCTTTATACATACAGGTCTCTTATTATCTGAGCTGTAGGAAGCATCGAGTAATGTATTAAATGCATGATTAAAGCCAGAAAATGGAAAAATTGTACGTAATACTGTGATCAAAACAACATTTAAGAGTGAACACTTTTGGTTAATGTTGTGTTGCTTTGGTGTCATTCACAGCAGCCTGCAGCAAGGCCAGCCACTGAAACTACAAACACCATGAGCACCAGGCCGGTCATTGAAATAAAACTCAATGAGGTGAAACTGGCGAGATGTGAAAACGCCTGGCGACCTGGGCGAAGGAAGCCGGCGACCAACGAGCAGGCTGCCCAGACTCAGGTATGTTCCTGGCATTCATTTAAGGACAGGATCCTGGAAACAGTCAATAATGCTGTATCTGCCCCAATGCAAGATGGCTGAAAGGAACAGTCCTGCGCTAAGTCTACTCTAACTAACTAGGTGGCTTATTGAAACTGAAGGTTCATCACCAAATTAAGGAACAGGCAAAATTGTAGGTCTATATTTTAATCTTGATGCTCTTAAAGATCAGACATTTCGATCTGAGAAGCTGCAAGCATTTCCGGAATTCGTCTCCTCCTAATTTCCTCATCACTTCTTATTGGAACTTTGCCACACTAAAAAATAAACTTTCTTTTTGCTTACTCTTTGATTTTAGAAGCAATGTTTACCTTTCCAAGTGTTTAATTGCATATAATGAGTATGCATTGTAATTATATTTCTCAATAGACATTGGCTTCTCATAACAACAGACTTCTTCTTCGGTGTAGACAAAACGCGGCTGGACGGCGCATGCAGAGCAACTGGCTCTAGGTTTTAATCATCTCTATGAAGGCTTTAAGGAAGTAAAACATGTTTCGCTTTATTTCTGTGTTTGCGTTCTGTCAGGTGATGAGAGGGAACTTGATGTTGCAGGACCTGTTAAAGAAGGCTCGCAGTTTGCTCAACAAACTCACGCCTGACAAGTTCGACAGACTTGTTTCCCAAGTCCAGGATCTGCCAATTGACAGCAGCGATCGCCTGAAGGGCGTCATCGACCTCATATTTGAAAAGGTGAGGCACCGGTCTTTAGCAGCTGATACATTCAGACAGAGACGTCATATTGATAGAAATTCCCTTCTTTTGTAACTTTGCAGCTCAATTTCTTAAATATTGAAGTTATCCTCAGTGTAGTATTGGAGACGCTAGGGGCAAGTGAAAATTATAATTGTTACTGTTCACTATGATAATAATCTTAAAAAGCAGTAAGCTGATTGTTCTCTCTTTAAATTCACCTCCAAGCTTAGAATTTATCTGCTCTCATCTAAAAATGTTTATCTTATGCAAGAAAATTAAGGCTGTCATGAAATGTGTCTTGCATCTGACTGAGATTTTGAGTTTCTCAGGTTTAAGGGATAAAGATTTACTTTTGTTGAAGCTTCATTTAGGTGGCCATCATTTCATAAATTTTGTTTATGTAACGTATGCTCAACAGAGTTGTTTTTCATAAATATAACATGAGAGCAAAGTGATAATGTTGTGTGTTTTTATGTGCAGGCTGTTGATGAACCAAAGTTCACAGAGATTTATGCACGAATGTGCCAGGTTCTCTCCAGCATGAAAGTTCCGGCAGAGCGTGGGAACAATGGCGAACCAGAGGTCACCTTCAGGAAGTTGCTGCTAGGTCGATGCCGGGCAGAATTTGAAAAGAATCCTGAAGCAGAAATAAATCTAGAAGCCACACAGAAAGAGATTGAGGAAACAGCAGACCCAGTAAGTGCTTCTCTAATGTCTTTGTCTATGGTCATATGTTACTACGCTTCTGTCCACTGATTGGGAATAGCTCCGTCTGCTTGATCGAATGGAATAGATGTCTCCTCCCTTTTTGCTTGAAGATGAATATCTATCATTTGAAAAATTATTATTCAATATGTTGTTCAGGTTTTAAGACTTCTTGAAAGACAAGAAAGAGACATAATTGATAAAGACTGAATGTAGAATGCACATAAACTTAATTTAAATTATTATGATATAAATGGTACCTCAAGATGAAAAAACATTTTCCTAACTTCTTAGGTTAGTTTAACTTCCTATAATGAGCACTTAATGTACTAATTTTTTTCCAAATGTTGTAAACTCTCATAATAATGGACTCCGGCTGCACTCGACATTTCTCATTAGGTCATGACGTTCTTTTGGGTCATAAAGGCAGGGGGCTTCTTGACCGGCTGAGTATCGTGGACACAAACTTTAAAATGCAAACTTACATATGTTGAAAGCTGTGCATTAAAGAAGGGCTCTTACAAGATACCATCAAAAAAGGCGATTTCTAATCTTCTCTACTTATTTTTTCTGCAGGCAAAGAAAACCGAACTACAGCAGGAACTGCGAAGGATACAAATGAAATCAATAGGAAACATCAGGTAACTTACATTTTTCTTTGTGATTTTGAAGCTCTACATTTGATTCATCAGTGACTCTGAAAGTAGTGAACTTAAGAGTTGTGAATTAGGACAAGACACTGAGAGGAAATTTGAAATGTTAATGGGTTCTTGCCCTCCAGTATGCAAGTGTTCCACAAAATCCAGGACCAATTTCTAAATGTGCTTCATAATGCTGCTGCTTACATGATCACACACTATCATATTTTTTCTTCTTGGTATTTGCATCGTGAAATGGCACTGATGGCTTACCTCCATACAGAATCAAATGCAAATTACATAAAAATAATTATTTAATTTGAAATTTTCAATATTCTGTCTCAGCTGTTTTATATTTATAAACAGATACAGATTTTTACAGGACCACGTACAGAAATATTATATTTCACCTCAAAAATATATATCACACACAAGACACTGATTAAATTCCATCTATTTAAACAAAAGTTCTCATTATTTTAAGGCACAAATCTTTCTGTACCTTGTAGAGGCAAAGAACCTCGTTTCTCTTCTGTTCTTTGGACTTTTACTATTGTCTTAACTCAACCCAAGTGACATATTCTTCACTATGTTACAGGTTTATTGGCGAGCTGCATAAAGCAGATATGCTCGCCACAAGCACCATGCAGCATTGCATTAAACGTCTCCTTACCAAAGAAGACGAACATTCCTTGGAGTGCCTCTGCATTCTTCTGATGACGGTCGGCAAGGATTTGGAGAGCAAGAGCCAAGTATGTTTGTTTTCATTTTTTAATACTTTTAGTTTTAATTTGCAGTTCTCCTACCGTGTAATTTATTGCCTTCCTTTGGGCTCTATGATGACCACAGGTTTATACGGAAGGTGCAATGCAAAAAGCAGTAAGTGTGTCCCTTTGATCTCACTGACTTTCTGGCTTCCATTTTGTAACATGCAAGTCTTCTTAATTGTTATACATTCTTTGCACAGAATCATAGCGAGAAGGCATTATGGGCTGGTCGCACCTTCTCGTCCATCTGTCTTTCCAGTCCATTCAATTCGAGAACCAATGGACAGACTAGGATGAAATTTGATATGGAGTTTGTGGTATTCTGCACGACCTCGCATAATCCTATTTTGAATATCCTCCTAGGTAGAAAGTCAGGTGCTGCAATCTGGTGGCCAAATTGGGAACTGTCACAGAAGGTGGATTCGATGGTTGAAAGTGCACATTGTAAAGAACGCGTGAGGATGTTGCATCTATTCTGATATGAAATACCTTTCTGAGCTCGCTGACAATATTCTGAATAGTGTTTCTGTGTGATAAATGATCACCGTGACATGTTCTTCTGAAATTCTTCATACTCTCCTACACTCTTACATGTTTCATATAAAGACGCCTCATGCCGTGACTTCAACTTGTCCCCGTCTAGTGCGACGGGAATCTTGCTCAGTATTTTGTTACACTTTTACGTTTCCTCTCATCACCTCTGCTGAATCATGTCAGAATTCACTCAGTCCTGACAGGACAAAGCAGGAATCTGATCGAAGGGTCATGTCTAGGCTCAGCCACCAAAAATCTCGGTTTATACCTTTGTTTAGATGAGACACATACTTACGTTTTGTTCGAGACAGCAACCTTCAGCTCTCAATTTAAATTTACACGCGCCTTCCCACACAGCAAGTTCTATGTGAACTACATGAGTAGTGGCAGAATTTTCTAGTTTTATGTGTAGGCTTATAAGCGTAAGAAGTTAATTATGCCCATGAAATGTGACTTTAAATTTTTGTTTTCTTGCAGGATCTGTCTGAGTTCCTTCATACGATGAAGGAACTAACAAATAAGAAGGCGATGCTCTCTAGCAGAATAAAGTTTAAGATCGACTACGTCATCGACCTGAAGCAAAGCAACTGGGCTCCAAGGAATGGACGTTAGATGAGATTTTTTAAATAAATAAATTATTTAGTTTTTTTATTAAATACTTCAGTATTTAAATAGTAAAATAGTTTAGTTCTTTGTAAAATAGTTCAATTGTTTATTTTTTGTTAAATAGTTTAGTATTTAAATAGTTAGACTGTTCATTTTTTTTTGTTAAATATCTGAATTGTTCACATTTGTTAAATAAATAAATAATTTAGTTTTTTTGTTAAATACTTCAGTATTTAAATAGTGAAATAGTTTAGTTCTTTGTAAAATAGTTCAATTGTTTATTTTTTGTTAAATAGTTAAATTATTTAATGTTTTCTGAATTGTTTCTAATTAATATATTTAAGAATATTAAATAAAAAACATGTTCATAAACTTTCCTGTTATTATTTTAGCAAAGTAATATTTCAACGAACTTGTCGCCCTCATTGCACTAGTGGTTAATGTCGTCGCCACTGGACCCAAGGTACGCGAGTTCAAACACTGCTGAGGTTGATGGAATTTTAAGGGGTGATAAAAATCCATAGAACAACTTCCTTCGGGAGGGAACTAAAGCCAGCGGTCCCATGCCGTAGATTTATGGCACAAAAAACAATGAACGAGATGTTTCCTAAGCAAAACTCCCTGGCCATTTCTCACACAAGTCTCTCCTGATTCCTATTAGATGGCTATAGCAGACAAAGATAAGGATTGAGTAGAAATTGTGCAGAGGCAGTGGGCTGGTCGCTCACTACTGACAAATGCACACTTCGAAAAGACCAGGAAGACAGAATATCCTATCTGCATTACTATCGAAGAAGCAGTGCAGATATATAAAACTATACACGGACTGAAAGATGACTCTACCGAGTACAAAGCACCATTAAACAAGAAGGAATGGTCTCATCCAGCGGAAAGAATAACTCTTGATGAAGTGAAAGACTTCAATAAATACACTGTGGAAATCTATATAGATGGAAGTAAACACCAGGGAAAGGTGAGTGCTGCCGCTGTTATCTTCAAAAATGGATAACTAATTCATAGCTTAAAAACCAAGTTACCCGATCATTGCTCAAACAATCAAGCTGAGCAGATCGGAATTCTAGAGGCCTTGGATGCAGTAACAACTTTAAGGGAAATCAGCATTGAGGAAAGAATAGTAGCGGTGTACACAGATAGTCCAGTTTCTCTCGATCTACTAAAAACAACTTCAAACATGGCTTTGTAATATCTGAGATAAGAAATAGATTAAGGAATCTCAAAGATCAAAATTGGACTATTCATTTTGGGTGGATCAAAGCACACATCAGAATTTTCGGTAATGAAATAGCAGACAGATTAGCGAAGGCAGCAGCAGAAGACGGTGGAAATGTAGTATATGCAAAGAACCCTAAAAGTACAATTATTAAAGAAACAAAGGAAGAAGGGATTATATAATGACAAAATGAGTGGAGCGCCACCAATAAAGGAGCAGCGTGCAAGAAATTATTCCCGTCAGTGTGACAAAGAATGAAGCTAAATATTGAAATAAGTCCTGAACTGGCAGCAATGACGACTGGACATGGCAAAAACAAATCATACCTACACAGGTTTGGAATCATTGACGATCCAACATGCTCATGCCTGAAAGCAGCACAAACAGTGGATCACCTCATCTATGACTGCGAAAAACTACAACAACCAAGGCGGAACTTAATAGATGCAATAGTCAGGAATGGTGGCACGTGGCCAGTGTTGCATGAAGTAATTGTTCAGAAATGTTTAGGTCATTTTAATAAATTCATTAAATCCATTGATTATAATACAGTTTTGCATAGGAACATAGGTGCAAACGGTGGCAATGGATCATGATATTAGAGTTGTGTAATCTGTTAACGTGCTATATATTAATGCATGTAATATTGCAATCTTGTAATGGGGCATGCTGAATAAATGTAAATAAAAAAAGACAGAATACTTTAACTTGGTATCGCAAATACACGAGTGTGTGTACTGAAACATTTAGCAATAATATTCTGGTGTAAGGAAACATTTTTTATTTCAACATTCTCAAGATAACAGATGATCGCTGCTACTTGCACTACATGACTGAAACTCTGAATACATGCTCTTGTTGGAGATCCAAAACAACCCAAAAGGCTCAAAATTTTAATCACTTTTCGCTTATGTAAGACATGCTTAATTTGGCCCACAGTTTAACAACGCACTCCTCTGCATTTGTCTTATTACCAGTTATCTTTGGTTCTATGTAGGATTTGAGGTTGTGATGATGCAAGCAATCTTTACTTTTTATTTTATTATACAGGTACGAAAACCTAGCTCTGTTCTGCTAACTTCTCACTGGAGTCAGCTTGCATGTTTATAAATATAAACAATTAGTCCTAATTAATGACCGTAATAAAATAATGATTATCTGGCTTGCCACTTTGAAACACAGGATCTAAAATCACAACACTAATAAATATTTCACTTACACATACAGTATCATCATGGTACTACAGACTAATTATTCCGTGCTGACATCAAAGACACAAGTTATTTGAATACGCAAAATCAAATTAACACGCACTGTCACTGCATAATTCACCTCATTTAAAAGGCTCGTCCAATGTTAGATAGAAGTCTCTTTAACGTGTTTTATTCACGGCACTCCCAGTATAGAAGAACATATACTCATAGCTGAGTAGGTAACACACACAAAGCACGTTAACTTTGTTAATTGAAGTATCATTACGCAACTCTCTAACACATAAACGGAACAGACCTAGTGACACCTACAAACACAATCTGCTTTAAAAATAAACAATTCAGAGTTCTACAGTGTAAACAGCGATTATTTACTTCAAAAACATTAACCCTTGTAATGGATGAGTTGTCTTCTTTGATTTACCACTGAATGTTCAAATATTATTTAGGCGACTTTAAGCTATAAAAATTGAGTATCTTATTGATGCTGATGTGGCTACAAAACACTCGCATGAGAAAAATGCAAATAAAATATTAAAAAATTGTGAATATAAGAAACGTATAAGAAAAAGAAAGGTCTTTACCATTCTTTTAAATAAAAAAATGGTTGACCTCAACACGAACTGAAGAAGAAGTGAATTGTACCAAAATCACTCACAAACTGCAATTTTCATAAACACAACTGCAGTGACGGTGGAAGACCATTTGAAGTTTGTGGAAACTAGATAAAAATGTTATTCAATGTTTTTTAGAAAAACTATTGTCAAGAAGAAAATTCATGGAGAAACTAAAAACATTAAAATATGGGAGACATTACCAACCTATATAAGACCCTGAGAGTGAATATAAGGAACACAATATGTACACTGGGAACTTTTGTTTTGCAATATCATTTTTACCCATGGTTAACAGCTTGCAACAATCTGAGAGAAACTGATTTGCTGGTCATAATTGATCTTCCAAAAATGTTGAAATGTTTTGGATTTCGGGGGCCTTTGACAAACTTATGACTTACATGCTTCACGAAAAGAAAAGAAAAGAAAAACACGAATCTTACGCCAAACATGTACAGTACACGCAGGTCATTCTTTATTTAAGTCTCCAAAGAAATTATGAACTTCTGGAGATCCAACTTACATTTAGTAGTTCAGAATATAATAAAGGAGTTTATACAAATTATAAATATTGAAATGGGTGACATGACTTGTCTGCTGCCAGTTCAAGAACTACCACTTAGAGGTCATGAATTATCTGAGTTGCCCCTTGACAGAAGTAATTGTAAAGAATATTTGAACATTATGAACCTCTGCTGAATGACCTTTTGCTAAGGCACATCTCTGGCCATTGAAAATAATTTGTTAAAAGCCCTCCATGAAGTGTTGCTAGTTGACATTTCAAGACAAATTCAGGAACCACCTAATATTGGATGAAACTTCTGATTTTCATTTTGTCATGAGGTACATTCATGATAGTAACAGGTCTTTCTGCTCTAAACCCTTTCTTTCTGTGTTCGCAAATTCTTACATTTTGGTTCATACATTACAGACAGGTCTGGGTATAGATTTTATTCACAAAATAAGAGAAATTCAAAGTCACGTGCAAAATGAACATGACACACTTCTCAATTTTCTAACAAAAACCAGGGAAATGAAGAAGGCAAAACCTGACACAGAAAATTCTGCAGAAGAGAAGTACAGAAAACTTTTCTACAAAATTACTGCTACTACATAAGTGAGAAATTTTACATACATAACTTTAAGGCTGCCTTTCCTGAACAGCACACACAAAAACTGCCCGTGTATTTTTTACATTCTATTCTTCATGAAAACCTTGACACTAACAGTAGTCCAAGCTACTGATATTGTTGAAAATAAGCCGTAACACTGAATGGGGCAAACCAACAAATTAAGCAGACATCACACAAAATATCATTGCTGGGTAAAAACTCAGAGCACTGAGAAATAAACAGTCCATTCTTCTCTGTCATTCCAGCGCATGGCGCATGACGGCACAATCCTTGTGTTTTGAGTCACTAAATTCAGTAACCGATACTGAGATGAGAACAAAAATATGATCTGAGACTGTTGAAACCGTAAGTATTGCAACTGTGTTTGTCGGCATAACTGTAAGTGGTTACACAGGCGGTTGAAATTAACGGATAATGAAAAATATTAAGAACTGATGGTTTCAACAGAATAAAACTAATGAAAATTCACAGACATTTTTAAGATAACTGGAACTGAAACAAATGAGAGGCCTCTGAAACAACCAAGATGTTCTTGGAAGGACATCAGACACAGTATGGAAGAGACTGGAATAATGTTTACATATTTCTCAATGTGAGATTACAGACTGCAGTGCACTTTTATGCAACACTACAAAGGTGAAATGATGTACAGAAATTAGAGGAACAGAGTTTAAGTACGTGAAATTTGAGGTTCTAACAGCATTTTGAAGATGTTGATGCCAGAAAATGCTGTGAGAACTTGTAGGGAGACAAAAGTTCCTATGAAGCGTTTACTCCCACCACTGTCAGGGCTGATGATGTAGGCAGTAGTTTCTCTTAAGTGTAAGCAGTTACATGGCTTAACAATCTAGAATACCAACATCGACACAGAGTTCCACTGTCAGGACACACATGAAATTGTAGAAATGTTGGTTAGCGGATGACGTGAGTATCTCACCTGGTCTTTGAATGGTGCAGCATGAGGTTCACGTTTGGGTGTAGAAGCAAATGGGTCACTTGATTCTTGCACCATTCAATTCACATTCTGTTCACAAAAAGAAGAAAAACAAAATAACACCAGCAGTCAGTTCCATGCAACAGTTTGTTCAGCAAACACATTCACACTTCTTATGGAGTGTTCTCACTACGACAACTCAACTCAAGTTTGAAGCAACTGTTCTTGAACTTGGCATTTCACATTCAACTGAAATATCCACCTCTTTCAGGTTGTGTTACAACCTGCTGTTAAGTCGTGCAACTACAGTCTTTTCTGACTCACTGCTACTCACACCTGAGGCCATTTCACCTGCTTCAGTAGGAAAAGTCGATCTGGAATATAATTTAATGATGAACTCAGCAACCAAGAGTTGGTTCTGTGAGACTACCAGGAAGTTTCAAGTCCGGTGTGACCTGATTTGGTTCAGTTTCAATTGCTTCAGTGCGAACACTCCCCAGATACTAAACACCAATCACAACTGACTTTCAAGAAAGAAAATGGAACACAAGAATCTAACAAAATATACGTGGCAATACAGAAGTTCCCTGGTCTTTTATTCACTCCCTTAGTTCACTGTAGTTTTTGACAACACTTAATAAGACTTTGGGTAAACTGCTCAACTTCTTCCTGGCTGCTTTCGAACTGCGAGCTCTCCCAGTGAGGGAGGGTTTGCAGAATTACATTTATCAGTGCACTGGTGTGACCCTCCACATGGCTGGTTAATATTTCTGTTATGGGCACTGTCAAATGATTACTGCAACAATTTTATAGGATTAAGGTAGAACACGAGTCAGGAAACCAGGAACTGGCCCATTATCACAGAATACCACTGTAGTCAACACAGAACTAGAACATCGGTACACCGCTGATGATCACAACACACACTGGGCCAGTGGAACAACAGTATACAAGCAAACACTAAACATATATTACGATAAGAAATAATAAATGTCCACCCCATAATAATAAATGTTTAATGCTCCATGTAAAGCTGGTCCCAAGTTTACTTTTAGCATTATAAGGGAGAAACATCAGAAACACATTTCACACGGCAACAATAGATTTTATACAATCCACAGACCATCCCATATTTTAAATTATTGATTTTAATTCTGTATCGTTTTTATTCTAATACTGCAACGTTCTGCATTACTGTTATTATCGTGAAGGGAAGCAACTGCCTGTCTGGAAATGCGTCCCATAGAAACCTGATATTACAGCCCACAAATAACGCGAAGCAAAAGACAATATTAATCTAGTGTCTGAGTGAACGAAATATCTCTGAGAAGAATGTTCTGTGTCATTTTGCCCACCATAAATCCTACATAGACTGCCTTGGGAATCAAACCCGGCTCCCACATTGAGAACTCGGCAACTAACCACACGAGCTGTGGACTTTTTCTAAGGTCAGTTGATGAATACAGCCTGCCATGATGGAATTATACTTTTGGGAATAAATTCAAGGTTGCAAATATTACCTAAGTGTGTCTTTAATCTTAATCTAAAATGTAATGTAATATTATGCATGATCTTGAGCTTTCACGGCGACTGTGTACAATAAAATCCTTTTGAGCTATCAGCCGCATCAACTGGTTAACCATTTGACGCGGCTGATAGCCCGAGAGGATTTTATTGTAATGTAATATATTTAACATCACATAATTTTGTTCACTGATGTGTATTATTGTGACAGACAACACAAAATCCATTCCATAATAATAATCATGTGGCAGAAGTTTAACCACATTTCAGAGGTGCTTGCTGCCTCCATCATAATCTTCCTGATGATGGAGGTATCATACACCTCTGAAACGTCTGTGAATCTTCTACCATATGACGGCATTACAACCCACAGGACAGCTACCTTCTTAAAAGGTACGTTTAAACATTTTCAACATACTAAGTGGCCTGTCCCCTGCAGAATGAAAGGATGTCCAGACATCAAATAGCTGCAAATATATTGGAGGTCAGGTGGGGTGCTAGAAGCGCCTCACTGGAAAAGTTCTCGTTGTTAAAAAATGTTACACGTGGCTAATGTCTGGACTAGCTGAGTAAATGCTGAGCTTCTAGAAAAGACTGTACTTCAAGGCATGAACAACCCATTATATTACTGATATCACTCTACAGTTCACAGTCATGACCATTATTTTGCTAATACCTGCCATCTTCATGCACTAAGCAAGTTAATAAGTAAGGCAGTGTGAATGTTGAATCTTACTTTGTGCACAATACCACAGTTACAGTACACAAATATCAGCCAAGGCCAAATCAGAACAGCAACACCTTTTCTAAAAGCAACAGAACATCAAAAATTAAACCTTATTCTCAAGCAACACAAACTACAATGTTGCAAATTTTTGTGCTGACCTTGAAAGTGTCATCAGTCTCGTGAGACTGTGTGCCCGGTAACCGAGGGTGAGCATCCACGCCAAACTGGTCTTCATCATCATCGACAATGTTGTCATCGAGAAGCAGGAAGCCCTGATATCAGCCCACGTGGTGTTCTGTAGTACAAATCACAAGCTTTAATGGTATGGTACAGCGTGCTTAGTGCAGACTGAAGCCTGGCAAAGCAGACACGAGAGCACCTCAGTTTAAAAGACCTTCCAATCGTCAAGAGAGTATGTACAAGAGTCATCACATGAAGTCTTTTGTGTGAATATAAATTGTGGTGCTCTCTAAGAGTTCTGCAATGTCACATTTACTGGGAGGGAAGTTTCAAGTTGTCAGGTCATGCACTGAGAGGCTTCTTCTGAAATTCTGACCTCCCTGCAAGTTTTGCAGTTTCTTCCTAAGTCTCTTAATGTAATTCTACTGTGTAACTGCCAGTGTTTCCAGAATTATTGCACATGAGATGTTACATTAGGAGCCATTCCCAGAGGGGCACAGGGCCTGGGTAAAGCAGTCTATGTGGGTCCATTCCATAAGATCAGTATCTGTAAGTTTTACTTTACTTTACTTAAACTGTGCATGTACTCTTGTCTCTATCCTATGGTTACAATTAAACCAATATCCTTTGTGTTTATTTTGTATCTACAGAGTGCTTAATTTATTCAGCATGAAATATATCATGCTTCATAATGTCAAAATGTGGGGTTCTGATCACTCACCCCACCCTACGGATAGCCCGCTGCTGGGAACGTAAACCACACTCTTCATTTATTTACTGAAGTTGAAAAAAATTATACCTAGAAACATTGCTGAAAGCCTTAAAACTGCACACTGGGTTTACTTATTAATACAGTACGGTCCCAATTATCTGCTTCATTTTAACAGCCGTCAACTCAGCACGTAACAGAATAAATCACACTTCCTGACCAAGCCCCTTCTACATTTTGTGAAATCAGTTTCTTCAGAGTGCCTTCATAATTGGTTTTGGAGAGAACGTGGCATTAGCAGCGCTACCCTCAGCTTTTTCTTCAGGCTTCGTGATTATGTGACAATTTTAATCACCTGATCATCCTTACGTCCTATTTAGATTTGATAATCAGGATTCTAATGTATTAGATCCCTGAACAAGGCAGTTTAGATCTCAAACATTGATATTTTATGGTAACAGTTGTAGGATGGATGCCTCTTCGTTTTCCTCGGCACTCGTTCTTCCCTCACCTGAACGTAATTTGGTGTCACTCACTACGAGATTTGCCGCTCATGGTAGGAAGTGTTCGAGCACAATCACATCTGTTTTCAGAATTAGATTGCAAAAGAAGATTTAATTAATTTCTCTCCCATCAGAAAGATACATCTCAAATCACATTCCAAAGAGTTTTTCTCTTTTTTGTCACTTTCATGATAATTGGCTATTTTAATTTAAGTCTCCAAAGAAGCAAATATTGTTCTTCTACAATAAAATCTGGGAACCATTTCCTTCCCTGTCCCTCACATTGTTTATTCCCTGTATAACCGTAATTACTGATTTCCTGTTGGCCATCAGGTAGTTTTCCGCCTGGATTTTGTTTTCTTTCTTAAAGTTAACTCTCCACATGTAAATGCACCTCCCTCACTGGCATTAAAACAGACGACATACATTAACTGGGTCTGTGATAGGGGCAAACTAATAAGTTTAAAACTTGTTTAAAAATTTGCTGTTCCCAGGGAACATGGATATCCAATCTGTTTCCAAATGCTGAGACTCACTCAAATATCATCTGCTGGTTGTTTTTCAAAAGGCTTAGCTCTTGACAGCATCTCTTGCGACAAAACCGCACGGCTCCACCAACCAGGTGCCTGCAAGAATCCAATTAGGACAACAGCTGCAATCAGCCACTTTAATTTGTTCACACCTTCCACCACAGACACAATGGCCTCCAGAAACAGAAAAATTAAGAATATAATCAAACAGAGTTGTTTATTTCTTGCATCTGATGTTAACTTCAACAATTCTAAGAACAAACAGTTGCTTTCTTCGTAAATCAAAGTGACAAAGTAATTGTAGCCACACATAAACTATGCTGAGTTTTCTATGGCTTTTCATGTAAATTTCTTATTCATAAGCTAAAAGTAACTTTCTTAACTTTACTTCTCAATTAATATTACAAAATCATTCTGTATTTACATTTGACATTGATGACCTCAGCAAATGAGTCCGCATTAACAAATATAATGAAAATCCGATCCCGGGTTACTCAATGTGGTTGGACAGACAGCCATCTAACACAAACAAACAAGCAGGAGTATTTTTTTTAAAATTTCAGTTGTTTAAGGCTTTCACCGGGATGTTCTTTTGTTAAATCTTATGTGGTACCGCCTGATTCGACTTCTAATGGTTAAGTGAAGTGTTTTCTTCGCGGTACGGTCTGGATTCATAAATATTATGAAGACGAGCTTCGGCTTCAAAGGGTTAAGCGCCTATGATTGATGACTCTGGTACGTACTTATCTCACTGCTGCAAGCTTAATTACATTTCTTATCAAAAGAAGTTGTTGCAAATTTTGTTGTGTACTTTAGTACAAGAGGTGAATGTCATACTATATTTAACATTCAAATTTCAGTTTGTGTCTTAGATGTTAACATCTTCGTCTATGTTTTGAAGAATAATGGAGCCAAACATAAACAATTACAGCTAATTTTTTTTGCAACACCAGTCAAACAGCCGTAGAATTAAGAAGTGTTACTGAGTACTTCAGATTATCTCCAGTGCTTGTGATTTAAATTCCACTTTCTTACGAATATGCATTAGCCAATCCACCAGGTACCAGGCAGGCGACTGCACCAGATTCAGAAACCACTGGTGGTTCAGTTAAATTAAACTGTATCATTAATTTTACATCCTCATTGAATGGAATAATTACCATGCTGTGCCCTGTCCCCTCATTGCTTCAGCGGCCAAGTACTGTGAAGTATGTTGGTTTATCCTGCTGACAAAACAACATCTTGCATAAGCTATATGTGACAGGGCTTCAAGAAAGAGATTCTTCTCACTAGCTGTGGTACTAGAAGCATAACACAGAGAATTGCAAACACTCAAGATTGTCAATGGAAGCAACACACAGCCAGTTCAGTCCATCACCTACCCTCACAACCTTTTTCTCTAACATCCAGCTTAATGTGTATTCCTGTCTCCTGGTCTTAGTAATTATGTCCTTGAAAGCATACATGAAGCTGAACAGTGACATCGAGGATCTGGATCTATGCCCCCTGCACTGATTCATGAATCATTCATAACAATATGGAAAGGATGAATGATAAAATATCAGGGTAATGATTAAGCTTTTGCTAGACCACTGTTCTGAGAAGGCATTTAAGAAAGCGGTGAACCATCACAGAAAGATCGATACTGTTGGAAAAAACATTTTTGATTGCCTTAGTTTACAGATAACAAAATGTGTACCTTTTATAATTTTCTTCAGCCATTTGTTATGGGTTCTTAAAAAAAATGATTGACAATAATTCTGATACAAGAATCTTATGTAAAATCAATGATGACTTGGCTGAGTTTACGAATTTCATTGTTAGATTCAGCTGTTCATAATTGTAAAGGTTTGTACATAGTTAATAATAAGAATAAGAATTGAGCTGCTTCAGGGCTCAGAAATCAGGTCTGTTTTTTGTAAGCAGAGAAATGCTAATTGTGCTTACTGCCTACATGCAGAAGGTTAGGCAAAGTGGGGGAATCGCGTCACCTTAAAGGAAAAGTTGATTTTCTTGCTTTATGAACATTGTTTACAATAGCTAAATGCTGAATCTTAGAGAGTAATTCATCATGAAGACAACACATAGAGAATTTTGTAATAATTTCTGCTTTATGTTTGATTACCTGACAAAGTTTTGCAAAAACACATTTGGCAGACGTACGCAGGTATGAGGCATTTCTGGTAGTTATGCTGTATGTATTGTGTTGTGTTGTCTCAGTTCAAAAACCGTAGATTCCAAGTACTGACAGCCTGAGTTGCGTGCCGTGTGTTCATTACTGCATGTACTCTACAGCCTATATTGCATTACTGTATATGGTATATGAACTTTTGTAGAATTACCACAGATTGATTTGATCCAGATCTTATATCCTTCAGTACCCAGTATGTTACAAGACTGCAGATTCGAGATAGACATATATATTTGTACTTTAGAATGTTATCAGTTGTATTACGAATAACAAACACTCAGTTACACTTTCCGTGCAATCTGCTAACTTTAAAACTTAGAAGACATGTGTCTACAACGAAATATTCCTTCAACATAAATACACAACGCCAAACCAAACGCCATAATAGCTCTAGACTGTTTGTATGCTCTCACCAGAGATGTCACTGCGAACAGAGTGCGCTCAATTCAAATCATTTTTTTTAGTCTTAATCCACTTCTACCCGCAGGTGTCAGGGTACACATTCATTCAGTTAATCCTACTAGACATTTGGTAAGACTCCTTGGACTAGTGATCAGTCCGTCGCAAGGCCTCTACCTACACAGGACAGCATAACACAGAGACGCGGACAAACATCCATGTCTTAAGTGGGTTTCGAACCCATGGTCCCAGTGCCCAAGCGCACGAGGTCTATGCCTCAGATCGCGTGGCCTCTTTGGAATTCAAATAAATTGAAAGATGATTACGGTGGCGGCATTGCTTCAGGCGGCGTGATATCCCCCCCCCCCCCCCCCCGGCTCAATGAGTCTCATAATCATGAAATCTTCTACGGAGAAACGACGAAGCCCTGTAACAACCATCATAATTACAGGCATGTCCGAATGTACCTTTAATACACATGCATAATTGCAACAAACCATACAATTCTCCAAATAAACACAGTGCTTATTACAATCAAGAAGACGCCCACACCTCAAAAAGCTGTCTCTATAATTTCATCATTCCAGTATTTGTAAAAGTCTATTGATTTTGACAATGATCTATGGATCCAAATAATGACTCCAGATTGGGCGTGTAAATTTCCTTTATTCCAGTGTAAATGTCAGAATAATTTTTGGTATCTTTAGTTCCTATAAATTTTTGCTTTCTTTCTGTTATCACCGATATATCGACATTACTTTCCATTAATAAGTGGCCCAGTTCTTCCTCTTTAGAACAAATTCCTCTCACATTCCATCACATCACACTTCCTTACTCATATCCTGACATCTGCCTTTGGGCCACTCAGGCTTTGAGACTAACACTCTGCGTACATTTCATTTGTCCTATGCTTGCTACATGCCCAGCCAGTTACATCTTCCTTCAACATATCAAATTAATATTTGGTGAAAAAGATGAAATTAGTCGTTGGTTATCTAAACAGTAAAAAACGCACTAATATGTTACAAATAAATGATGATGGTTACGTAATAGCCGAAACACGTAGCCCCTAACAAGACATACACTGGAATGGTAGCGAAAAGTGCGCTTACTGACGCTGCATCAAATAAAGTGACAGCACGGATGGATTCTGTCCTACAGAACTCGATACTCTTGCCCACGTTTTACTCAGAAACCGTAAAACACGTAACTAAGCAACTGAGTTGGGCCCTAATTGTCTTCTGCTCAAATAAAGCATCTACAATCTCAGAATAAAATAGATTTATATAATAGATGGACCAAAGCATAATGTTTCTGTTCTTGCGAAGACATTTGAGGAACTGAGGGTACAAACCCAAAAACTGTCTTGAATTGTAGTCCCACTAAAGAACCCGAGTCCAGAGTCCACTTCCTAACACACGGCGACGTGCATCTAATTACCTGGCATATGAAGAGTTTTCGGGCTATAAACATTGTCAAATATTGTAATAACTTGTCGAGGCCAACACTCGGATATTCTTACGTAAGTTTGAAACTGGGGGTTTGTTCGCAAACAGTCTGAGAGTAAATATCACGATTTACCCCTAATCTGGCAGGTGATTATTCTCTGAGGCCAGTGAGAAAATACGCGAAGGTCGGAACATTCTTTTAAACATATTTGAAAAAAGTTGTCCTACTAAAACAGAGAAAAAAATTATCTGAAACCAATGTATGGATAACTAAAGTCGTCAAAACATCATGCAAATATAAGTGAGCACTTTACCTACATAGCAGGTCCAGTAATAACCCACTACTGAAGCAACACTATAGAAAATATTGCAAAATTTTATCTCAAGTCAGTAAAGAAGCTAAACACATGCATTACAATACATTGATAGCAGAGTCTGAAAATAAAGTAAAAACTGTTTGGAAAATTTTAAAAAAGGAAACTGGAAAACAATCTACAGACATTGAAAGCCCATCAATAATGGTAAATAATAATAGAGTACCTGATCCTAAGCTTATAGCTAACTATTTTAATACCTACTTTTTAACGATTGTAGAAAGAATGAAGAACAGTGATACCATAACCCCAAAAACCGAACATGCAATGAAGTTCTTGGCTAAGGCAATTCCTAATTCATTTCCGAATATTAATCTTATTCCTACCACGCCAAATGAAATTAAAAGTATAATAACTTCTCTCAACAAAAAAATTCATGTGGTTATGATGGAATTTCATCTAAAGTACTTAAATCTTGCATAGATTATTTAACTATTCCATTAAGTTATCTTTGTAATCATTCAGTGGCTATAGGAATGTTTCCTGAGAGACTTAAATATTCAAAAGTAAAACCACTATATAAAAAGGATGAAAAATCCTGCATCTCTATCTACAGACCTATTTCACTGCTGACAACATTTTCTAAAAATTTTGAGAAAGTTATGTGCAAGAGAGTAAATAATTTCTTAAACTCAAACAACATCCTTGTAGAGGAACTATTTGGATTTAGAAAAAATCTCTCAACAGAAAAGGATCTATTTAGTTTTAACCTATAACTAACATCACTTAAATTTTGTGCCATACTAGCATGTTTCCTGTTACAGAGCAATAGCTATGTCACTATAAAGTACTCACTAGAGCATTGCAGTTGACCACGTAAAGATGTGTATTTCCCTCTTTAACTCATTAATGTGGATAAAAGTATAACAGCCTTGCAACGAATATACTATATGCCTATTGTATGAGTATGACCATCACCTTCCTTCATTCGCCTTCTATCACTCGCATCCTGCATTCCCGTTCACTGGTTGGCTTATTCCTTTGCCAACCATAGCTTTTGAATTTTGGGTCCAAGACAACTTGTAAATATCTTAAACAGTATGAAAGAAATATCAGAAATATTCTTGAAGTTAATGACCACGTTTACCCGTTATTGTTTTTAAGGTTAAATCAAACAAATAAATATACATATCACCAAAATCACAAGCAGTCCTGCATAACACTCCACATAAGTACGCATCTTGAACATTTATGTAAGTTACTAGACAGTTCACAATAACAACAAATTATTTGTTCACTCAACATCAGGATTTCAATAGATACATTATAATTTGTGTGGCCAAATTTCATCATCGAATTCCCTTAAACATGCTCGGAGCAGCCTTAGAGTCTCTTATCTCTTTCTTCTTCTTCTTCTTGATAGGATGAGGAGCAAAACATTTCCACAATCTTAAAGTTTCATCTGCACCAGCAGACGACACTGTGCTTCCATCTGGAGACATAGCCAGTTGCAATATCCGTGCTGTGTGTCCAGTTAATTCAGCAACCTGAAATTAATTCAAGACTTGATTTAATTAACTTAATCAATGCTCTAATTTTGCTGATAAAATTGTGCAAGGACCAGTTCTCCAGCTTTGGGGTTTGGCAATAAACTCTTGCAGTAAAAATACAAACTGACTCTGCCCGCAGAAGGTGGTACTGGTATTCGTATTGTGTTAGTGTTTTGTTTGGACGACAAGATCCTGTCTGACATTTAGATGAAAAATATTTTATGGAAATACTTTATAAATTTGTACGGGGACCACAGAAGTTATTAATGTCTGTGGTTCCTGTACAAATTTAAAATATTCACCCAGTGCAATGATGAAAATAAAAGAGTTTCAATCCAAATTTAAGGATCATAATTCTTATGTTAAATAGTAAAATCCTGAACTACTAGATTAATGGCAGCAGAGATGCAATTTTGAAGAAGCAAAGACTGAAATACTAAAAGAGATAGGATGAAAAATTTAAAAAAATGAAAGAGAATCTAAGTTAAATGCCATGGAAGAAAAACTAACAAAGAACAGAATGAGATGGTATGGGCAATGGTTTATTAAGAATGAATAATAGACAAATCCCAAAGAAGGCTTTGAACATGAAAGTGAAAGGAAAATGTTCACAATGGAGGCTGTGATAAAGATGGGAATGACAGGTTAAAAAACACAACAGAGAGAGAAGGAAGGTCAAGAGGAAGAAGTATAGGACTTGTGGGTTGAGACCAAATTGAGAGGCCAGGAAAACCACCCCATTTTATTCTTTCATTCCCTCCAGCACGGCAGAGTAAAGGTGATGGGAACAATATCAAAATAAACATAAATTACAAAGTTTGTCGTGACAGTATTGGAAAAACATTTTCTGAGATTTCAGGTTCTCATGTTGGTGCCATGTACTGCAGCATAAATACGTATACTGACCCATGATTTATGATGAAGCAAATAGAGAGTGGGGGAAGAAGACTTTCGTTTACAAAATATTTGTTAATCATCATCATGTTTTTGGTGCTAAACACTAAGTCAGACAGGAAGACAATAATATACAAAAGTGGCTGGTTTCACGAGCCTGTTCTACAAGAATTAAATCTCAGTCACAGGATGCTCAAAAATAAGTGTGAAATAAATTTATCTTCCAACTAAACAATTATATATGTATAATTTTAAAATACATGAAAATATCCTGAATGAACTTTCGTAGACATCTCCCAATACAAACCTTTCAGAAATAACCAATTCATTTTCAATCCCTTCTCTATTAACATTTCATCTCACTAAAATTATGATCATTTACCTTTGTCATTGATGGATATTTCCAGATAATTAGTTGATTATTTGCGTAACCATGACCTGAGATGAGTTCTCTGTATGTAGCTGACCACTGAAGACCACAAACCTGTAAGACATTTTTTACAGTGTAAATATTTCAGTGGATTCAAGGAAGTAACAAAATTCACTAAATAACCCAGTCCAAGGAGACAAATGACTGACAGATTTAAAAATTCAAGACAATTATGAAGTAAGAGGATGAAAAAATGTTTAACACACACATAAAGACTTTTCATTCATAAACCTTCCCTTAGTGGTAATAATGTCTAACAAACAGAAGACAGTAGTTGAATATGAAGGTAATGGCCATTGTATTACAAGCTTCAACAAGATAATCATGCAGTAGTTAGGCAACAGTCCACACATTTGAGATGTTTGTAAATTGACAAACACAAGTCACGTTACTTATTTGTTATAAAATCTTCTCAAATGACCAGACATGTCAATGTGGAGTGAAAAATCAATGTTTCAGAGACTAGCTCCGTCTCCATTATCAGTGTCTCTGAAATGCTGGTTTTTGACACAACACTAACATGGCTGCCCAGATTTTTAAATAAAACAATAATTATTCACTTAATAACCATAGATGTGCTACTGTACCTTCCAAATTTAACAGTGCATCAGCCTAAGCAGTTATGTACTTTCTATAGTCATGGCAGTCAAGGGGTCTTAAATACAGTAAATATCCAGGCCTTACCTGAGACTTAGTGTCGATGGTGTTGGAACAACAACCAGTATTGCAGTTCCAAAAGCGAAAGCATATGTCACCTGTTCCACCACCGTTTGCCAATGCCTTCACAGCTGCTTGATGTGCACTACAAACAAACACTGGAAATTACGACACAGCAGGAAAATAAGCATCTCTCTATTGGAATGGAATGTCACAATTTTTGCAGTGCAATTCTACTAAACTGAAAACGTGTTTGTCATTCCCTTGTGAAAATCATTTGTGTCTAGAGCAATGATGGAGATGGTCCCTGAAACACTGGTGATTTTTAAGAAAGAGTTGATAGCAAAAGTGGAAGGAAAAGAAAATTTCTTTAACCTGTCTTGTGTTGCATGTTATTGTCATAGTAGGTACAAATTTATAAAAAATGACATGTTTTGAAAGTGTAGAATGTAATATATGACAACTTGAATGTTTTCACTTTCAACCTACCAGATGACCATGAGACGAATTTGAATGAGCAGAATCACTGCTATATTCTTCCAGTACTGGATGGCCTGTTGTTGTGATAATATGAGAATAGTGCAGAACTAGGTACTGTACCTCAGGCTTATGTTGAAATCCCACAAAAGTAAACTCAAAAGACACCATTTGAACTAGACTTCCAATGCAAGCTACTTTGATTTCAGTTTAAATGTTACGTTCCTAGACTGGGTTGTCAATTACTCAAAAATCAGACCCCAAGCAGCTACATTATGATGTGTGAAATATTTCACACACAGCGTCGCCTTAAGCGCCCAAGAAGTAAAAATGGTACAGGAATAAAAAAGGAAGGTGGAATTAAATCTGTAGAGTTGAGAAAAAGTATTAATGTCCAATAAATCCTTAAGGGAGTTGATCTAGGCAAAGAGATGGAGAGGTGGGGAATATTTCTTGCAACTATTATGGATCTGGTATAAAACACATTGTGGGGTTGAGTGGGTTTTTTTTACACATATACACACGTGATTGGTTTCGTTTGCATACGTGTTATGCCTCGATTAAGAATTTTTAAAAAATAATATCAAACTACACGGTAATGATAACAGCTATGATTAATCTCCACTGTTTAAATTTTTGTTCGCTGCTGATGCAGAAACGCACCAAGCAAACATTTGTAATTTTAGGTTAATGTTGAGTTTCATTGTATGACCATGTGTGCAGAGTACAGGGAATAGGCGTGTTGTTGCAATAATCACCCAAACACACGTTAAGATAATTTGGCGTTTTACTATTCAAACAATTCTACGAAATTTCTATCATAGTAAACAAAAATGTGAATATAATCCAAAACCTAGTAAGACTTTATTACATTTTTAGTTAAACAAATAATGTCTATTGCAGTCTTCTGAGTATTAAATTATTTTGCTTTGATGATAATATGTAAATGTGTATAGGAACTAGTATTTAATTTGATCTGTACTTGTACACTAGAAATCGTCTATTTAGAGGTTAAAGGTGTAATACATCAGGTTTGGTTATGTATTATCTCAGCTAATTGTTTGAGGTCCATATGTTATAACCTTTTGTTGTGCTAGACGCAACTTGAATGATTGTTAGTGAAATGTAATGGATATATTTGTTATATGTAGAAATGTAGATTGTGTTTATCGTAAAAGAAGAGATGTAAATCACATCATAGTGTTGGGAGTAATGAAAGTTGAAATTTAGTAATTATTTCGGTAGGTTATTAACGTTTAGTGACATGTTTGAATTTCATCCAACTCTGGTGTTACAAATAATTTGTAACGTAAGCATCTTATTATGGTTTTTCCGTGAATGTACTTTAATACAATTTGCCTGTTTTCAGTGAATATTTTCAATATTCATGAAAGCTATTCCAAGTTTTGAAGCAGTGACTGTGGATCCTGTAATTGTGTTACATGGAATAGTAATTTCAACAGAGAAAGATATCTGCTTCCTGTCATCATGACAGATATACAAGAATGGCATCCAGGCCAAGAGCTACTGTTACAGCAAATAAAAGGTGCAGAATTTATTCTTCCATAGAACTTGGAAACAGGGCAGTTGTATGCATCATGCTGTTCAACCCCATTATGCAACCTCATGGCCATTTGCAGTCACTCATGTTATTCTACTACAAACAATGTTCATAACTTTAACATTTTCCAGGCATTAGTTGTGTTACAAACTTGTCTGAAAAAGGGGAAACAGTTTTTGGTGCTTCAGACGCAGTAACTTTGTGAAATTTGATGACTTCAGTAAACTGTCTGAAGAGCTAAAGGACGATGCTGTTTATAAAATCTGAGGTTATAGTTGTATTAGTTACAAATGTCTTGAGTGTTTCAGATCCGAGAATTTTCAATAGTGTGGCTTTAGATTAGTTCTAGTTTTTAATGATTTTGTGGGCAGTATTCACATACATACAATACTATTATTGGCTAGGCACATGAATTTTGATATGACGATAGTTTATAAACATTTCGACAAATTTAGTATGGAATGTTTTTTATATGTTTTACACATCTCACACACACAGATATAGTGCAAAGAAATTTTTATCTCAGTTTTGACACAGCAGAAATTATGAATGGAAATAATTACATTTGGGGGGGGGGGAAAGTACGCTAATTGCTTTTATCAGTATCTTCCTGTTTTCGTGGGCCGTTTTAATCACGAAACATGCCATGTGTAGTGAAAATGTATTTGAAATTTGTGTCGTAACCATGTATGTAGTATTGCAATTATCCTACATTGTTTTATACAGGATATGATAAAGCCAATATAAATTTAGTATCTCTGCATAACCACTGTGCTATGAAGGCAGATTAGTTTCAATATCCAAGAACAGTTCAGTATAATTATCATGTAATAATTTTCCGATAATTATTGTAAGAAATACATTCTTTAAAAGTTTATTTATTTAAATCTTACAATTGCTCACCATACGTTTGGTATTTCGTTTTATAAGGAACTCTATCAATTGGCGATTTTAAGAAATTTTGAATGAATTGTAACGTTCGTTATAGCGAATGTTTGTAAATTGAGAGTTCTTAAACAGAGAATTTAGCTTTGAGTTTTCCATGTTTCTATCCTGGTTACTGGATACCCATGGTGTGAAACGGGTCAGAAAATGTGAGGGGGGGGGGCCGATTACTTAATACCTTCCCAACAGATGGCAGGGCAATTCACTTATCTTTACATTAGTTCATGTCCTTGCCAATATATGGCATGGCAGTTCACTTATCTTTACATTAGTTCATGTGTCTGCTAATAGAGGACGAAGCAGGTCACATAGCATTGAGATGTCGATGTTTCTATGCGGGTTATAGGATACCCAAAGATGGAATCGGGTCAGATAATGTGTTTGCTTCGAATTGAATTGGTAAGAAGATGTGAACAGGGAAGTGAGCGGAGTTTATCCAAACAAAATTATTTTAAACTTACAGGGAAATGCAATTACTAAGACAGTGATCAGAATCAACTTTCGTGTTAACAGGGCGAAAAAATTCATTCACTGGTGCAGTAATTTATTTGTCGCGAATTTAAATATACTGTGAAATATTAAGCACAGCCGAAAACGTCTGGAATGGACGTTGTAGAAATGTATTTATTTTTGTGTATGTGTTCAGTATATTGATAAGACCTTGAGGTATTCATCATTGTTTATTTATTATAAATTTAATTAGCCATTTATGAGAAGATATTTGACTTGGATTTATAATATTCTCCTCGCTTCACACGTTGCCAAACTGAGAGTCCAATCACGCCATCTTGTATCATTATCCAGGCCGTAACAATGGGCCAAGGTCACGATTAACAGGGCACTAGTTGTTAGGTGATAAATACAGGGTATATAAATAAACTTGGAGAGTTTCTCTTTCTATCGGTATGTCCTATGTTACCATCCATTGGACCATTCGAGTCTAGCGATTTTTTGTAATATGTGAGGGAATTATGAATGACCCTGTATAAACTGAAGAAGGTGAAAGGACACAAATGCACTACCCAAAAATCGATAAGCCCAAAAGCTGCCATATTTGGGAATTTCAACGTTGTGCTTAACAAGAGACATCGCTCCAGGTGATGAAGTTATTTGCTTATTTAATTAACACTTCTGCCACTCTAAGCTATAATCGTTGTCATTGTGAAAATGGACAAAAATGTTGCATATTGATTATTGAGGACGTTACCACAGTGCGTCTCGCTGTCAGTTCACTATTACCTGAAGAAGGACATACAAGCCAAAGCATGTTGTAACAATACGTACTTGTTAACATTAGCAGCAACCCTTGAAAAAGTTTATCGTTGGTAATGTGATGAAATCACAAGTCACTTGTTTAATGAATGCGATTTTGATGCTTATGTAAGTAAGGCAAATTTTTCATTAAAGCTTAAATTTTTCTATAATGCCGTTGTGTAAATGCATTGAACCTTTTCGTCCTTTTAACAGCTGTGATAGTCTAATTATCTAAAACTCACTTGTTCATCGGTGGGAATTCGGAAGATGATTTTATGACGATTTTTAAACAGGAATCAAACCACGACGAAGACGTCAGAGGGTCAACTACACTCGTAAATTTTCGTCTATGTGTATTTCATCATCTGCATTACAATGATTGGTTAAGCTTATAGTTTTAAAGCTTATAAATCATTAACCTTATTAATTTCCTTACGAAGGACATGCGTTTTCATACGTGCAGCAGGCGATAAATAATTGCATGTAAATTATTAACATCACGTCACGTGTAAAATTCTTTTCAACAAAACCTGTTACTGAGATAGAAGTGCTAAGGTCAAGATTTCTTTATTCACGAATAAGGATGTTCTTTAAAACTTTCCTAGTGACAATATAGATGAGTTTAGATTTGAGAAAAACAAAATGATCCGTCCGCCTTACCCCCGTCACACGCCCAATTTGACTAAAAGCCTCCCCCCCCCCGGTTGTCCTTGTATTGTCAAAGATCGCTTAATAACTGATGGTAGTCGTTTACGTTAGTAAGCCCATTTGGCCGCCATGTTTTCCAATTAATTTGCATTTGGTGGAAATAAGAGTGAGAGAAAAGAATTTGGTGAGTACAATCACAGGTTTTATGCGATGTTATGAAAATTCTGTATGAGTTGGCTAAAGTAAGTGTCGTGGGACACACATACGAAGAGAATTTCTTTTAGAACGTTTCTTAATAAAAGTTAAAAATGCGCCTGACAGCTTCGTAATATCTGTCTGTCGGTCCCTCACCATCGGTTGAGATATTTGGCCAGTTTCATTAAAACGTGTCCCCGCATTTCAGTTGTGGTTAAGATCGGGCGATAATATCAGGTTGCTCGCTTATCTCTGCGCATCTCCAGCGCAACTTGAAAAATATTTCTCCAAGCGAAAGTTGCCCCTGACAACGAAGGCAGGAAATATTAGAATGTACGAGTCTCGTGGTTTACGAGATAATTTAGCTAAATTTACTAACTTACTTTACTTTATGCTAACCGAGCGTTGTCTGACGGCGAAGTTTGGTAGATAGTTGGTACGATTTCAACTAATCGTGAATAGGAGATGCATGAATTGCGAAATTCACTGTTTTTAACTGAGTCCTGATTGACGAACCATCTCGTGCTTCTTCATGAGTCAGATTTCGTTTCTCAGCTAATTTAACTGCACGGGAAAGCAAAAATTGTTGAGACACCTATTTTCCTACTGTATTTCAGAAAAAAAGTGCTTAAGTTTAGAAATGTATTAAGAATATATCATGAAGTATTTGCCCAAGAATAGGAGCATTATAGCCTTCTGCTTGAATAGTGCGTCTGAGTAAACTCTTTCTTCTTTGATTACAAGTTTCCCATAGGATAACAGAATAAACCTTATACTATGTGAATAACACAATGGAAACAACGGGACATGAACATATCGATATTGGCTTCATGTACGTTATGAAATCAAAGTCCAGGGATTCGCAGTCTGTGGCCTGCTAATGTGTTTTGTGAGGAACACATAAATGTTCAACACTCCCAGTAATAAAATATTCACAACGTAACATTTAACAGAATAATAACAGAACTCAAGTGAATTGGGAAGTAATATCAAATAAGTAACCAACAACTATTGACACTATAAAAAATACACTATTGCCATAAGCATTTCGATCTCATCATCAGTGGCATCTGGGAAATCAATTCATTTAACCAAATGGTTGAAACTGGATTTAGAAATAAATAAGGTGTTTTACAAAAGTTATTTCAAACGATACTGCACTAGATGTTGTCCGTACCTGTGAACTCCAGAATCGTGGGAAGTAAGTTTACTAATACACAAATTAATTAACTTATAATACCTGGCTGCCAGGACTTGCTTAATTACACTAACAGTACTACTGGGTACTGGGAACTACTTTTCATTGGCTTGATCTATAGACAATCGATAGGACTCCTTGGACGAGGGATCGGCCCGTCGCAAGGCCTCTGCCTGTACACAGGACAGCACGACACAGAAAAAGGCGGACAGACATCCATGGCTTGAGTGGGATTCGAACCCACGGTCCCAGCGACCAAGCAGCACAAGGCCCACACCTCAGACCGCGCGGCCACTGCGGACCTCCAACAGTACTACAGAAGTACACAACTGCCAGTTCTCTTGAAAATAACTTATTTCCTCTCGTTTACAGTAAACTGGTTTTGGTAAAGCAAAGGGATTTGATTTCATTCTGTAGTTTCTTGTATTATTTGCACTCTTCCTTGTAGAAATTTTTGGTCTTCAATTATACTTAGTGTCAATTTCACAAGAGTTCACTGGCTCCTATTATTGTCATTCATCTCATTCAGATTACAACAGTTATTGCACAGATTACCTTCTTAATTAATTTTTCACAAACAACAAGTTTCTTGGCACTGAAGGCATTATGAGTTTATTCCAAAGGGCATTATGAAAATTAGTTTCAGGAATCTGTAACAACACATAACCTCACTTTACTTCACAGACAACTGCAGTCAGGATACTACAGTTCAAGGTCTCTGAATTCTACTGTGCAGTATAAAACTGTGGAAGAAGGAAAACCAAGACCCCGACCTCCTATTTTCTGAGAAAAACTGCGTCTCTTTCACTGTCCAAGGAAAACTAAAATCGAGATCCAGTCTACAAAGTATTGTGACTTACCTCTGAGTGAACATTTGGTGAGTTCGCATCTCTGCAGAACGCCTATTAAAATCGCTCCGCCCGTCTTTACACCTGTAACGGCTGAACACATTATCGCGAAATTTGATATTGGAGAGGATTATTGCAGTTTTATTTACAAGACTAAGGGGCAGCTGACACAAAGACGTGCATGTGTCTCTGGCGCCAAAGTGAATGTGGAATTCCAGACTTTACATTGGCTCAAATGCAAACACCAAAAACAAATTTACTTCTCACCATAAATCACAGGAAAAAAACGGGTCCTCTACGTCGTCTCAGCCATCAGCCTCATGTCCCGACCCCTTATCTTCATTTCATATGTGGCGGCTATATTTCGGCGGTTTGTCATACTTGCAGCCCCTCTCTCACGCTGCGGTCCATTTGACCAGCGGCTAGGCACAGGCTTCAAAGCGCTAATATGAACCCCAACAAAATAACCACCAAACAGATTACCGATTCGACTTTTTATATATCTATACAATACTTCACGTTTGCCTAGAAAAATGACCTGCGGATAAATTAATGTATACAAGACATTGTCAAAAGGAAACATTTTCATACACAATTTATTTTTATCCACCAAACAACGTGCTTTATTCAGTCGCCGGTTGAATGCGGTAAATTATATTACCACAAAACTTTTCTTGAATTTGGTTATTTACTTTGGCGACATCTGGTGGCATACGTGTTAATTAATAATATAATTTGAAGCCGGTCACGTGCTTCCAAAAAATAAAATTATTTGCCTACAAGAATTTATCAATGGATTCGATGTTCGTTTGCTACTCTGAGCTATTACAATGCGTCTTTAAATAAACTATGAATAAATAAAAAAAATCATTGGCTACTATGACCACACAAAATCGGCAGCTTAATTAAGAGACATCTGGTAGCAAACGTGTTAATCAACAGTACTTAAATATGAAACTACAAAAACACTGAACTAACAGCATTACGTGCTCAGCTTCATGAAGCAAATATGATACTAGTCCATGAAATAAATTTTAACACCACAATGATTTTAATTTAAAGTGACATATAAAATTAATTGAACATATAATTTTTATCGGTGTGATGTCAAATTTGAAGGAAAACAGATGAAAGATCTTTCTTGAAATTCTGTACTTGCAGATGACGTAACTGTTGTTTTAATTTTATCATCACAGTAATTCTAATTTAAAGACGCATCTAATACTAATTGAAAACCTTTGAAATGTACTCCAACATAAAATACGCAGAACCAAATATATAAAGTATTCACATCCAATCATACCGTCTACATGAATATAAATAAACACCAAGGCTATGCAATGTTAATGGAAGTATTTTAGCAGTAAATTATAGAATATTTTAGGCCTGTAAAATACATTCTAAATTAATGTCATTTATATAGTACTGAAATTGAAAAAACGTGGGAGTTTTTTAGAGAAATATTTTTGTTTACATCAAAGAAAGGTATAAACCCAATTATTGAATCATTATTTGAAGAGGGGTTAACTTGTAGACTTCTAGCGCTAATAGTGTTGTTATTTGTAAAACGAAAGTCACTCCTTTTACATTTTACATGTTCCCAGGTTTAAATATCCCCCGATACCAGTTCTACTGATTGAAGATTTTTTGTGGTTTCCCTCAGATCCTCCAAGTAACTGAGGAGAGGTTTCCTTAAATTAGGCCACGACCGCTTTTTTCTACATCCTTTCTCATCCAGTGTTTATTAAACGTCCAGTTGTTGCCGCTGTAAACTCTGTGGTGCTGAGAGAATCGGTAAATTCATGGCAGCCACAATACCCAGAACACCAGGACATCACAATACTAGGAAGGCAATTTTACAATAAAGTGAACTTGTGTATGGCCTCTTCCTAAGTTAGGCTACATGTTATGTTATTTTACAAGCCTATTTACAATTCAAACAAGCTTTGTGTGATCAGCTTCAGATTTCATTCAAATATTACTGTTAGTTTGAGCACTCTAATGACAATTTAAAAAAAAAAAATCTACCAAATTCGGTCTCTTTCACTGGAAGACCTAATAATACTGTAAACAATATGGCAGAATTACTCAAAAGGAGGTTGGATTAAAATGGTTTCATTTATGCAAGGAATGTGACTTGTACGTGTATGAAATATGTTGTAAATCACGTACGGATCAGTAGAAAGGGTCATTACAGGTGCACTGACAAGATGTTGACATGAAAATGCATAACAATGTTTTTTTTACAATTTACTTAAATTAATTACTTTTCATGTCTGTCTTTATGAGCACATACATAAATAAATTATGTTTTTACTTAAATATTCAAAATGGCCACCTTCCACCTTGATACAACTTTATGACTTGAGATGACCATTGTGTCTTGGATTCTGCAAAATTCTGTGTGCATATTACAATTTATTTCCTCAAAATCAGTCACCCCTATGCAGATATTTCATAAAACAGACCATGTGTAAATAAGCCCATTTTACAGGTGCGCCAAAAAATACCCGGAATAGTTAAGAGATCATAACTCCACGAATAAGCAGCGAATTCAAACCAAACTTTTTTATTTAAACAAACATTTGAAAAACATGTTCAAAATAGCCACCTTCAAATTTAATACAAGCATCAAGACGTTTCATGAAATTATCGACGATGCTCGCACACTCTTCGACGGTTATTTCAGCCCCGGGCTTTGTGCAGCGCCCGTTTCAGCTGATCCACGGTAGCGTATCTTGAAGACGAGATTTTGCTCCATAATTGACCAAACTGCGATGTCCATAGCGTTCAGATCAGGAGAGTTAGAGGGCGAAACGTCTTTGTCCAAAATCTGCGGAAACAGCTCTTTGCAGAGTCTGATTGAAGATTTCGCTGCATGCGGAGGAGCCCAGTCCTGTTGAAGGTTCCGGTGTTTGTTTCCGAAACGCCTGCGTGCCCACGGCTCCAATTCATCTCTTAAGATTCGTTGTTGGTACACGGCGGCGTTGATTTTGACGCCGCTGTCCACAAAGACCATCGGCGTCTTACCAGAGGATCTGATGCCGGCCCAGGCAATCACAGAGGCCGGAAAATGGTGGCGATACCTCAAAACACATTTCGGCGAGTTGCCTGAGCCTACTGGCACTAACTGACGATGGTGTTGTCGATTGTGGATGATGAAAATCTTTTTGCTCGCAAAAAGAACCGAGCGATAGCGAGAACTTACGAGCAACCTGCGAGGTTTCTTGGCTTTTTTGAGTCGATTCGTCGCCATTGCATCCGTGAGGTGATGACCAATTCCGAGTTTGTAAGAACGGAGTTTAAACTTCTTTTTTGTGATTCTTCGAACTGATTGTTCGCTGATACTAAGGTTCTTTGCCATCTTTCGCATTGACTGTACCGGATTGAGATCGTACCTACTGGATGTTCCTCTTTGTAACTGCGGAAGGTTTTCGTCCTCGTCCTGCCCTACTCTCATTGTTCCCAGTTTCCTTGTAACGTTTTATCGCATCTTAGACGGTTGAAAGTGTCGTTTTGGCCATCTTCGATATTATTTTTGCAACATTTTTTGAACAAATGTACAGCCGTTATGCGACCTTCTTTTGCCATATTAAAAGTCTAAACCAAATGAAAATGCAAAAGCAGTTTAGAGAATCAAATGAAAACATTTATTGTCCAAACCAAACATAAAAAACGCGCTAATTTCAAATAACGGGCATTTCGGTGCACCTGTATATTAAATATTTGTTTCTTATCCTATATACATAAGCCAATTCCCAGAATATTTTTGGGGCTCTTGCCTCCATAATGTGACCTTAAATTAAAATTATTTGACATTACGTTAGTGTAATAGAAGTACCTTTTACGACTTACTTTAGACTCTGACAGAAAAGCCGATCCATAAACCAACCACTCATTAGCACGCATCTAATGCTGTTTCGTAGCATTAGACATTTTTATTTTTAGTGTCACTTGAAACACAACACTGTCTGTTATTCACAATTCGCATATTCTCTGTTACACTGATGTTATCGGAACCTCACCCCTCCTACACAACCATTTTCAGGAACATCAACACAGCATATCTTATTACATAAGCGTCGTATATCTGTAACTCTTAAAAAAGTAATTCAATTCATTTATTTAAGTGCTTGACAACAGCCAACTAAGGCCAAAAACAGCCAAACATTGACAAAAGTACAGAATAAAATATAATAATAATAAAAGTAAAACGTTACAGATACAAAAAAAAACAAATCAACTAAATATATAAATGTACAATATTAATAATGATAATATTTCAATTCAATTTATTTATTGCATTGTAATTAACAAGTAAATGAGCTAAAACATATGCCTAAGTAATAATAATTTGTAATTGAAATATATGCTGTTTGTTTTACGAGTAAAAGATATAATCGTGGTTTTACCTAAATTAAGCTTCATATCATTTTTATGCCAGAAATTTTTCACAGAATGAATATCATGCTGCAACAGCTTGTAATCAACAACGTTTCTAATATTACGATATATCTTTAAATCGTCAGCAAACAACAGATAACTGGAATTGGAAAGAGAGTCGCAAATATCATTAATAAATACGTTAAAAAGTAAGGGGCCTAAAGTATAATCTTGAGGAACTCCTGACTTAATATGGAAAAGCTTTCCGATATACGTACAAAGGAATGTCTGTTGGTAAGATAACTACAAATCCAATCAACAAAATAAGTTGGCGAGCTTGTGAAGAAGAATGTTATGGGGAACCATGTCAAAGGCACTACTAAAGTCAAAGTATATAGATTCAATTTGACCTTGTGTGCTAACAATGGGCATAATGGAGTTTAAGTAAGTAACCAAATTAGTTGAAGTAGAATTAAATTTTCTAGACCCATGCTGGGCAGGATTAAGTCTGTATTTAAAAATAATAAGATAAGTGATCATAAATAACAAATTAAAATATTTTGGAAAAATTGTTAAGAATAGAAATGGGTCTATAATTACTAACACAAGAACTGTCTCCTTTTTTTAAATATATGTACAACAGCAGTTTGTTTCCACAATGATGGAAAAGTCGCAGAAGATACACTAAGATTAAAAATATGTGTTAATAAAGGAATAAATATGTCCGAACAACCCTTAATAATAAATGATGGAATTTCATCCAGTCCAACACACTTGGAAGGTCTAAGGCGCTTAATAGCCATACATATTTCTAAGTCAGAAATAGAAACGGTGGGTAAAAAGCCAGATGTAGTCGAAACAGAAGGAGTAACGGAAGGACAATTAGCATTAAAAACTTATTTAAAATGATAAGCAAAGGAATCTTCAATTAGTTTAGAATCAGTGATAAACTGATTATCAACTTTAAGTTGGATAAAAGCGTTATCCTTCCTTTCAAAATTAGAAACGTGTTTCCAAAAATGCTGGGGATGAGTTTTTAAACTGTCATCAACAGATTTTAACCACCGCTGTCTATCAGATTTAATAGTAACTTTAACAATTTTGCGAAAAAATGAAAAATAAGAATAATGGATATCAGATTTAGTCTTTCTGTGCCGACGAAAATACATACTTTTTACGAGTACTGTATTTTAAAGTACTACTAGAAAACCAGCATGGAAACTTGGACTTCCTAGAACACTTATAGGGTATAGCAAGATTTAAAGCTTCAGTAACAACTGAGTTGAGCTTATTAACGGCACAGTCAACAGAAGTCTGATTATAAACACAAGTCCAGTCATAGGAAAATAAAAATTTATATAACAATACATAATCCCCACGAGCATAATTACGAAATGAACGTGGAGACTGCGAATAAGAAGAAAAATATATACTAAGATCAACAACCAAGGAAGGATGGAAGGTATCAGGTTCAACCAAGTCAAAATCAGATTAGGAAACCTTAATATCAGTAAAATTAGTAAATATAAGACCACGTAAATTCTTGTTTTGTACGGTAAGGTTGTACTGTGAAAGTCCAAAATAACATACAGCATTATAAATTACCTCACCTCTAAATTTGGTATAATAATGTGAGTTACCATGGGGACACCCACGAACCCAGTCATAGCCAGGTACATTAAAGTCACCAAATAGAACTACGCAGAAATTTTTGAGTGTTAAGCTTAGCTTCCAAAGAACTATAGTAATTTTCAATAATTTTGATATCCATATTGGGCGGAAAATAATGTTTACCAACAAGTACATTAAAACCATCGGGAATAGAAATTTCTATCCAAACACATTGATACGTAAGTTCAAGGTCGTACCTACGTTTACAAACAGAAAAATAACGGCGAACTGCAATCAAAACACCACCACCACCACCACCACCACCAGTTAAATTTGAATCCGCGTAAGCTCTGTCTGCACGGAAAACAAAATAATTATCGGGAAACAGATTGCGATTACAATAAGAATCGTTAAGCCATGTCTCAGTAAGACATATAATTTTGGAGACAAACATTGCCGAAAAGACTGGTACATTTAGTACGCAAACCCTTGGCATGTTGATAAAAAATTCCAAAGTAATCGGTGCACCTGTCAAAGGACATGGCAAACGATGCGGATTGGTTAAAGTCAAGATCCATGCGACTCACAAATACTGACGTCACTCACCAAAGTATTGCTGTTGGACGTTGAAGCAGTTGGAGGTACTGTTATCTCTAAAGAGATAGGTGTACTGGAGGAGAACACTTGTTCTGCAGTAAGTCTGCCATAAAACGTGGCAATAAGGCATCCATTAGGCCATACCCCAGTATTGTTAATGAGAGGAAATTAATCTTCATTAACTGATACATGAAAGGATGCATTTGCATTGAATTTGTTTTTCAGTCTGGTACAAACCAATCTTTTAAGACTTAACTGATTCTTTAAAGATTTCTCAATACCAACAGCCGAAACCTCAGGACTGAAGCGAGAACCAACAGGGAGAGAAGAAGAAGTTCTCGCACCAATCAGAGCCTGGCGCCGTTGGTTCACAGCATTGATCAAAGGAGTTCCTTCCAGAAGCAAGCTTCTTTTTGTAAGTAACTGTGGTGAAATCATTAGAATCAGCAGCGTAAACCTTTGATTTCATACCAGTAGAAAGTGTCTCTCTATAGATTTTGGTTCCTGAGTCAGCAGATGCCGAGGCAGGACAAACTTCTTGTTACTCGATACTTGGACAGACCATTGCAGTATTTCATCCTCAGGAGGTCGGACCACTATTAATCGAATTTATGCAAAAGTAGTCATAAGTGACGCGATGTAAACTGTCACAGTTGACCTCGGGTATCGAACCGGCCAATCAGAGAAAAGTTATTCTCACTTAAATTTAAATTATTCCACCAACCACGCAACAATGCGGGAAGAAGAACCAATTATGGTACAACATTCAGGTTTCGGAATGAGTGAGAGAAATTAATACGTTTTGAGAGACAAACTTCTTTTAGAGTCAGTTGTTGCAAGTTCGTACTCAAGTTTAAACGTTGCAAATTCTTAGTTGAAAACTTATTTAGTAGTCAGTTTCGTCGTCAAGTAGTCACGTCAATTCTGAATTGGCTATCGCGGACGCATATGTATATTAAATTAACTATGTTCACACACAATAGTGCACTATCTATCAGTATCGTGTGGAGGAGTGAATCTACAACAATCACCTGCAAATAAATAGCTAAAGTGACACAGCTGAGGCGACCCTTAATTAAAACCCGCAATCCCGTGATAAGAGTCTCATGGCTCGTCCTATCCAAAGAGATTTCTTCATCGTACTCGATCCCACCTTGGAAACACGCTAAGAAGTGGCGACGGTTATAAATTATTGAAAACCTGTAGTAATTCTTATAGTTTAAAAACTCTGTTATGTATGGATTCCAATATTCTTCCAGGAGATATAGACCACATTATTGGCAATAGTCAGCAACAGCAAGACTTCAACATGCACCAGGCTTACCACCAGCAGAAAATATAAATGCAGCGAAAGAAATATTGTCAACAGAAGAGGAGAGGAGAGGAAAACAAACACCAAAGTGTCATCTTGCTGTTGTGCGGAATCAGAGAGTCCCTAGACCGCCAAACGCAAACGATTGGCGTAAGAAGATGGCTCTCCAGTATCCGGAGGAAACCAACAAACAGATCAGCGTGAGATAAGTTGCATTACGAAATCTACGTCAGGACAATTACTTGTTAATAATTTAATGTGCAGAGCATTCGTGAACGATAAATTGTCTTCAAAGACATTCGAATTCAGCGGACATGTTTGATCAATGTACGCAAGTCAATGATTATAAACATAGCACCGGTGTTGAGGATTCAAAGCTAAAAAACCAACGCACGCCATCTCTGAACTAAAACCTGTACCATCTTTCTTTTCTGTACCCATGATTCTGTTTAATAAAACGTGTGTGTGTAATAACAAAATGGCGACGTAACGTCAATCCACGATATTTTGGTGCCGAAACTCGGGACATTTTACGATTCGACTATGAATGTGGTTCCAATGAAATAAATAAAGATTGAAATGCCGCTTATCGGCCTTGAACCTATAAGACTGGTTGTGGTTGATCTCGATCCTTCTTTACACGGAGCCATCTATATTAGCCAAAGGGAATACTCCATCACCATCAGATTTATAGCACCATCTAACGTCGATTTAACGAAGGATTTATATATTCTTCCGACTCGATCAGTATGACCAAGAACAGCGAACAACTCAAAAGGTTAAGGCGCAAAAGCACAACACAACGCTCCAATGCTACGCGTTTTACAAACCTGATAAACGGATTGAATGACTCCACGGCATTTGACGATCTCGAGCACTATTTGGATCGCCTTCAGGAAACCTTGAATGGTTTAACTAATCTAAGTGATTCCATTCACGACCTACTCGACGATGAGGAATATGAAACGGACGTCCAAACTTGTGACGAATACGTTGACACTTCAAAGCGCGCGATCCGGAAAGCTGATAATCTTATCAGGGGGAAACGTAGAGATGTTAAACCGCCTATTATTAGTTTACTACGGACTGCACCCACTCAACCCACGGTTCCTCAAGAAATAAAATTGACCACCATTAAATTAGAACCCTCCACAGGAGATATAGAAACATGTTCGAGGTTTTGGAAACAATTTGAATCTTCCTTTGGCACAAACCAATCAGTCTCAGACATCAACAAACACGTTTTCCTGCGTGGGTATCTACAAGGAGAACCAAGGCGACTAGTCGATGGAATAGCCGCACAAGGGGAAATATACGAACCGACGAAGAAAATTCTACAGGCTCAGTACGAAGACAGGAACCGGATTATCCAAGCTCATTTAGATTATTTAGAAGACTTAAAACCCGCTCAATCTGATAGTCCTGATGCGTTAAATACCGTAAACATTGAATGCCATCGTAGGATTTAAGGACTCAGATCTTTGGGGGGAAATATAAATGTCTACGGACGAGTGTTGGCACCAAAACTCCTGCGCGCTTTCCCGGACGACATCCAGGCTAAGACAGAAAATATTCCAGAAGGTAACATCACGCAACTGATGGAGTTCCTGAATGAAGAGGTTGAAGGAGCCCTCAATATTCAGAAGATGCGGGGTGATTCTTCTCCAACAGTTACTTATATGACTACAGCAGCCGCTCTTCAAGTAAACACTAAGGTTGACAAACCAGAAAGAAAGACTAAGCAGGCGCCGGAACCATAATGTGCCTTCTGTGAGACTAGAGGCCACTGGGCTCAGGATTGTCAGCAACTGATAAATGAACAAGATAGAATACACAAACTAAATCCTGCCAACAGGTGTTTCCTTTGTCTGAATCGCGGACACACTGTTACACAATGTATCAAGAAAGGCAAGGCATCTTGCTCAAAATGTAAGAAGCAGCACCATGAATCCATTTGCAAGGAGGGAAATTCACTGTCTACTTCTCTCGGCAAAATTGAATTCGCGACTCAAGATTTTTCATGCCTTCAAACTGCCGCGTCTGGATCAAGGGACCAACCGGGATGACTAAACTCACGCGGTGCATCTTAGACACCGGAAGCCAGTTTAGTTTTATCAACGAGTCCCTGGTGGAGTTACTGCAGCTGAACGTCACTGATACCAGAAATTTGGCAGTCACGACGTTTGAATCATCGTCCACTAAATCCGGTCCCAATGACGTCACGAGACTCCCAACAAAGGCAAACATTTCAGTCACCGCCTTCGAGAGCAATAACACATACTCATCTCATCGACTGTCCGAGCAGATGTTATTATTTTGGACTACACTCGCAAGCTGCAATTAGCTCATCCGAAGGACAGATCAGAGAATCTGCCTAGGCGCTGACCACTATTGGAAGGTAGCAAAATTACATCAGCCAATCAGAGTGTCACCTTCGCTTGTACTGCTTCCAACACTCTTCTGTTGGATCCTTAGTGGGAATCGACCTGGTAATACTATCAACCAAACCATGGTACATCACATTTCACTCAACGACATCGAGATGTCCGACGACACCCTACGACGTTTCTGGGACCTAGAAACCATCGGTATCCGAGAGACGCAAGACCGTGCCCACACAGCCAAGGACATTGCTATTCTTTAGGAGATCCATGTAAAAATACATAATAAAGGTAGACTTTGAGTTCAAGTCAATCATTACTTCTTAATTCCACATTCGATCCCCGTAATGTAAGAAACCTCCACCAGGGTGGGAGTTGTATCACGTGATGTCAGAACTAACGAAAATCCAACTCGTTACGTAAGAAACGATAAGATTAAGTGTGAATACGGATGTCTACTGATATACGCTTTCCAGTATTTTAGAGGTACTTGCTGTCTCCATAGTCAGAGATGACTTCCACGTCGTTTCCACACAGAGAAAACAGTAATCTTAATGAGGTACATAAATTTGCATCGCACTATATGGACGGCTGAATCCAGCTAAATCTTTTTTCTGGTTGTGGTAAAATATGTAAAGATTATTAAATTTTGTGCATGTTCCGCGGGTCGTGGACCCACCGTTGTGTATCACCGTTTTTCAGATTGATTGTATATTAGTATCCTATAAATGCGCAAACTCTGTGAAGCCTCAAACCCAACACAGCGCAGTAATAAATAACCATAAGCGAGCCGCGTGGTGTCGCTTGATCGAATGTCTCCCCGACGCCTACAATGGAAATGCATTACGAAGTCTTGAATTCGAACCTGAATGAAGATCATGACACATTTGATGGACATTACGACTGCAATATACAGAAATCTTACGTCTTATACAGTTAAAGATACTTGTCTGTTCAAGTGATTTATAATTTACATTAGGCTAATATTCTAACAGCCGGCCGCAGTGGCCACGCGGTCTGAGGCATGGACCTCGTGCGCCTGGTTTCGAGTCCCACTCAAGGCATGGATGTTCCTCCGCTACCAAGCCGCACAATCTAGAATCCCCAATGAGGGACCTAAGTCCAGTAGTGGACATTGAGGGGTTGAAGGAAAAAATCTAACTTACAGCATTGTGTGTGTGTGCGCGCGCGTTAGAGAGAGATAGACGGACAGAGATATATATCGAAAGAGAGAGACAGAGAGAGACTCAACTTTGGCTTTGTCTGTTGATATCAAGTTTCGGTATAATCTGAGGTTTCCAGCAGCTCGACTGTGCACGTCTGTCTGCAGACAGGTAGAGTTCCTGGACCATAAACTGATACGCCAACGTCGCAGCCCTGATGGATCAGAACTACTTCTGGTTTCCATAGATATCACAGTGTTGCAACATTTCTTGGAACAAGTGGAATGGAACACATAGCAGAGGTACAGGGAACATGGAAGCCCAGGTTTTCATAAATATATAATCCTCTTCTTTATTCATTATATCATCATTCCATGAATGAATTCATTTTATATCTTCAGATACTTCAGTTTGTTTGATAAAGGTAATGCTGTCCCTGGTGTTCAATTCCACACTGAAGGCATATGGAGAGTGGAGGTATAGCTCCATGCACAAGCCACTGGATGGTGATGAGTGGTCACTGTCATGCCAAGGCTGCTTTACACCCAGGGAATGGGAATGAACCCTGAGTACCCACTATTTGTGTATTCTGTAATAACTTTAGAATACTTTGGTCAGGTCTGATGAGGTGAAGTTCCATGTGAGAAGAATTAAAAATAACCAAAATGACCAAGCGTGTGATGCGAGTCCCCACTCCGTCGCCCCCCTTCTTAGTGATGGGAGGACTGGCTCTCTCGAACCCCGAGAAGGCAGAAGCCTTAGCCGACAGCCTTGAGGTCCAGTTCCAGCCGGTAGACTACCCGTCGGACCTGACTACAATTGACATGGTTAACGAGGCGATGCGAGCATACGAGTATGCCCCTGTAAATGAACCAAAATTAACCAGTCCATCGGAGGTCGCCCAGGCCATCAAGGGACTCAAGCTTGGCAAGGCTCCGGGCCCCAACGGTATACCGAACAGGGTCCTGAAACATCTCCCACGACGCGCGGTAACCTTTCTCACGAAAGTGTTCAACGCGGTCCTTCGCAGGCAACACTTCCCCTCGGCATGGAAACACGCTCGAGTGGTGTCCATACTGAAGCCGGGGAAGGACCCCACGCTACCTTCTTCCTATAGACCCATCAGTCTTCTCGACACGGTCGGCAAACTCTGCGAGAAAATCCTACTAACGAGGGTCCTACACGAGGTCAGTGAACGCGGGCTGCTGCGCGACGAGCAGTTTGGGTTTCGACCCAGACACAGCACATCGTTACAGCTGGCTCGCCTCGTCGAAAGGGTCAACAGAAACCTTGATGAGAAGCGGCTAACCGGCGCGGTTTTCCTGGACGTGGCCAAAGCCTTCGACACAGTCTGGGTCCAAGGCCTCCTATACAAACTGACCGTCCTCAACTTCCCGTCGTACTTGGTAAAAACCATCTCTTCCTACCTCGCTGACCGGACATTCCAGACATCCTTCCAGTCGGCCACGTCCACACGTCGTACCATGCGGGCTGGAGTTGTGCAGGGCGGAATTCTCTCCCCTGTGCTCTTCAGTCTGTATGTCAACGACATACCCACACCGTCCCGCCACGTCGAGTTAGCACAATACGCGGACGACACGGCTCTAGTAGTCACGTCCCGTAGCCCAACGCTTCTCGTCAGGTATCTGGAGACCTACCTCAGTAGACTTGAGCTCTGGCTCAGGGCCTGGAGGATTGCTATCAACGTCTCGAAGAGCACCGCGGTTCTCTTCATTTCCGCGAGAAGACACATCCTACAGCCCCGAGCAGTGCAGTTCCTCGGACAGCCGATCCAATGGGTCAAAACAGCACAGTATCTGGGGGTCACCCTTGACGCCGGGCTTACTTGGTCGGCGCACGTCAACCAAGTGGGAAAGAAGGCAGCGCAACGATTAGGTGTGCTAGGCCCGCTTATCAATATGAGAAGTGGCCTGTCAATCAGGAACGGTGTACTACTCTATAAGCAGCTCATCCGTCCCATAATGGATTACGCATGCCCGATCTGGAGGTCAGCTGCCCACAGCCACGTCCAGAAGCTGCAAGTTCTGCAATCCAAGTGTCTTCGAATTGTTACTAACGCGCCCTGGTACGTTAGTAACAGGCAAATACATGAGGATCTGGGGGTCCCTTTCTTTGCCGACCACATCAGAGCACTAACTGAGAGGTTTGACTCGAGGTTAGCTGGTGTGGGGAACCCCTTAGTTCGGCAACTCGGAAGACACTCGTGCCGAATGAGGGCTGCCAGAGTTCACCCAAGGGCAACCGAGGGCGACTGATGTTCAGCAGGCCAGCCGAAGCCATCCCCAAAAGACGGCCAAGTCAGCACAACGAGTGGTTAGACTACTCGGCTACCCTGACTGAGGTTTTCCGTGCTTTCCTCAGTTGTAAGGCGAATGCCAGGGTATAACTTAATAGGGGCACGGCCCGCCACCCTTCCCCCCGATCATGGAGGCCATCAGCTGAAGTGATCTTCCCCCCATGCCGCAGAGGCCTTCAGCCGAAACGGCCCCTCCCTCTCTGGGTTCATACCCCAGAGACCCAACCAACCAAATTCCTTCGACAACTTGCCTGACAGGATAACCTCCCATCAGCAGCAACAAATCCCAGTTTGAATGGTCGAGGCTCCCGCCACGACGAAACCCCGTTAGCGATAGCAAAATTTCCGTTCTTATATTACGACCGTTTACCATTTCCAGCAATGCGTCTTGTGCGCAGGAATGGTTTCACCTAGGTAGGGACGATGCTTGCGCTTGCGCAGGCCTCTGCCCTCAGTTAGCTTCTTTGGTTGGTTGGTTGGTTCCATATTTACACATTGTTGTTAGTTGAAAAAAATACAAAGTAAATTACTCTAACTTATAATTTGGTTACATTCAATCATAAATTTAAAAACTGAATAATTAATATTAAATGTGTTCTTTATCAGAAATATATAAATGTAAAAATAATGAGAATGGCATAAGAAAGAATTGAAATTTAATTTTCCCTTACTTAAAAATTACTTCGAGTTTTATTATACTTGATTAATTTTAAAAATAATTTTTCAAGGCCACCATAAACCCTGCGCCAGGGAAAATGCTTCCGGGCGCCACATGCGGCCTGCGGGACACATGTTTCTATGTTCTGGAGTAGGCAATGGAATGGCAGATCTCTCTTTTCAAGGAGGCTGACAAGGGAATGGTTAGGTTGGTCATGCCGAAACCTCACCTGAAATTTTGCTCATCTACAGAGCCCATCTAGTAATGATTGTACACAAAATTTTAGCTGCTGATGCGCTGTGCAAGGCTGCGAAAAAATTGCTCAAAGTTGGTATGTATATTTAAAATTCGCGTCGTCCAGCCCGTAGCCAGTCACTATACTGACTGAGCTATCCCGGCTCATATGTGAGTATAGATTACGTACATTCACAAAATAAGAGAATTTCAGTCACCCAAAAATGGTCACGACAAAGTGTTGTCACTTCAGTGACACAACTCACAGAAATTAAGAGGGTAAAATCTGAAATGAGATATTCTGTAGGGGAAAAGTACAGAAATATTTTTCACAAAATTATTGAGAACGAAATCAGTCATTTGTCGTCTTCTCTCTGAAGCAGTGAAACATATAATCTTCCAGTTTCCTAAATATGTAAATTAAATTATCCAATGGCAGTAGCTCGAGTGGCAGTCACTCCGTCACTATATCGTGTAACATTGCAGTAATATGGGGAAGATTAGCGTGGCCCCTGCACAAGGATTACGCGCAAGATCGTGAAGTGTTTCATAATTTTAACTTATTCTTAAAACATCCCAATGTCTACAGTTTGCATTATTCTTTAGCATTTCACAACAACAAATGTAACTTTTAATGGATTTTGTTAGGTGAACGTTCCTTGCAGTAAGTTTAAAACACTGACCGATGAATGAGAGCCTGAGTGACATACTAGTAGAGTATTGCCCAAAATAGTGTGTCCTTTCCGATTCATGTCTTAGAATCATCCTACATCATCTTGTTCATAATATTCCTCAGTCCTAGGAAATTCCAGGATAACACCTTAAAGTAGGCCACACCTGCTGCCTCTCGCATCCCAGACATCTTTTCCTCAGAAATTTTTACACCTCCACAAATTACCTGGACGTCCAGATTATTGAGTATTTAGAATTGCCGCATTTTCATACCGGTCAGTTTTGGTCTCACTATTAATTAATCAATTTTCCCTGTACTTCAACCTTAGACTGCAGCGCAGAATGTGTAGCTCTTATCGGCACTGTGCACAGTGAAAAATCTTCCTTATATTTAATTAACATGGAGCAGAGTTCTTTTTAGTAACTAATAATTCCTCAGGCAGTGAAGGAATTTTATTCTTCTACAGCACCAAAAGATTCATTGCTACATTAACATATCCTGCCTTCACCCACATGAATCCAGTACAAATCTTCACACCCTGTAATGGTAAGATGCATTTTAATATTATCCATCTGTTTATATCTAGGTTTCGTATGTTCTCTTCACTTCAGGTATTGTAACTAAAAGATTGTGAGCATTTTTGTCTTTCCCATGCATCCTCCATTCCCCTAGCCATATCTTCTTTCTTGATTTCATCAGAAACAATTTTTGATGAAGGGTATGAGTTAGGAAGGCTCTCGTGATGAGTTTTCTCCAACCTAATATTTCTTTCTCTTAGGTCCAAGTGTTCTCTTCAGCAACCTGTTCATAAAGACCCTAAACCTGTGCTAGTTTCTTAATGTAAGAGACAAGTCTCTCGCCCATACAGTCCACGACTGTAATCTTGTGACTTGTGGGGTGAGGAAGTGGGGTGAAGGAGGAGAGATAGCGTTTGCCTTTAACGCTACGGACTTTCTGCATCTCAGGATTACAGTCGTGGACCGTAAGACAAATTTCTAATACTTTTAATATTCTATATTTATAGACAGGAGACAGCAAAAGAAAATTTGCTGGAATGAATTGTAGCGAGAAGTCTCCAAAATTAATCGACTCTAAATTTTTTCAAGATTATAACTTAAATATATGATTTGAAGCTTTAGCGGCAACTGAACTCAAGAAAACCCTCTCTGGCCAGCAACTGTATCGATTGGTCTAAAGAAATCCACGTTTTTGGGAACCCTCTACGTAATCAAGGACCTGTTGTGACTGGATACCTTAAAAGCTCCCTATATATATATATATATATATATATATATATATATATATATATATCTGCCCAGAATCAGTGTTCGTGGCTGGACACTGGTCAGTAAGAGATAATAGGTGCAGTCAAGTACTTTCTTTGCTTTTCTTTGGCATTGCACTGGGCTGCTTGGCACAGGATGTGTTCCCGCCTCAGGGTGATATCTCTGATACTACTGAAATTACTGGGGTGCAGTTGGATTTGTATTGTGGTCCACATGCCCTGTTGCTTTTCCAGTGTAGAGATGCTGTGGTCTACTATAGTGGTCTGTGTGGCTGAGACATATGTGTCCCATATTCTGTTTGATTTTGGTCTCAGTGATTCTACCACGCTGACATGCAAATATTTTGTCACATCTGCAGGGGATTGAGTATCTTCGGACCTCAATTGAATGTTGTACTTGGCTGTAATATGGATGATCTTGATATTGTATTTAGCTGATCTTATTTTTGACAGATTGCCTTTGTGATACACCAGTTGGGTACTCCTGCTGCAGCTGTAGTTTGTGCTTCAAATGTAGGGTGTGATTGATGTCATGCTTACTATATCCATTTTGCTGTAAGTCCTTCTGTATGTGTTGAATTTTGCCCTGAAAGCTTCCAGCATCAGAGGTTGTTCTCACACGCTGGATAAGTGTAGTTACTACTGCCCCATTTTAGGCTGGATGATGTTTAGACTACATGTAGGTGTAGATCTGTGTGTGTAGGTTTTCTGTACACATTATGTCCAAGTGAACAATCTGGCTTCTTGCTTATTGTGACATCTAAGAATGGAAGTGACTAGTTCTGCTCAATCTCCATGATGAACCTAATATTTAAATGTATGTAGTTTATATGTTTTAGAAGCTCCTACAGCTCTTCTATTCCATGAGACCATGCAAAATATTTGTCATCCACGTACGTGTACAGTGTGCTGGTTTCTTTACTCCTGAAGCTATTGCTTTACTCCTCCCACTAGCTCCCATTGGCAAGAGTCCATCCATTAATACTGATTCCGGGCATGCGTACATAGGGTATGTTAAAGGTATCCAGTCACACCAGATCCTTAAAATCTGATGGTTTGGGAGTGTATTATTTAAATAAGCATCCTGGACATTATCCATCTTTGTAATATAATTAAAACATGATATTTTGGAGTCTGAAATCTGTATCCATCCTTAGACCATTTTTGCATAGGTTTAAATGGTAAATATGTTGCCTTATAAACTGTGTTTCAAAATTTCTGTGTGGTTCATATACCGAGAGCAATTGGAAATAGATAATAAACTATATAGATAATGGTATTAAAAGCCGAATGTTTAATCGTTGTCTTTCTGTAAAGCATGTGCAGGCCAGCAACTTTTGTTAACAAAGTAAAAAGTTATTACCACTGTATTATTTGTACTGCATTGGTGTGGCTAGAAGTGTGAAGGAAGAAGGTATTTCTTTTATTTTTCCAGGATTGTTTCTTTATTGGCATTTTGATTTAAAGGTTCCACATTTGATTCTGACTGCAGATAAAAAGATTTATTTGCAAAACACATACCTTAGGGGCATTTTTGTTTTGTTATGTGTACCAGTCACACAAGATATGCATTAGTATGTTAATCTTCGAAAGGGTCATTTTGAAGACAAGGCATCTTTAATAATTTGTCTAGAATCCCTGAGCTTCATCTGCAGTTTTCGGTCATCTTGAAAAGACTCAGTTAGACAACAGACATAACATTCAAATGAGGCAATGTCATCCCAAGACTCTGACACAAGTCCAGAGAGCATTTCATTCTTATTCTTGGAGGGACATCAGGCAACGTTTCCTGCATGGTTTTCTTCACCACACGCCAGTTCTACTTAACCTCACTTATCCTTGGTCAGGCACTTGTAGTGGCCATTCAGTGAGTTTGACTTCAGCCTGCTGTGATAGCCTTTCTTGAATCGCATGAGAATCATGAATGGGGGAATGGCCCACTTGTGATCCACGCTGTTCTCAGCCCACGCTACATGTAATAGTTTAAGTTTAGTGGTAAGCACACCCTTCACTGCATAGTGTCGTAATGTGAGACCATCTTCTCTTAGTCTCAATATAGCTGTACATTTATGTCCAAGACAGCTGATAGCAGCCTTAAGCTCCCTTGCACTGGCAAAAGGGTTCTTTGAGGTTTGGCTGCTGATGCAGCATCACAGACTGGACTTGATACGTGCTATAACCCAATTTCTTTGCACCTCTTAACTTGCCCATCTGTCAGTATTTCTGTAGCATTGCTCTTGTTGTGGACCCTGGGACACCATTCGTCCACCTGCAGTGATAGCATTTAACCCACCTTCTTCAACAAGAGTGATGACTTGCTCATGAGTAGATGTGTCATGGTGATCCACAGTGATGATAGGAGTTGTTCAAGCCTTGTGCACTGGTTGTATTATAGTAGAATGACCAAGAGATGTTCCATCCCCCATGATAAGTAATATAACTTGCTGCTGCATTCTTAGCTGTAAACAAGTAAGATTACATCAGGTGGCCATCAAAGTATATGAAACCCTCTCTAAGTCTCTGTTATGCAAATCAACCACACTGTTATCCATCTCAAATAACAAGTCATTAGTAACAAATGGAAGCCAGTGTAAGGTGAGTTAGCAGTGAAGTTGCTTCATTTGAACATTATGTTAGATCTGTAATTGAGTCCATACCAAGATGAACGACATCTTATTAAAGATGGCAGGTCATCAAAACAACCAGTGTAAGTGCTAACATACCAATTCGTATTTTGTGTAAGTACCTGGTATAATTTATGAAACAAGAATATTTCTAAAGTATGTGCTTTTGCAAATAAATTGTTTATTTGCAGTTATATTTTAACACAGAACCTGTTAAATAGAATCTGGTTTTTGATTTATAAAATTTATAGTGCCTGGTTTTTGTTATATGTGTTATTTTCATGCAGAATATGCACTTTATCTTGATATTGGTGCAGTGGAAATTTTTATATTTTCAAGCTTTGAAATTTAATTGTACTTTTGTATCAAACATCGGCATACAAGAGTCTGAAAGAGTGGAATTTCTCAAACGGATGATTAATTAAAAATATGATGGCCCTTGTATTTAGAAACAATTTCTCTGATGTTATTGTTTTTTTCTCCAGCTGCACTTTGTAGTAGAAATGAAAGGCCTTATAGACTGATTAAACTTTATAATATGGGAAAAGGTGGTTTAAAGTCCCACATTAAGGGCCTATCAGCTGGACTTTATGGTTAACAGTTCAGCAATATGAAAGTGCAATGCACGTCCATCTGGACTGTGTAAGAAGTAACACAAGGACAGCAAAGGCTAACAATGCTTTTTTAACTGTTTAGATTATTGAGGTTATGTGGGAGGATGATATTGTGAATGATGAATCGGAAGGAACATGGAAGGAATTTGTAATTGCATGAAGTATTCAGGACTCATTTTACAGAACTATCCTGCCACTTACATGCAAGGACAGAAGAAAAACATGAAACATGTCAGGATACCTGATCTCTGAATCAATATATGAACTCAGAACCTCCAAAATTCAATGCAGGATCACTAACCATGTAAATGTGATATTTGGTATATGAATGTTGAATCTTTCTTTGTTTCTGTTGCAGGAGTATGAAAAATGTGAGGACTATTAGGCAAACAATGTGGAAGAGGAACGTTTTCTGTATGACCAGGAACAGAAACTCAGTGATGAAATTTTTCAGAATTGATGTCCAAGATTAGAGAATGTGAGGAAATGTTTGGTGCACAAGAAGATGATAGCGACATGTTGTCAACAATAGAGGAGAGCGGAAGTCTTGAGAAACAGGTAAAGTGATTGCAGATCATAATCAGAATGCCTATAACCGTAGATTCATTTCATTGTTTTACAGGCAACGGAACCAGTAAAACATAGAAACACTAGTAATGTTATCAATGGAGAATTATATACAGTCATTTGAAACTGTTTCAAAATTTAAATGTGCAGGAATAGCTATGACAAATAGAAGTAAGATTCATGTTAAAAGTATGAATATAACAAATTTTGGAAATAGATTGGGGAACTTCATGATATACACACTCATTCAGTAATGAAATGTAGCAGGTTGGGATGGGTCAGATATATTGTTTGGATGTGAGGGACAGGACATAAATACAGAATTTTTGTTGGAAAACTCATTTAAAATCGGCCACTTGGAATATAAAGAAACAGGTGGAGAGATGTGGTGATAGATTTTAGAGAAGAAGGGTGGATACAACTAGATTAGGTTTGTGTACAGTGGTGGGTTTATGATTGGAGGTGTTGACCTTCAGGTGCTGATACCAGAGCGTTGGTACTGGCACCAGTGACCCAGAATTTCTATTCAAGGTGCTTGCAACCAGTGAATCATCTGCCTCGTTTGGTTAGTGTGCTACACGTTTCTCCCATATCATGTGTTCTGTTTCTTTGTATATGTCTGTGCCTGTTTTGTGTGTGTTTAATATTTATTGCTTGAAACTACAGAATAATTTGTAGTTCAGCTCTGACACTTTCTTTGAATAATGTAATTAGAAATTGTAGATTGTTAGATATTACTGACGACCACAACGAAGACGTAAATTGTTGGATTTTGGAGGGATAGATTCATGTGGAACTCATTCATATGTTGTTTGTGCTATATTATAAGAAAAATTATTTGTTAATAATATATGATGATTTTCCATTTCTTGAAATTATTTTTTTTCAAATTCCTTACTAGGCCTACTATTCATACAATGTGTTAAATTATACACAAAACCTCAGTAACTGGTAGGAACTGTAGATGTGTGACATGAGTGTCTAAGTGAGGTACACACACAGCCAAAATGACATTTAAATTCCTTGTTAACACACTGTTACTTAAATTTGAACAATAACAGATGGAAATGACAAACTAATAAATTTCTGATGCAACATTGGACTTACTGCTAGATTATAGAAGTTATGGTCACTACTTGTTATTTTCAGTTTACAGATTTGGAAGAAGAGTGTGTAGAATTTAGGCAAAAGGTTGAGGTGGAACAAGCAGGGAAGGAAGAAGAGCTTGTTCGACTAAGAGAACAGCTGAAGACTGTGGAGCAACAGTATAAGAATACAGGTAGCAATGCAGGGCAGTTGCATTTCTGGATGTTTGTTGAGTGTTACACAGTTGATATGGGGCCTCCCATCTGATGGATTTCATTTGTCATCTACTTTAGATAGATAGAGTTTTCAGGTGTGCTTCGGTTTCATAACTGTTTATTCTACCTTACAGTGTTAGCTCAATTTTTAGTAGTGGCCTCCTGTGATCATAGTAGGCATTATATATGTATGTATTTTTATTACTCAGTGCAATAATAGCTGAAGACAATTTTTATACTGATTTTGTCATAAAAAGCGGCTGGTGACAAAGGTAATTTTGAGTCTGTTTTAATACAACTTCTGTCTTTTAAGACAGTAATTCTATGACTTGACATCCATCATTACTGCAACCAGTTATGGCTCCTTTAATTGAAGGCCTCTTCAATATTTTTTGTCTCATTAAACAAGATCGGAAAGGTACATTAAAATCCCAAACACATACTTTATGTCAGTCCAGGGGGCAGTCCCTGGGGCAGTCCCTGGGGCTTTCTTCATTACATGCAATGATGTTAAAGCCAATATTTTGAAACTCCAGGGGAGAGGAAGCCTTGTGGACAAAGCCCCTCGGTGCAGCGACTAGAGGGGGTTCAGTCTCAGGGAGCTAGAATGCTCAGGAGATACAAGATTTCTAAAAGATGGTTGTAGCACCATGTAGTCTGGTAGAATTCTTTGATGAAAATGATGTACCATATCATTAATAATTGTCCTTTAAAAACTATTTGAGCCAGGAGCACTCAGAATACACAATTTACAACTGACACATCTGTTTTTTTTTTTTTTGGTATAGAATACAATTTCCAGTGTTGTTACCATTAAACTGAATGAAACGTATCATGTTCCATATAAATAAAATAGTGCATGAGAGGAAGTTGTGTGCTCGTGCTGTTTGTCTTATTGATGTAAGGGAATTGCAAATTACAAAGATCAGATGACCTCCAATAGCATATTGTGCATATCACGTTTTCATGGCCATGTCTTTCAGTTGATTCAGAACTAATGGAGGGGGAGACAGATTCTAAGATGAACACAAGGATATGAACCATAAGCTTATGTCTTTGTGCAAAAGTATGCGTGAATTATGCAATAAATCAATGAATAATGCTACTCAAAAATGCACTTTGTGTGTTTTTGGGTAGCATGATCCACCATCTAGAAATTTTGTTTCAAAATAAGTAATTATTCTGTTAATTCTTTAATCATGTATATGTTATGTTGTGGTCATGCAGATTGCTTCATTTTAATAAGTGCTTCTTTCTGCTTAGAGGAAAAGCTGAATGTGGCAGTGCAAGTTTTGAATTTGGAGAACAGAAGTTGGGAAAGTGTTTGCAAGTTTGTTGTGGAACTGGATGGAGCAAGGAAAGCAATCCAACATGAGACAGTAAGTTTCCTTTCATCATGGTATCCACTTTGAATCTGATAGATAACAGGCTTCCACATTGTTCTTGAAAAATTGGGAGCAACTGTAACATGTTTCAGAAAACAATAAATTTGGTTTCTCCTCAGGTATAGTTAAGTTACAGACTGGAATAGAATGCATAAACTAATCAAATATCATCAGTTAGAGCAAGGCTTAACTTGTTTATTTGTATGAAACTTATAAGTGGACCATAAAGACAGGTCTTAGTAACAAATGAAGTTCCGTGAAGTAATGACAGTGCAGAATAACAATGACATATGAATATAGCCAGTAGAAATTAAGCTGGGTGTATGTCTAGAAACACTGATATTCAGCAAGAAGTAAACATATTTTATTTGCTGTTATAATCACCATCACCCTAACATTTATTAGGCCATATGGCCTGTTAAATTTTTTGCTAGTAAAATTGTTAATAATTACTAATAAATGTTTATATCATTTCTGTTTTGGGACATAAACTCTACATTGACGATGATTTCTCTTCTGAATTATTTGACAATTTTCATACAAAGGCCATAAATTGCTGTCATACTGTCGGACCAAATTTAAAAGAAATGCCTAGTGGCTCTGGAAGGAAACTCATACTGAAATGGGGTGACATAAAGACTGGGGTCAAGGTTGACTTGACAGCCACAGAATAGAAAGACAAAACATAAACATACTGACATATATGTGTCATCCTCCAGCAGAAGGTAATTTCTGTGATGAGCATGGAAATTCACTGAAACCATCCATTGTACAAGACTAATAGATGCATGGGGTATGCAGACAAGAGTGACTGCATGGTAAACAGTGCAAAAACAGTGGACAAAATGGAAATGGAATAAAAATTTATTCTTTTACTTTCTGAACCTTTCTATTCTGAACAGTTTTATTCTCAGTTCTTGTGGTTCAGAATTTTCTAATTGAAATTTCAGACTTACCTTGGTTCCGGATCTAATACAAGAGGAGGAGAGTGCCTGGACCACAGACCGCTCCACGGGGAAGTCCAGGTACTTCCAGAACTTAATTGACAAGACTTGACAAAATACACGATCGCTGTAGGCATTGTGCTCTGCATGATTTGGTCTTTGACGTAACCTTCTCTGAAGGACCCTGTCTCAGTAAGGTCCGGTCTCTGTATGACTATCTCGGGCCTAACTTTACCTAACCCAAACTAACCTAACCTCTGAGACATGAGGAGTCTGGCAAAGACCGTGTGAGGCAGAGAACTCATCTGACGGAGACAGGTTGAAGAACAGATTGCGTGAGACAGCATGCCAATGTTAGATCGGGTTTGACAGTGATCGGTTCTTGTTTGGATAGCAGTGAAAATTTAAAAAAAAAATCAAGTTTTCAAAATTTTTGAAAAATAAAAAAACTCTGGAAATTGTCTGAAAAGCGCAAGAAACCAAAACATTTAGAAATATTTGAAAAAGTTTTGAAGGTAAAATTTTCCAAATATTTTTGGTTTTGTGAGCTTGTTGGACAATTTCCAGCATTTTTTGAATTTTTGAAAATTTGGAATAATTTCAAAATTTGTTTCAAAAATTCTCCCCACCTGATCGCTGCCAGCATAGTGCTCTGCATCATCCTGTCTTTGACGTAACCTATGAAGGAACCTGTCTCAATAAGTTCCGATCTCTGTATGACAGTCACTCGCCTAACTTGACCTAACCTAACGTAACCTAACCCAACCTAACCTAACCTCTGAGACATGCGGAGTCTGGCAGAGACCGTGTGAGGCAGAGATCGTATCTGACGGAGACCGGTTGAAGCACAGATCGGGTGAGACAGAGCGTGCCTCTGTTAGATCGGGTTTGGCAGAGACCGGTTCTTCCATGGATCTAGCACTGAGCATTTTTTAAAAAAAATCAAATTTTTCAAAAAAGTAAAAAAATGCTTGAAATTGTCTGAAGAGCGCACAAAACCAAATATTTTCGAATTTTTTTAAAAAAATTGAAGGTAAAATTTTCAATTTTTTTATTTTGTGCGCTTTTTGGACAATTTCCATAATTTTTTGGTTTTAGAAAATTTGGAAAAATTTCAATTTTTTTTTTCAAAAATTCTTCCCACCCGATCGCTGTCAGCATAATGCTCTTCATCATCCGGTCTTTGACGTAACCTTCCCTGAAGGACCTTGTCTCAGTAAGGTCCGGTCTCTGTAAGACAGTCTCTATTCTAACATTACCTAACCCAACCTAACCTAACCTCTAAGATATGCGGAGTCTGGCAGAGACCGTGTGAGGCAGAGACCGGTTCTTGTATGAATCTAGCAGTGAAAATTTAAAAAAAATCAAATTTTTCAAAATATTTTAAAAATAAAAAAATTCTTGAAATTGTCTGAAAAGCGCACAAAATAATTTTTTTCCGAAATTACTGAAAAAAGTTTCGAAAGTAAAATTTTCATTTGTGGACATTATGTACATAAAATAAATTTAATAAGGTTCATACTCAATAAAACTTGTTTGGTTGGTTACATTTCCCCAACCATGTGGAAAGCAGGTCTTGGGTCAAGTTCAACTGTTGTGCAACAACGGCATCAGGTCAAATTAATACAAGAATGTTATAAATCACAACAGCCTGTGATAATATTAGTGCAAGAATGGTTTAAGGTGAAAAGACCTTAGATGACATTTGTGCAAGAACAATCTACTTACGTGGAATAAAAAACACCTCTGGAATGTCAGTATACTCAAATAATTGTTTCTTTTCAATCTTGCTACAACACAAAACTATCTTAAAAACTTCTAACTTTAGCTAAATTAATTGTTTGCCAATCAGTAAGTAATTTTCTAAGGAAAATTTGACTCCGGTGTTCTTTAAGCACCACATCATGAAGATATATATAATTATTCAAGGCACTCATGCTTTACAGAAAGGCCTAGCAATAATCCAATGACCTCGGCCTCACTACACTACATTACTCTGAAAGGATCCCGGACGCAGCAGGCAGTTAATTCTGGGTGTTTAAGCTAGCCCGTGGAATAAAAAGTGAAGCGCAAATTGCATCCCAAATCATTTCAATCAGTCTTCACTGTTAATTATTATAAATATATGAAGACATGAAAGTAGTCACAAAAATGCTTGTATTATAGATGAATCATCACATACATTTTAAAAGTGTCACCATCCCAGCATCTGTATGTCTGCTACTGATCTCCAGATTATGGGTTCTCCTAACTCATTTTAAAAACAAGGAAACACTTATAAGAGACATAACACATTTTGCCCCTGCAAGGGCACATAAAAACATGCCCACTAGTCTGCACTTATCCTAATATGTGCTGCACCAGTTTTATACATGATCATGTGTTATGCGAAGTGCTGGACATGATCTCCTGTATCCTGCGTACTGTACTCATTGGGAGACCAAGTGGTTGCAGACGAGCAAACAGAGACAAGAGATCCATGTCTCCTGGAAAAATTAGGACATCACAAAAAGGTTTAACTTGCCCAGCTAATAATGCTTGTAAATATGCATTCTGATGTACAGACTTACAGTTCCATATAGAGACATGCTACTCTGGAAGGACTATTCAGATTTAAAGGATCTATAAAGCAACATAACTGTTATGCAGTAGTAATAGTATTATTACCTGTTATTGCAAGAGACTTTTTGGCAGTAGCCCAACGAAGACTTCTTTTCACAGCCATTTTCCATTTACTATAACGGGCATCTCTCTCTATAAACAAACATAATGAAATGAACAAAAATCTTATGTAATATAAAATAAATAGTAATGTTGTGATCAGCTGATAATTGAAAATTGTGACAAAGGAGAATGCTTTCATTTTGTAGATTTTAATTCTCTTAGTATTATCTCTGTGATCAATTCATAAGTATTTGTAATTACCCCAGATTTTGGAGTAAATGAGTGGCATTTTTGCAATCGAGTTACAGAAATTTTGAGCTACACCACGCCTAGTCAAATGGGACATTGGCCAGGAATGAGTAATCCTGCAGATGATCTTTCTCGAGGACTTCAGGCAGACGGCTTGTGTTCATTAGAATCATGGCGGCATGGACCTGACTGGCTAGTTACTATTCCAGCCACATCACTACCCGACGCAAGGAAGACACCCCCCCAAGTTTGATCACTACACCTGAACCTCTTCTCGGCGTTTCACGTTTCACTTCATACCGGAAATTACTTCATATCACAGCTTGAGTTCTTTCGACATTTGAAAAAGTTGGTACTTCCCCAGGGACATGGCATAATTACCCGGTATATTAGGACATCTCAGCCAAATTTAATTTTGCAATTTTTTAAATATTACACGTAGGTCAGAAATCAGTAAAACAATTCTCAGTGTGCTGCCTTCATAATAATGTTTTTGTAAATGATGTTCATAAAGTAACAACATTTAATCTTCCCCTGATACCGTAAAGACGGTTTCGTAACTCGAAACATGTCGCCACAAGTGGATTTATTTAATACAAGACGCAAGGTGAAACTGCTGTGTCTTGATGGATGGTAATATTTTAGATAAAATTAAACGTCTGTAAAATAATTAATTTCAATAAGACTTCTTGAACACAAAACAACGAGGAGAAATAATTTTTCCTTCTTTGCTGCAAAATTATTTCTTTTTTTTTTATTTTCTTTTATAACTCCTACATCAATTCCCAGTTTTCTACATTAGATTCGTATGGTACTTAATTAAAATTAATGTGTTCGTCGTGGTTTAATCAACTGCAAACTACAGGTAACTCTCGGTTTACGAACGTTCGCTATAACGAATGTCACAAATCATTCAAAATTTCTTAAAGTAGCCAGTAGATAGAGTTCCTTATAAAACGAAATGCCAAACGTATAGTGAACATGATTGTAAAATGTAAGTAAAGAAACTTTAAACATGTATTTATTACAATAATATCAGAAAATTATTATATGTTAATTAGTACATGCTTTTAATGCTTTTTAATGGCTGCTAACGTATACGATATGTATCGTAAAAGCTCAGGAATGCAAGATACATATAACGAACAAAAACTTATAACGAACAACGTCTTGGAACGGAACTCGATCGTAAAACGAGAGTTGCCTGATTTTTACCCAAACCAACAATTTTTTACGTTACTCCGCCATCATCTTTTTGAATTTCTCCTTCATCAATTTGTCTTGGTGTTTTTAGGCATAATCTCTTGCATTCGGTAGGTTCTTGATGACACAAGTCGACAGAAAGGATCTACTAACATTCATGTTTGCCACCACGTACCTGCAATTTGAGATATTAAAAGTGAAAACAAACCCTCTTTCATTGTCCATCAGTATTATCTACACTCAAGACAATTTTTATCACATTTCGCGGACACAGTTACAGAAAATATGTAGCTCTACATGCGATGATGTAACTCATGAAGGAATACATCTTCTGACATAAATAATTTGTTTAATTGAAATTTAATGGAAATGTAAGTTAAAAGTAAGTGCAATTATGTAAAAAAATTAACCATTTTCTTAAAAATATATACACCTTTTCTTCTGGGGTTCTAAAATATCAGAGATTTCGGTGTAGAATAAGTATAAAAGAATTATCTTTGCGAGTCGTTAAATGTGTTGACCTATAAATATCATGTCTTATGGGCTGGCTCTGTCTTTGAGTTGAATGGAAAACTGCTTGAAGCTAAGGGCACAGGCTTCCACCGAAATGTCGTTGCTTATAATTTGTTTCCTGACAACCTTAACAAAATTTCCCCAATCGGAATTCGATGGACGATTGCCACACCATATTTCAGAGCAGTTCCCACGTGATATTTCTTTCACTCATGCACATAGAACCCCGGCCAACGCGCTATTATAACGTAATACATTTCATTACATCAGAGTGGAGGGAGATGTTATGACTATTTTAAAACGATGTCAAATGACTTGAGTTCCGCACTAGCTAAGTATCTTACACTTCATTAAGCCATTGACTTCGGTCAGAAAAATAAATTTAATCACACGCTTTCTTTGGAGAGTTAAGCGTGTCTTGTTAGAGATATGTGCCCATGACAATATTTCCCCCTTTTAGCAATATATTTTCCAAAAAAAATTCCCATCAAAAGTAGTTCTGGAGAGGTTATGCTGGACGTAAAACAGACAAAAACCAAAATCGAATGAATTTCTGATGGACTTCTGGCTCTTGCACAAACAAATATGAATAAATCTGTCTTCTGGGATGTTTTCGGAGCTCCTAACCAACTCCGTCAACAGATTGCAGGTAATTGCATGGTCAAACACGGCAAGAGAAAACCATTTTAAAATAAAATCCATCAGAAATGGGAACAGGAGACGGATAGGCGTCGTTAAACCTAAAACTAACCTAACACTTTGATGAAAGCTGAAGATTATGGCGATGCTGATGTGCTGAACGCCAGACACTTCCTGCCCAAGAGATTACCTCTGATCAAAGAAACTTAGTCAAAGAGCTTCTTATTAACGTAGTTACAGTTGACGTCTGATTAGCATTTCCTAGTCATTCGCCCTCTGCTTTAACGATCCAACTTGACCGCAACATCGCCCTACCTGCGTTCGTTCTACCCCCTTCCTCACACCCATTTTTCGCGGGTGTATTCAAGTCCCTGATTAGCAGTAAGAACCTCTGAAACGTCGGTCAGTTTCTACGTCACTACACGGCGCAGCATCCGCAAGATCGCGGTTATCTTGACAGGAAATGATTCACATCCTAGAGCTTTTCGAAAGTAACAGTTTGTGATTGTACAGTCCTGAACAATAAAAAAAGAACAAACCATCGATTTTTCTTGTCATTGAAACATGCGACGCGGGATTCGAAGTGGTCCTTGTCAAAATATCTACTAATGACAAAGATCGTGTCGTCGATCACTTCTGCATTTAAATAATCTGAATAGACGTTCATGCCAGGGATTTCGGTCCACGTGTCTTCTGCAGGTTCGTACTTTTCAGTAGAGAGCGCGTCTGATGTCCTGTTGCGTCCTCCTGCACACACACAAATTCCGTAATAGGTCAGAGCATATAAAGAAAGCTGCCAAAGGGAACTTATTCTAACCACATTCAGCGGGAACCTTCTTCATATGTATTAGTCCGTGACATGGCCACGAAATATTTGAACTTTATAGAGCCACAAGTTTCATTACCTTATTCACAAATGTCGGTAGTTGACCTCTTCTGACATATTCTAGATCCTTAAAAATATTTTAATATTCTCCTTCCTTTTAAGGCTATGTATCACAAGTGATATCTTACCTTCAACATTAATAATTATAACTTTCTAGATGTTTTTATTTCTCGTAAGTTCAATGCCTCACACTCCGCCCGTCTTACCCAACGGCAGTTGCGCTCTTAAAATTTGTAATTCCATAAACGGAACGAACGAGTGAAATGCAACGAAGAAAAATTCATTTCCTTTTTAAATTAAATATTATTTTCGTACTTGTAGCATCAGGCAATTTCGCCTGACATCTGTTTTCTGCTTCATGAAACTACGTGCGAAAGTATCCTTAAATATCAACACAAGATCCACTGTTCAAAACGGCGATACACAAGCAAGTGACGAAAAGCAAAGACTGTGAAGGGACTGCTTTAAACCATAGGCTTTTTGGGGATAACAGCGCAGCAAACTGAAATCTCCTTGCTAAAAGAACAAAATATTTACCTTCAAAACTGGGACTGTGTGAAAAATGAGGCATACGTTACTTGAGATAACACAAGCGATTATGCATTGTTAGTTAGTTAGTTAGTTAAGTGTTCTTTGTGGAGAATTTAATCGAAACCACGAATCGAGGTTAAAATTACTGACAAACTAAATCTGTAATGACAGGAGAAAAATGCTGTTCATAAAATCTCAGTCACACAAAAATAAAACCAGGAAAACATTTCACAATAGCGATTTCTGTAAGAAGGATAGAGAAGCATCATTCAGAATGTCCAGAGTTCTCACCTAGGGCGTACAGACAGCCGTGGAACTCGACGCAAGAAAAATTGGCACGTCCAGAAAGCATTGGTGCAACGAACGTCCACTGGTCGGTGTCCGGGTCATAAACTTCCACCGAGTTTAGGACTGTATCAGCATCAAATCCACCAGCGACGTATATTTTGTCTGTAAAAACAAATTAGCTATAATTAAAGTGGTCTATGCAGAGCACAGTCATGGGACAATCCCTACTTAAATTTGTAAATAGAGTAATGATATTGTGTTTAATGTACCCCTTCGAGTCACAGAAACTGCACAGACACGGATGTCTCTGTTCATCTGTTTCTTTGTTTCGAATGCAGAAAATCAGCGTGTCAAAGGAAATGAGTTTAACTGATAAAATTTAATATAAACAGCACAAAGTGCTTAAATTAATGCATAATGGAAATGATGGTAAGTTTTTAATACATCTTCTGTGAAACGAATTTTATTTAAATCGGTACCTTAGATGTACGGTACGAGCTGCCAAAATTTGCTCTACATTTATAATATAATAGGCTATTAACAAGAGATTATTAACTGTCTTAAAAACATATTAAATCTATGTTATTTGAGAGCCAGTTTGATAGTTTGGTGGTTGTTTACACTTAATCCTAGTTTACACTAAAAAGGCAGAAGACCATGGCGAGGGACAGCTTACAAGAGCAGAAGAAACCATCACGCACTCAGAACTTCAAGCAGTTGCAGTCTGTGAAATAACGTAGTACATAGCACGGATAAAAGAATTGGTTATTAAAGGATTTTGGGTTAATGGAGTGGGGGAAACTATGATCAAGTTGAAGAGGAATGCCTTGATGATGAAGGCGTAAAGTTCGTCCGAAACGTCGGCTGAAGCGAAACGACAGCCATCTTTATACTTTCCACCGTGAGAACCTCAAATCCCGCGATTCTTTCAACCGTCCTTGCGTTCTCACACACGGACAGACAGACAGACGCCTCGCCTTCTGCACTAAGTCACACATTTCTGTTTCACGGCATTTACGTACCATTCAGCACATCCACATCTGCGTTGGATCGCCCTGTGTTCATGGGAGCGATCCACGACCACTGGTTTGTCTTGCAGTCGTATTTTTCGGCCGTTCCGTGATAATCATAACAATTGTAACCGCCCATGGCGTACACTGCACCTCGCAGAACTGCCACCATTAAATTATATCTGAAACGAAAAATGTTCACGCTCAGCTATGCTTATTTGAAGATTTCCGTCTTCTGGGTTCTTGCGCCGTGTAGTCTGGTCGATGCTAACCAACGTTTCAGAGGTCATACTGCCTCCATCATCAGGGCGATGAATGTTCATATGCATCGACCAGACTACACGGCGTAACAACCCAGAAGACGGAAATCTTAATACTCACCGCTGTGAAAACCTGAAATCTTACATATGCTCATTTACTGCTGATGGAGATGCATTTCCTCTCGCAGAACGCACTTGTTCGCTCGTCATTGTTAAATCATAATTCAAACGAATTAACAAGCCAATCGTATTCTTAAAACCAACTTTGTAACAAAAGTCCTCCTACCTATTCACACTTTGCACGATACTCCTGTATTTGAGTGGTACAACAACATTTGTATTTTGACTAACAGAGCGACTATCAGCTTTTGAAGAAGGAATTTATTCCTAGGAGTTCCTTAGTTACCGATCTGCATCTTACCTGCATTCATTCATAGGCGCCACCTCGCGACATGTCTTCGTAACAACGTTGAAGCAGAGACATGAGACTAAGTCTTTCCTGTCGTCGTGGCCACCGATGACGTAAATGTCGAAATCGACCACTGCCGTGCCATGGTTCATTCGAGGACCGATCGACTCGATACCCTCCACCTGCAGGAACGACAGGTTATGGTTTTACGTTTCTTTGGGTCACTAGAGTCACTAGAGTCCAAGCGACCAACCACCGGAGCAGAGGTGCAACCCCCAACAGTGGACCGAAATTGCTACACCGCGGTTGGTGGCACTCGACAAAGACCGCGAGAAACGAACTTGGAGTAATTGTGGAATTATGAGAGACGGAGGATACAGAAAGACCCGAAGAGAAGCTCAAACATTACCAGTGCCCTCATCAAATACGACAGACAAATGTAGAATTAATTTGTGATCAACAGCTGACATTTCAGGTTCGTACGATGGAAAAGACAGATTTTGGTGTTTTGGGGTATTCGACGCAAATCTGGAGGCAGTACGTCCCCCACCCTACCCCAAACAGTGTGTCAGCCTTCTAATTCACGAGGCGTTACCACGCAGATGGCCAGCATCGACACTGATCAGTGCTTCTTTTATTACGTTGAAATCAACTGACGATCAACGATGACTTCGTTCCATGTCGAAAATCAGCAGACAGGTAGCCATGACAGTTGAAGTAGGAAACTTATTGTAAATGGTATTTAGAAAAACTTCACATCCTTGGTCGATTCCTATTAGAACTTACTTTGTACGTGAGACTCAGCAGTTGTGTAATTTATGTATTTATTCTTTTTAATTCACGTCTTTGGAGCATAACTTAAAAAAGGGTTCACTGCAATAGAAATAAACGAACACGAACTAAAGAGGCGACGAGGTGCTCGTGATTAAGCTTAAATAAACACTTACCTAGTAAAAGCAAGCAAAAAGGAGGAAAAGTACTTTTTCTCGTAGGCGTCATTTCACGAGGCACAGTTAAAGTAGAAATGCGTGCAACTCACCAAACTCCACCGGTCTGCTCGTGCGTCGTACGTTTCCATCACATCTGACGGCCTTCCGTCGCGATACCCGCCAATAGCAAACAGAATGTCCTGTGGGATTCGCGGTTGGGCAATCCTTCGTGTCACGAATTCCTTGTCTTCCTTCGTCAAACTTTCTATGTCGTCCAGGAATTTGAGCGTCTCCAAGATCAAGGGTTTGCACGCCTCGTTTTCAGTCACGTAAGGGTGCTTTGACACCTGTTGAACAGTACAATGTGGACCTTATGAACTCTTAGGAAGTGATGTCATGTTCCAATGCAGAGGAGATAAGAAATTCACAAATAATTTGTTTGGGAACTCACCGAAATTGACTATGGTATATAAAGAAAATTATGTTTGTTGGTTTATTTAACGACGCTCTTAATAAAAACACAGGTTGTTGAGAGAAGCGAAGTCAAGTTTAAATCAATCTTAGAGAAAACTATTGAAATGTGTTTCAACCGAAAGTTAAATACTTCAGTAAGGGTTGCATTATGAGTTACATTCAAAAATTGTAATTTATTTCTCGTCTCTCCCGTGCGAGATGAGCACTGCGATAACCACATTCTTTTTGATTCGATAACTTTAATTAGTCGTCAAAATTACGTAACATCGAAAGGAAATTATGTCAGTTAGTTGCTTCGAGTTTCAAGGGAGGCAACCTGCTGAATGTTGATGGTTGGTTTGAAGGCCCGTCATCACAACAGCGTGTGGTTATGGGCTCGATGTCTATTAAGAGCCATTGCATGTTTCGACCTTAATTGGTCATTATCAGGTTTTTCTCTTTAAGTGTTCGAAAATAGTAGATACGAATGATAAGGTGTAAAGACATTTGACGAAGATAACATTTTCATGAATCCGTGCGATTGTTTCCATATATTAGTAAGAGGTGAGAGGCTGAACGCACAGGGCATTTGACGTGGAATAGAAACATTTTTTCTCTCGGGTTAAAGCGCATGGTGAAATGTAAGAAGTAATATCATAAGTTGTAAGGTTGGTTCGTGAAATTACGGTTAAAATATTAGAATGTTAAAGTTGTCTATGAATTTGAAGCCCCTGGGGTAATTTATTCTCGGAGGTAGAACGAAGCATTCTTGCTGCAATTTTCCGATATCTGTTGTCCCTATGTGGTCAATCAGCTGAAGATTGTCATACTAACAGTTCTCGGGTTGACTATATATATCGTCGGAGATGCGTGAAATTATTATAGCAGCTGCGATAAGCTTCTTATGGCAGTAGGATCTTTGGTTAAGTAGAACGCTGAGCCAGAAGACGTGATTTATCAGTTGGAGGATTTTCCTATTCAAGCTAAGTGGACGTTCTAATTTAGTTAACGGTGGAATGCTGTAACTGAACTGAAACACGTGATGGATCTTAATAAACGCTGAGACTCTAATAAAAGTTTGTAGAGCCGACGGACTGTCAAACTTACAGACGATGAATAAAAGGCGATTATTAACTTTAACCACATACCTGCATAAGATGCTGATCAAATGTTTGTTTCGCACATACACACACATACGAGCGTGTTATCAGCGGCATTGCACAGGCAGTTACTGTAACCATGGTAACTAAGGGAATCTGGGGATTTCTTACGCAGCAAATTTTGCACGGAATAAGGCATTGAAAATATTGTTCACTTTTCACGTTGTTTTTGTAGGATTCTAACTAGAATTTTAATATGTCAACAGATTCTGTTAAAGCTCACCAGCATTAAATCTAATGAACATCTGTTCAGACGTTCTCCAGCTGGAACTGCCGACTGACAGACAGACGGGCTTACACGTGACGAAGAAATAGACTCCCGATTTGCATTAATTAGTTACGAACACGTGTGAATATGGAATTGAAAATGCGGGCTTTACTTCCCATAGACATCCACGATTTCAGGGGCAATACTGACCTCCTTGAAAACTTTTGTGTCCAGTAGTACCAGTCTGACGCCCTTCAAAAGGTCCGCGATATGACCTTTCCTGTTGTCCGAGTCGTGGTTGATCCACCTGAGAATGCACTCCCACACAACTCTCTCGTCCTCCACGGCCAGTTCCTCGTTATCGATTATCGCTTGCAGCTCCTCTGGAGGCAGTTCCACCAGTTCTTCGCTCTTCTGAGATACTTCCACGAAGTTAAGCAGAACGAAGCGACGAGCACGAGTCTCAAGGTCGGCGCAGAAGTGCAACCTGCGACAGCGAGGGTAAGAGCCGACTCAGAATCGATCTCCTTCGAACTCTGACACATTGAAACACTGCAGCAATAACTGGATTCTCAAGCATTTGCACACCACAGTAATTCGCCTCCAGTTTTTACCGTAACCATTTGAAGCCCGAATGAGTGAGACTGAGAGCAGACACGTGGAGAGGCAACGATGAGATACGTTCCGTTTAACCGGAGGAAAATAGAAAGTTTTAGGCTCTGAAGGTTCCCAGGCTATGCCCGCTTGTCCTCGTGATAAGGTTACAGGTTGAAATAAGGGCATGGCGTACGCAAGTGAAGAAGGCAGTGAGGTGAGGAGTGTAGAATTTTTAATTCTGGCATTAACCTTGGCGAAACGACGTTTTGGTAACTGTGTGTGTTAATCCAGTGAATCCTCGTTTAAGCGGACTAGGTGGGGGGAACCACAGTTCGAATAAATCGATAAGTCAGATGACCGAGGGAAAGGGGGACGTTTTTATGGAATTGAACAAATAAGTACAGACTGAATACAGATTTTCCACGTCGGCCGATGATGCGGGAGTTTCGCACGCACAAGCCGACGGCAAAAGTCACTCGTGAGCGCTGTTCGAGGGAGTCCCTGTACTAAAATAGTAAATTTAACAGTCATTCTGTTCATCGCATGAAATAGAGGTTCTGGTGAGATTCTGCCGAAGTCGGTTGATTTGCTTGCTATGTTGTCCTGACCAAAAAGGAGTAAGTGTTCAGCACCTACGGGAACCAGCGGGTTGTTTTTCGTCTTTGCCCGATAATAACCAATTCTCTAAATGTCCTGATGTGTTCATAATACTCAGCAGAATCTGGATATGAGGTTACATCAATGATCTGTACCTCGTGGACATCGCTTTAACACATCTGGCCGGTGGAAACCAATCGCAAGCGATCTGGTTGAAATTCGGTAGCTTAATGCGGGAATTGGATAATCGAGGCTCGGTTAACAGAGGTTTTGCTGTATGCAGATAATGTGGGGCTGAATGTTGATTTTGATATTTGGGAGAATTATGTAATCAGCAAGGAATGTCGCAGAGAAAGAAAGAATGATTGAAATTAATTCGAGAAGAAGACAAATTTAATCGTGACCATGAAATAGGTCAGGATTCACCTTCTACATGGTGAAATTAGTCATCTGCTCGTCATAATGACGATCAAAATATATGCAGTTAAATCAGAAAATTTAAATTATAGGCACATTAATAGCAACTTGCCAACGTACTATAATTCGCCGTCCTCAGTCAGAGGTTTTAATCTCCGACTCGGCAATCGACAGCTCTCTTGAGTAAATGTGATTCCCTCCAGCGACGAAGACTGGCGTCAAAGCAAATGACAAATGAACAGTAATTACCTTGCGAACTGCATGATGCCGACACAGTTGTCGACGTCCATCGCGTCCTTGAGGAAGTCGCAGCAGAGTTTAGGCACGTCCGGATTACACAAGTATTCAGCCACCACAAGCAGCTGACGAGCGTTGTCGGAGCGGATGTCCACCTCGCGAAAATAAACATAATCTAGTATCTGGGTCATCATGTCTGAGCTGACCCCGTGGAGAAGAATCTCACTCTCCTCACTGGTTTTCTGTGTTGTGAAGAGGTTCCTGAAACATCACGAAACAGAAAATTACAAGACAAGCGCATAAAGTTTAAGTTTTATAACCCACGTAGCTGAATAAAAGTATCCTTCTGTCAATGTGGTGGATGAATTATTGTTATCTGAAGATTTCAAAAACTCCCAGAATGTGATCTAATGGGACCAGACTGACTGCAAGTGGGTGAAGAGCTTGCGTAGGCTTAAAAGAATATAACTTACAAATCGGATGCTCACAAAGAAGCGTTTAGGTCAGTACCAGAAAATAACCTGTGAAAAATGCAGGGATAAATGGCAAGCATTGAACAGTTTGTAATAACTAAATAACTAAGTAACTAGATGGCTTGCCGAACCCGAAGGTTAATCACCGAATTAACCAAAGCCCTCCACCGGACCCTGTCCTGGGCCAACAGAATCCAATTTCCTTCAACTCCTATCTCCCATAGATCCCGCCTGACATTATCCTCCCTTCTACGTCTAGGTCTCCCCAGCGGTCTCTTCCTCTCAGGCTTCCCAACCAATAACCGGTGCACATCTCTTGTCCCATCCATGCGCGCTACATGCCCAGCCCATCTCATTCTTCTCGACTTAATCACCCTGACAATATTGGGGGAGGAGTACATATTTTTAAGCTCATCATTATGCAGTTTTCTCCATGCCCCATCGTCTTCTCTCTTAGGCCCAAATATCCTCCTCAACACCCGATTCTCAAACACCTGCAATCTGTGTCCCTCCCTCTGAGTGAGAGACCATGTTTTGCACCCATACAAACTAACGGACAAAATTATTGTTTTGCATACTTTAATTTTCATGTTCTTAGAAATCAGACGGGAAGACAAAATATTTTGAACTGAGAAGTAGCAAGCATTTACAGAATTTAATCTCCTTCTAACTTCCTCATGAGTATCATTTTGATTTGTTATTGTTCCCTGATATTTGAACTTTGTAACCCTTTTAAAGGATTTATTAGCTACCCTAAGAAAATTTTCCCCGCCTGTCTTCTGATGACGAGATCCTAACATGTACTTAGTTCTTTTCTGAATTTACTTTCAGCCCCACCTGTCTACTAACCTCTAGTAAAACTTCTGCATTCCTCTTTATTGTATTCATATCGCCCCCAAATAAATTAACATTTTCAGCAAATGCCAATAGCTGATGTGTTCCATTCAATTGCAGACCCTCCTGCCTATCTTGGACTTTCCTGATAGCATATTCTAACGCAAAGTTAAAGAGCAAGGCAGACAAAGCATCTCCTTGTTTTAGACTGTTCTTGATGAAGAATGTCTCAGATTCATATTTACCTACTCGAATTTTGCTACAGGTTTTATTTAAGCACATTCCTATTAGCCTCACTAGCTTCTTTGGTAGAACAGTTCGTAATATGAAATCAATTTGTTCTGTCAAAACATTTTCACTTCTCATTTCAAGAACGCACCAAATCTTTATTTAAAACTCAAGCAAATTAACGTATGCACAAATTATCAATCGAGTTTCTCCTGCCAATGAAAAATTTCTCGCGAAGACATTTGTTACAGTTAATTATATTTCAGACAGAGCAACTCACAGCTGCTTTCAATGTTCCGGACAATGGCGTGACGAAGGTGATTACCAACTTCCTTCTGGACGATTTTGGAAATGGATTCTATTTCTCCCTCCAGATCGATCGACTGTCAGATTGGTATAACCGCACTTACAAATTAGTACAAAAAACCACGTACGTCTTCTGGGATGTTGTCTCGTAGAAATTATCGGACGTTTCAGAGGTGCTTACTGCCTCCATCATCAAGGAAGAAGGCAGTAAGTACGTCTGAAATGCCACTCGTTTCTACGGCGCAACGTCCAAAAGACATTCTTCTTTTTTCTCACCGCCGTGAAATTTCATGACAATGAACAAATAACAAAAGACAAATATCAAAGGGGATAAAACATTCCACATACGAATTGAGGTCTATTAAGTCCTTATTTCACGTGTTAATCAAACACGTCATTACATAAACAAACCTGAAATATTCGCTACGCATCGACAGAATCACTCTGTGGACTGGAAAGACGCCACCGTCGTTCAACCTCAACACAGCGTCACACAAGAGTTTATTCTCTCTCAGCTCTTTCACCTGTTTCAGGAGGACCAATCCTTCGGTGTACGTGCACCTGTCGCCATGTTGAGAACGGCAGAGACTTTGGTTTGTCTCCATCTCCTGAAAAACAGTCGATCGCTGTTACAGGTTTTTCTTCATACTGACGGGTGTGCACATCAAATGAGAGAGAATGAGAGGGAACACGGTATTGAGAAGAATATCTGGTCCTGCGGAAGAGTTACTGACAAGGGAATTTCGAAAATTGCGTAACATGGAGCTTTATAGATCACTTCACTAATTAATAAATTGTAGGCTGTCAGATCAAGGGTGATGGGATGGGCGGGGCATGTAGTACACATGGCAAGAAGTACAACTTTTTGATCGGAAGACCTGAAAAGAAAAGGTCACTTGAGATAATATGCTGGGATAATATTAAAATGGATCTTTGAGAAGTGGGGAATGAAAATGTGACTTGTGGATGTGGCTTTGAGGCGGGATCTTGGAAACACGAACATGAAACTTCATGTTTTATAAAAGGCGAGACATTTGATCACCTGGGCTACTGTTAGATTCTCAAGTACGACTTCGGCTCAGTTTGTTTCTTCGTTACAGGAACGAAAGTTGAGATCTAACACAAAATGACAAAGCTGTAAATGTGACATATAACTAACTAATTACATAAACGGCTTACGGAACACGAAGTTTCAACACCGAACTAAACAAACCCTCCACCAGACCCTGCTCTAGACCAACAAAATCCAGTCTCCTTCAACACCTATCTCCCATTGATCCCGCCTGATATTATCCTCCCATCTACGTCTAGGTCTCCACAGCGGTCTCCTCCCTTTAGGCCTCCCAACCAATAAATTGTAAACTTCCCTCCCCTGCCCACTCCCTCCCTAACAACATCGGATGAGGAGCTCGTCATGCATTTTTCTCTCTTATCTGTCCCACTCTCGTTTTGAGTCCAAACATTTTCCTCATCACTCTGTTGTCAGAGACCCTCAGTCTATGTTCCTCCCTCAAAGTGAAAGACCACGTTTTGCACACATAAATACTTTGCACTCAATAATAGCAAGCATTCCCCGGATTTAACCTGCTGATGTAGGGAGATTCGTCGATAATTAGTCTTTTAGATCCGGAATAAAAATTCTTCACTCATCCCTAAAACGCTTTAATAATGTCGATGTATCAACAGATGAGAAGTGCTAGAATTATTATTCAGAAAATAAACCCCACTTCTTAAGATCAATATATTTTTTTAAAGTTTCTGGGCTAAGAAACACGTTTTATTCTTTTAAAATTGTAAAATGTTAATTGCCTATCGGAATATTATTTTACTATCAATGATGCCGTGAACAAACAAAAGTCAATCTAATATTACTTGAAATTGTTTTAAAAAGAAGACAAGCCTAATTCTCTTACACGACTTCACAAATGCAGATGAAAACATTAAATGTGATGAACAACAATAATAATAAATAGGAATTCCTTACCTCAAACTTTGATCAATTTTAAGAGACCACGACGTCCACCGGCAATTATCAATTTAATCAAAACTAAAATGGAGTATCACAGATTTCTTAATAATTATATAAGATAAATAATTGTGATATTCTAAGAGGTTTTAAGAGCACAAAATTATCTGCTCTACGACGCACTTCTTCTACAAGTGATTCACAGCTCAGCTCTTTCCACAATAACGAAAGCGGATTGTTGACGGCAGTAATGTAACACAGCAATGCCGAGTAAACATGACGTTTCCTAGGTAACATAACAATGCACGCAAGCTGACCATTGTCGGTCCATATTTACACATTGTTGATATGGATCTTACATATCTTCCTAACGCTGTTTTTGCCGAATTACCCTTCCATATAGACGTAATTACGTCAAAAGAAGACAATCCCAATTCTCTTATACGAGTTCACAAATGCAGATGAAAACACGTAAATGTGATGAACAATAATAATAAATAAGAATCCCTTACCTCAAACTTTGTCCAATAGTAAGAGACCACGATGTCTACGGGCAATTATCAATTTAATCAAAACTAAAATGGAGTATCACAAATTTCTTAATAATTATATAAGATAAATAATTGTGATATTCTAAGAAGTTTTTAAGAGCACAAAATTATCTTCTCTACGACGCACTTCTTCTACAAGCGATTCACAGCTCAGCTCTTTCCACACTAACGAAAGCGGATTGTTGACGGCAGTAATGTAACACAAAAATGCCGATTAAACAGATGACGTAACAATTAGTTTCTTAGGTAAAGGAATGGAGTGCAATACGGTTCATTCAGGCTATTATACTGCATGTATAACATACGAGAAGAGGACCTTATGGCATGCCGAACCAACATTATTGCAGGCGTGGGTTTGAAATTCAAATACTTTTTCTTACATTGTTGTTGGTTTAAACGACGGTAGTTTACACTTAAAATTGTTCGTTATCAGGAATATTTCTGTCGTCTGTTCAGTGACAGAGACTAGCTTTATCTAAGGGACCCAGCAGAGTAGGCACCTCTCACCTGAAGACGGAGACCGGACCACCCTCCGAAACGTGATTTTAAAAGAACAGACGATGTAGAAATTTCCGATAACGAACAATTTTAAGTGAAAACAAAGATAATTAGAGTAACTTATAATTTGGTTACATTCAGTCATAAATGTAAAGAGTAAATAAATAATATTAAATGTGTTCTCTATCAGAAGGAAATAAATTTAAGAATAATGACAAGAGGAATAAGAAAGAATTGCAATTTCGTTGCCCTTTTTAAAATAACGTCGAGTTTTACTTTACTTGATTAATTTTAAAAATAATTTATCAAGGCCACGGGGCTGATAACCCCGTCACCACTGCACCAGAAAAAATGTTTCTGGGGCCACATTCGGCCTGCGGGATGCATTTTATGCTGCTGATAAATAATGCAGTAAATTAAAATGGATCTGGATCTCTGGAGTCCAGCACACAGACGAGGAGACATGGCGGGCCGTCGTATCTCCGCGTTGGCACTGGAGATACTCTGCATGTGTAGCAGCCTCGCGTCGGAGGAGCAGACCTCAAGAAAACCAATAGTTAGACTTCAACAAAGTTTGCTGAAGGGAAAAGTTTTAGCATCTATCCGGAACAAGAAATAATAAGTGGCGTTTCTTGGAATTCCGAACGCCAAACTTCCTGTCGGCGACCTCAAGTTCAAGGTAACGAGAAGATGATAAGTAACAATGCAAGTTTTACATTGCGGTCTGCATTTTGTGAATTTGCATAAGTCATTCGGTGCGTCGTAGTCGCAAAATATCGCGGTATCCAGAGGAAAAGTGCCACCAAAATTACGAAAAAACCATGGAACCTAAAATATCACATCATACATAAAGTAACTAACATTGCGTGGGAGACGAATTGAATGATAAATATCGACGTCTTACTTTTTACAAAACTTCAATAGACTTGTTAAAGCCGGTCAAAACGGGAAATGTACCAGTGGTAAATTTCGTAAATTGAATCCAAAGTCTCTTGCTCAAAGAGTGCGAGGATGGGGATTCCATTTGTATGGGTTCAGATGAGCACTGGCGATTTACTTGGAGCAGGATTGAATTCAAACACAGAATTTTATTAAGCTCTTATTTCTGATACTCTTATAATGATAATTGCTTGAATTCGATCTAGGTTATTAATTGGTGTTGCGTGACCTGTAAAAGAGGAATACACACGCGGTAATCTTAATAGCCGTATCTTCAGCCCCTACGGGACCAAACCGCAGCAGATCATCATTAAAATAGACAATGTTACGCCGTTGCGACTCCGTCACTTACGGTCTGTAACTTGGAATGTTTTATTTACGACTTGTTTAACGACGATGTTTGTAATTTAAAGTGCATTACGTCGAATGATGGGACGAGTAATGAATAATAAATTGTAAAATGTGTTGAAAGAAAGGATAACGGCCTAGTTTCCGGTACTGTCAGAGAATGTGCCTGAAAGAAATAAATAAAACCACGAGAAACATCAGTCAGGACAACCGGTCTCGGACCTGCATCGAATAGATTGTAGGAATGAGATTATTTAATTCCGGAATTTTGCACGAGCTTTCCTTATGAGTAGAAATTTTTTATTTCCAGTCTAACAACTTGAAATTGTTCACCAGCCGTCACTAAATTCTAAGCTGATTTACCATTCCTGGTAATGAAGATGTCCAACAGCATGAGAAATTTAACGACGCATTCGCTGGAAGTTCTGCTCCGTTTCTCTGCCACTCGAAGCAAAGTCTGTGATGGCAAATAATTTCTATTCAGTTTTAATTTGAAATTTGCTCGCTGCAGGCGCCTCAAGCATCAGGAACTCGTGATGCGACTTCGGAAGGGTACACGTGCACTCAGAGGAGAGACTTCACGAGATTACTGCGTCTGCGCTGCTTACAGAAAACGGAAAATGCATTTAATAGGCGCAGTATCTTTCAGGAATTTTCCTCTTCTCCAGTTTTTCCGGTGCGCGTATTCTGACGTGTTCCAATTCACAAGCAAGTGCGAATCCTTGAAGCCACTCGGCAGGATTCCTTTGACAAGGGACAGATGTCCACTTGCACGAGACAGGATTGAAAAACGCGAGTGGGATGCGAACCCAGAATCCCAGTGCTCAAGACGCCCAACACCGGCTGTGGTCGTCATCTTGTATAAACTTTGTTTTAATTTATTCTCACAAAACTACGCACAAAGATTGAACAAAATTGGATCGAGTATTTGAAATATGAAACTAAATCGAGCACAACAAAACTTTTTCCTTTAAAGTTTATTAGCCAGAAATTATTGCGTTAATCTGAAGAAACGCGCCGTCACAGAGGCCGCGCGATCTGAGGCGTGGGTCTTGTGCCGCTTGGGTTCGAATCCCACTCAAGCCATGGATGTCTGTCCGCGTTTTTCTGTCTTTGTACAGGTAGATGCCTTGCTTCGGGCCGATCTCTCGTCCAAGGAGTCCTACCAACTGTCTAATAGATCAAAGCCAACGAAAGATGGGAGTCGCAGATGCTCAAGGCACTGAAATACGGGACGTCTAAGTAGCCTAATTAAGTAGTATCCTGTCTTTTGTAACTCTTTTTAACAAATTTCTGTAATTGTCACGTGTTATTCCGCCTCTTTATGCAGTAGCCATATATTTTGGATACCAAAAAAACACAGTTTAATATGTGATTTAACAAACTCTATCAGTTTCTCATCATTCATCTTCAATTTTATGGAGTTCTCCATATGAATACTGAAAATACACTGAAATCGTTGGAATCGTTGACACTGAAGCCTAGTCATATATCCTGTACCTTATCAGTTCAGCTAAGTATGGTCAAATACTGTTGCCAGTGATGCCAGGCAACACTGCACCAACACCAATGGTAACTGGACATCTCTGAGCTGGATACGTGTGAATGGTTCCATTTGAAATACATCTGAGAATGATTCTATGTCAGAAACTGCACAGTCAGAACTGACATGCCACTGATAAATGTGAATCAACCCTAATTCCACTTCGCACTTACTTCGTTACTTATATTCTCAATAGTCCATTGTGACACCCTACTAGTCGCCTGGCACAGTAGAACAAACAAAGTTCTATTAGCACAGCATTGGATATCCCACCTAATCATTTCTCTCTCCATAGCGCCCTCCTCGCGAACTTTCAACAAAAAATAAAAAAGGCAATTTACGTATACATCCAAATTCCCAACGTAGAAAACAACAATAATCTCATGTTTCTGCTTCACGCGAATGTTCAGTGCACACGTCCAGAACCTCACTGCAGTTTCACCTCCATCTGTTTCTTACACTTGTTGAGAGAATGGATTGCAAAGTTTAAGTGTTTTGCTTTAAAACTAGATGAATGTGACTTGTTGCAAGATTTGAGAAATTCTCATGTGGATAAGTAGTGAATTGGAAATTTTGGAAGTTTTTTCGAATGTCTTAGTTCGATATTTGGTTATGATGTTAATATTGGCTCAGAATCCATGATAACAAAAACTTTGATGTAAACAAAATTTAATATTTTGAAGCATCTAGGAATCTGATATTTCTTGATATTGAGAATATTTATTGTTTTGGAAAGGCTTACTCAAATCAGTTGTTTTATACACAAAAAAGAACTATCTCACTGACAAAATTGTTACTTCCATAATGGATATTGTTTATCTGGACACAGGAGTTTAATACAAGAATGGATTATAGTTCATATAAAAAAGTTTCTTCACGACAAAGTTCAATATAATATAATATATTTTCATACCTAAAAGGAAATGTGGAAGGAAGGTAAGACATGGTCTGTTAAAATATGGCTTTTAACACAAGAAGAGGATTAAAACCATAATATAATCATTTCACTATTATAGTAAATATTAAAGAAAAACAAACAAAGAATAAAGAAACAAATGTAACATCACAGAGGCTTCAAATCTAAAAGTTCTTGACGATGGTGATGAGTCCTTTGAATAAAAATCTTCTTGGATAATATCCATCGTCTAGTCAATAAAACGTAAAACGACGTTTCGGAGATGGGGCTCTATCTCCGTCGTCAGTTGGGCCCACTAGATAGAGCTATTCCCTATCTCCGTCGTTTTATGTTTTATTGACTAGGCGATGGATATTTTCCAAGAAGATTTTTATTCAAATGACTCATAGAGGCTTGTTTCGTTCTCCGCTTGTATCTTGCTCCTGAGTCATGAGGCAAAATTTAGATATCTTAGAATTTGTAACATCCATTGCGTCTGTCAGTTCGGTATTTGATTTGCGTCTCCTCATAAGTGGCTGCATAACAGTACCAAGTTCACCTACATTCCTTGGACTGTGCGCTAACCACATTTCATTTCCAGATGATCGAGATCGTCTGTGCCTTGGATTGCTTACTGCTGGCCCCTGAACAAAATAGAAGTAGAACTACATTTTAATGCAAATTATTCTGTCTCAATTAACAGTTGTCCAGAAATTGATAAACAAGTGTTGCCTGTAAAGACATTTTACATTTCTAAGCAAACATTGTTCCCTCCACCTTTCTGCTAAAATGCAAATGAAGATCCTGGTACTGAATAAAAGCAGGTCCCATGTCAGCAAAACAATGCTGTTGGAAGACACAGACGCTGCTATTCCATTTATACCTGACACATAAAATTTTTCTTTATAATTATAAATAAAAATTAGGTTGAAACATGTAGAGTAAAGTTTATTGAATTGCATTTTTTTCTTCCTGTTTAAAAATTCAATATACACAATATTGTTACATGTGTATAACACAGTTTTTCAAAATCGTTGATTCTTGAAATTATGGTTTTTGTAATACATGAAACATGTATTTAAAGGAGAGAATTAAATTTTCTGTGCTCTGTAGAACAGTAACCTCTGGCATCGATCTGTAGCTGACTCGGAATACTGATGACACTGATGACAACTAAGGAATCCCATGCATCATTTGATGTGATTACGAAAAGTGGTCGACTTGTTTTGTGAAAATGAAATGATGATGCCACCCTAGGAGACGTATAATTACATGACTGCTGAAAGCGATCAAAAGTTCTTGTTATGTTGTATTGAAAATAATGGAATGATGCCATCATTGCAACAACAAAATTCTTATATTTAACAATATTTCACTACTTTTGCATAAAAGCATTCATGTAGATGGACTTGTTATTGGTTGGACACATTACATCGCAATTTTACTGTACTAATTATTTTATATCATAAAGTCATCTCATTGGCTTGTCTCCTGTCTGTATGCTGTGACATTTGAACTTCTTGTGTCATTTCTGCAAATTCCATTACTTGCAGCAAGGAAATATACAAGAAGTGAATTTTCAGACTAAGTAATATTTTCAAAAATTTCCACACACACACACACACACACACACACACACACACACATAAACCTCACACGTTTAAAAAAATGCCTAAGAATTAATTCTAGACACATGAACATCTTCCTCAGTTCTATTTAGCAGAATTTCTCTCTTGCACAGAAAGATATAAAACACACTGCATTCAGTGGTATCTCTGCCAACCCTGAGCTTTCTTCCGTCATTCAAGGAAGCTTGAGCAGCTCATCTTAACTTTTCCACTATTATTTCTACTTAACTATAACAAATTAGCCTGCAATTTCACGTAATAAAATTCGAAGTTGAACAGGTACAGTCCACAGATCAGGATAAAAGCCCTGGTAGGAATGCGAGTGTACGTAAACAGGGGAAAACTATTCACAGGAGAGTGCGGGAAATAATATCCAGCGTAGTGAAGATGTGTGCCCCATGAAAATATTCTGTTAAATCTGAAATGATCTCATGGTTACAGCGGCACGGAGTTTTCTGTGATGCAGCTATGAGAAGAGGCCAACTGTATGACCTAATACTGACAAGGAAACCAAAAGAAATATTTTCAAAATTGATCAGTTACTAAACGCCCATGGTCACATTGTAGTTAGTTTGCCTCTAAATATGTGTGACCTTAGTCCAATCGAACCAGCATGGTCTAAGGTAAGAAAATACGTCCGCGAGAACAACGTGACAGGGGATCTGTCTTTGAAGCGGCTGCTGGATCTAACAACAGAAGTGACTGCAGAGGATTGGGAAGGATACTGCCAACATGTGGAACAACAATACTGGGGACGGGACGGGGTTGTTGCTGACGTGAACGAGTAAATAATTATTACCAATCCAAATGACAGTAGCGATGACGAAGAGACTTCTTGTGAAGATGTTGAGTCTGAAGGAGCAACTGACTTTTCTGACTCCGAGCTCGCTCGACCACTGTGAGGTAATTTTAAAGCTATGCTCATTAGAACTTATGAAAGCCTTTTGTCTGTTGTTCCTTCAGTGGTTGTGGTACGAATGGTTTTAGGTTGGCTAGTAGCAGCAAGTCACTCACCGCGAAATCTTGCGCATGCGCGTATATCGCATTCCTACGAGGGCTTTTCTCCTGATCTGTGGACTGTACGTCGAGCTCGGGCATGTGTGGAGAATGGAGGAACAACTTTAAGCATCTGTTGTAAAGAAACATCCCTGTCCTTATACTTGGCAATAAAGGCATACTTTGAAAATTAATTTTGGTTATTATTTTGAAAAACATTTTTTCTGATTTTTGATCCCGGACCACGCACACGAAGTTTGTAAATATACTTTTTACTCACCCTGTATAGACACGCAATTAGCGTGTTTCTTTTAAAACGAGCCGTTTTCTGATAACTGTATCGTTCTTTTGGGCAGACATGTACGACTACCGAAACTGTAATTATCCTGAAAATATTTATACTGAGTATAAACTTTGGCTTTTGCGGATGAGCTGCGTCGAATGTTGAAAGTTTTAAAAATTTTCAGCTAAAACTTTCCATATTCACTTTTAATATGGCAATTGCAATTTTCCGAAACGTTTGTGAACTTTCGACATTCTACCCGGCTCATACCCCAAAACCAAAATTGTACATTGAACAGCACAAAAGACAATTTATAGTCAGGATACTCCATATGAAATTTAATAGTAATCCGGTAAGTGATTTCGGCGGTGGAACATGACGATAGATTGACTCTACCCCTGTTTAATGCACTCCCTTTTTGCGCTTTCATACATCACTACATTAACAGAGTAGTCGAATAAACCAACCACTTTCACCAAAATTATTCTCTATTTACATATTTATTTACTTGCCAAAAGCTTTCCGGCTTCATGAAGCGATCATCAATGGCTGTGTATTACAAGTTTGTTTTACAGTAGCCATAAGAGTACTATTTCAACTTTTATTGAACCAAATATGTATAATAAATAACAGGTAATTGTAAAAGTTGTTGGATTGTTCAACTTTCGTGTTATAATACTGCACGGTGTGAGGGATTTTAAGATCACGAAGGTAAGTTGGTATTCGTCAGACTGAATGGCTGTTGTTTGTAAATAGCATTATGTTAATAGGATCAGAAAAATAAAAGTCCGGTTTGATTGGTCCCGCGAGGGGACATTGGGCAGTAATTGAAGATCGCCTCCGTGCTATGAATACGTATCGAAACACAGAAATCTATGCTTGGACGTAACTTCTGTTCTATTTGTATAAGAGCCAGGTGTCGGTTGCTGGTCTACCATGTTCGTGTACTTCTGTCGTGGCCTACTATGAATATGTACTTGAATGCAACGCAGCACAGTTGTTATAACCTCGATATGATCATGTTTGGTATATCACTGCACTAAATCTTATATTTTTTAATTAAAAATAATAAGTAATATTTTGTTTGTTAAACATTACTTGAATTTAATTTATATGTTCCTTAGTTGAAACATGGCAGTGAAATGAGACTGCCCACTCATCCATGTATTTCCTGTGTAAGTGGACAAGGCATCAAAATTGATTTTGCGTCTTAACGCTTCAGCGGATTCCATAATTAAAAAACGGTTAGTAAAGATTTTATTTTTTATATGCTGCTTTGTTTCAGTTTTAGACATAAGTGTTCTAAAATAATGCGTTAAATGTTTGTCTTAATTCTTGTGATCTTTATCACAGCTGTCACTTGGTTACGCTTTATACCAGGAGCGCGAGAGAGAATATTTAAAACTGTCTTGAGCCAGCAGTAATTTCCAGAAGCCGTAGTATGAATTTGAAAGTAAACAATATAGTTTAATGAAAATATCATAAATATATAATTTTCGCAGTTTATAATGTTAATATTTGTAATATTATTATATTAAAATTGATCTTGGGAATCTGATGTTGGAATGTGAACCGAATTCAGATTCCACAAGCTCTTGTCGAATCCAGCGTTTTGATTTAAGCGGCGTTGAACCTTCGGCGTGTATTACCATATGGCTACTCGTTCGGTCTGTTGGTTTGTAAATAATCTGTGTCCTTTTTAAAAAAAAGCACTACGAAGAAAGAATTAACACTAAAACTATTTAATAATAACACTCATTTTGACTTTCGTCGTTTATATTTACTGACAAACGGAAAGGAAAACGAATATAACATATGCTCGTTTATTCCAATAAAGAAACTATTATTTCCTATAAAATAGCAAATCATTTATTGTATCTCCTGTGCTACGTAGTTCATTCGAGGAAAAGACAGTAGGGAAAAGACTTATTTTCTTTCAAATATATAAAAGTTACAATTACCGGTCTGAGTTAAACAGTTTCTGTGATTGCTATCAGATAGTGACTGAAGCAGTTTACAAATAGTCCCTAAAAACACCTCGCACTGATAGACTACATTTCTGGCAAGATAATCAGTTTGAACAAATCACTGCTTCATGCATTTGTATCTGGCTTATTTTCGAGAATGTAATAAAGATTCATTCTATGCGTCCTTTCGTTTGGTACTTATACATGAGGGAAATGTACTCTTTATATTTACCTAATTTTCATCTAGTGTGTCACTTATTATGTGTAATTATATTAAGCCTTATTCTCAAAAACTTGGCGGAAATGTAATGACTGTGTCTCTGCATGCTTGTCCCTTGTAATGATATTTTAAGTAGTATAATGAGTTTGTGGGCCGTGGTATGAACTAAATGACACGTGTAGTAAATATGGTGTCATCATTCTTGAAATTCTCGTTCCAGAAACTCAGCCGAGCTAACGGTTAAACTAGGTTAAATTTAACACTGGGAGAGACAGAATTTGCAGGTCCCATATAGTGATATAACTGTCTTCTTTTGAGGTCTTCAGATCAAAATGTTGTATAAATTTATTATCTCTCTCTTGCTTCTTACATAAACTAGATTACTTTATCATCACTGATTTACTTACCCTAAAATATGAGGTCAAGAATACAAATTACGAATATGTAATTTGTGAATTTCTGTTCCTTTCATCGCAGCTTGTGGAACTTCCAAAAGTATTTTAAATTACACCTAACACTTTGCCGCTACTTTACAGTCTAGGAGTTAGGGCCCTTGTTGAGTCGATTTATTCCGAAAACTTATTACTCTTAAGGATGAAAGGATTGGAATCGAGCGAATTATTTTGGATTCCGTGAAGAACAAGAAAATTGATACTTGAGTTAGGAACAATTTAAATTTATTATATTATCAAGCAGTAAAAGCATTTTTCGAGAATTTGGTTTTGAAAAATTAGACGTAATTCCAATAAACGTTTTCTGGCGTAATCACGGAACAGAATTTCACTACACTATACATTGAACGCTGGTAGAGATCTAGGAATATTCATGTCCATGTAGTTTAAACACTGTGGAATTAATTGAAAGTCCATACCTAAACGTACACCGCTGCCTCCATACGCCATTGTCTCCTTCTTTTCTTCTATCCTTTGTAACATTGCAGTATAATATTAAACGCGTTTAGTGTTTCTAAACCTCCACATGTCCTTCAGCTATGGAAATTATCTAGTGGTCCGAAGGAGCGAAATTCCTGCCTCGAGCTGCGGTGTGGACGGCGACTCATTTTAGCTCACGAATTCCCGATGTAACTTTTGCGTCAACAGCAGTGCGATCGGTAGGAATCTACTTGCGAGTCAGTATGAGGTCCTTGAATGTGTGCGAGAAAACCGACTTCTGTAAATTGTGAAACTGATGCAGTATTTCGGAGAACTGAGGATAGAAAGATTGTGGCAACCAGTAATATTTTAAGTGTTTTGGTATTTTAAAGAAGATTAACAACTAAATGTACGTAACTTATCTTTATTAGTCATACGCTGTTTCATAAAATAGCACGATCGTCTTCATAAAACAATTGTGAATTTTTCTTTTCCGGAAATACGGCAGCGCTTCAAATAATCTGAGAAAGCCTCTCTGTTTCTTGGCACACACACACACACACACAGAGAGAGAGAGAGCGAGAGAGAGCAGTGTTAAGTTTATCCACCGCTGCATTGTCATTTTTCAGCTCGTTGTGAAGAAACAACTCTTGTTAGTTGTGACAAAGCGCAACAGCAGAAATAAATATTTGTGCCTTATCTTGCATGCCCATAGCCTCAATGTAAGTTGAACTCAATTTTGAACAATTTATTGTATTAAGTTTGTAGTTTAGATGCGTCATGTTTGTGTTAAAATTCAGTATATATTTATTTATTATTTCAGTCTATACACAAACTTAGTTTTTAACTGTTGTTGTTAAAATTAAAATTAAACTTTAGCGCTTTTCATCGTCATTACGATGTTACATTTCAGCGCTTATTATTTTACGACATGTTTCGATGTTATTGCATCATCCTCAGGTTTTTTATTGTATTTTCATCTTTAAAACTAATATATATTTATTAATGCAACCATTTATTGATTTATTTGTTTTGTAGATTTGTAGAAATTGAGCGCTCTGCTCTAGTTTACAGAAATTCTACCACAGAATTGACGGTACGTCTCACAACGCATCATCGGCATCAGTGGCGTTACACATGAGATGGTTATTTTGTTGTGCAAGTTTCAATAAATATGCTGCGATGGCTGTGAATAGTAATTCGAATGAGATGCGGAAGGAAATGATCGTGGCCTATTTGAAGGTATTGTCTGGGCAATTATCTGAGGAAAACCACGAAAATTGTCAGTGCAGATATTTTTTTGCGAAACTCGAATAGGATAAATTTCTAATATGAGATTCGTTTTACCGCATGAGGTAACCTGCTTACATAACAGAAACTCCACACGCAGTCGATCTTGTCATAGCTTTTCTTTCCCGTGTTCAATTCACTCCGTGACCAGAAATTTGTTCTGAACCAGACCTTTATAAGGGGATGATACTTAAAATTCGCGCAGGAAATGTTCCACGCGCAACGTCACCTAAACCCAGGAACACAGAAAGTGGGAAATTAACGTTATGTATCGGCGAGAACCACAAGTCTCTTGAAATTATGTCACTTAGGAGGTAAGGAAATGGGAAATTGAAATTAAGGTGACTCTTAGGGAAAAAGTTTATGTGGGTGTTAGGTGGATGGAACTGGCTCAGGATTTTTCTTATTACCTGCGCTGAACATTTATGTTCTGCTATCACAAAGAACTTACTTTGTTATTTAGACAGTTAATTAGTTACCGTGGTTTGAAGTGGGACTAAGATTTTTTCATCCTGAGACATGAGACATCTCCATCTGGTAGATGTGTCAAAGGTCGCAAATTGACCTCGATCCCGAACCCCACCACTGAAGCAATGAGCGTTCCAGCCTCTTTGGCCCGGAGATCAATCCCCGTCTACTGCATGTGTGATACAAAGATGGATCACTGACATGTGACTGTGACAGCCACGTCTGTGTTAGGTGGGCGCTTTAAATTGGGGATGACGTCAGCCACTAATTTAAAATTACATTACAATTCCTTGTTACATCCAACCCTACACCGCGGAAATCATAAAGGGCTGCGGTGGGATAAGCGAGAGTACATGCCTAAAAAGCATCTGGGCCAGTGCATTTATTGACCAAATTGATTCCTCGGTGAGATTTCATGTCCTCATGGCTGCGAGCATGAAGATGACTTGTCTTCTGAGATGTCGCCCCGTGTAGTCTGGTAGAAGTTTTCCAACGTTTCACAGATCCTTGTTGCCTCCATCATGGCTGTGTTCACGAGTCGACAGGATAGCCTTGCGTGCTACTCTTTGCTTCTTGGTCTATATAAAGTAAATGAGTCCATTAGTGAACTCTCATGTAGTTAGGTAAACTTAGGTTATTTAATAACAAATTTATGCCATTATTTCCCATGGTTTTACTTTGATGAAATAACAGAATATTTACCTCAAAACAGACAGATACCGAAACATCTCTCCTGTGTCAACGGAAACTGCGATGACGAATATTTTTTTTTCTTCTAAGTGAATTTAAGGTTATCTATCCCCGTCCGTAACTTCATATACGGTGCGCAGAAAAGAAGCTTTAAATTTGATATGTCATCGCACTCCAAATTTCCCAGGCCCTGTTTACAGAGGGGTTTCTGAGACCTTTCTCTTACGTGCCGACAAAGAACGAAGTATTTTCCTCCCTTGGGAATCGAACTGCGTAGCTTGTTCCTTTACTAAGCTATTCCAGTTTATTGCATTTTTCATCGTACATTAATTATTTCCAGTAACAGAATACTATCAAATTAGGCAATAAAATCTTGTTAATTACTGATTACGTTACACGTGTTTAGAAGGGGAATTTATTTTATAACATGGAGCGACCGAAGAGAAATTAGGTGCGTCAACATTACGTTGATTCAGTAGATCAGGACTTCAACTGTATCCTTTGCAGCATCTTCAGCCGAGTTCAGAAACTTATTTCAGAAAGTGTTCCAGCAGAGTGTAATGAAGTCTTCGTCAAGTAAGATCTTAGTAACGTTATAGCTGCTTACATAATCTTAAATTTAAAATTTAATACTTCACAAAGTACTTTAATTTAAAAATAATTCTCTACCTAATAAATATAGGGACTGTGGATTTGTTAATGATGATGGAGCATTTTAAAATTATATGTTAAACGTCTGTATTATATAGCTGTTACAGAACTAAATGACTTGGAACACAGAATTTACTACCAGAAACTCATGTTAAGAGGTTATAATTTCATGTACGTGTCACATAGATGTGTTCCTCTAAAATGGTGAAATTGAATAATAATAATAATAATAATCGGATCAGCAGCCTCCTCGTGGCGTGCCCTGGACAGTCTTTGTTCTGACAGATGCTGCCGTCTGTGCGTCGGGCCAACCACCCGGCACGCAATTTAAACTGGTTCCTAAAAAGAATCCAGCCGGCCTGTTTCGGATGTGGGCCCTAGAGGCGCTGGGAGTGGCACAAACCGTGGGGTCGTTCGCATGGTGTGGACGGACGATCTACGGCGTGGCCTTCTTGCGTGTCACACCACTAGTGATCCTTCGCGGAGAGGATACATGGCACGGATGCATTCCCTTTGGTGCGAGATGCATCCTGAGCACTCCGGTCTCTCGCAACAAAACCTGCGAGACTATGTCAACCATCTGCGAAGGAAAGGTTTCGACTTCGAACCGCAAAAACCAGTTGCAGCTACGCCGCAAGTACAAGCAGAAGAAATGAATATCGCACCATGTCCTCCAGCTGCGACTGTTGATATCGACATTAAAAAGTGGTTCCGCCAATTGTTGAACTCCTGAGGACATCTGAAGGACAGGCAGCGAACAGTTCGCCAGAAGATATCGCTGCGGGCCAAACATCTGGCCGAAATGAACGAAATCCTAGATGAATTCCTAAAAGATGATTCTGATCTGCTTACTATCAATTGCGCCGTTTACGCTGCAGCCAGGTTATTAGTAACCCCAGCCCCGTCTAAGGTGGCAGAAAAAGCTAAGCGGCGCGAAGTTAAAGTTGGAAAGGCAACTGGTATCCAGAATTCACTGCGTGATTGAGTATGTAAACTCTGTCGGAGATTTACCACCAAGCTGAGGCTTATCGCCCGCTCTCTCAAGGCCAAGTATCACACACTCAACAAGAATAAGCTGTTGACCATCAAGCAGCACTCTCTGGACAAAATACGGGCACTAAACGCGGACAGGAAGAAGTTAGTGAAACGTTACAGGGCCGTAAAGGAGAACACCATCTTTCGTGTATGCCCTTCCCGTCTCTTCAGCAAGAACACTCCAGTCGTTCATACCCCACCAACAGCAACGCAGGTCGAGTCATTCTGGAAGAAACTCTACGAAACTAGATTTCCGTTAAACTCAGATTCTCCGACCATTGGCCTCTTTAAGCAGTTCTGCGATCGCCATTTAGAGGATGATGATGTGCCCCTAGTGATCACCGAACAAGATGTGAAACGTGCCTTTACTGGCAAAAAGAATTTTTCTGCTCCTGGAATAGATGCCATAAATAATTTTTGGTGGAAAAATTTCACGAGAACACACAAACATCCATCTCGTATCTTTACATCTTTTTTGTGTGGTACAGAGCCCATTCCACCTTGGTTGACAGAAGGGCGCACCGTTCTTATTCCGAAGACAGGAGATTTGTCTGATCCGGAAAACTACCGACCTATTACCTGTCTTAATATTGTATACAAGGCGTTCACCTCCATCTTGAACCATATCGACCCTATCTGGAAAGAGGTATATGAGCAGCGGGGTTCGAAACGTGGCATTGCAGGTTGCAAGGACAATCTGTTGATTGACAGATGCATCTGTCAAGATGCGGTCCATTATAAGCGCAACCTGTCAATGGCCTGGGTGGACTACAAAAAAGCTTTTGACACAACTTCTCATGAGCTGATTGTCATCTCGCTCAAAGTGCTGAAAGTCCAACCTGACATAGTGAAATGCATTGAAAATCTACTACCGCTCTGGAAAACGCGCTTCATTCTAACATCTGGAAAGCGTGTAGTGTCAACCGAGTTGGTTTACTATCACCGCGGGGTGTTTCAAGGTGACAGCTTGAGCCCTCTTCTTTTCTGCATCTCGCTACTTCCTCTTTCCGTTGTGCTAAGACGTGAGCGCGGTTACATGTGCGGTGCACCGTCAATCCGTAGGCACAAAGTCACACAACTTTTTTATATGGATGACTTAAAACTTTGTGGTGCCAGCGACAGTGGCGTTCAAAGTGCACTGAACACCGTCCAAGTATACACTCAGGAAATCGGCATGGAATTTGGATTGGACAAGTGTGCAGTTCTGCATTTGAAAAGGGGGAGAAATAGGGATTTCGGCGAAGACGTGCAACTCGTGGACCGAAGCATCATACACCATCTTGATGCCGAAGAGTCCTATACATATCTTGGTGTGAGTGAGAGTCACGTCCAAGATGTCTCCAAGGTCAAAGAGGCTCTGTGCAGCAAGTATAGACACACCCTACGACAGATTTGGAGTTCCGAGCTCTCTGGTAGAAACAAAGTCACTGCCACCAACATGCTTGCTGTTCCGATCCTGCTCTATACTTTTGGAGCAATGAAGTGGACAGTTAGCGAGCTGAAAAACCTAGACAGAGCCACCAGAAAAATGATGACCATACACCAAAGTCTTCACCCCAAATCTTCCGTCCAACGCGTATACCTCCCGCGTCATCTTGGCGGTAGAGGTCTCTTGGGTCTGGAGAATTTTACCAACAGGATAGTTCTGGGCACAGCTCATTCCATCATTAATAGCTCTGACCCCCTTTTGACATTCGTATGTTCGCATGAGTCTGCGGGTGTAGGGGCGTTTATATTTCAGGCGGCAAAGAGAGCAGCAAATGACCTCGAATTTGACTTCGACATCAGCTCAGTTGGACGGCGAAGACAGTTGCCCCTCTTGACACTGACGTCAGATCAATTCAAGGACACTGTTAAGAAGGCTGAGCGAACTTTGTTCCTCAAGCAACATGCAGATAAACCCATGCATTGGGCCTTCTTCGTAAATGTAGAAAAAATGGGCTTGTCAAAAGACCTGACGTTCGCCTTTCTACGGTCGGCCGGACTAAAGTCTGAAACCGAGGGTTTCATCTTAGCGTGCCAAGATGGTGTTGTAAACACACTTGTTTACCGCCGAATGGTGATGGGTGTGGGGGTAGTGGATACTGTCTGCAGGGCATGCCGAATGCAACCAGAGACGTTGATGCATCTTTTGTCGGCATGTAAACATTATGCCAGCTGCGCCTACATTCATCGACATAATGCTGCTTTACGTATACTCTACTACCACCTGAGACACTTTTACGGCATAGATAAGACACCCGTTTTGCCGTACGCTCCTGGGGACATTGAGTCCGTCGTTGAGAACGACAAATGTAAAATTTATTGGAACTATTCGCTCTCCACTACCAGGCAGTTAACAGCCACTAAGCCTGACATCGTTCTCATCGATGCCTCTGGATGCACTATGTATGTCAGCGAGTTTTCGGCCCCGGCTGAAACCAACATAGTTGTGAAGGAGGCTGAAAAACGGACCAAGTATCAAGACCTTGTGTTTGAGCTAAGACAGCTGTACCCAGGATTCACTGTCAAATTAATCGTCCTTATAATTGGAGTTCTTGGAGGAATCAAGTCATCACTGCTGGCTAACATCAAGCTTATTCCGGCATGCCAGCGTAACGCTGAAGCATTACTCAGCCGGATGAAAAAGGCCGTGCTTCTTGGGTCGCTCCGACTACTGCGTGAGTACGACCCCAACTCACGGTGGCCGCCTATCTCGTGGTTCGAGATGTGACTACAGTTTCACCTGGCCTGCAAGCATCCGAGTTATGACGGCAACACGCCTGAAGTTTTTGGATGCTAGTGGACCAATTAAACAATTCATAATAAAAATAAAAATAAGGGGTTAAGGCAATGGGGAGAGGTAGTACCTTTCACCATCATAGTCTGACTATGCTGGACACTGGCCCTCACCCACCCAGGAGTAAGTGAAGCGCAATACAGATGCTAGGCATCCAAGAGCCTCTCCTTGCTGAAGACCGTCCGTGCGTGGTGAAGAGTCACATCCGACGAGAGGTGACCCTGTTATATAACAGAACACGGCGGATCTAGAGGAGTAAACCTCGATAAATAATCCTTTAGTTCAAAGTGTGGACAACCGTGCAGCTACTACCGAAGAATGGAAATGCAAAGATCTGGAGTACAGGTCGCCTAGGTACTCCAAGGGCTGTGGTTGCTTACGGCAACGAGGCAACTCAACGCAGGCCAACCATGGACACGCACAGCCAACAAACCCAAGACTCTCAAGAAAATCAATCTAGAGAAACAAGAGTGGCTTGGACAAGAGAAGAAATGAAGGAAGTAGTTTGGTGTCACATGTATTGTACTAGCTGGCACTTGCTAAAAACAATATGGATCCCGGAATAGCTGCTGCCCTATGTACCTTAGGGACAAGGTCTGTCTCGGGTACATGGAAGTACATACCCCATAAAGTGGTGAAGAGATGGGATTTAATAATAATAATAATAATAACAACAACAATTAAAATTCCAACACGCAGAATCGTGCCATGCAGCAAATTGGCATTGCATTTCAAGGGAGGAAAGTAACATGTTTGCTGATAAATTTCTTACTCCAACTGTTGGAAATGTAATGAAGAAAGAAACAAAACATATTTTATACAGTGACGTGTTGATTGATATCCAGTACACATGGAATGTGACGGCGAATATTATGGGATAATTATTGTTCAGCTTGAAGGATGTCGTTAATATCTGAAAATAAAACACCTAGATGATATACATGCGGAACAGTACATGAAACAGCCATTTTGAGAACAGCGCAAAACATGAGCGTCGATATATATTCCATTCAACAGAGTGACTATTCGATTTTATATGAGGCATGACAATATGAAGACAGAACAGTGTAATGATTTCTTACTTCGTTGATAACACCGTGTGCTACCATCTGGTGTCAAAATGTAGCAATGATTCTGCAGTCAAATGGAATTATTAACGTGATCGTGTGGGACAAAGGGTGACAGAGTATTTGAAGCTGTCGTTGCTCGAGATTATTGATTCAATAGCAATTTCTGCAGGGTTAATCAAACCACGCAATAGCAACTATGGTTGCGGTCACAATAGACGGTTCCTGAGTCAATAACAATAAACTAGCTTTCAAATCCGATCTGTTTTCATTGCGCGGTGCCAGCCGTATGAAGTCCGTTACTCAGATATTTGAGTTTATTAGTATACTTTAATGTCATTGTGATTTTCTCGCATTGCACTCCTCCATCGACATTTCTCTTTCATTCCGTTCTATGCAGTGTTGTATAAAATCCGCCATCAGTAAAATTTGATAATATTTGTTACACTTTAGATTAGAAAAAGTGTAAATGAAGGTGTATTCAGCCTTCTCGTGTTACCACGTTTGAGTTGACGAGGCTCTGACAACGAATAATGACTAAATAACAGATATTTCGGTCGTGTTTGATAGTTTGTACGTGGATGTCGACCAGAGCCTCAGAAGATCGTAACACTGACGATGGATGGGACTTCTTCATCTTATTATTACTTATTAATGTGTCCGTGTGATATCTGTTTACTTGAACTGAGTACGTTTACAAACACATGTTATTATGGGACAAAACACAATTTAAGTTCGGGTCTATTTGATATGATGGTTACACCTTGGTATTTAGGTGAGCAGAGAAAGGACTAAACATGATTTTTATTTATTTATTTTTTATACTTTATTTAATTTTTATTTAGTGTCTGTACTGCATAACGTCGGATGAGAGCATGTCGGCAAGCAACGAATTGAAAATAATATTGAAGGAAGCGGTCGTGGCCTAAACACGTAAAACCAACAGTATTCATTTTAATTACTTTGTCAGTGACTTTTTAATATTGCGTACTAATTGTATAAATGATCTCGGTGTTTTCTTAGATAATAAACTGTATTTTCACTGTCATGTAAATTGTGTTCATTCCCAGGCACTAAGGACCTTAGGGTTTATTCGTTTTATTACTTATAATTTTTCCTCTCTAGACAGCCTTGTTTTTTTATATAATGCTTTAATTAGGTCAAAGCTTGAGTATGCCTCGTTCGTTTGGAATAATCTTACACGGACAGATTCTAGTAAATTGGAAAATATTCAAAGAAAATTTGCCAGTTTGTGCAATTACAGATTTTTTCAGTTTAATATCCCACGCAAATATGAATTGATCCTATCTACTTTAAATTTTAGAACACTTTATTCCAGACGACGACATCTCGATGCGTTATTTCTTGTTAATGTCTTTAAGGGCAAAATAAATTGCAATTCCATTATGGACGCTGTTGGCTTACGTGTGCCGGCGAGGCAAATAAGAGAATTTTGTACTTTTAGTGTGAGCAGTGCGCTAAGACATAGTCCTTCAGCCAGGTGCGTCATCGCTGCAAATGACGTATATAAATCGTTGGACGTATTTGGCATAAACTTTGTCTCCCTTGAGGGCACTTTCTCAATAAGGGAAAAGATCTAGATAGGTTGTCTTGATAGATTATCTAGCTCGGTTATCTGTTTTTTTGTATTTCTTTATCGTTTTACAATTATATTATTGTTCCCTAGGTGGATTATTTGCTTTTATTTATATTTATGCATTTACTTTGTGAACAGGTACCAGAACAACATTGTCAGACAGCGCTGTAACAAGACTGGACCACTGGTGATGCAATCTGATCATGCAGAGGCTGGGGAACAGTCGAACATTCATTCCAAAGCAAGGCATTTGCACGGCTACAAGATGCAACATAAGAAATACTGGAAATATACTGTTCATTTATTACTTCAAATCGGCATGATCAGTATCACACGTGCACGAATTTCCTGTGATTGCTTCAATTGTCAATTCATTGATTGTATATAACGAACACTTGAAAACCCAAGAACCATCCAGTTTTTAAGAGTTCTGCTGACCAAGTGATTGTTCCTGCAGTCTGTTCATGTTAGGCCATCATGCACTTGAAAATGTCCTTATTCAACCAAGCGAAAACATTCTCTGAGGAAAATTCTTCCCATGGGAAAGAAGGCAAGACCCCAGAGGATACGCCAGTGTTGTTTGTACAAAGACTGGAAGAATAAAGATGCACATTCTGATGCTCTACTCTGCCCTGATGAGTATTTCAAGCCGTAAAGTGCTAGATTAAGATGGAACGAGTCAAATGAATCTCAATCATCAACTATGATGTGAAACAAAATGCTAATTTTTTAGGTTTAATATTAATTCTGTCACTGGAGTAGAGACTTAATTGAAATGTCATTCACTGCCAGATCTTATGCAATACTTACTCTCTGGTTGAAGTAAATGTGAGTCATCTTGTACGTGAGCCTCTGGAGCATTACAAGGTCCAGACCTGTTTCATTAAACAGGACACCATAACCTGTTGGTCTCACTGTGCTGTGGCGAACAGACTGAGACACGTGGAAGAAATCACATCTGCACGAGAGAGAAGAATAATGACGTGCAGTTTTCTAATTTTCTTAGCCTTATTCTACACCTCCACAAATTTTGCAAATCATTACAAATCAAGCAGCGTGAAACTTACAGGATCAGAGAAAAATTGTGGTTCCATGATAAAAGATTCTCAAGTTACAGGGCCAGTAGGAATGAGAGGATTGCATGACCAACAATTAGTATTTAAGCTGGTGTAACCGTCCAGAAATTAGAGTCCTGTGGAGTAACGCTGCAAGGGCGAGCTGGCTGGAATTCTTTAAAACAAAGAGTCGTTTGTGTTCAGTGAGAAAGTAGGCGGGGGACTCATAAGTGGTCTCTTGGGGGAGTGAGCCAGAAAAGCAGTTGTGGAGAAGAAGAAGTTTAAAACTGTTATAAGCTTGTGTTTCACAGAAATTATATAATAAAGGTACAATTAGACTCACAGTCAGTTAATATCTCTTCGTTACACATTCGATCCCCGTTAACGATCCCGAGTCCCTGGCTAGCTGGAGCAAGAAAAGTAGGTGGACGGTTATACTAGATTACCCCAAACTTGTATCTTCTTAATATAAAATTTGTGATTTGTCGTTGTCGCCAGATAATTACGTCATGTAACAATGTTTGTGTACCAACAGAAGAATGCCAAGTAAACAAATGACTTCACAACGACGAGATCACCAACTACCAAGACAGTCGCATGATCACTGCTCCAGAAGCAGCAAACAACACGCTAAAAAACGAAGTATTAAATATCAACAGAAACCGATAGACGAAAAACTCGAAATTATCGAGAAAGAACAACAAGGACTCTAGAGAAAGTGCTCCGAAAGGATCGCATTACTCTAGTCCAGCGTTTCAAACCGGGGTTCCCCGAGTAATCGCCGGGGGTTTTGCGAGAAATTGTGATGAATAGGCTAATCATATGTAAATATATTTTTGAGACATTTTTATGCTTAATTTCATATTCGTAATTTTACTATACACGTACGACATAATCTCGGAAAATTCTTGTGTATTATAATAAAGTCTTCAACCTGTTATGTCATTTAGAAATATATTTAGCGACGTCTGTATGGCGCCATCGTGAAACCACCTTTAGTGTTCAGTGAACAGGAGCTCTACGTGGTGGATTCATGTATCAGCGAGTGACTCAAGTAAATTTTATCATTTAAATTGGCTTCAAAAATAACATTTCCTTGACACACATATTTGTTCATATGACATTTTACTTTGATTTATCTTATGCCTTTTTAACAGTGTCAATAAACAATTTATTTAATGTAGTAGTTATTATGTGTTTTTGTTCTGTTTATATGTGTTATATACGATATTGGTTATTTATGTTTATTTTCTGTGTGAATGAAAACTTCCGTATGAGGTCTCTTGAACAGGCAGTTTGATTTCAGTTTCTTTGTATTGTCAATAACTTGAGAAAAACATAAGTAATTTTTTGCGTAAACCAGCTATCAGAAAAAATATATTAAGTGTTCTTTATGAACTTTAAGTTTATAAAAAAGAAAGAAAGATATCAATAATGATATATAATAATTTTATGTAGGGGTTCCCTGAGACATGAATATTATTTCAAGGATTCCGCAAGGGCATAAAGGTTGAGAAACGCTGCTCTAGTCTATGAAAATTCTGAAATATTATGTAAACATCTCATAGCCATTTCTGAAGTAAGAAAGCAGTGTTTTGATTCTCCTGTCATGTCTTCGATCCTTTAAAACACACACTCCCAGACTGACCAAACAAAACGAACAAAATTTATCTTGCATCCGCATGTGGTCGCAGCACGCCGATGTTCTTTGATACAGATTTGTGTGCTATTCAGAGCTGAAAACTCTTAATATGACAACACCATAATACTGTATGTAACTTAAATAATATTAAACGGACAAAAGTGCTACTTTAAACAAATAAATATATAACCCTAATGTACATGTTTATAATAATTGGGAACAATTCCCTTGAACTTCACAAATCACCATTTCTGACAGTTTCTGTACGACCTGTAATTTACGGGTGGACTAATGTTATGATTTTATCGTTCTGACCCGTGTGCCACTAAATACTGTTAGAATTAGTACGTTTGTAAGTAATTTTTAAAATTATAACTATGTTCAAGGTACATCATGCTTCATAACGTCATGAGAATATGTTCTTAATATAAAACATGTAGAAGATAAGACGTCTTCAAACAAACCTCAAAACACAAGTTTGTCTGTAAAAAGCTTTGCATCGTATATATTTACACACATCTTTGATGCTGCAATAATTCCCGACGAACTCAGTGGTACTTGAACGCCGATGTTCGTTGATACAGAAATGTGAGCTATTCAGAGCTGAAAGCGCATAATCTGACAATATATTACCTCTGCCTGTAACCTTAATAATATTAATCGGACAAAATTGCTACTTTAAACAAATAAATATATAACCCTAATGTACATGTTTATAATAATTGGGAACAATTCCCTTGAACTTCACAAATCACCATTTCTGACAGTTTCTGTACGACCTGCAATGTACGGGTGGACTAATGTTATGATTTTATCGTTCTGACCCGTGTGCCACTAAATACTGTTTGCATTTTTACGTTTTTACGTAATTTTGAAAGGATAACTTTGTTCGAGGTACATCATGCTTGAAATTTTCAGGAGAATAGTCCTTTTGATATAAAACATGTATATGATAAGACGTCTTAAAACAAACATCAAAACTCAAGTCTGTCTGTAAATAAATTTGCATCGTATATATTCTAACACATCTTAGTTGCTGCAATAATTACCGACGAACCCTGAGGTCACAGCACGCCGATGTTCTTTGATACAGAATTGTTTGCTATTCAGAGCTGAAAACTCGTAATATGACAATACATTACTTCTGCCTGTAACTTAAATAATATTAATCGGACAAAAGTGCTACTTTAAACAAATGAATATATAACCCTAATGTACATGTTTATAATAATTGGAAACAATTCCCTTCAACTTCAGAAAACACCATTTCTGACAATTTCTGTACGACCTGTAATGTACGGGTGGACTAATGTTATGATTAAACGTTCTGACCCGTGTGCCACAAAATACTGTTAGAATTTTTACGTTTGTAAGTTTGGATTCGCTTTTCCTCATTAATGTTTTTAAAGGCAAAATTATTTGCCCATCTGTTTTTGATACAGTTAGACTCTGCATACCCACTAGGTCTATCAGAGACTACTCTACCTTTACTGGTCAACGTAATTTTAAGGCCAGTCCCTTTGCCAGGTGTGTTTCTGCTGCCAATGCAGCCTGTAGGAACATTGACATCTTTAACAAAGATCGTATTTTGCTTACTGATGTCAGTCAGCTTTTTAAACAATAATCAACCTTTTTTTTTGTTTATTCATTTCCTGTGCTGACTGTATTTTATCTTATTTTGTGGTATTAATTTTATAAGTTCGTTCTGTTTTGTTTTATTTAGTATTTTTAATTGAATTATTTACTTAGGTATATTTAGTTTATTACTGATTATTATTTTGTAAAAAATTAACATTGACATTTATATATTTAGTTTATTGTTTGTTTGTTTTTGTATTGTAATGTTTGTATTGTTAGTGCTTGGCTGTTATTGGCCTTTTTGGCTGTTGTTAAGCACTTTAATAAATGAATGAATTGAATTATTATTATTAATATGGTACATTTATATATTTACTTTCATTTGTTTGATTTTGTATTTGTAATGTTTTACTTTTATTATTATAGAAATGAATGTTATTATTGTATTATATTTCATCCTGTACTGTTGTTCCGTGCTTGACTGTTATTGGCCTTATCTGGCTGTTGTCAAGCACTTAAATAAATGAATTGAATTGAATTATTGTGGAATGTTTTAATATAACGCATTAGCAATGACTTTGCAACGTAACACACACTGAACTGCGTAACGCAGCCTTGGGAAGCTGCAGCTGACTCACTTTTCTTGTGAAACGCCAGTGTAGCTGATGCAAAATATAAATCTGGTTATATAACCCTGAAACAGATTTAATCGTCCTACATGCTGTACACGCGGCCTGCGCTGTCCTGTGTACAGGTAGAGAGGCCTTGCTTCGGGCTGATCACTCGTCCAAGGAGTTCTACCAAATGTCTTATAGATCAAAGCCAACGAAAGTTGGGACCCGCAGATGCTCAGACACTGAATATCGGGTCGCCTAAGTAAGTACAAGTAAGTACATGCTTTAGATTTCGTCAGTGTGCGGGATCCCACATCAAATGTAATCCAAATTAGTACAGAGGTTCTCGAGTTGGAACGAATGGATAGAGACACGACCAGCTTATAATGAGTTATCGCTACACACTTCGTTCAAAGAGCGTATAACAAAATTAATCAAACTCCTAAATATTAAAAAATTGACTTACTTGTCATAAACCCTGCATACTGCCGGATTTTTGTTGCCAGATTCGCAATAATTGACTTAAAATCTATAAAAGCATAGGATATCATTCAGGAATGGAAAAATGTTAAAATTCTTTGCCCAGTGACATTGAAATAATGACTGAAGGAAGATATGATTGGATATGTAGCAGGTGTAGGGGAGATATGTATACAAAATTTTAGTCAAAAGGCCTGAAGGGAATAGACCACTGGGGTGACCTAGCCAAAATGGGGAGGGGAGTACGCCCGAACACCTGCACTGATCTTCTTATGAGCTAGCTATCGGTCAGCAGAATCATGAGATCTTCTCATGGGATACTGGGAAGCATTTAACGTGACACATTCTTGGAAAAGTTACTTATAAAAGGACTTTATTGAAATCTTTAGTAATACACAGTGGCACTGAAATTCGACTGCTCGTGACCAGGAATTGACCGTTAGTGACTCCAACAGTTTATGGCGTGGGGTGGAGCGAACCAAAACACCTCCAACGGAAATCTCCACTAGGCCCATTGTTCTTTGTAAAATTCAAGTTTCTAAACTGACTTCCTTCAAAAAATATCTGGCTACAGGGGCGATAATAGATGGAATTAATTTTGCAGTGAAGTATCCGGGTATTTTCCTAATGTTTGTAGACTACTGATTTTGTTTTCACAGTAGCTTTTATTTACAAACGTCAGTTCCCGCAGTTTTATAAGTGTTCGTTCCGTTGCCGAACGGCAAACGTGTGTGTAAAAAGTGACTGTGGCTACAACATGATGAGTGTACGAACAATAAAACGGTTTCTCGAGATACACAATACGTGACTGTGAACTGAATTCGGATGGTTCATAATAGAACCGATGTCGGGCCCTTGACGATACGGTGATGGGTCTTCGGGATATGTAAGAGGTGGATACACTGTCCGTTTCTCAAAAAGTATTCTACGTCGCGGAGTAAATAAGTTTGTTATGTTTATCTGTTTTTCAGTTTATTTAATGGTCTTAAATCTTTGTTTTATATGCACTCTACCAATAATGTTACGACTAAATCCTACCAAGAAAATACATCACTGTCTAGGATAAATATTTCTTACTTAACTGACTTATCTCGTTCATGGGAATGCTGTATAATAATGTATGCCTATGGAGTACCTTTATTTCTTTTTTGAAATCAAGGTAGATGGGCAAAATTATGCAGTGGTATAAGCAACTATATTTACACAAAAAGTTGGCCGTTGATGCAGAAGAATGAACATCTGAAATTACCTCGAAATAAATTGTAGGTCTAAGAAGTAGACATCTGGAAATTTGTATAGAGGCATAAACTAATTTTAAGAAGGGTTAACAAGGAAGAACTAACTTGGTAAAAATGAGAATGCTGATATCGTTGGAGATGCACACAGTATTTCGAAATGATGAAATTTTCTTAGCTGTTAAACGTATATACGTTGTTACTCAGATTGAAATGCAGCTGAACAATTAGTCAGGGCCGTATTTAGGCACAGGCACATGAGGCACCAGCCTGGGGCCCAGCAGATATAGAGGACCCCCAATAAAGTTATATTTGACAAGAATTAAAAAAAACACGAATTTTACTACGTAAAAATTACAATGATAAATATCAGGGTCATGCAAAGGTGCTTGAGGCCCGGGAGCAAGAAGAAATCGGGGCCCCCATACTTATTTGAAATAAGAAAATATTAACCGCGCCGCAATGAGTGAACCAAGTCGGGAGACCGGGCCACGCCAAATTTTTCCTTTCATTTTATTATGTGCAGGTTTCTGTATTTATGCGGCAATCAATGACAAAATTACGTTATTATTTCTAATTAAAAATATTAAACATTTTGTGCTTTATCGATCGGTGCCCCCTAGAGTTGGGGCCCTGTTGCGCCGCACTCAGCGCACCCCCTATTTGCATAGCCCTGATAAAGATAAAAAATAATTGTTTCTTCCTGATTATATTTATACATGCAAGGTTCTTTGACTCTGGAGTCTTTAAAGGGAGCCCGCAAGAGCTTATCGCCTCGGGCCCGGAGAAGTGTAAGTACGGTCCTGCAATTAGTATTTGAATGCCATATAGACCGTACATTATGAAAGATTTTATATTTAAATTTTTAATCTTATATTAGTATATAATGTTAAGGTTGTGAATTTGCTTCTACTTCGTACCTCACAGAACTAAACATTTTTCTCGGTTCTCTATTTCTAAGCACCTTCATTTTATGTTCGCCATTAGGGCGAGACAACAAGTAAATGCCACATCAATATAAAATAAGAAGTATTGCTTTGAACATGTTTAACAACATTTTAAAGAGTAAATGATTTTGTTAATATTGCAAAGTGAATTGAGACAGTGAAATATTAAGGCAACGCTGATTAAGGTGCGTGCTGTCTAAGATCATAATTTAGAAACTTGCTGGGATACTTGATTTTCGGCTTCCTTGGTCTTCTGATATTGAACACCTTGTAATGGGTTGAATTCAAGTAATTGAAAAACACAGCGTGCAAAATTTATTCACAATCTCAAAACTTACATCCATTCCGAAGATTCCGGATTATTATATTAGTGAAAGGAGCAGAGAAAGAGATGATAATAGCAGATGGAACATCTAGTTGTCTTTTTATTGTCCATCGACCATTCACCGTATTTATTTTTTTAACAAAACTTAAGATATTTATTCAGTGTCATCGAATATATCCTTGTATGGAACCTTCTTGGCGGCTTCCGAAAAAATCGCCTGTAGTATATTGCCTATGGCGTCAGACATGAGCGGCCCAGTTTCCTTCACGACGAGCTTCCAGTTTTCGTTAATGAAGTTGTTCATGTTCTCCCCTGAAAGAGGGTTTTGCACAACTTCTCAGCTTACGTAATAATTTCTTTGGAACTACATAATTTTTTAGATCTCCCAGCAGGTTTTAAAGAACTGCATTTCTCAGCTCAAACAGTATGTAATGAAACTGCACAAGTCTTCAGCTCACCTATTAGTTCGTCTAGGATTGATAAGGTTCCAAATTTACCTAGCAATTTGTTTTGCTCTGCATAAGTAGTCAACTCGTTTAGTAGTTAGTTAAGAATTTTACAAATTCTCGTCTCACCTGGAAATTTGTTTTAAACTCCACATGATTCCAGCTACCCTAGAACTTTGTTCCAACTGCACAATTATCAGCTTACCTAATATTTCTGTTTTCGAAATTACATCACAGCTAATCCTGTAATTTGTTTACAATTGCAAAAAATTCTCAGTTCGCACGTAGAACTGAAAATTTCCACACTCACCTAATAACTTGTTTCCGTTGAATAAGTTATCTAGTTGAATTTTGAAATCCTGAGGTTCCATCAACAACTTGAAGTCCTTGAGTACTAGGTACACTTCTCCGTTATCCAGCTTAGTTAAGTTGTAACTGGTCGTATACTTTATATCGCAGTCATCTGGAAGAAAATGAAGGAAACTGCGATGTTATCTCAGCGACACAAGTTTTTCTTGAAAAGGTACTAAATATTTCGCTGATCATAAAGAATTTGTTTTTAAAAATGAATTCTGTCGCCCTTGGTGGACTAGAGGTTAATGCGTTAGCCACCGGACCAAAGGTTCGCGGGTTTTTACGGGTGATAAAAACCCGTAGCACAACTTTCTTCTTAGGGGAAGTAAAGTTGTCGGTCCCACGTCATAGATTTACGGCATGTAAAAGAACGTTACGAACATGAACGATATGTTTCGCTAGCAAAATTACCAGGCAGTTCTCATACATGTCTCTTCTGATTCTCTACTAGATGGCCTTCGCAGACATATCAGGATTGAGCAGAAATTGTGCAGAGGCAGTGGGCTTGTCACTCACTACTCAAAATGCACTTCAAGACTAATAGGACAAGTTCCGGAATGGGCCAATGGTACAATCCTTCGAGCTTAAATGAATGAACGAATGAAAGAATGAATGAAAAATAAATTCGCTGCATTGAATCTTTTCCTGGATGGCTATGTTCACTTCTGAAGATCGTAACCAAATATCCCTAGAATTAATTCGGGTGTCCGTGAGGTTTTGCAGTCAGGATTTTCTTCTGACATCGGCGCTTCTTAAAGACTGTATTTACGCCTTTATGCCATAACAAACGGACAAGAATTCTAAGAGACAAGCAAACCTTCCTTAATTTCTATCTCTGAGGTACAAATATTTTTAAAATGCTTTTTCAAAATTGTGTATTACGTACGAGGTCTGACAACCGACTGAAGTTTTTATGCGATAGGTGGCTACACTGGTGAACTGATGCATGTAAGATAAATCTACTACATGGTTATGAAAGCATTAATTCGAACAAAACCAGTTTGATTTATGGTTGTAGTAAGTGTTTTTGGCTGAGTGTTTCATTACGTCTAGTAAATGAAAAAAAATATTATTATATATTCAAACATTACTTCTAAATAATAGGTACGGAGACATTGAGGTGCCAACACTCAGTTCGCTTGTGAATAAGTGTCTTGCCTAAATGGAAACCGAATGTATATTACCGTGTCTACAGAAATACATCACCGGTCCTTGTAACAACATGAATGCCACCATTTTAAGATCTTTGTTAATACTATCTTTCCACCCACGTCAAGGTCTCACGAGTTGACTTTCTCCTCAAGCTTTACAACCAACATTTTGTCCTTCTGATCTTTCCTATGCGTGCTACATGTTTAACCTACTGAAATCACTTTGTCGAAAAATATCCACGTCCGATGCCATCGGGGGGGGGGGGGGGGGGATTTCGTAATGTGGTTTAAAACAAGTTGTCAACCACTTCCCAACCCCTAAGTTGAAGGACCAGTTTACACGAAGCATTGGTATGAACACAACCCAAGGGAAGTTGAGACGAGCCGGGATAACCAAATTACTATTTTGTGGAACTAACAAGTCAAAGCAGATAGGACCATTTCAAATATCAAACCAGATATTACAATCCGAAACAAAAATATAACTTGTCTGCTAATTGATATAGCAATACCAACTGACAGGAATGTAATTAAGAAGGAAGGGGAGAAGATCTTGAAATACAAGGACCTTCACATAGAAATACAGAGAATGTGGAAAGTGAAAGTACAAGTAATCCCAATAATTACAAGTGCAACTGGAACATCCTCCAAGTCACTTAGAACATATTTTTGGCCAACTTCCCGGGCAAACACAACATCAGGGAACTTCTGAAAACTGCCAATTTAGGATCTTCATATATCATTCGAAAGACGCTGTAGTAAAATATATAGTTATCTCTCACAATAAAACTATATAATACATGTAACACATATTAAAAAAATGTATTTCGGAATTAGCTGCTGCAGTATTTACTTCAGGGGCAAGGTTTTTCTCGGGTACATAAAACTAAATACCCTATAAAGTGGTGAACAGATGGAATAATGTTAATAATAAACATACTTATAAATTTTCCTTGTTTAAGTTACGGAACGACCACTTACAAAAAGAAACCTTCATAGTCCCCTCGCCGGCTAACGGGAGTGACATCAGCTTACCACTCACATTATACCTGCCAACCAAAGTTATATTTTTCATTTGACCTCCGATAACGATTTCTTTCTTGTCGAAATCAAAACTGTGAACAGAGAGAAAAACAAAATAACAATTACTGTGGATCTTGCATAGAACTGAATCTGCGCAGTATTTTTCCCTCGTATCAAATAAAGTGTAGTTTATTTCTAGACAACAAGAGGGTTTAATCTCAACATAATGCAGTACATGAGGTATGAATTATTAATTAACATTTATGCTAATTGGTTTAAATTTATATTACTAAGTTGACCTCTATAAGTTCTCAGTTATATTTATGAGTCCGTATTAAAATACAGCCGGCTTTCGAGAATTAAGTTATTTTCGAGTTTAAAGGCGCTTGTTACTTTTATGCATGATAAAGTCAGTGGTTTAATCCCAATATTTTAGAAATTGGAATTGTGTGAAGACATTTGATTCCACTGACAAGGTTTAAAAGTAGGATTTGATGTTTCAACGGCGGTGAGTCCAAAGATGGCTTTGTCCTGCGTTGTAGCGCCATGTAGTGTGGTAGAAGTTTACCAGCGTTTCCGAGGTCCTTGCTACCTCCATCATCAGTGTGATGTGGAGGCAACACCTCTGAAATGTTGGTAAACTTCTACCACACTACCTGGCGCTACAACCCAGGACAAAGCCATCTTAAGATTGAAATGGTGTACTCCTCGGAATACAACAAAGTACCAAAGGTGTTCTTTGCGCCACACATTGCCCAGAGTTTTCTTCTCCAATGCAAAACTTATAATAACAATAATTAATAAAACAAATTTTTATCGTCTTAATTTGTAGAAGTAGTACATTTATAAGCTCATACACGCTCGTCCATGCAAGTGCAGTAATTAATTTTAGGGAGTTCAACAATTCACTTCCTTCAACAGAATAGGCCTCCTCATTTAATGCCAGGCCTTGTTAGGTGTGTCATTTGTCATCATGTTTTGACGCGTCCTCAGGTTGCGCATGAAGGAGAAGGCCTCCATACATGAAGTTTAGCTGCAAATGTGTTGAATAAGCAGTCGCGGACAACCGGCAGTGGGTGATCCTCAAGTTTGCTGGTTGGGCGTGGGGCTAACAACCCAAGATACACAGACTTATTTGCTCTATACGGTGTAAGGAGAAAATGCCACAGCAGTGAAAGGAATCTTTTATTATACCAGTTCATAAGAAAGGTGATAAGACTGATTGTAATAATTATCGAAGAATCTCCCTCTTATCACCTACCCACAAAATTTAATCATTTTTCTGGCCAGGCTGACTCCATATGCCAATGAAATTTTTGGGAATCGTCAGTGTGGGTTTCGTCGTAATAGATCTACAACTGATCAAACTTTCTACACTCGCCAGATACTGGAGACAAAAATTGGAGTGCAATGGAACAGTCCATCAACTCTTTATAGACTTCAAATAAGTCTATGACTCAGTTAAAAAAGAAGCTTGTTTCAACATTTTTGTTGAATTCGGTATACCTAAGAACCAGTTACGCTAATTAAAACGTGTTTAAGTGAAACATACAGCAAAATTCGTGTAGGTAAACATCTGCCCAATACATTTCCTATTCAGAATGACCTGAAAGAGAGAGATGCTCTGTCGTCACTGCTTTTAAATTTTGCCCTAGAATTTGTTATCAGTAAAGTCCTAGAAAATCAGTGCTGTTTCGAATTGCGTTTAGTTTATGCTGATGATGTTAATCTGCTGAGCGATGATATAAATACTATAAAAGCGAACGTTGAAACATTCTTAAGGTTTAGTAGGGATATTGGTATAGAAATGAGTGCAGAAATGACAAGTATATGATTATGTCTCGATATCAGAATTCGGGACAGATCCAGAATATAAGGATAGCTAATTAATTGTTCGAAAATGTGACAAAATTTAAGTACTTGGGGAAGACACTAACAAGTCAGAATGACATTTATGACCAAATTAAAAGCAGATTAAATTCAAGGAATGCTTGCTATTATTCAGTCAGAAATCTATTGTCTTATGTAAAATGACAAAAGTCAAAATACACAAAAGTGTAATTTTGCCAGTTGTGCTGTATTGTGAAATCTGATCTCTCACTTTGAGGGAGGAACATAGATTGAGGATCTGTGAGAACAGAGTGTTGAGAAAGATATTAGGACCCAAAATGTAGGTAGACGGATCACGTAGAAAAGTGCATAACGATGAGCTTCACGGCCTGTACTCCTCACCTGATAGTGTTACGGTGAAAGAATCGAGGAGGATAAAAAGGGCAGGACCTGCGGCATGCATGGGTAAGGGGAGAGGGGTTTATAAGGTGTTATTTGGGAGGAGACCGCTGGGAAGACCGAGGCGTAGGTGGAAGTTTAACGTTAGATGGATTATAGGCAGACAGATGTCATGGAGAGAACTGGATGCAGCTAGCTCAGGGTAGAGTCAGAAGGAGGACTTTTATGAACGCGATGATGAACCTTTCCGTCTCATAAAGAACGTGAGCTATTCTTTGACGCGAGAATATACAATCGACTTTTCAAAGGCTACGCTGCACCGTGGAGTGAGTGTGATCAAATGCCAGTACGAGCATGTCATAAACACTAATATCAAATAGTTCATGTGACTATCGATAGATGGCAGCACGTATACTTTAAATGAGCATGGGTAATAGCGTCGTGGCTGAGCATCGTCCTCCCATGTCATGAATTTGAGCATCAATAACGTCTGTATCATCTATTAAAGGACGTTTTGTGGTACGAATTTGGACCAGTGTTTGATGACCCGAGCTTCATTCCAAAGTTTATCGGAATCCTTTCGTCTGTTCTCGAGTAAAGATATGGTAGAAAGTTTAGTTACTATGACCACAGACAGATGGCAACACGACCTCAGCTGACGCGACAGACACAGATGGCAGCATAATCGATAGTCGGGGGCAAATCCGAGTTGAGGCCTATTGGACATAATCCAGTGAGCGTAAGTGCTTGGGCAAGCATGCTGGGGAAAGGGTAAAAATTACAAGGGTAGCCATGCTTTGGAGGCAGTTCTGGGGTGGTCTCACTAGGGGTGGTGGAAGACTAAGACTAAATGTAAGTGAGAAAGGACTGGGAAGTAGAGTCCCACTGCTGCGAACTCTGGGGTGGCGGGAGGTTCATTAACGTTTTTAGGGAGGAAGCTCCTGGGATTGCTTTGTTCCTTCGTTCGCCCTGGTGATTGCCTTATTCCCAGAGGGCCACATCGATGGGGGCTAGCCAAACGACTCGACAGATAGTTATGAATGGATCATACGTTGTGTCAGATTTGGATTTTTCACAGCGGTGAGTATGACTATTCTTATTGGTTGTGACGTCATGTAGACTAGTAGGTAGATTTAATCGTTTCGGAGAAACATTCTATCTCCAGCTTCAGCCCTGAAGATGGAGACAGTATTTTTCTTCGAAACGTTGATATTTACCTACGCATCTACGCGGCGTCACTTCTCAGGTCCCATCCTGTGCCTTTCGCTCGATAAAAGGTAAAGAACGCTAAATAAAACCACTAACAGTTGGCTTGCTGGCCATGCGGAGAATACCTATACAAATCGCACGCCACCTTATGCTTGTCAAACGTGCATCCTTTGCTCCAGTCAGGGATACATCCCATATTGAGGATTCCAAATGTCCATCGCTCATCCTTATTCGTTTTATAATAAGTGGCTCCAGTGGCGGGATGCTGTATTTCCTTTCACCTGAAATTCACAGCAAAAAAGACAACAAACTGTAAGTCGATATGACAGTGTACACGGAACAAATGTATTCTATAAAAGTCCCCCTTACCCTCTAAGTGCATACCAAAATATTAGGGCCTCTGACGAGAGCGACGCTTTCTGTTTCATCCTAGTGCTTTGACACTTTTACTGCTTATTGCTGCCATCCGGAGAAACTACTTTCACATCCTTCCAGTTGACATAATCCGGAAGGCCAATATACAGAATGTCCTAATACGATGTATATGCGTTATAATACGAAATATTATTAAACTTATGTGTAAACATACTTTTGAGACACTCTGTATTCTATGTTTCACAGCAGCAGAAACACTCGCCTCCGTTCAATATCAACATTCTGTGTATCACGATCTAGATTAAGTAATTGATTCTGCAGCAGTGACCTCCGAACATTCAACAATGTTAATAAAGAAAAAGGCGTCTTTCTACGCGAAGCACCCATCTCCCATCCTCATATACAATCTCCGTTTTCAGACTACGTTAATATTATGTTCCGTGTCCTCAATCGTGTAAGTACAGCAGACCTTCGAGCACCGCGGTGGATACGTATCTCTAAAGCTACGCATTCCATCATTCCGCGTAGGACGAACTCAATAAAGTATGGAATTAATGACGATGCGGGGCCTCGGCCGTGGAAGGTCAAAGTAAACAAAAACAAACGAACAAACATAAATATACTGTAATGATGTTTATGTGAACAAACTGTAGTATCACCTGTAAAGAAAGTATTAAAATAAAATATTAAGGAAATGTTTAGCCAACTGATGCTCTGCTCTTACCACCGCGCAACTTATCTAGAATCTTTGTTCTCTCATCTAGTGTCATGACGTTACAACATTTATTTGCGTGTAATTAAATATTCCGCGGTCAGAAAATTATATTTCGAATTTATTCAACACTATTTAGTATTTAAAAGAATACGCCAGGTTCAAGTCTCAGCCCCGAGACCAAACATCCTGACTGAGGTATTCTGTGATTATCACCATCCCTCCAGGTAAATGCCAGGGCAGTACCTTAAATTAGGCCACCACCACTTCCTTCCACACTCTTTCCAGTTCATCATTCACTGTTATTCTCTCATTCGCTTTTATACGCACCCTCTGTCGTGCTGAATGCAAGGTTAAATAAACTGCTAATGCAAATACGTTTATAATCGAATCCGAGTTGTATGAGGGTTCCGTAAACAGGATTTCCGTGTCTGCATCGTAGCTACTTTCCCGTTTGTTGAACTCTACAAAACACAAAGGTGTTCATTGTGCAACACATTATCATAAATATGTAACCTACCTAATATTAATTTATTTCTAATAGATTACTAAGTGTTCTGTTCTAAGAAAAATGATTTATGCCACTTTTCCACTGAAAACAACTACTGGTAAATTTGCTACAGAAATTGTCCCACACGCAGGACAAGTTTACAAGTAAATGCTCATGCTCCTAAATAAGAAAATTTTTAGGAATACGGCTAATGCAGGATATATGGCCACTTCGCTGATATATTAATACCTCCACAGATTTTCAAAAGAAATCAACAGCATTAGATCACCAACTTCAACCACATTGTGTTTAGTAAGACAGGCAGTCGCCAAATGTTCGGCGCCGAGTGTTTATTTATAGTATACTTAACGACGCTTTTTCAGTAGCTCAGACTGTATGAGATGAATAGTAATTTGGAAAGGATGTGGAATAAATTATTATTGGCCTAATTTAACTTGCTAGCTCTGCATTGTATGGAGGGACTGAGAAAAACCACGGAAATCCGGAATTGCCTGTCTCCTGGCCTAGACTTGAACCTGAGATTTACCGAGTATGAAGGAGGAGTGTTAACCACTCAACCTAGACATTCGGTGGTATTACGTGTTATCAGATGCAATTTTAATAGCAGGTGAACAAAGGAGACAACATGAATCTCACTTTCAGAACATAGTTTAATGTAATACTTTTATTTTCCGTCGTTTCACAAGCTTATTGTTAAAATCACATAAAATTTCACATAAAATTGTTACATTTTTAAAATTGACGACATGTTTCGATATACAATTCTATCATCGTCAGGTCTATCAAAATTAAAATTAAAATCTGGTGTATCTGTTGCTCTGCTTATATTGATTTTGTTTTTACCCGTTTTTGATTTTATTACATCTCCAGGCTTCTTCCATTTAATTTTGGAGACTGCGCCTGGGTGCCTATATCTGTAAAATCAATTTTAATTTTCATATCGTGATTCTGGCTACCGACATAGGAAATGGAATAATTTTACTCTAATTTTATATTTATTTTAAGGAATTACTCAAATATATCGTATTACAAGCAAAAAAAAAAGTAATCACAAAATATTTAAAGTATTATAACATACCGGGTTGTGTGTGATGTGCGTGTCCGTTGTTATTGAATGGCAGACAGCAACTGAGTTGTGAGTATCGTGTGTGGCTATATATAGGTGAAAGTTGTTTAGGGGGTTGGGTCAATGGACTGTAGAATGTTAAATATCGGATTGTTCGTGTAAATGTTACTGTCGTTTAAAGCAAGGTTTTGTTTATGTGTTCTTTGTATATGATATTTCTCTATGGTGTCTCTATGTCGTTTGTTTTGTATTATTTTTATAATGTCCATTGTATGTTCTATTTTGTTGTATGAATGTCCTGTGTTTAATATATGCTTTGCATATGCTGAATGATCTTTATTATGTTTTATTGCTGTAATATGCTCTTTATATCTTTGATTAAAGGTGCGTCCAGTTTGGCCTATATAGGTTAACGGGCAATCACTGCATTTTAACCTATATATGCCTGGTTTTTCGTATTGATTTGTTGTGTCTATTTGTGGTTTTTGTTTCAAGATGTTTTTTATAGTGTTTTTTGTTCTAAATGCTATTTTTATGTTATTTGTTTTAAATGTTTTTGTTATATATTTGGTTTCTTTTCCTATATATGTGAATGTGGCCCATTTGTTTTGTTTATTTTCGTTTCCGTCTTCATTTATGTTGTTTACATTGTTTATTTTATTTTTGGGTTTTAATTCATAATTATTATATCCGTTTTCTATTAGAATTTGTTTTATTGTGTTACATTCAATTTGTTTGTTTACTGTGGTTATGGGATATGTATTTTTTCTGTTTATTAAGTAATTAATAGCCATCTGTTTATGTTCATTCGGATGGCATGAAGAGGCATGAATTATGGTGCTTGTATTTGTGGGTTTTCTGTATATTTTGAATTCGAAGTTATTTTCGTTTCGTATTATAGTTAGATCTAAACAATTTAATTTGTTATTTTGTTCTTTTTCTAAAGTGAATTGTATATTTTGATTTATGTTGTTAAATTCATTTAAAACATTTTTTATATCTGTATTTTTTCCATCAAAAATCATGAGTATATCGTCAACATATCTACTATAGTATTTAATTTGATATTTATTTAATATATTTACTATGTAATCATGTTGTAAGAGATATTCTAAATAGACAGAATATAAATACAGATCTAATAAATGAAATTACAAATATAACTAACATTATTATTAACCAAAATTATTTCCAATTCAACAATGAATATTGGAAACAAGAAACAGGATTACCTATGGGAGCTCCCACCTCTTCGTCTTCGAACTCCAGAAAATTTCCTTAATTTCTGCAACAAATTTATTGCATTCAGTTCTCTAAATGAACGTCTCAGTTTAACATCTTTACTAAGCCGACGAACGTCACATAAGTAAGAATAATTTATACCGCCACGCTAGAATTTAGTTCCTGTAAACAGATTCAAGGCACTCAACTTCATTAAATTTATTTCTGAACTCACAGTTAATGTTAGTTTTGAATAATCTTGGGCGTATTGCATGTTTAACTTCTTGACAAACGACGCACTGGGACAAATGAACTTTTTCAGACATTATTGTCTCTTTTGTTAAGGCTACCAGGCAATTTCTTATGCAGACTTGGAGGGCGCATCGCCAGTCACGAAACTGACATGCCTGAAGGCTTCATGCCGTGTTCATTTAGGACTCATCAGTCTTCTCGCGAAATCATCAGTAACCTTCTGCGGCACACAGTGAACAGACAGAGGCTTATGTAACAGTCTGCCTTCTCCTTTTTGGGAACACTGTTAGTTCTAAAACCGCTGCCATGAAGTATTTATAAAATGCCCATCTATAAAAGGTTGTCCTGCGCCGTAGCCACGCGGACTGAGGCATCATGCTTCGGACCGGCGATACGGAATGCGCGCTGGTTCGAGTCTCGGGGGAGGAGAAATTTTCTCATGAGCTTTCGACCAGTGTATGGGACCGGTGCCAACTCAGCATCGTGAGGAAATTGGGGAGCTACAACGAGTAGCGTAATCCGGTCATGGAAACTAGCAATGACTGGGGGTTCGTTGTGCTGACCACACGCCACTCTGTATCTGGTTGGATGATCGTTCACCTCTGCTTAGACATGTGAACGTGAGGCCAGCAGTCAAGCTAGTCGGCTTTGGCTCTATGGAGCTGTTACGCCACGGATTTAATTTAATTATCTATAAAAGGTTTCATTATCCTAGCCATTATGTGATTATCATGTAAGTGCTTTCAGGTGTCCACCCGAATCTACTGCAGTAATTTTAAAGACGATTTATGCAGCGAAATTTGTTACTCTGTCTCTTTATCAATTTATAAACGCCTATTAAGCTCACTTTGTCATCCATCAATGTTCATACATGCAACAAACCGAGAACTTCTCTAAATATTTTCATTAAATTTGGTATGAGTACTGTGGCGTTGGAAGATTTCTTACGTTTCTATAATAAATTATACCAACGTGACAGGCACTCAGACTTTTGAGGCGGAGAGTATTTTTCCACGATGACGCCATTATACAAAATAATCCTCGATGACGTGAATGGGTCTCTGACATTTCTTAAGAATGTTGCGCCATGGAGGGTGTTCTAAACTCTTCAACGAGCTCATTATTGCTTTTGGGCATTGATTGGCGATTCCTTTTTGACGTGAAAACGTCTTTAAATTCGGTCCTGTATAAGGGGTCTCCACGTAAACTCGAGCGACAAAAAAATGGCAAGATTTTTGGTGTTTATATCTCGTAAAGTATAAATGATAATCTAATGATTTAAATTTTGTAGAATAGAGGGTTTATGTCCGTATCTAAAATGGTGTGTAATGGGAGTGTGCAATGGTGAGGGGGGAGGGGTAGCGCTTGCGCGTGAACACTGAAAATGGCTACTCCTCGCGGCGTTTGGGCAGTGTAACTTTGGAATGCGAAGAGATAGGACGTTGACCGTAGTGTCGATTTACAGAGAATAACAGGATCTACAAGATTATTTAGTAAAAATGACCGATAAAATGAAATTTGTAAAGTTATAAGCCGATAAGTGTGCTAAGTTGAAAAAAAATTCATAATGTCAAAGAAATTGCAAATGAAATATGAACAGAAATGTAAGAAAAGTATATCGTTGGAAAAAAAAATTAAAAGAAATCATAAAAGCCCAAATTGACTAATGCCGAACGATGCAGATTGTATAGAGAGAGTCAGAAAGCCGAGCGCGTCAACGCCGGCGCGATTACTTCGAGTGCACCGGCGCCTGAACCGATGGATATTGACTTGGAATGTGATAACTTTGAAACATTAAACGATGAAATGAGAAGAAATTACAATATTATAGTCGCAGTTCGTTGTGAAGAATTTGTAAAGAGATAGCAGTGGGCCGATGTCCACGTCAAGAATGAGTTCGGTTACGTTTGTAATGTTTGTGATCTCTTATGGTTTATGAGATATTTGAAGCCAGTTAGTTTAAAATAATTCTCTTTGTTAAAATAAGAATTTCCAAATGAAGATATCACATCGTTTCAATTGTGTAACACTTGTCGCCAATCATTAAATTTTAATAAGGTATCGGCTTTGTCCAAGTCAAATGGATTTGCTTATTCTTCAAAGCCCGATGGATTGCCACCACTAGATCCTATAAGTGAAAGATTAATCTCGCCGAGATTGGCATTTATGAAAATAAGGCGCTTGCGTTATGAAGGAAACTATGGTATAGTTGGTCAAGTAATAAATTTTCAAGTAGATGTGAACAATGTGAATGTGAATTTGCCGAGACGACTGGACGATGATTATGCATTCAATGTGAACACCACACAAATCGACATACCTTAGTGGATTCGTAAAGAATTCAGTTGTAAAGGCTTGGTTAATTATCATCAGCCTTTGATAAATAAAATTATACTTCACTTATAACCACCAAGACTTTATTCATTTACATCTTACCCTTCATCTAATAACACAAAGACGGATTCACTTCTTAAACGATTGCGATTGTGCCCCGTACACAACCCACCCCGATTTTTTTTAAATTATGACACACGCCATATTGTCGTAAAACGGTGGTCTGTAAGCTACATGGGTTCAGCCTTAAACCCCCCCCCCCCAAATCCTACCCGAATTTCATCTCGATGGAACCCAGACTCCCGCCATATCCCCACCCAATACGCTGTCTTCTGTAACAGGGGCAGCCGAACCCACAACTCATTATAAAGACCAATTTGCGGTAAGTGCTGTTAAAAGAAAAATATCGTTTATTCTGAAAATTATAAGAACACATAATACATTCTCTTCACAAATTTAAGAGGAATTAAATGTTATTTAAGGAGGTACATACAAATACCAGTTATGTTTTAAAGCATTAAATTTAATCGAAGTCCAACAGCAGCTAATGCATAAGCAAATTGTTGTGGTTCAGTCGGATTATAGCGATCCAAATCTGCACGAGTTCTTCTTTAGACTAATTTTTAAACTGTGTCATCTCCAAGCTACCATCTGAACACATCACCTGGAATTGATGCAATTTATGTTTTACTTGTAATAACCATTTTACACATCTTCATTTGTGTAGATGCTCTTCCGTGAACGTTAGAAACCATGATAATGATTATCTTGAAGAACCTCACATAAATCTAAGCATATTGATGCCTTCATAATAATGTCATATTGGGCATATTAATGAAACTTGTAGTAACAGTAAATATCTAAGTAGATGGAGATGTTAGTTTATCTTGAAGTTCTTAAATTCCCTTACCTCTGGGTTCATTACAGTGTTCACAAGAACCTCCACTGGATTCTATATTGATGCAGCTGAACCCAGTCAATAGACTCAAATCCTGGTTTCAAGATTGGTTTTAATATTACCTCCCCATTTGCACCCCTGTCTCTCTAACGTGTAGTCACCAATTGTCACACTGGCAATTTTCAAATTTTAAGTTAGATTTCAAGTTCTCACGACGACAATTATTAAGATGGCTGTCTTCTGGGCCCGTTGCGCCGTGTAGTCTGGTAAACGTTTATCGACATTTCAACTGTGCTTGCTGACTCCACCATTATCGCCCAGACAATAGAGGCAGCAAGCACAATTAAATTGTCAGCAAATTTTTAACCAGATACGGCGCAGCAACTCAGAAGAAAGCCATCATCTATCATATTTAAATTGCAAAAAGAAAATCACGTCAAGCAGGACAGACATGTGCCGACATCATTTATTTTATGTCTGAGTGAAACAAACAGCGTTACGTATATAACAGAATTGCATTCCTGGAGATATTTTTATGATCTTCAGAAAAATGCCTGGAGCTTGGGTGGTTCTACGTTTCTTCAGGAAAACAGAACAATTATCTAGAAGCTGTCAGCCCCCAGCCTGCTTTGACCTTGTCCTTGGAGAGTGATGTTTTCTTGTTTGACTTTACTTAGATGCAGTCTTGACAGGCAGCAAGTTACTTAGATTTCCCGATTAACTCATTAAACCTACTTTTGTACATCACAAACATAGGTGCCTATGCAATATAATATTATGTGAATTTGTAACCCAACAATAAAATGCTTTTTACGTGATTTCGAGTCTTGCGCAGATGATCATACCATGAAATCTTGTTGGATTCGAGTTTTTATTAAGTGTGCTTTAAATATGTTACAGATAAATCTTAACAAGTAGTAATAGGCTTAATATTTAAGAAATATAAATTTAATATTAGTTTTTATGTATGTTACACAAAGTGATAAAAAATTCACACAAACTTATATTAAAATACTTATTCGTGGCTGTAGTTCATTACACTCGTTTGGTTTAGTAGACATATAATATCGCTGTAACTGCAATGACCCGGGCCGTTTGCATCATGTTGTAACCCGTTGGGGCCAATTGGCTTCTAGGAGTGTAAATGCAAGAACGTCTTTCTCACAAATGCGAGTGCTCATGTCGAGCACTACGTGATAACTCGTTCTTATTTAACTCGTCGGAATGAGTTTAGGGATACATTTCCCGATTATTCAGTGCCGAAAAAATTGACAATGTCTCGTCTGGTGAATCACTTCTGTGACACAGGAACTCTTCACAGGGTTGCATCGAACATAAGGAAAACAGTGTATGCAAGGATCGCGGAATGCGGAGGACATTTCCAACATTGTCTTTTTGACGTGAAAACGTCTTTAAAATAGATGCCGGGTGTGGGGAGGCAATCGCGCCCAAATGAGCGACAGTTTCTGTCGAAGTAATTTAATACTTCAATAACTCGGATACAAATAGACATAGCGCCGCCATCTTAGTCTCGTTTTAAAGAGGAAGGATTAAAGTTTGTGCCTGTATGCTCCGACATTCGTGGCGGTCGGACGTCGCGAACTGCGCACGCGCAAATTGAACCCACGATTTTCGACTTTCCGTATTCGACACGTATCCATTAACAGGATCATATCTCAGAGACTAATTATCCGATCCGAATGAACCAAGTGTTGTTTTGAAGAGGAGTGTATATGTTACAACTCATCCTGGCCTCCAAGTGTGTATCTCAAAAACTCAAAAAGATACGAGGCTGTGAATTTGAAAAAGTTTGAAAATTTCCCGATTTTCTTAAAATGTCGCGATATATGAGGGCAAAGTAAAACCAGAATTACAAATCTCGGGCACGAATGCGTAGAGCACAAAATTCCAAAGAGAATGACACCGAAAACGCCGTGCCCGGACCCAAAACCAAAGCGCAGTACTGCCGCGAATATAGGCAACGTAAGCGCGCTCGGACAACTCAGGCGGCGATTTCAACATTAGTGACGAAAATTTAGAACTCTTAAGTGCATACCTTCAGAAATTCTTTAAACTTGAACTAGTGAATGATTTGGACAAACCAACCACGCAAGGGAAACTTGTATAGATTTGACATTTGCAAGAGGTATTCAAATAATTTCAAAGCCATATGTATCCTACTTCTCATACCACTACCCTGTATTCAATAAATGTAAGTTGCAAATGAATTAAACGATTCAAAACAAAATTTTTGTTTAATTTCAATATACTGTACACGATTGACGTTTTCACGAAAATAACTGCGGCAGTGTCCGACACTGCCTATCAATTTTTTTTGGCTTTCTAATTTCATCCTAATTTATATTTTTACAAATAAAACATGTGTCGAAGATGCGTTGCGTTACTATTTGATCATCTGTTATTTAGGACATAACATTATCATTTCGCACCATATCCTAGTCTGTAATTTTCTGCTTAGGCATGACATTTTGTATAGATTTTAGGTACGTGCAATGTTTATCTTCATATCAAATTGTACATACTTAGCTCCAGGGGGTCATCACTTTTATTTACCTTGAACCATTAGCTAAATAACATACAGGCTTTATGCAGCTACCATGTTCTTGATATTGCAGAAAGCAGTACTGTAACAAAAGATGTTGCTAAGTGTTTTGATAAATTGAACCATTACATATTTCAACAATGACACTTTAAGAATTAGCGAATCTAGTGTAGGTGTTCAAAATACCACACTTAGTTTCATGGCACAGTTGACAACGTAGAGTAAATGAGTGACAAGTTGCCACCAAAGTTGCTGTTGTACACGTCTTTGTAGGATATTCTGTAAATAGACAAAATATAATTACAATAAGAACAGAAAAATAACCAATATAACAACTTCCCCGAATGGAGGAAATGTCCACAAAAGAGACATTATTTTTCTAAAATTAAGAACATATTTATAAATGTAATTTGAAGCAATGGCGCATGTCGCTGAAGGACTCATGCCTGATTATTATTATTCAAAATTTTACCTTGAAGGTGTAAATGATTTTATATGCCTTGTGAGTGTGCGAACACCAGCGCTGCCAATAAATGTGGTAATTTATTTTGCCCTTGAAAACATTAGTAAAAACGATGCCTCGAGAAATAGTCGTCTGGTATGAAGTGCAACATTTCAAAATCTGTTACGTAGTATATTAACTGCACAAAACGACAATGAAACAAACTAACTAACTAACTAACTAGATGGCTTACCGAACCCGAAGGTTCATCACCGAATTAACCAAAGCCCTCCACCGGACCCTGTCCTGGGCCAACAAAATCCACTTTCCTTCAACTCCTATCTCCCATAGATCCCGCCTGAGATTATCCTCCCATCTACGTCTAGGTCTCCCCAGCGGTCTCTTCCCTTCAGGTTTCCCAACCAGTACCCGGTGCACACCTCTTGTCCCATCCATGCGCGCTACATGTCCCGCCCATCTCACTCATCTCGACTTAATCATCCTCACAATACTGGGGGAGCAGTACAGATTTATAAGCTCGTCATTGTGCAGTTTTCTCCACGCCCCATCGTCTTCCCTCTTAGGCCCAAATATCCTCCTCAACACCCGATTCTCAAACACCTGCAATCTGTGTTCCTCCCTCTGAGTGAGAGACCATGTTTCGCACCCATACAAAACAACAGGCAATATTATTGTTTTGTATACTTTAATTTTCAGGTTCTTAGAAATCAGACGGGAAGACAAAATATTTTGGACTGAGAAGTAGCAAGCATTTCCGGAATTTAGTCTCCTCCTAACTTCCTCACAAGTATCATTTTGATTTGTTATTGTTGTTCCCAAATATTTGAACTTTGTAACCCTTTCAAAGGATTTATTAGCCACCCTAAGATAATTTTGCCCGCCTGTCTTCTGATGACGAGATACTAACATGTACTTAGTTTTTTTCTGAATTTACTTCCAGCCCCACTTGTCTACCAGCCTCTAGTAAAACTTCTGCGTTCCTCTTTATTGTATTTATATCGTCCCCCAATAAATTAACATCATCAGCATATGCCAATAGCTGATGTGTCCCATTCAATTGCAAACCCTCCTGCCTACCTTGGACCTTCCTGATGGCGTATTCTAGCGCAAAGTTAAAGAGCAAGGGAGACAAAGCATCTCCTTGTTTTAGACCGTTCTTGATGAGGAATGTCTCAGATACATATTTACCTACTCGAATTTTGCTACAGGTTTCATTTAAGCACATTTTTATTAGACCCACTAGCTTCTTTGGTACACCAAATTCAATAAGAATATTATATAGCACTTCTCTCTTCACAGAGTCATAGGCTTTTTTGAAATCAATAAATAACTGATGTACGGTCTCACCGAACTCCCATTTTTTCTCTAGTATCTGACGAATGCAAAATATCTGATCAATCGTTGATCTGTTTCGTCTGAACCCACACTGATGATCCCCAATAATTTCATTCGCATATGGGGTTAATCTTGCCAAAAAAATGTTGGATAGAATTTTGTATGAGGTTGATAGCAGCGATATTCCTCGGTAATTACCACACTCAGTCTTGTCCCCCTTCTTATGAATAGGAATAATTATGGATTCCTTCCATTGTTGTGGCATCTCTTCCTTATCCCAAATTAACTGAATAAGCTTATGGATCCTCATATGCAACCCTTTGCCACCTGCTTTAATTAATTCGGCCGGAATCTGATCAATTCCTGGAGATTTATAACTTTTCAACTTCCCAGTGGCTAGTTCCACTTCATCTAAGCTAGGTTCTGGCACCAACAGTTCAGCTGTATGCATTTTAATCTGTCTAATATCACCAGTCTCATGAACATTTAAGAGCTCGCTAAAGAAATTTTTCCACCTATTCACAATTTTTATTGGATCTGCAAGCAAATTGCCACTATCATCCTTTACCAAATTGGTCTGGGGTTGATATCCTTTCTTAAAGTTATTAATGCCTCTGTACAGGTCTCTGATGTTTTTTTCCTTATTATTTGTCTCAAGTTCAGCAATTTTGCCCTTCAGGTATTCCCTTTTCTTAGTCCTAAAGGTTCTACTAGCCTCACGTCTCACGTTACATAGATTATCCGCATTTGTTTTGTTTGGGTTCTGCAACCATTGAAATTTTGTTTGCTTCCTTCGATCTATTAATTTTGAACATTCTTCATCAAACCACGGTTTATTTTGCTTTCTCCTGTAGTATCCTAGTTTCTCTTTTGCTGAAATTTTGATGCAGTTTCTGACATTTTCCCACTCCCTGTTGATGTCCACACTTTCATTATCCTCATTTGTCTCTAAAATTTGAAACCTATTCGAAATTTCAACTTGATATTGTTCCTTTGCCTCTCCCTCACTTAATTTTTTCAAATCAAATCTTTCTGTGTCAAAATTTTGTTTAGTTCGTCTACTTACTGAAAGCCGCTTCCTCACTTTTGCTACCACCAGATAATGATCAGTGTCGCAATCTGCTCCTCTGAATGATCTCACATCAATTACATTTGTCTGCCTTCTCTTATCTACTAAAACATGATCTATTTGATTGTGTGTTCTGCCATCTGGGGAAGTCCAAGTGTATTTATGAACATCACGGTGAGGAAATTTTGTACTTTTTACAATTAAATCTTTTGACGTAGCGAAGGTCACTGCTCTAAGACCGTTATCATTACTAAGTGCATGCAGACTCTCGCTGCCTATTGTGGGTTTGAAGATATCCTCCCTCCCAATTTTTGCATTGAAATCTCCTAGCAGAATTTTCATGTGATACTTGCCAAATGTATCAAATACTGATTCCAATTCTTCATAAAAGCTATCCTTGATATCATCGCTTTTGTCTTCAGTTGGGGCATGAACATTAAGGACAATGATGTCGCACCAACGTCCTTCCAAAATTACGTAAGACAACCTGTCACTAACAAATTCTACTCTCTTAACTGCTGCCCTAATTCTGCTATGAACAAAAAAACCCGTCCCTAGCTGATGATTGTCATTCCCCTTTCCATAGAAAAATGTAAAATTGTCCACTGGGATCGTGCCCTCCCCCTTCCATCGCACTTCCTGCACTGCCACTAAGTCTAACTTATAATTCCCTACACACTGATTTCAGTGCCCCAGCCCTATAGAGGCTCCTAATGTTCCAAGTACCAAATCTCATGTCCTTTTTCAATTGCCGTGGTCGTGCCAAAGAGTCCGTCCTGATCCGAGGCTTGGTTGATTTTTTCGTAACACATATTTTTTTAAAGGTGAGAGGTTGTTAGCCCTACACCCAACCCCCAACCTGGAGGACCAGGATATCACTCTTAGTCTAGCGCATCTCCTTAGACCTGTCCGGCTTGGGTGACCCTACCATGAGCCGAAGCTCAGGCCGGCATAGCCCTAAGGGTCATTTGAGCACGCAAGCCTCCTCACCCGGCAGATTGCCTTCGACAAGGTGGTGATACCTTCGAGAAGGCAATGAAACAAACTAACATATTTTATTTGTATTTCTTGTTTTCTGTTTTATTACAGTCTTTCTATATAAGATTTTACCTAAATAAAGCATTCTTCTACAATTAGATTATCAGAAGACAATGTAAAGTGTGAGCAGTGAGATGAATAACAGCTAATATCTGCAGTGCCCGATAACATAGGCCTACATAAAGATTATGACAAAGAAGATGGAATTTTTCTAACATAACACCAGAATCTTTCAATTACATAGTTAGTACACTAAATTTAAACATCATTGATGAAGTAATTAAAATTAACTCATTTTGTTTTAAGTGTGAAGCCTGTAATTTTAGTAATCTGAAAGTTAAAATGTACACTCTTTTTATTGTGCCTCTCTCCTGATGAATGAGTTGGAAGACAGCGGTCAGAATAGTGTATGACTACGGACTGGACGGCCGAGGAAGGATTCCCGGCAGGTTAAAAGTAACTTTATTCTGCCTCCAGATAAGAGCTGCAGCCCCCCTCCAAATTCCCATCCACTGGGACGTGATGCTGACAACTCAATTCGATCAAATGCTGAGTTCAACATGCACAAATTTCGTCTGTGGCCTGTAGTTAGCCTGTGGCACTGCTGAACCGTATGGATATTAGCTTGAAGAGATTTAAAATCTTATGTTTCGATATACTTTTTAATAATCAGCAAGCAATAGAAGTTTGAAATAATTAATTTTAGCTTGAAGGCAGTTAATACTGGTCTAGACTAGATACGTCCCAAGATACAGGACTATGATACGACATGAACACGTAAAAGGGATAATACAGTTACCTAGAATAAGAAGGAAGGAGGATATAATATAATTTATGAGTAACTTTGGAACCATTTAATTTAACGTGAATGTAATCCAAAATTATTAGGCGTATCTAGCAGAAGAGTACTATAGACATATCAAAGCCTCAGCTAAGTTGAAAATATTATGTCCCTGTGAACAAGCTGATAGTATAACACCATCACTTAAAAAATAAGTTACCGTATATTTCATTTAAACAAAGTAATGGTGCACTAATTCTTCTCGGATTACAAGCCGTGTAAAGTGGCTTAATGAAGAAACCACCAACATTTCAAGCATCATCTTAGCCCTCGTCCAAAGGGCAGTGTAGTTTAAGTAATGGTGTCTTCAGTGTAACTTGGATTTAAATTGGAAGAAATTGTGATTGTGAAAGATAGTTTAAAAATTTACGAAACTTTATTTGAAATCGAAATAGTTCTGTAATTACCAACAAATGCACTATTGTCTTTCTTGGAAGTACGCAAAACAATCGCTTGCTGGGACATCGAGGAAGCGCTTTCAGTTAATAAATCGAGTATTAAAGTTTGGTAACATATTTCTTGATCAGAAGTGTTCCGGTAGATCTGATTCTATTAATGAGTTCATGGATAGATGTTGTGTTTGGAACTCTGACGCTGGGAAATTTATGATAACATTTTCTCCGACCCTTAACAGCAGGACCACATTACATATACAGGTCATACAGACAAAAAGATGTTAAAGAGTACATGGGACCTTACACATACATACGCACTCATACACACAGTGACTACTACTTTAAGCTACATGAGACACAGCTGCACTCTTGTGAGAATGGTTTTAGCAGGAGTTGCAGTTAGCTCTTGGCGATGAGTCGTTGAGCTCTTCCAGTAGTCGGAAAACGACACTTGCCTTCCGGTGAATCATTAAACACTCAGTATTCAAAATATTTGGTAACCCAGTGATGAAAGATAGACATTTTGGGCACAAGAGACAAAATGGCTGCATCAGTCCTTTACGGAACAGTAACAGTAGGACTGCATTTGCTGCTTGAACGAAAATGAATGTTTGGTTTTTATAGCACTATTGGTAAAAGAAGATCGCATATTTTGTTTATGTTATATGCCAGCTCAGGGTGTGTTTTTACACATGTTACTGTTGTTGATTCTATTCATTTCGAAAAGTTTTTGTAATCGTGTTACACAATCCCGTTAATTGAGCTATTTACAACACTTCTAAAAGCATATGAATACTGAATTTCTGTCAAGTTGGTGTAGCTGCTACTCATTTTTAACCTCGGCACTAGATGGGGTAAGTGGTCATCATCAGGCTCCGGCCGTGCTTTACCACCGAGGAAAGAATTCTGGTAACCATTGGATTGGAGGTTACAAACAGAAATTTTACTGTTAGCAGAACTATATGAGTAATTAAGTCAACATTATTCTAAGGCTGAGTACTGTAGTATTGGGAAGGTCATCAAACATCAGGATTCAATTGTGTAAATTTTATACAATTTAGTGGGTTGAATTAGTGGGCCCTTCGTGAATGATCATAGTACTTTCCTTATTGACTGCAATTGAGAGTATGTCAAAGACTGATATTGCCGTCATTATTATGAGAATTAATATCACTATTGCTTTATCCCTTTGAAAGAATTTTTGTTTAAGCCCACATACTGTCTACACTGAATGAGAAGGACATAATCTCAATGACATTCGTAGTCGCCATATTTGTTTCGTGACCTATAAATAGTATTCTATAAACAAGTTTCAGGAATGTTTGCAAGGCTATCAGCTTGGAACATTTCATAATTAATTTTACGGTTACTATGGCCTATTAGGTGTCGCTGTCAAACTTAAAGTCAAATTAAAATTTATGACTATCGCCTTGTTGTAGCTGTACGTTATACAACAGTGGTCTTGGGGATAAAGAAAAGGCCGCCATGCTAATTTGAGTGGGTCGCCTAAATACTAGCTGACATTTTATTTTTACAAGTTATTGAAGCAGAAACGTGACTCTTGAAACTAGAGGAGTATGCACGGAGGCAGAAATCGCATGATGAAGTATGTAAGGCAAGCAGAGCGTGCGAAGAGAGACAAAGAGTAAACCGAATCCATCAAATGTAGGAACATTACAATAAATTAGGCCATTTCAATCTCCTCCGAACTTTATGTAACACGTGTGATAATTTTCATTCATTCATTTCTGATTTTACTTATGAACTCCTGAACAGAGGAAAAAGTCCACAGTGTGCTGTACGTGGTGAAATTCTACCAACTGCAAGAAATCTCCGTCTCCTTCGAACAAAAACTTGTAGAAATGCGAACACACTTGAGTTTCATGAAAACAGCAGTTATAACTTCCACACAAGTACTTCTAACACAATTTGAAATCTCAAATTTAATTTCTAAAAACAGAAAAACTAATAACATTGCAGGGTCATTGTGACTACCAATAGATGCCGAAATGTGTATAATTATGCATGGTGAATTCTGGGACTCCACACTTGAAGCAGTTTTTATTTTGGATACGACGAAGTAAATGTAATATTCTCGCCTGCATCTTTCATAGAGAAACTAATATTACGTGATGTTCTACATAATTAATTAGTGCTGAAACCGGCCGTAAAGATCGTGAACTCTGTAAAAGCTCGCCCTTTATATCTAGTTTATTGTGCGAGGAAATACAAGCACAGCACGAGTTACCTCTGTTGTGTTTGGTTGTAATATAATTATCAAAAGGTAAAGTTCTTAAACGTCCAGTTGAGTTGATATGAGAAGTGACTTTTTGGGGGACGAATCGGATTGTCATATTCAATTCAAAATTCAAGAACAGTTACGTCGCGGGAATATAAAAAGCGAGATTGCGTTGGTACTCGCTGTCGCTCTCATGTCCGATCTGGAGGTCAGCTGCCCGCAGCCACGTCCGGAAGCTGCAAGTTCTGCAATCCAAGTGTCTTCGCATTGCTACTAACGCGCCCTGGTACGTTAGTAACAGGCAAATACATGAGGATCTGGGGGTCCCTTTCTTTGCCGACCACATCAGAGCACTAACTGAGAGGTTTGACTCGAGGTTAGCTGGTGTGGGGAACCCCTTAGTTCGGCAACTCGGAAGACACTCGTGCCGAATGAGGGCTGCCAGAGTTCACCCAAGGGCAACCGAGGGCGACTGATGTTCAGCAGGCCAGCCGAAGCCATCCCCAAAAGACGGCCAAGTCAGCACAACGAGTGGTTAGACTACTCGGCTACCCTGACTGAGGTTTTCCGTGCTTTCCTCAGTTGTAAGGCGAATGCCAGGGTATAACTTAATAGGGGCACGGCCCGCCACCCTTCCCCCCGATCATGGAGGCCATCAGCTGAAGTGATCTTCCCCCCATGCCGCAGAGGCCTTCAGCCGAAACGGCCCCTCCCTCTCTGGGTTCATACCCCAGAGACCCAACCAACCAAATTCCTTCGAAAACTTGCCTGACGGGATAACCTCCCATCAGCAGTAACAGATCCCAGTTTGAATGGTCGAGGCTCCCGCCACGACGAAACCCCGTTAGCGTTAGCAAAATTTCCGTTTTTTATATTAAGAACGTTTACCATTTCCAGCAATGCGCCTTGTGCACAGGAATGGTTTCGCCTAGGTAGGGACGATGCTTGCGCTTGCGCAGGACTCCGCCCTCAGTTGGCTTTTTGGTTGGTTGGTTGGTTGGTACTCGCTCTCTGAAAGTTCGGTTCTTCAAGGCAAGCAGACAGTTTCTGCTCGTTTCATCAAAATTTCAAGTACAAATTACAACAGTTTGTTTCTTCAAGGCAAGCAGACAGTTTCTGCTTGATTCTTACAATTATAAATACAACAGCCGAATCATCGCGCTGCCCTACAATCAGAATAACTTATTGTACTACAGTGTCTCGATAGGAAATAAAAGGTGAAACGTCTCCAAGGTGACTTCGGTGTGGTCTGCAGTTGATCATCCCCACAGATTTCTTGTCCTTGGCTCACGGCCGCTCCAACTATCACAGTCCCCGTATATTCCCTGAGAGTCGGACAATCTTGCTCGCCGACAAACCCTACACCAATTATTATTCCTTATATCCTTCCGCATTATCCGAAGTTATATCAAGCTGTAACCGCAAGCAAACCGGACACGCTACTGGACTTGATCCCGAGGCAACCAGAGTGAGAAAAAAACAGTCTGCGGAAGGGCGGTTGCATTATCTTATTTACTTCAGTGGCATCTTGAAGCTCAAATAGTTACCGTCATTATCCCTAAGGGTGGGCAATTCCGGTCAAAGGTACTTCTTCAGTTATCATTTCCTACAGAATATTTGTTACGTTCAACGTATTTTAATTTATTTTAAATGCCAGTTCATACAAAGTTTCAAGTTTGCTTATAAATTTCGTTTTATTTAGCTTTTCTCTTAAGTGACCACCATCTGCCCATTCTCCCCTACTTCTTAAACTAAACTACCAAAAAGGCCTATTAATTACGCTTTATTTCATATATTGAATGTATTAAATAAAGCTAATTCTAACACAATTAATAATGATAAAATGTAAATAATTTCAAACGCACCATTTAAAATGTAATGTAATCTCCTAAACTGAGTTAGAAACATTTAGTTGGTTACTAAAGATTTAAACAGTTTGTGTTACTGAAATGTCTCGATCAAAAGGGTTTAGATGAGGTAAATTCTTCCGTCTCCGATAATCAATGACAGGCTTAAGATGGCCTGTTCTGTAAGGTGGTGAAGTGATTGCTTGAATTAGTGTCGTCCCACGTCGCCTACCGAAATACATTGATACTGTTATGGGTAGCGCAAACTTTAATTTACTACATGGCGTTACTTCCAGCAATTTCATAAAGAGATTGTGTACTCAAAGCGTCGATTTAATTAAGATTAAATTTGAAAGCTATTTAAAGCTGTTTTTGCACATGAAATGGCTGCCTGAATACACAGGTCATTTAGTAATACATAATTTAAAATAAAATCTGTAGTCTGATCTCACATATTGTTGGTAAGAAATCTTATCAATAAGAACAAAATTAATTAATTAAAAATCCCTCAAACTGCATTCAATACACTACATTTGACAAAATCAACAATAAAATAATCTGTTTAAGATTTATATGTAAATGTTTTTATCTTTCTGACAAAGTTCTTTGGATTCTTCACAGAGATGACACTTTTAAAATTTGTGACGGTGATAGCATGAAAGTGTTTGTTATTTTGTGTAATCCAAGACAATAATTTAAATGTAAAATTGTTATGGTGTGCTAATATGTTTTGCACTTCAATGATGGCGTTAAGGAAAGTGTTTGGGAATCACTGAAAGATGATTAGCGACGGATGACAGGTCTGTAAATGAAAAATTACTTGGGAAGGGCACGGAGAAAAGCGGTTGTGGCCTACTTTTAAGGTATTATCCTGGAATTTATCTGGAGAGGCTCAAAAAAATCACTAAAACTCTCAGTGAAAATAGCCGGTTACCCGTCTCATACGGGAACGTTAGACCTCACGAATATTGCAGTGGATTGACAGATAATTGCCCACGATACTTGGTTGAAAGTTTTGAATCATACTTTAGTTTTCACAAAGCGATTACGATGTCTACAGAACTCGTGTAAATTGATGGTAATTGCAGTGGAATGTGGATGAATTAAGAGAGAAGGAACCCTGGAGAATTTAACAAACAGCTGCTGCGCAAAAATATAAATAGGGTGTGTCACAAATGTCCTTGAAATCAGTACACCGAATCACCTTGATAGTCCAGTCTGCTCAGTTTTTATATTATAGTGCTTAATAATGTCCTTAGTCTAAATTATCTCCTTGTATAGACATGTCGTATAAAATAGCAGGTATAATTATATTGTTCCTTCGGGTTTCGTGTCTGGAGTTCAGTTTACGACTAAGGCTTTCGGAGGTTGAGCCAAGTTCAGCTTTGCTAACTATCCAGCATTTTGTCAAACATTACCATTGTCATCATCAGGGTGAATATGTTAATATATTGGCCAAGCCGGACAACTAGGCAGCCAAAAGCTAAATGTGGCCGGAGTACTTTGCTAGGTTGCACCATTCCCACTTACCGGACAGGTTGCTTCTAATGTTAAGGAGGGGCCAACGCTCTCAGTACTTGTGCTAACTCCTTTCCCACCTGACTGATGAGCGCAGACCAGGTGAGCAGAATGTCAAATACCGCACTGTTTAAAGCCACTCTATTGACTCTGA